>NC_141697.1:256260136-256860136 GCF_964263255.1 Lissotriton vulgaris | reverse complement strand
TTTCCACTGATCTAACAGTAGAACGGGTAGCACCAGTGTCCACTAGGAAAGTTATTTCCACATCATTCACCTTTCCGTTCACAAATGGACCAGACTGATCTACCTCAAGAGTGGCTCCAAGCACACACTCTTCTCCCTCTCTCAGGCACCGTCATAAACATTCATCCGACTCACTGCCACCATCTTCTTGTAACCAATACTGAGGATACGCATTCACTCTTTGTGTTCTTTTTACCTGCTCACCTCCACTGAATCCTGTCTCTGCACTGTATCTCTGCTGGTTTACACTGTTTGGCAGTGGCGGTTGTGGCACCTGACTTTGCTGATTTGCTATCTGCTGTTGTTGCTGTTGTGGATTTACCTCAAACTGCACCTGCGAATTCAACAAACTATTTTCCATGTTAACTCTTGGCGGACATTTACACTCTTTCTTCTAATGCCCTAACTTGCCGCAATTAAACCAAGGGAGCTTCTTCTTTAGTTCATTTATGTTTCCCACTAACCTTGGTTTACCCTTAAAGTTTCCTTGATTCCCTGCATTCTTACTTTCCATTTGCACCACTTGCTGTTCCGCTACTTTTACTTGTGCCCACATGGCTTTCTCTTTCAGATTTTTCTGTTTTGCATCAATTTCTTCACTGCAATATTTTGCTTTTCTCAAAACATCATCCACAGTACCTGATTGCCAACCTATCATGTTGTGTCGAATCATGTCTCCAATCTCTGGTCTTAACCCATACATAAATCTGTATATAAAGTGGCTCATATCCTTCTCATTTAATTCTTCATAACCACTATACTGTTTAAAGACTAACAGCAATCTTTCATAAAATGAATGTACAGATTCTTTCGGCTCTGGTGTGGTCCTATCTATTTCTACCCAGTCAGTTTCTTTTGGAGGTATCTTATTTTTCAACCATACTATTACTTGTTCATATTTCCGCATTACATCTGGTGAAGGAGCTCCTGTGACTTTGTCTCTAGCAAATTCTTCTCTTGGCCAATCTATAGCTATTTTGCATTCTGTCCATAAATCTGCTGGCACTACTATGTCAAACAATCCATCCAGATCAATCCATAAAACTTTTGACACTTTCACAAATCTGTCTACTTGTCGATACCATTCTACTGGTTTCTCTCTCAATCTCGGAAAATCATTAGTAAATGACAATATGTCCTGTCTGCTCCAAGGAACATGTACATATCCTCCTCCAGGTATCTCTCTCATGGGGAACTCAGTTACCACTGCTTCTTTTTCTCTAACTGGAAAAGCTAAAGTGGATTTATCACTATTTTCTTCTCTCTTCTTTGCCCATTTAAGTCTCCATTTGCTCACATCTCCCCATCTTCGCAGCAGCACAATCAACTCTTTTATCTGTGCTATTCTCCCAGCAGTATTCATATTTTCAATATCTTTTTCTGCAAAATCCACTCTATATGATTTCTGCAATGATTAAACCATGAAGGTTTCTTCTTCTCTTCTTCGTAATAGTAAGACATTTTTCCGGTAATTCTCTGTCTTACAAAAGATCGCGCACTTCCCTGTTACTGAGTGGTTCACACTAACGCACCAATTAGAACAAGATAGGTCTTCTTAGTGCTTAACCAATCACTTTGCTGCTTTTCCGTTATGAACCTATCAGCTCCTACTCTGTCTTGGTCACGAGAACCAATCCCAACGCGACACTTTTGACGTCACCAGCGCTCCGGCTTCTGCAGCGCCGACTGACCCCTCCTTTACAGGGTTTTTTTCAAGAAGCCGTATTTACAAGATATTTCACAAAATGCATTAGTAACTTATACAAAACAATACCATTCGCCTGTTTCGCTAATAAAGTGATAGAATTTTCAATCACACAAGTATTCTGTAACCGGAGTAGACAACGCTTATCTCCTCAGAATTTTCTAACTCGTCGATAAAGCAACACTACTGGCCTTACCCTTCTATCAGGCAATACCGAAGTCGTTTCTCCAGGAAAGCACATACAGAGATCTTTTTCACCTCCTTAGAGACAATCCCAGAGTTTCACTTGAACGCATATTGCAATTTCATTTATACAAGTTCATACAGAAATCCCTTCCCAGATTTACATGAACTCTGTATCACCAGTAGGCAGCGCTTACCTCTAGCCCACCACAGAATTTCTCTACCGTTAGTAACGTAGACGCCACTCCTTTACCCTTCTATCGAGCTCAGGTTAAGTCCTACTACTCTCCTCAGTGATAAGTTTTAGTCAGGATACGCAATGATCCCTATACTTGAAAGCCAAGATTTCATAGACTGCCCTCACTATGCATTTATCCTTTCACACCTAATGTCCCTAAACAGTGATATGCAACAATACCACCACAGTATACGACGGTACTACTTCTTTAAAACAGACCAATGCACTGTGCGACTTTACTTGCCACACTTCCTCTGCCTGCAGACAGAGGCACTAGTTTCACGCAACACTTGGAAGCTTTTTCTGAACTACATATAACATAATACAAACTCAACAGATGTTAGTTCATAACTCTGTACATTAAACTCCATATAGTACTTTATACATAATCCTAGCTAATTTCCTTAGCAACCACTACTCTGCTACCAAGAAATAATTGCTACAGTGGGACTCCAAAAATACATTCTAAATCAACATGGCCATTTCTCCGAATCCTCAGAACACACATTCATTCAACAGTGGGGGGCATTACACTGCACACTTACTTGTTCATTTAAACTCGTCTTCAAAGATTTGGCCAACAAACCAGGAGTCCTACTATAACATTGGCGGAGTGTCTAAACCTATTTAACTATTTATTATTTACACCTGCAATATAAAGTGATTTACCATGGTTTCATCTAAACACCATTTATTTCCGACACACCACCATAATGGCAATGGATCTGCTAGAACGAAAACTAGGTGTAGGAAAAATCAAAGACCAGCTTTTACTTCTCCATTTATCTAATTTTTATTCAAAGCAAACTTTTAGTATGTCCGACATTTAGGCATTTATTAAATCTTTATTCAGTAAGAATCTTTAACTTTATTTAAAAAAATGATCATTTATTTAAAAGCTCAGAAATAGACATTTATTTAAAAGTTCAGTAAGAAGTTTAGCAAAGAGCAGATAGTTCCAAATTCACTCTCTCCTAACATCCCTACCTAACACCCTCATCTTATCCTAACAGTCCTGCAAAGAAAAATAAACAGTCAGTAGGAAATTCTTACATCCAGAAATCGATCTTCAGTCCGGCAGCATCTTCAGAGGAAATCGAAAAAAGAGATGCCTCTAAGCAAAATCAGGGGGTTTTGTACACTAATTTCCTAACTTAATCTATCTAAAAAGTAACTAACATCACCAATTTGAGTTCTGATTGAACAAATTTGGGGTAGATGAGCGTCTCCTCATCATTACAGCATGTTTTTCACAATGAATCAGCATTAAAAAAAAGGGTCTTTGTTTAGGACAGTCCGTGGCCTAGGCGCTTCCTTGATTCGAAACTTTGGGAAATATTCCCATGATCAGAACATTACATCGTCCATGTTTGGCACCAATCCTAGGTTCCGGGTGAAGGTGGCCTTGAACCTCCCATCCGAGCACAGTCAGTTCACTCGCACTTGCAGGCTTTGGATGCACATTTGCAGTCTAACATTCACTCGCGATTTATCAGAACAGCCATTTTCTTAGTAGGCCTCAAAGGCCACTTTTGGAACTATCGTAGAAACAAACACAAATTCATGTTAAGTATTGAACTAAAGCCCTTCTGTTTCCCTCCCACCATACTAATGTTTCCCCATTAGTTGTTAAACTAAATGCTCTTCCCCACTTTCAATTCAGAAGGCGTGAGTAATTTCTTCTAGGCATTAAAGGAAGTAATAATTCTCTAACATTCGCAAAACCAAAACATGTGGAGGCAGATTTACCACTTTTTCACACAGCTCAGCAGCCGCAAATGCTGCGCTGCATGAAAAAGAGAGAGGAGGAGAGATCCAAATCTACTGAAATATGGCCCTCTCCTGTGGTAAATAAAAAACTAGTTATTTACGCCGTTCGGAATTTCTATAATTACCCAAGAAAATGGTAATGCATAAAATGAGGAGCAGAGTCCGTGGTCTTCGAGTTGAAAGGGTTTTATTCCAGAACTCGAGTTAAGGGAGAGCTCCTTCACCAAGCGGGTTCAGGAGTAGTCTACTTTGCTTGAAATATATCAGCACTTATATACAGTACGAGTACAATCAAAAAGAATGAGTTTCCCTTAGACTTGATTCAATCATTTCATGATGTAATCATACAGAAGACATAGCATTCTTGTTCTCGTTTAAAGAATACCCTGAATAGCATTTACACATAGACAAACATATTGCATCGGGGCGATTGTGGTGACAAGTTACAGAGTTGCTAGTATCTGAGGACAGAGAATTGAGGCATTGTCACAGGGTCATTTCTGTCAGAAAGGTAAAGAAGGCGAGGCATTGTGCGTTCTTTACTTCGTACACAAGGGCGGTGATGTCTCACAATGGTATGTGTGTGTAGCTGGGAAAAGGAAGAATGGGCTGTAGTAAACTATTCTTCTTCGTGGCTGTCTCGTGTGCGTGATTAGGTTTTCCCTTGGTTGTTAACCCAACCCGTGGCTGTCCTTGCAAACTAGGAAATCATTGATGAGCGAGAGCTGCTCGTTCGGTGACAGAGTTAGGGAGGGGGGGGTTTCCGAGTCACCCATCCGACTGACTCCGTTCTTGTCTAAGGGAAAACATAGAACGGGACGGAAACCCGTAGGTTACATGGTAGCTGGACATTATTCTTTGCATGTGTCAGCTTTATGAGAAAGAGAGCAGGCAAGAGGGGGTACAACGGGATTTGTGCTTGAAGTAGGAGAATCGGCTTGCCTGGTCGATGTTAGGGTGGATAGGGTGCATGATGGGACACCAGGGGAAAAGGGAGCTTTTTAGTCAAGTTCCACATTCCCTTCTTGTCCCATAGAAACCCTATTACAGAAATTCTTAATCAATTTCTATATTCATCAGATCGTATACTTGCTCCTGCAACATAATTATTTCATTTTTCTTTCCTCTGTTTCGTGGACGAGGAGTACAGGAAGTGGCACACAGTCCACAAAGGGCGGGGCCACACTGGACACAGAGGCAACAGGTGAAAATTGTGGCCAAAACGAGGCCCAGGACTGTTAGTGCCTTCCACCCCCAGGTGGACAGGAGGTCCCAAAACCAGCCGGTCAGGGACCATGTGCCGGTGTCCATATCCAATTTGTCGGATAGAACATGAAGGCGGGAGATGGCAGAATAAACTGATGGGGCGTTGTCTGGAATAAATACACAACAACTGGACCCTATTACCTTACACACACCACCACGGTCGGCTAACAGGACATCTAAAACTATACGATGCTGTAGTGTCATGAGTCTGTCTGCAGCGACCTCAGCTGTAATGTTATTTAAGGTGCCAGTTGTTTCGTCTATGGCCGCCTGAACTACACTGGTTAGTTGCCGGATGTGGCGACTATTTGCCATAGGTCCCCAAAAAGGGAGAAAACCTTTAAAGAAGTCTCCTACTTCTTGTCCTGTAGTATCTTCTGCATCTATGACCCCCCTTCGTTGTCTTTTAACTTGGGTCAGAGGGTTGATCAGGTGGTAATTGGCAGGGGCTGTGTAAGTCGGTGGTAATAGGAATGCGATGTAGAACTTTCCAGACCAGCCTTGGGGCAACCAGGTGCGCGCATGGGGTCCACAAATGAAATAGGTGTTTGGGGCAGTTACTATGGTCGGAAAATCGGGAGCGGGCAGTGTGTATGTCCTATCACACTCGCTGTTCCCCATTACTTCTCCTTTTCCCTTCCCCCTTATGCAAAACCGTCCGTTTTGCGGTACTACCCAACCTCCTTGATTTGTCCGTCTTTGTTCGACGGAAAACATTTCCCTGAAGGAAGCAATGTCATGAAACTGGGAGTAACTGATATTTTCGTGATCTTCGGCCCTCCCTCAGGTAACAGTGAGATCCACCATTTTAGAAACAGCCTTTACTATTTTGGTCTTTACCTCGTTCCAATTACTTTCGTTTTTCAATTTGGTCGGGGGAATGTTTCTGACTGAGGCACAGAATATCATGGCTAAGGCATAGGTGGATCCTGAATAACCAAACGGGAGGGAGAAAAAGGGCATTCCCTTATGCACGGAATGTGGCATCAAGCCACAAACCCAACAGTTGGTCTTGTTGACTATGAGCTGGTGTTTATGGAGGGTGGAAATGAATGTATTATTTATAAATTCCTTCCTTCTGTCCTCGAGGTGTGGGGGAAGATCAACATGGGAATGCATAGTGGTATTCTTTACAAGTGTGGAAGAATGCGGAGGGAAAACTGTACATAAGATCCATCCCAGACAGGCTGCTACACAGCAAACAAGTAACATTGTAAATAGAAAGATCGAGAACCTGCTATGCAGTAATTTTACATAATTAGTCTTTTTCCATTGACGCACCGCGTCATTTCTCCTCATGATGTCTATGGATTTAATATCAAGATGTCTCTGAACACGAGATCAAAACGTCTCCCAGCAGCCGCTTCACCAAGAGCTTGTTCCTGGGCTTAATTAGCCACCGGTGCGTTATGATCAGGTGCAATGTCTTTAGTCTGTTTTTGGTGAGATCGCAGCCGCGATCTGTATTCCTGTTGAGGAGTGGGTTCTGGAAGTGGTGAAATTATATGCGGGGCGTTTGTAGCTGTTGAACAAGGCAACAGTGTCTGTGGGTGTAGGTCCAAAACATTTCCGACCGTGGCTAGCGTGGAGCCATCCTTTGCGTCCTTCTACTTTGACGGCGGTCCTCGTGGTCAGGAGGACCAGCTTAGGAGCTGTCCATATCTTCTCCAGGGGGCTGGTACGATCGAAATTTCGGACCAATATCCAGTCGCCGGGCCTGATGGTGTGTTCTCTAGGCGTGGTGTGGTCTGGAAATGCTGCTGTAACCTGTGAACAACAAGATTGGAGTGCAGACATCAAGGAAGCCAGGTAATCTGTCAACATATTAGAATCAATGTCAGTCAGTTTTCTAGGAGAAGGGACACCCCAGATGTTAGGAGGTCTCCCGAATGTTATTTCGAAAGGGGACAGTCCCGTCCGGGAATGTGCCACCATTCGCATATAAAAGAGAGCCACCGGGAGGGCAGTGACCCAGTCTATCCCTTTTTCTGCACATACTTTGGCTAGTTTTGTTTTCAAAATCTGGTTGTGCCGCTCGACTAGGCCAGCTGCCTGAGGGTGTCGGACACAATGGAATCTCCAGGAATATCCCAATAAAAGAGAAACAGCCTCCATTAATTTGGAGGAGAAAGGCTGTCCATTGTCCAAATAAATGACCCTTGGTAACCCGTACCTGGGGAAGAATTCTCTCACTAATTGCTTAGCGGTTGTCTGGGCACCATAGTCTGGGACAGGGTATGCTTCAGTCCATCGTTTCAGTGTACACACTACCACTAGCACATATTTGTACCCTCTGCATCTGTCCATCTGGATATAATCCATTTGGAGGACTTCGAAAGGATGATCAGGAGGCTGGAATCCACCTTGTTCTACTGATACACCTTTACCAGGATTAAATTGGCAACATATCATGCAAGTTGTTACTTTTTGTTTGGCTGCAGCTCTTAGATGTTTGTTAAACCAGATATTCCGTAAACTATCCAGCATACCTTTCTCGCCTAGGTGAGCGGGGCTATGGACCGTGTCAATTATGACTTGCACCATGGAATCAGGGAGAAACCATACTGTTCGGTCTTTGGTCATCCAACCCTGATCAGTCTGGACCCCTCCTTGTTCAGTCCATTTCTTTATTTCATCTGTGGTGGCATGTGTCTAGCACATCTTTCAAGGGGTCCCTCACTATCATAGTGGCAGTCTGTGTGGGTAACTGGGAGTCTGATGTATTCACTGGACTCTGGGCTGTCTGTTTAGCAGTCCGGTCCGCTAAGTCATTTCCTTTGGATATGGTGTCTGTAGCTTTGGTATGTGCTTTGCATTTCAGAATAGCTATGGCTGTAGGTAGGTGTATGGCATCTAGTAGGGCTTGAATCAGGGGACCATGTTGTATGTTGGCCCCATGTGAGGTAAGGAAACATCTTTCCTGCCACAACACTCCAAAATTGTGAACTACACCGAATTCGTATTGGGAATCGGTATAGATGTTCACTTTCAATTGCTTTCCCATATGCAGGCCTGTGTCAGAGCGATGAGCTCTGCTGCTTGGGCTGACAGAATGTCAATTCTTTGGGTCTCTATAACTTTACAGTCCGTTGTTACTGCATAGGCTGCCATTAACTCTCCAGCACTTGTCCTCATGCACGACCCATCCACATAGAGTGTTACATCAGGATCTGGGAGTGCAACATCTGTCAGGTCTTGTCTTGGTTTTGTCACTACGTCGATCATTTCCACACAGTCATGTTGTGTCGTGTCATCTGAGCTTGAGGGCAGAAAGGTAGCAGGATTCAATACGTTGCATCATCTGATCTCTATGTGTGGCTGAAAGAGCGTTAGTTCGTAACCTGTCAGTCTTGCTACAGTCCGGTGTTGGGTCTGTGTTCTGTTCAGAAGGACTTCCACAGCATGTGGTACTTGTACTATCAGGAGATGTCCTAACACTATTGAATCACTTTGTCTTATGGCCAGGGCTGTAGCCGCAACGGATTTCAGACATGCAGGCAAAGCTTGTGCTACGGGGTCCAATGTGCTAGAAAAATAAGCACAGGGTCTGTTTCTTCCTGCTTGGTCTTGTGTGAGGACGGATAGTGCGGTTCCGTCACGTTCTGTCACAAACAGGGTAAAAGGCTTGCTATAGTTCGGGGGTGGCCAGAACTGGTGCTTGACACAGAGCTAGTTTCAGAGCTTCAAATGCTTGGGAGTGTTCCGATGTCCAAGGGAGAGTTGTATGAGTGGCTACTTCCACTGTGGTTAACTGTATGAGTGGCTTGACTATGTGGGCATACTGAGGGATCCATTGTCTGCAATATGAAGTGAGACCAATGAATGCACGCACTTCTTTCTGTGACTTTGGCTGTGAAATTGTCGAAATCAGTTGGATTCGTTCTTGTGTTAGTTGCCTACCCTCTTTCGACAGCAAATGTCCTAAGTAAGCTACTTGCTGTGCGCAGAACTGTAATTTTGAGGGAGATACCTTGTGACCTTTGTCTGTCAGGAAATGTAGGACTGTGAGAGATGCTTTTTCACATTCTGGTTTTGTCCTTGCTGTGACGAGGATGTCATCTACATACTGTATCAACGCTGTGTTGGCAGGCATATTGATACTGTCAAGTTGTCTTTTTAGTGCTTGAATGTAGATGCTTGGACTTTCTGTATAGCCTTGGGGAGCTCTAGTGAACATGAAGCTTCGTCCTTTTAAACTGAATCCGACAAGATATTGACTGTCGGGATGTATAGGAAAGCTGAAAAACGCATTCTTCAAGTCGATGACTGTGAAAAATGCAGCTTCGGGATCTATGGCAGTCAATAGTGAAGAAATATCTGGGACCACCGGATATTGTGGGATCACACATTTGTTCAGTTCTCGGAGATCAACCACCAGTCGGTAGACCGGGGGTGCCTGAGGGTCAGTCCTTTTGAGGACCGGAAGAACTGGAGAATTGCAAACATTTGAATCCGTCTCGATCACCATACCATGCTCTATGAGTTCTTGGATTATTTTTAGTAAGGCTTGTTCAGCCTCTGGTGGAATCTTATATTGTCGTATACGAGGTAGGACTACACCCTCCTTGAGCGTGACTTGATGTGTTGTGATGTCCATGTAACCGACATCAGTCGAGCTTTTTGCCCACAAATGTTGTGGGATGTCATTTAGTCTGGGGTCGAATTCTTTGACTGTGAAATGTCCTTTGAAATCTCGTAGGAACAATTTTACTCCTTCCGGTGAACAGCATATTACTGCTCCTAGTTCTTTGAGTGTCTTGATACCTAGTAAATTCTCTGGGCACGTTTCTGTAAGGACCAAATCAGTAGTACGTGTCAGAGGGCCTACTCCTAAAGAGACTTGTTCAGATACTTTGTTTATGATCGGTTTTCCTGAAAAGCCCAGAGATATATTATGTGAGCCAGAGAGAGGAACCTCTGGGACTTCCTTATGACTTATGGTAGTCCTACTCGCCCCCGTGTCTGAGGAATTTTCTGTCTTGTCCCAGTAAGTGAGCTTGTACATATGGACCTTTCTGATCCACTGGAACTGGGATAAGGGGCAAGTCACTTTCTCTCTCAAGGCTGTCTCATGCACATGGTTCAAACTCGGGGTAATCTGACTGTGCGTACTGGTACATCTGTGTGGCAGCAGTAGCAGGCGTCTGAACCTGCGGCGGCGTAATGGTTTGAGGCTGCTGAGTGTTACCTGGTCTAGGAGTATGTGGGCGTTCTTTCGTCCTTCCTGTCGCTATGTTATGTTTCAGAACTGGACATTCTTTCACAAAATAGCCCTGCTGCTTGCAGTAGTTACAAGTACCTTTATTGGCCCCCACATTACCTTTGGGCCCTGTATTTACTGGTGCCGTCTGTGCAACCAGTACCTTCATTTTTGTGTCTTTTACTCTTTTCTTTTCCTGTTCCTCCCTTATTCTGTTGTGGTGGTACTGTAACATCTGTAACATTTGTGAAGGACTATTTGCTTGCCAGGTACTCTCAATTTTCAACACTCTATTCCTGATGGGGGGTAAGGCGTTGTCCACCAATTTGGACACAAAAAGATGAGGATATGCCTCCCTGCTATGTGCGAGACCACTATTTAGAGAGAAACATTTCTCCAATCTGGTGTAGTAATCACCCGTGTCCTCGTCTGGCTTTTGTTTACAGACAGAAATGGCATCCCAATCTTCCTTTTTCGTTGCCAACAACAGAGGCAGGACCTGTATGAGGAGACTGGGCAGTTCTCTTACGCGCTCACCTAGACCTTCACCTGGTTTTCTGTCTGCCTCTTCTTGTTCTAGGGCAGTCCATGTGATCTTTTTACCACCCACCTCCCAATCCTTTTCCTTCAATTTGTCAAATATGCCTGTTGGTAGAATTACTTTAAGGAGTATTATTATATCTGGATATGTAAAACTACCCATTTGGAGGATGTCTTTCAACTCTCTATGGAATCCTCCGGGATCTTTTTCGTGAGAGGGCACCATCTTTTTCATTTCCATTATCTCTAACTTGGTTAGGGGAGTATACACATGTATTCGTTGCAGTGTACCATCTGGCTGGGGTATGGGGTGGACTTCTCGTAAAGGATATTGGCCTATACTGTAAGGTTCATGATCTGATGAGGCTAAGGTAAGTTGGAGGAAACGGAGGCGCAGATCCAGAATGGTGTTGATCAATTCCGGTCCCCGAGACCTCCATCTATCTGTCACTACTTCTTGTAACAATTTGTATAGCTTGTCTGGTCGGTGGAAGTTATTCTCGTATAAGGTGGCCAGGTGTTGGACCATATAAATACCTGCTAGTCGTTGTTCTGCTCGGGGGAAAGCCAAAAACATTTGTGCTACTATATCTGGGCCATACACCCGATGCTGTGATATCCAATGGGTGGCAGACCGGGCCAATTCTTTTTCTTGCTGTGTAAGGGGAGGCTCATTGTCCATCCATTCATCTAGGGCTCTTTCTATGGACTGAAAAAGATCTTCTGAAGAAGGATCTAATCTTTTAATTTTCTGCGACATTCGCGGGGTTCGCCACTTGGAGCCAGGACAATGTCGCGCTACACCCAGGAAATTCATTCTATCTAGTGTCGGACTCTCATCTTCCTCTGAGTCGTCCTCTTGTGTGACTTTCTCAGAGTGAATAGTGACAATTTTCTTAACCAGTCTTTTAGTTATTTTGTCGATCTGATGTCCCAGATCGTGTGCTCCTCTGTGTACCTGATCACTAAGGTCTATTAATTCAGAGTCTACGCTTCCATTACCTGGGTCTAGTTCCCGGATCAGACAATATATGATGAACCGCAGGAGCAGTCCTCTGATGGGAACTTTTCTGTTTTTCATGACCTGGACCAGAGTATCCGGACCTTCACCTGTCCCAATGAATTCGTAAACTCTATCCAAATGCTTTGTTATATCAGGGACCTTTTGGAGTTGACCCACGGTTAGTCTTAATCTTTCTGATATCGTGGTCATTGGGCCACTACCGGGTTCTGGGTCGTAAGGACACTCAAGAGGCGGGACATCGTCTTTATCCTCAGCCCAGTTCCTGGACACTCCTAAATCAGAGGTAGAACCACCGGCTACTAGTTCAGGAGCACGTATGGACGGGCGTGTTCTAGGCATGTTTACATAAGCGGGGGGTGGTTCGGACAGATAGGCAGGGAGGAAATTTTCGGGAGCAGTGGGAATTACTTTCACTGGGGACTTGGGGGGTTCTTCTACAATTTCTTCAGACAAAACGGGATAAATACCAGTAACAAGGGCGTTTCTCTCTCTCTCTCTCTACCTGTTCAGCTAGGATTTTCTCACCTTCTTCCTGTAATTGCTTTTCTTTAGCCTGCTCCGACTTTCTCTTACTTTTCTCGGCTTTCCCTAGTTCTTTCTGGGTCCTCCTATGCGCTTCCTTACGCCATAACTCAATGGCTTCTGTCTGTGAGGGCCTCGCCTTTCTTTTCCATAACTCTTCCTCCACTCTCATAATGCATTCTATATCCCATGTACCTGTGGAAGGCCACCTATACGCTATCTCTGATTTCTCGGTATAGTCTACCCAAAGGTCTAAAAATAATATGGCACTCAATCCATGTTTGTTGTACATAAAATATCCAGGGGTATCTCTAGGCGGAACTTTAACTGGTTTTTCTAACAGATTCTTTTTGGTGCCAATTGTACGTAATTTGGAAAATAGAGGCATTCTTAAACTCAACAAATTACGATTTAGAAGACTTGGAATATACAAAAACGAACACTTTATACACTAGAATATAGTGCAACCATACCGGTTTCACGAATGAAACACGTTTTTACCGTTTTCCAAAAATGGAACCCGTCTTTATACTATCTCAGTGGTACTCGCCAAGAAGCAAAACTTGAAGACCTGGTCATCGGACTCTTGACGCTTGCGCAGGAATTCGGGGCTCCAAAGACCTCGGACTCGGCGCTCTCACTGGTCGGGCTCTGGGTCGGGACGCTCCGCTATCTTCTTCACCGCCTCGTGTGGATGATCAGTCGCAGTCTGCCTCCTCCTCGTCTCGAGGGAGTTAGCGGGAACACCCCGCTGTTGTGCACTTGAAGTCCGTCGAAAGTATGGAAGGGACAAGGACCCGACTTACATCGCCGGCGCGTAGGGAAGAGGGAGCGTTCCTGTTCAGGCGCCAATTAATGTGGTAAATAAAAAACTAGTTATTTACGCCGTTCGGAATTTCTATAATTACCCAAGAAAATGGTAATGCATAAAATGAGGAGCAGAGTCCGTGGTCTTCGAGTTGAAAGGGTTTTATTCCAGAACTCGAGTTAAGGGAGAGCTCCTTCACCAAGCGGGTTCAGGAGTAGTCTACTTTGCTTGAAACATATCAGCACTTATATACAGTACGAGTACAATCAAAAAGAAGGAGTTTCCCTTAGACTTGATTCAATCATTTCATGATGTAATCATACAGAAGACATAGCATACTTGTTCTCGTTTAAAGAATAACCTGAATAGCATTTACACATAGACAAACATATTGCATCGGGGCGATTGTGGTGACAAGTTACAGAGTAGCTAGTATCTGAGGACAGAGAATCGAGGCATTGTCACAGGGTCATTTCTGTCAGAAAGGTAAAGAAGGCGAGCCATTGTGCGTTCTTTACTTCGTACACAAGGGCTGTGATGTCTCACAATGGTATGTGTGTGTAGCTGGGAAAAGGAAGAATGGGCTGTAGTAAACTATTCTTCTTCGTGGCTGTCTCGTGTGCGTGATTAGGTTTTCCCTTGGTTGTTAACCCAACCCGTGGCTGTCCTTGCAAACTAGGAAATCATTGATGAGCGAGAGCTGCTAGTTCGGTGACAGAGTTAGGGAGGGGGGGGTTTCCGAGTCACCCATCCGACTGACTCCGTTCTTGTCTAAGGGAAAACATAGAACGGGACGGAAACCCGTAGGTTACATGGTAGCTGGACATTATTCTTTGCATGTGTCAGCTTTATGAGAAAGAGAGCAGGCAAGAGGGGGTACAACAGGATTTGTGCTTGAAGTAGGAGAATCGGCTTGCCTGGTCGATGTTAGGGTGGATAGGGTGCATGATGGGACACCAGGGGAAAAGGGAGCTTTTTAGTCAAGTTCTACACTCCGCCCCTTTCCATTGTGCCGGCGCTGAAATCAGCTGCTATGCGCCACAGAGATACCTTTGCGCCATGGTGCAAAGGTGTCTGGGTGAGTCTAGCATAGATTTTGTACCGGAAGGCCATCCTTCCAGTACACAAAATACTATGCATAGACTGACTTGAAACATTTTCCATCTTTGTATGTGTGCGGTACGATGCAGCACACGGACAGACAGGGTAGGAAAACGAAGGCGAAATTAAAGCATTTCTCTTTCCTTACTTAAAAAGGGTGCAGTTTTCGGGCTTTAAACCCTGTCTACTTTATTTAGCAAATTGGGTTTAGCGTCAGAAACCTTGGGTGGAAAGTAAATAAGAAAAAAAAGATTTTGCACAAATTGCATATCTTTTGTGCTACAAACAAGGCGTAAAATATTAGTAAATACCCCCCATGGTGTGTTGTACAGTTCTGTTTAAAGATATTACATCTTTAGGAAAGTAGTATGCATAAAACCATGGTCCAGGTTTATCAAACTGAGGTAGCACAATGCAGCAAGAAAACTTGCTGTGCTGTGTCACAAAGGAGAGGCCAGGAATGCATCATATCTATCAAGATACGGCGCGGTCCTGCCCTCTTGTTACGCTGGTGCAATCAGTGCAGCCTAGCGCCAATACAGACACCGCTGTGTCATGGGGCAAGGGTGCATGGAAAGCCCTGCCTTCCTGCAGACAAACAATCCTTTCAGGCTTGTTCCTCTTTCCAAGAGCACTGGAGAATGCAACACACTTAGAAAGAGAAAACAACGAGGAGAAATAAAGCTATTTATCCTTGATATGCCTCCCCTAGGAAGGGGTAGCATTTTGACACATTCCCAGGTTTACCCGTCTTAGTAAATCTGGGAATGTGCCAAAATCCATGGGTGAATGAGTGGGAACACCCACACTCCACCCGTGGAGCACCTTCCCAGAACAGAGTAACGTAAGGCAGTGACTTGCACTGCCTTGCGCTTCTCGAGATTTACGAGGCAACACAGTCGTGACGCAAGGGCAACGCAATACAATGATAAATCTGGCCCCAGGATCCTGATCTGTTAGACCTGGCCTCGTGGCGTGGTACCCCCAACTCTCAGCGCCCCGACAGTTGCCCCAGTACAGCAGAAACCCCCGGTCATCCCATCTTCTGTCCGCCCCGCTCCCTCCATGACCCTACCTATAGGACGACCATCCCCGTATCCCGCCTTCTATCTTCCCGGTACCGGACGCCCCCAACCCGCATCAACCCCGAAGGCCTCCGGTAGCCATCACCCTTCCCTAACATCCCGGACTCCATAGCTCCCTGCATGACCCCGGCCCCAGCGAAACATAGGCACCAGATGCGCCATGCCTGGCTGGGGGGTAAAGGGCTTCCTCTGAGTGAGATAGGGTGGAGTAGTTTCGATCACACCTCTGGCCTCCCCCTGAAGACTGGTTTCGATCACCCCTCCGGCCTCCCCGAGAGCTGGCCCCACTCCCTGCTGGGTGTCTGCAAACCCCCGGACCCATCTTCAAAGGATCAAAGGGCCGGATAGCCGGAAACCCCGACAATCAGCCCCCGGTCACCAGATACCCGACTGCGAGGGCTCGGACTTCAAAGAGAAACAGGACTATAACCAGGGCCGCTCTGGAACTAGCGGTCAGATGAATCCTGGAAGAAGAGAGCCCTGCTGACCTGGTCGCGGCTCAATCATCTCACGAAAAGATCGCTACCCGAACTTTGGAAGCTTTGTGAGCCCTGCTGACTTGGTCGCGGCTCCCTCGAACTTTAACAACCTCGGCGTGAGCCCTGCTGACTTGGTCGCGGCTCCCCAAGAACTGAAGGACACTGTTCACTCGTGCCCGAGCCCTGCTGACCTAGTCGCGGCTCGAAGAGTACTCTGGTCCGGCTGGACCGACGACGCTACCGAAACAACGTAACTCGAGGAGGGTGAGTGGAGCAACCAGTTCGACCGACGCCTACAACAGCCCGTATCCCCCGGCTCTAGGATTGAGAGCTGTGCGCCGGATATGCGTCATACTGGCCCCAGTACTGTGACTGTCCCGCTTCCCACACCCCTGCAACCAAGAACTTATGACCCCTCAACCTAAATATAAATACTTGACTATTTGACCTGAAAGTACCTCATAACTACTGCTTGATAAAGAACCTTTTATTCAGTAATCTCTGTGTGGTGTCCATTTATAGAGTGGTGGAATCTTCGTGTGTACGATCCTAAATACGAAGCCCTCTCCTGTAGGACCTCACGCCTGTGCTCGGCAGCGTTCCTGGGAGAACGACCTCTGTCCCCCCTGGGATCGCCCCTTCTAACATTGGTGGCAAGCGAGGGGATCCGAGTCGACATTTAGAGATCGTACAGTGAGCAGCTGACACACTACCTAACGAAGAACCACCATGAGTCACACTGGAACCAACCCGAATCCAACATTCCAAGAGGACCGGTTGGAGGAATACACTCATAGAGACCTAAACAGTTCTGTAAAGACTTTAAAATCGCTACCACTGGTTTGAGCACCAAAGAGGATTTCCAGACAGCCCTAAAGGCCATGGTGGAGTCAGTGGGCCCCCTCCCCCAAACAGAAGGGAACGGTGTGGAGGAGGGGCAACAGAACGAACCTAGCGTCCTAGAGAGGGGAAGAACCGACCCCCGAGCACGATGTAGCACCCCGGAGAGGGGCCTGTCCCCCGAGGAGCTGACGGACCGAGAGAGAAGCAGAATCCATGAGCTAGAACTAGCCAAAAGCAAAATCGAAGGAGAGCTCAAATTAGCCGAAAGAAAGTTGGCCATAGAACAATTGCGCTTACAAGGAGAGTTGGAAGAGAAGAAACTACAGAGGGAACATGAAGGAAAAAAACTTCAATTGGAGCATGAACGCAGCCTGAAAGAGATCGAACTCAAGGCAAGGAGTGAGGAAACCAGGCCCCCGGGGAACTGAGGGACCCTTTCCCGGTGGAGGCTAAAGTCCACATCCCCAAAGATGTGGTGAAAGAGTACTATAAAAATGACGACATTCAGCAATGGTTTAAAGCCTATGAAGTAGCTATGACCTCCCGCCGAGAACCACAGAAGGATTGGGGGCCGGATTGTGGGGGCGGTTCCTTAGCGAGGGGAGAGACACTCTGCTGGACGTACCCTCCACAGTAATGAACTCGTACAGCCACATGAAGGAGGCCCTGTTAGCTAGATATGGGCTCACCCCCGAGATGTACAGGCAGCGATTCCGAGATTGCAAATAGATCCCTGGCACCACGTGGGTGGAGTATGTTACCTTTTACAGCCGGGCCTTAGAAGGGTGGATCAAGGGCAGTAAGGTCACCACATTTGAAGAATTGTTTGACTTAATAGCCTGGGAGCACCTGTCCATGAATTGTTTTGTAGAACTGCGCCAGCATCTCTTTGACAGCAAGCTGACAGACCCTCGAAACCTCGCTGTTGAGGCGGATCGCTGGGTGAACACCCAGGTCCCCAAGGACCCCATGGGGGACTATGCTCGAAATGGTCAGGGACCGCCCCACCAGAGAGGGGGAGGAGACCATGGTAGACAACGAGAATCTCAGTCAGGACCCCAGCGTAGCCCCCAGAGGAACCAGCCCCAAAACTCTCCACCTCCCTCCATGACCAGTGCAGGCCCCCCGGGTAGGCAGGGGCCGAGATCCAACATAGCGTGTTACAAATGCCAACAGCCAGGCCACTATGCCAATGACCCCTAGTGTCCCATGAACAAAAGGCCCGCTGCTGCGGCCCCCCCAGCCCGCCAGATAGCCACTGTTGCCCTAGGTGAAGAGGTTGATGATCAGGAATTCAATCTGCCGCCGCCAAGCTGGCTCTTGGCTGGACGAGAAGGTCTTCGGCCACAGCAGCCCTGGTCGAGCTACATTGGCTACCCTTAAAGCAGCGTGTGGCCTTCAAGTCCCTCTGCATTGTCTTTAAGCCTCTGCACGGACTCGGGCCCAGACCCCTGCAAGCTTTGTTTCTGTGGTACACTCCCACCAGAGACTTACGATCATCCTCGGCCTGTCTGGTAAAGGTGCCCAGATTCAACAAAGCCAGAACCGGGGGAAGATCCTTCACGGTCGCAGCGGCCAAGTTATGGAACAGCTTGCCCATTGACATACGCCAGATCTCACAACTTCTTCCATTTAGGAAACGCATCAAAACCTGGCTATTCCCCTAAAATCTGCCCGCCTGCTTGTTACTCCGGTCTATCCTCAGCAGAGTATTCTCCAGCGCCAGGAAGCCTGCAAGGTATCAGTCGCGCTTTATAAATACTCAAAATAAATAAATAATAAATAAGGAAGAGTGGGAGCCTGCAGCCATGTCCCTGGCATCCCTAGGAGATAGAGAAATGATCCCTGGAGCCTCCCTGCCGGCCAACACCAAGAAATATCGGCAGTGGGTGACGGTCAATGGGCGCCGCATAGGGGCCCTTCGCGACACCGGGGTGAGCGTTATGGCGGTTCGCTGACACCTGGTCACCGAAGGACAAATTATACCACATGTCTTTTGCCCTGTTATTTTGGCCGACAATTCTGAAAGTCTCTGCAGAATGGCTCAAATTCCCTTCGAGTGGGGGGGGAGGAGTCTCCGGTACTTTACAAGTAGCCGTCCGACCCACCATGCCGGTAGACTGTTTACTGGGCAACTATCTGGAGAGCTCCCCGTGGGCGCAGGTAGAGCAGAAGGCTCACCTGGGGATGTTGGGCCTACCCAAATGGGTGTGTGCCACTACTCGGTCCATGACCGCCAGAATACCCACCCCGGGGGTGTAGAGCCAGAGAGCGTAGGCCAGACCTCAGACGACGGGGAAGGAGGCGGGCTACCAGAGCGCCTCGGTCTCCCCACAGGAGAAGAAAGGGACCTCGACGCAGGCCCCCTCGGCCTTACCGTTGAACAAATCACTGAATTGGACGGCCTACCCGAGTTGGCTCAGTGGGGCCAAGAAGGTGGGCCTCCCCGGGAGGAGTTCTGCCAGGAGCAGGCCACCTCCCCCTCCCTTGTCGGACCGCGATAGCAGGCCACCGCCCAGGCTGCTGGCGACCGGTCCGGATCCCATTGGGTCTACTGGGAGAATGGCCTCTTGTACAGTGAGCAAAAGTCTGCCGAACTAGGGTCAGCCCGGGTGCTGGTGGTACCCCTACGATTCCGAGACTTCCTCCTGGTTCTGGCCCATGACGTGCCCTTTGTGGGACACCTGGGTCAGGATAAAACCTATCACCGGCTGGTCACCCATTTCTATTGAAAAGGAATGCGCGCTGATGTAGAGACCCACTGCAAGTCCTGCCCGACGTGCCAGTGCAGCGGGAAGAGCGGAGGGAAGCGCAAGGCACCCCTCCAACCCTTTCCCGTAGTCAGTACCCCCTTTGAACGGGTGGGAATCGACATTGTGGGACCCCTGGATCCCCGGACCACCCTGGGCCATCGATTCATCCTAGTCCTGGTGGACCATGCCCCCTCCAAATGGTGACGGCCCCCGTAGTGGGGCGGGCCCTGATGGAGATATTCTCCCAGGTGGGATTCCCGTGAGAGGTCGTGAGCGACCGAGGAATGAACTTCATCTCGAAATATATGAAGTCCCTGTTGCAACAATGTGGGGAGACCTACAAGTTCACCACCCCGTACCTTCCCCAAGGTAACGGCCTGGTTGAGCGATTCAGCCAGACCCTCAAAGGAATGATCATGGGCCTTGGAGAGCCCCTGAGGCGCAAGTGGGACATCCTCCTACCCTGCCTCCTGTTCGCCTACCGGGAAGTCCCCAGAAGTCCTTGAGGTTCAGCCCTTTCGAGCTGCTTTACGGACACCCCGTCCGGGGACCCCTCAGCCTGGTCAAGGAGGGCTGGGAGGTGGTGCCCAGAGACCCTCCATCAGATGGCTTCGATACATCCTGACCCTCCGGAATCAGACTCAGAAATTCAGTGAACTCGCAGAGGCGAACCTGGAGGCGAGTCAGGAGGAAATGAAACACTGGTATGCCCAGAATGCCACTCTGGCCGAGCTTCAACCGGGCCAACAGGTGTGGGTGATGGCCCCGGTAGACCCCTGCGCCCTCCAGGACAAATGGACCGGGCCTTTCAAAGTAGTAGAGCGCAAGAGCCAAGTCACCTACTTAGTAGATGGGCAGTCCCCCCGGAACCCACTCAGGGTCCTCCATGTGAACTCTATCAAGCCTCACTTTGTGCGGTCTGAGCGAGTTTGCTCCTAGCCATCGACGATAGAGGTGAAGAGGACACGGAGCCTCTACCCGATCTCCTTTGTGCTAAGGAGAAGGATTGCTCCGAGGAGGGGGTGAGTCTTCTCCTCCCTCACCCCAGCACAACGTGAGGACTGTCGCCAGTTACTGGGACAATTCTCCAACCTGTTCTCCCTCGTCCCCAGTGTCACCGATTGGTGCGTCCAAGATGTGGACACTGGGGACAGCCCTCCGGAATGGCACAGAGCATACCGCATCCCGGACAGAGTCCGTGCCTGCATCAAAGCAGAAGTCTCGAAGATGTTAGCCCTGGGGGTGGTCGAGTCCTCTGACAGCCCGTGGGCCAGCCCCGTGGTTCTGGTCCCGAAGGCGGTCGCTCCAGGCCCCGCCCCGAGCTGAGGTTCTGTGTGGACTACCGTGGGCTTAATGCGGTCACCCAAACTGATGCATACCCTATTCCTTGCGCGGATGAGCTCATTGACCGCCTAGGATCTGCCCACTACCTCAGCACCTTCAACCTGACCTGCGGGTACTGGTAAATTGCGCTCACGGAGGGGGCAAGGGAGAGATCCGCCTTTTCCACCCCGGATGGACACGATCACTTCCGTGTATTGCCCTTTGGAATGAAAAATGCCCCTGCCACCTTCCAGAGACTGGTTAACCGGGTACTGGCAGGGCTGGAAGAATTCAGCGCCGCGTACCTGAACGATATCGCGGTGTTCAGCTTCCACTGGACCGAACACCTGCGGCACCTCTGGGAGGTGTTGATGGCCCTGCGTCGAGCTGGCCTTACCATCAAGGCCAGTAAGTGCCAGATTGGGTAAGGATCAGTGGTCTACTTAGGACACCAGGTCGGGAGTGGACAGGTAGCCCCCCTCCAACCCAAGATCGACGCAATTGTGGCCTGGGAACCCCCCACGACGCTGAAGGGAGTGAGGGCCTTCCTGGGGCTCACCGGTTACTACCAGAGATTCATCAAGGGATATAGCAGCCTAGTAGTCCCCCTCACGGAATTAACATCCAAGAAACAGCCGAAGAAGGTGCGCTGGACCCCCTCCTGCCAGGAGGAGTTCGAAGCCTTAAAGACCGCCATGTGCACCGCCCCACTACTCCAGGCCCCGACTACTCTCAGGAGTTTGTGGTCCAAACTAACGCCTCCTAGCATGGCATCGGGGCAGTCCTATCCCAGCTAAATGAAAAAGGCCTAGATCAGCCAGTCGCATTCATTAGCCGGAGGTTACTACCCCGGAGCAAAGGTGGAGCACCATCGAGCGGGAGGCCTTCGCAGTGGTTTGGGCCCTGAAGAAGCTGCGGCCATACCTGTTCGGAACTCACTTACGAGTCCAAACCGACTATCGACCCCTCCGATGGTTAATGCAGATGAGAGGAGAGAACCCCAAGCTGCTGCGATGGTCTATTTCCCTCCAGGGGATGGATTTCACCGTAGAACACCGCCCCGGGCTGACCACGCCAACGCTGACGGCCTGTCCAGGTTTTTCCGCCTCAGTGAGGAGAACCTCCAAGGGGATGGGTAGTTCTCCCTGCCTTTCAGCTGGGGGGGACCCGTGTTAGACCTGGCCTCATGGAGTGGTACCCCCAACCCTCAGCGCCCCGACAGTTGCCCCTGTACAGCAGAAACCCCCGGTCTTCCCATCTTCTGTCGCCCCGCTCCCTCCATGACCCTACCGATAGGACAACCATCCCCGTATCCCGCCATCTATCTTCCTGGTACTGGACGCCCCAATCCGCATCAACCCCGAAGGCCTCCGGTAGCCATCACCCTTCCCTAAGATCCCTGACTCCATAGTTTCCTACATTACCCCGGCCCCAGCGAAACACAGGCACCAGTTGTAACATGCCCGGCTGGGGGTAAAGGGCTTCCTCTGAGTGAGATAGGGTGGAGTAGTTTCGATCACACTTCTGGCCTCCCCCTGAAGACTGGTTTCGATCACCCCTCCGGCCTCCCTGAGAGCTGGACCCACTCCCTGCTGGGTGTCTGGAAACCCCCGGACCCATCTTCAAAGGATCAAAGGGCCGAATAGCCGGAAACCCCGACAATCAGCCCCCGGGCACCAGATACCTGCCTGCGAGGGCTCGGACGTCGCGACTCCCTCGAACTTTAACAACCTCGGCGTGAGCTCTGCTGACTTGGCCGCTGCTCCCTTGAAATCTACAGACCTCTGCTTGAGCCCTGCTGACTTGGTCGCGGCTCCCTCGAACTTTAACAACCTAGGCATGAGCCCTGCTGACCTGGTCGCTGCTCCTCAAGAACTGAAGGACACTCCGTTCATTCGTGCCCGAGCCCTGCTGACCTAGTCGCGGCTCGAAGAGTACTCTGGTCCGGCTGGACTGACGACGCTACTGAAACAACGTAACTCGAGGAGGGTGAGTGGAGCAACCAGTGCGACCGACACCTACAACAGCCTGTATCCCCGGCTCGAGGATTGAGAGCCGTGCGCCGGATATGCGTCGTACTGGCCCCAGTACTGTGACTGTACCGCTTCCCACACCCCTGCAACCAAGAACTTACGAACCCTCGACCTGAATGTAAATACTTGACTATTTGACCTGAAAGTACCTCATAACTACTGCTTGACAAAGAACCTTTTATTCAGTAATCTCTGTGTGGTGTCCATTTATAGAGTGGTGGAATCTCAGCGTGTACGATCCTAAATACGAAGCCCTCTCCTTTAGGGCCTCACGCCTGTGCTCGGCAGCGTTCCTGGGAGAGGCGGGTCACGGGGTAGTCAGGAGAACGACCTCGTCCCCCCTGGGGACGCCCCTTCTAAAATGATCGCTTTAATTTATCAAACTTAATTTGCATACACTGATTGGTAACTGCATTGGTTTATGCCAAACCACAAATCTATGTTCAGTATATTCACGTAAAAAGCAAGTGAATAAACATTTTGAGCCTAGGAAAAAATATATACTTTGATGGTGGGCTTGAATACCTGAATCAGGCAGCAAATTCAAATTTGCTCCCGCACATTGGCTCAGTGCTGAGCATCTATACCACGGCATTGACTTTTTGTATAAGAATTGCATTGCTTGAGTACTTTGAATGGACCAACCACACACTGTCCTACTCCGTCTCACTGGAACGACCTAGATTTCACCATTAACACATGACTCTGTTTGCTACCAATTACCTCTTCTGTGGATCAGTGACTGACATAACCATATACCATCTACTTTCCTAACTAGAACATTTCCATTAAAAGATTGCAGCCCTGGAAAAGACCCAGAACTACGTACCATGAAGGGGGGCGAAACCCGTATTGGCTGTCAAATTCAAATTATATTGTTACCGTACAAGATGGGAACGATACTTGTAACTACTGAACACCAGAAAGGACACTTTCAACAAGAATCCTTCATGGAGTCTCCATGTTTTGTATGACTTGATTATCTTTGACCTATATTATTATAATCATGTAAGACTAGCTACTTTATAAACCCTAGGGGCCTTATTTACGAAGGCCTTGCAACACTTTTGCGCCACCTTTGCGTCACTTTTCGTGATGCAGCGTTAGCGTAAACAATGTGCAATGTTGCAGCATATTTATACAGTGACGCATCTAGGCAGATGCGTCACTTTGTAAAGCCCCTCGCCACACTATACCTGCATCAGGTATAATGTATGCAGGTTAGGTGTTCCTCCGCAAGAAAGCCTCGTAGAAGTGTTGCAGTGAAATCTATGAAATTTAACTGCAACACTTCTAGGACGCCAATACGTCAAAACCTTACGTCTGCCTCATGGCAGGCGTATGGGTGACGCAGTGCCATAGGCACAGGCCTACCCCATGCATTGCTGGAGTTGCATCATGCTTGCGACACAACTCCAGCAATGCGTGACTTTTGCGCCAACAGATACATCAGAATTCCTGACCTGTCTTTCCTTGCGACATTGAGCGTCATACATTAATTACAGCGCATCCAAGGAGAGCGCAGTAAAAAGTGTTGCATTGCTGTTTTGTCGCAGCGATGCAACAGTTTTTATAAATGAGGCCCCAACATTTGTGTTCTGCATGTTGGGATAAAGGACCCCACCCATGCAATAGGAAGGCATTCATACACCAACTAGATAACTTTTTTGGCTAAATTGGCTAATACGCGGGAGCTCAAGACTTTAGGGTCCTTCTTTCCTTTTGTCTGCAATGCAGGGTTCCCACTGAAAGTTCAGGAACACAGTCCTTGTGGCTTTCGATATATGTAAAAGTCAATCAGCATATCAATTACGAACGTCTGTAGTATTTACACTGAGATGAAAATATGTATTGTGCACAGATGCATGGCTTTGTATATCTGCAAGCAAGTACTTCAGAGTGTTCCTATCCCAGTCACTGGAAAACGGCCCTGGAGAGAAGATGTCATCCAGATTCAAACAGAAAGTGTGCTGAAAAGTCTCTTCTGGACTCAGGATTTAAAGCTCAAAGTCCCCTCAATAAATAACAGCTTGCAGAGGTCTGGCTATTGGTGTACCTTGCGAGCCATTCTGCACCCGCTGTGGAAGCCTTTCTGCTAGATAAGGATCATCACTTTACTAAAACCTTTCATCCTTAGTAAAACACTACCGTTGTTCACCAAATCAGGAACAAAATCGGCATTGACATTATACAGACACAATTGCAGGCTACCTTAGAGTGAATTTCCGTGGCAGGTCTAGATTTTGCCCATTTACTTTGCTATGGGTTGTCTGGAACAGTTCTTTCAACCCTGTAGTTTGGGTCTTTTGATATATCTGACATATTATTGACAGCAAAAACCTCACATTGGTAATTCTAGATCAGAACCTTGTGACACTCTGATGCTTGAAGGTGGACATTTTTCAGTAAGTTGCGCACTCAATTTCTGGTAATGCTTGAGCATTTTCGTCAATTCATTACTTACCGCTTAGTGCTCTGTGCTTGGATCTGGATGCTTTTCAGAAGCAGGTCTTCCAACTGAGTCACATTTTGCGATGTTGTTGTCGACTGCAGTTAGTGGCAGCTCCGGTTGGCTGTACATCAAGGGCCACATTATACAGTTTTACTAAATCAATGGACAGCTGTTGCTTCTTTATTTTCCCGGGCAACGGTGGTAAGATCATTTATCAAGTTCCCGTAGTCGCTATCATCACAGGCCTATGGTAGGCAGAGCCAAATCCTACCATCTTTCCCAAGCCTTCTCCCACACGTTCTCCAGGCTTTAGTAGCCAACAAGTCACAGCAGATGATACCATTTCTAAAGAAATAGGGCCCGATTCACAGAACTAACTTAAGACAAAATCCTAAACTTACTACTTTTGGTATTCACAGAAGTTCGGATTTTGTCTTAAATTTGTCTTAAGACAGACTTAGACTTAAGACAGACTAAGGCAAAATCCTAACTTAAGTCTGTCTTAAGTCTGTCTTAAGACAAATTTAAGACAAAATCCGAACTTCTGTGAATACCAAAAGTAGTAAGTTTAGGATTTTGTCTTAAGTTAGTTCTGTGAATCGGACCCCATATGGTTCAACAAAACATGTCTTTCTTATATTATTACGTTCTGTGTGCACTTCATAGGTTGTCTAGCCCGGCTGCACCATTACTTTTAACTCTTGTTGCTGAAGCTTGCTTAAGCCTACTTACGACCCCTGAAGCCCAAGGGGTGTAAGAAATGGAGAATTACTACCACCTCAGCGAGTGGCTCTGTTAATATCTTAGAGGTAAAAGAGGGCTCTTGATCTAAATGAAAGCTACAAAATCCCCCCCATCACTACTAAGTACAGCAAGTCTTAGGTGACTATGAGAGACAGGACATGGCACGGTAGCCTCTTCCAAAGAAAACCTTTTCAAGATTCTATTGCTACCAATATATATGTTATTTATTTATTGGCTTGAATGGACCGACATGATTCAAGTAAATGAACTGGAAGAGTTGCGCTGCTTTTACCAATGGCGTTTTCAATGGCTTTACCAATGGAGAAAGTTTTATGTGCTGGCAAATCGCATACAGTAAGAAGTAATGCTTACTTTGTTTAGGCCACCAGTAACACTCCTGTAAAATTCTCAGAATAGCTGAAACTCCTGCATGCACCAAGTCTGTCCCTTCATGGGCTGATTTATTAGGTTGGATTAGGTATTTCTCGGTCACCGCTCCAGGGAGAAGTGACTTTAGAGAGCCTATCTTGTCCCAGGAAGTAGTTGCACTTCTCCAGGAAACTAGGGTTTTTTCTTGAGTGGTGATTGTCTTCTAAATGTATTTCTGGGTCTATCTTAGTGTGCAACTGAGTTTCAGCTCCTACTTTGCATACCTGCACCTATGCAGCAGTTCTATCAATGGAAGTTGTGTTTTGAAGCCAGCTGTCTACGTCCAGAGCTGTTTAGCTCTTATTTTCATTCCTCGTATTTGTAAGCACTGGCTTCCGAATGTGTTGAATGTACATTTTACCTTTGAACACAAAATGAAGAGTGGGATACTATTAATGTAGGAACTGAAGCATTAACTTTCTGCTAGTCTAGAATGAGATCATTTAATCCTGCTATTTTTGCAAGTGTCACTATCTGGATCCTAGAAAGTTCTTCTACACCTATACATGCCACATACTACTGTTGTGTGGCACCCACTACAAGCTGTGCTAATTCATCTGTATAGAAATCATCCCACAAGCCATGTAATAGCTTTACTAATAATGTCTCTGAAATAGTTTGTTGATATTGGAGGAATGCATGTGTTTTAATGCTGGATCATACTGAAATTGTACATCTGGGCTGGAGCGACTTGTGGCCCACTGAACTCGAGCATAGGTAAATCATGAGCATTTACAACACTTGTGTGTGTGTGTGTGTGTGTGTATATATGTATAAAAGAACTTAAAAAGTCCCAATATTCAGTCTTTGAAAAGACCTCTTGTGTACACCCCTCATAACTCAAGAAACCAAAATTGATAACAACCACACAGTCACAAAGTAATACAATTTTAAACATAGAGTAAAAACAATAAATTCAAAAAACAGTTTTTAAAAAAATGAACAATTTATTACAAATAATTCAATTGAATGTTTGATACCAGCAATGCAGTGCCCTTCATTAAAATTTAAAAATGTGCCGATACACATGAAGAACGTTTAAAATTACAAAGTTCAAAGTTGTCGACGCAGTTTTTCGGTTTATTACGATAGCACCTTCATCAGGACAAGGTTCTTAGATAGTTTGTTCAACCTCTCTTTTAAATTAGAGGTTTTTTTGTTCGTGAAGCCCCAAGGGAGGATGAGACCGGAGGGGGGCTACCATATTGTTTTTGCTATCCAAACGAGGTTACCGGACCCGTGAGGGGAGCAGGGAGGCCGATTCAAGAGGAAAAGGTCAATTGAACAAGAGACCGCAACTCAAAATACAGCACTGGTAGAATTAAAAGGAACCCAGTCACGCTGCTTTGAGGGCTCCATTTCCCTGTTTTCAGGACATCTGCGGAGTTGTGGCTGCGAATGACAAGCACCTGATGAACAGACAGAACAGAATAGTGATATATCTAAAACAATACGGTGGCCCCCCTCCATTCTCATCCTCTCCACAGAGCATCCAAAATTGAAAGCAAGAAAACTGTGGCATAAGTGTAAGAGCAGAGCCTTTATCCCTCGAGGCTTCACAAACAAAAAACCCTCTAATTTAAAAGAGAGGTTGAACAAACTACCTCTATTAGCATGGAAATGCCAATGCACAACCCAGGAAAAGCAAATTGCTTTTGTGCCTCGCTTCTTCATGATGCAAACCTATCAGTACATAACGGCTACAAAAAATTCAGTAGCAACACATTCTGAGACTTAACGAAAGTGCATACAATTAAAATGGGCCGCAGCGTTTACATATAAAATAACATTAAGCATGAAAGGGACGCTGCTATGCAGGAATTAGCCTCAAGGATATAACATTGCTTAGATGCAAGCGTGAATCATACATACAGGTTCTTTATATGCATTGTGTAAATCTTTTGGTTAGTCTTTAAATGACAAGCATAAAAAAGCTTGCTGTGTAATAACAATAAAAGTGCTTTAGTGCCTTGAACCTGCCCAGCGCAGATCAATAAATTGTTCTTAAAGTGCGTGGCGCTAATCTTTTGGTTAATGATTTCATGCCGAGATGTTCAAGTCCCCACATAACTAGTGTGTTATCAGTTCTTGTATGGAAATATTCTGGCCTTCTCAAATTGCAGGTTTCACCGTGTTTTTAACATAAGGAGAAAAGATGTTTTGTTCAGACGGGTTTGTGGTTTCATTTAGCTTCATCTCGGCTCATCTAAAGTTTTGACCTTTGCTTCTGTTACCGAATTCAAAACCTTCTTCTCTACTCTCTTAAGATATTTTACCACAGCGCAGTTCAGCAGAGGAACCCTTGGATTAAAACAGGCCACAACAGCCTCTCTACGTGGCCTTATTTTTCTTTCGTTGAATTTCCTGGGTAGGATTGATCAAGGCTCCACTAGGGTGGTTGTGCACAGACACAACACATAGACATGTCTTCCATCCCCTGACCACCCAGCCTGCAGTTGCCCTGGCCTTCTGTTCTTCCCCATGGTGGGGCGTGCTTTAGCGCAGCAGGACTTCCAGTCTAGATTTTGAAAACTTTTCCTTTACTGAGTTGTTATAAAGCTGTCCTAGGTAGCACTGGGGCCTCAGCTTCATGTGGTTGAGAGTTAGCCAGCCATGACTACGCCTAGCTATAGAGGATTTATCCTATAAGAGTGACAGGGATTTAGTACTGGATTTTTTTTAAACCTCTCCCTGCTCAGTGGGAGTCCCCAAGCTGAGGAAAGGCCCAAATTAGTTATGGCTGAATTTAGATAGACTCTTGCTGGTGATTGGGCTCTGCGTTAAATTTCAAGCCAGACATGGCGACTTAAAGAGTCCTCGCTTGTTGATTTGAAGTTGTGGCAGCAGTTCACAAAAGCTGCCTGCCGGGCCAGGGATTGCTAAACAAGACCAAATTTCAATCTGATCATCTGAGCAGGGTACGTGGATGTTGGTAATTTGAAGATGATGATCCTGTAAATATTCGTTATTGTTTTATCCAAATGAATGCTGTCCCACTCTTTCAGGGCCTCGCTCCCATATATCAGAGTGGGAGAGATTTTTGCTTGGGCAACATGAATAATCAGTGTTCTAATTGGGCCCTTCAGTTTTCTATATAGGGCTCCCAGACCTTCTGTGAGAGTGTTGCCTTTCCTTTTGATATCTTCCAGACAGTTGCAGTTACTACCATTGAAATTGAAAAACACACCCAAGCAAAAAAAAAAAGGCATTTATAGTCATTGATGGTCTCCAGGGTATCTGGGCCTAGATGTCAGGTATGGCGTTTCAACACTTTTTTATTTATGGGTAGGGTTTTAGACTTTTTCATGTTGTCATCCCACTTCTTTCAGCATAAGCTAGAGTTGCATCCAGTAGCCGTGGTAAGCTGACCTTCGTTGTGTTGATTAGTACTAGATCGGCTGCATAAAATAAGTTGGAAAGTAGGATTCTACCCAGTTTTGGGTTGTGGCTTTTGATTCTGTTTAGCTCTGAAGAAATGTCAACAAGCATTGGCATAGCCAATAGGTCTTGCTTTTGGGACCTTCTAAGTATTTAGTTATGCAGCACAATATCCTTGGTGCAACAACATCAACTGTTGCATGGCTAACACTTATAAGGTCCCAAAGGTGAGACCTATTGGCTATGCCAATGCTTGTTTATCTATGCTCCTATGCTTTTTCTTCCTTTTTACCAGTAATCCCTCCATTCCCTACTCTTTTCCTTCCTTCCTCCTTCCGTTAACGGAATGCAGAACATTGCAAAGAGTTGCTGCTTTTAAAACATTTTAGCCCACTACAAAGATTCGTCAGTCATCAGAGACTGGAGCTCAAACCCCATTTGAGCCATACTGATCTTGTACGCCTGTTAAAAAGTAAAATCGTGGTCAGGCATAATATCTATTTTAGTGTGCACATAAAACAAAGGCATGTGTGTTCTTAAAACTACAGTAAGCCAATGGTAGAGTGTGATATTGTACCTAACTAGATGGAGGGTCGTCTTTCTTCAGCATCACCATAAAAAGTAGCTTCCATTAGGAACCTTACAGCCCAAAACCGGAGTAGAGTTTTGTCATTTATTTGCGTCTAGGTTTCTCAAAACGTGCCTCTTTGATAACAGATGTACATATGTTGCACAATTAGTACTAGCTAGCTATAGGCCCTAAAAAGCACTGAGATAGGAAACATGAAAAGTGTCTGGAACATAAGGTGTCCACCTTTTAACAGCACAAAATGTTAAAATGCACATTCCCAAGACGTACAAGTGAGGGATCTCCAGAGGCTCTTCCTGTTATCTGTCATGCAGACATCTAACCACTGATAGAAACTGTTTGAGTGCACAGAGTTAACTGTTTCACTTGCATAGATGAAAGGCAGCTCCAGTACAAATACGAAATTACTTCCGGGTCAGTCACGGATATCTCAGAGAACCGGCGACGCTTGATGTATACAGATCTCGCTAGTATGCATCATCACCCAAACCTCTCCTCACTGGATGACTCTTATAAAGTGGGTAAAGCACAGCCCTACTTTGAACAAGCTCTTTCCGTTCTTTCTGTTCCAACCCGAAAGAAGATCCCTCACATGAGGCTCCTGGCACTAACCATAGTGGAGTTCAACCCAAGCTGGGCCCGCCCGGACAAATCAGTAGCATGCAGACTTTGTGACTACCACCAGGAATCCTGGTATCACTTGTTGTGTTGCTGCCCAAAGTTAGCTAGAGAGAGGCAACGTTTGGTTATCCCTATTTGCAAAGCTCAGGGCCTCAACCGATGCTGCGAAATTTCGGACTTGTGTTTTTTGTCTACAGCAAGTCAAACAGTAGCACGGCTGGGGAAATTTACAGACCTAATTCGCGCGGGACTGTCCGCAAACGCTGCGCTGCAAAAAGGAAACTGTAGGTCTGGATGGAGGAGAGTGGCGGACACACCTCCAATTTATAAAAATTAATGCACTTTGTTTTTAAACTGCATAGTCATAATATGTCATTTTATGAAGGTTTTACGTTTAACTGACTGGAGGAAAAAGTTTAGGGAATATACCTTACGCTTCTTTTTTAGATAATTATTTTTTACAGTTAGCATATTGTAATGATTTCAAATAATTGAACAATAAACGCTTTTTCACTTTCAGTGCAAAAACACACAGCTACTCTGAATTTTGACAAATTATAAGAATAGAGTTAGCTGAGCTTGAAGAATGCTGGGTTAAGGAGTTTTTTTCTGAAAGAGAGAGAGAGAAAAAGAGCATGACAGAGTGAGATAGAAAGGGAGTGGCAGAGACAAAGAAGGAGGAAGAAATGGAAAGTGTGCTTGTGTGGGGATGGGATACTGCTGAGCTGCAACGGAGAGCTGCTGCCTAACACTGCAAGAACCCTCCACAGTTGTATATGAATGGGGACTAGCAGTTACCGTTAAACCACCAACCCAACTTTGAACATTACCTTTCCTTCCTAGGCTGTGCCATAGTCTGTGAGCAATGCTGACTGGCTGAGCTGCTGGTCACAGAGCACCACAGTGACAGAGGCCCAGCCGCCTGGTATTCAGAGGTGGCGCCTGAACTCAACTACCCAGCAGTGGCAGAAAGCCTAGTGGTTGGAGCTGTTATAACCCACATTGCTCTTGAGTTCTGAATTATATAGCAGCAAATGTGTGTGACCGCTGCATTCTGTGTAAAGGCAGCTTAGCAGTTTGAGTAATGTTTATTCATAACTCTGGTATGTCATACCCAAGTGACCAATGGCAGAGGATCTTTGAGAGGCTTTGAGAGCACTCGTCTGTAGCGCTTATTGACAACAGGAGCACTGCAGAACCTCAGAGCACTCGTCTGTAGTGCCTACCGACAACAGGAACACTGGAGTGCGGGCTCACAAAAACTCCTGAACAGACCGTGTTGTACATACTGTGCCAGCAAGCAGCGCTCTGGCAAAGACTTGTAAGTGCAAATAAGAAGACTGATTTAATTAGGTCAACAGAGACCGGCAAAAAGACAACTTAAATAATAATGGTCGTCGAGATGACAGAACTAAAAACAATTCAGGGACCTGTAACATTGAATGCGTTGGATATGTGTTTACTTTTGGGTCATATAAAGGAACAAGGAGATCAACACTGGCCGCAGTTAGGACAGCAAATGAGAATGGGAAGATGGCTTTAGTAAATGATATGTCCTAAAGACTCCTGCTTTCAGCGAGAAACAAACTCCCAACAGAGCGTAGATGCCTAGAAAAAGCAAACAGGTTTCTGAAATCTTTCTGGAAAACAAGCGCGTGCGCCTCGTGCTGCAAGTTAAACAAGATGGTAATGTTTGTGTAAACAAAACGTGCGGGCGTGAACGGGAATTGTGTGCGCGCGAGCGAAAGAGATCAGCAACAGAACATTGGAGAGGAAGAGCGAGACGCGCGCGCTTGTGCACGTAACAGCAAGCTGGTGGCCGGCAAAAGCCTTTGGTAGCACTTTAAAAACCCGCTTACTAAATGTCTCGCCAGACCAGTGTATGCGCTGGCTCTGACAAGACCTAATAAATGTCTCGCCAGACCAGCGCATGAGCTGGCTCTAGCGAGACCTAAAAAGGAATGCATTGAAAAGAGTGGGCGCAAGCATGTAGCCCTGCTTTAAAGCCTGCGTTTTAATTGATAGGTTTTCCTGGCTAGGAAGTGGAGAGGAGTTGGCCTAATAGCTAGGGCGCTCGACCTCAAATCTGAGACTCGGCAAGGATGCGCATCATCCTGTGATTCTGGCCAAATCACTTAATCTCCCCGTACCTAACAAAAATGAATGTGTCCACATGTAATGCAACTGGTGCTCGTGTAAAGCGCTCTGCTACCTGATACCTTGGGTCAAGTTTGCGCTATATAAAACTGCGTAAAAAAAACCCAACTAAGATCGGATTCCATATAGTTTGGGTGGGTAACGCCCCCATAAACATCTCAGCAGATAATATACATTTCAAGGACAGTGTTAAATAAGCTCCCATCACGTTTCATCACAATTTCGAACATGTAAGGCTCTTCCCTATCCAAAGTGACTAGATATTGTCAGACATTTAAGTTATATTCATGAAACCTATATTATGCCAAAACATCTATAGTTTCCCACTTACCTTATGTTGTCATCAGCGTGAATTCAGCCTTTCAGCATTTCACTCAGCAACCAGTCTGTGTCTAACCCTGGCCACGCGAGAGAAACTTAAATAACTTTTTAACTAATGATGTCTTAAGAAGTGAGGGGTTGACAACTGTGCTTGGCTCCTGCTTGGCTACAAAGATATGCAGACAATGCACCTTTGCTGAAACCTATGGGGGTTAATGCTCCTTTTCTTTTTTCGAAGACATATCTCTGTAAAGTTCGCTTCCATAGTTCACACACGTGCACCAGAGAAATGAAACGTTTTTGTTTTCTTCCTTGTTAGCTTGAAGTGTCAGAAAATATGGCAATTGAAAACACTTGTCGCCTATCCAGTTAGTCTGTTTTTTCGAGACCCTTGACAATACAAACATTCTGTAATATTAAATGGAGTCATATTTCGATACAATAAAACCTGTCTTTAATGTAACATACAATATGATCATACGAAAACCCTGCCACACACCACAGTACAGCTGTGCACCTTTGACACAAGACTTATTTCTGGATGGGGTCTAAGACTATATACCCTTTCCTGTAAGTACTAGCAAAAATAGTTTGGGCGTTTCTTCTTAATAAGAAAACAGTCATATTGTACTACTAAGCTCCACTTATATGTGGAAGGGGGTTGGACAATTACAGGCAGAAGACCTTTCACTACTCAACAGTAAAGGTTTTATAAAGGAAAGTGGTCCGAATTTGGGACAGACGGGTTTCCAAATTCTACCTTCTGTGAAATACAAAACAAATTACGAATCAAAACTTGGGGAATGGGTGGCATGTTTATGGGTTTGTCGCATCACACCTACTGGTGTGGATCCACGGTTAGATGTGCAGAGGGAGCCGTCCTGGCATCACCTTTTTATTCCAGAAGCAGTCAAACACATCCTTAGAACTTTCAAAGATGTGGAAGAAATACCTTGCAGAAAATGTCTTTTCTTCTGCATATTTTAACCTGTATGTTTTCAAGATTCTAAGGAGCACAATCTGAAAATACATACTTTCCTGAATTCTCTCTTCCAGCATCCCTGCTCACTAGCTCCAAGTTTAACTGTTTTCTTTCCCTGCCTTTAAGAATTGTATTTAGTTCATGAAGAAGTCAAATGTTTGTTTGGACAGCATGTCAAGATATTCTTATTCCAAATGGACACAGAGAATCGATACCTATGAAAAGGGTTTCAAAGCACTACCAGTTAACTCATGCAAGGCCACACAGATGTATCTCACTTCATGCCACAAAGTAAAGATACAGTGCTAATAATGAAAAAATATTTTATTCAAATTATAGCAGGTGTGAATCAAATTGCTTGAATGACATGAATTTGAAACTTTGATTTCACATTACAGTTGTAATTAGTCTGAAGCAATTAAATGTATTATCTCTCTCTCTCTCTCTCTCTCTCTCTCTCTCTATATATATATATATATATATATATATATACATATATATATACATACATACACACACACACACACACATCTACATGCACACACATACTAATATGTCACTCACTTTGAGAAAGGCTTGTTGAAGCCAAAAAGCGCCATTGTGATCTTTGTGATTGGAACTGGGTGCACACATAAACTGGAGTGCCCGCTGTTCTTTGGCTTGCAGATTTATCCAGGAATACATGTATATGTATCTTGTCGCTACTGCAAGCAAGCCACTTTCCGCCTAGCATTGGAGTGCAAGTTATCACTGGCACCCGCATCACATCAAATTCACCACAGTATATTCAGAATGATGAAATAGCACACCAAATCCTTGCACAAGTTTATTGCCATGAAAAACATGCGTATCAGCTAACCAGTAGCTATGGGACTCTTTGTTGAAGTCATAGATACAGAAGAGTCACACTCTTAATAGATTTATTTAGCAAAATAAACAAAAAATATTGTTCACGTCTATATTTATACTACATTTGCTAGATTTCACATGATTTTTCATTATAAAAAACTATTATGAGCAAGAATAGCAATATTGTGGCTAGCACGTGTTGTGCTATTTCAAAGAAAAATATGAAAGAAAATGAGGGCTGGTAGCAGAGTTAGGCAGCAGTTTCACAAAGCTGAAAATTGACTCTGTTCTTTTGTGGGAGCCCGCAGCACTGCTATCCCATCATGCCCTGCACTGGCATTTACTTCAGTTTGATTTGATGCAGCCTTAAGGTCTTGTTCATATAGATGATATCATCCTACTGGGGAGGAAGGTGGATTGTTTATAACGACATTGAAGATCAGATGATGGAGTAGAAGGATTACACTTAAGTAACCTTTCTTTCTTCATCCTCTAAAAATAGTATACCTCTGATAGAGCACTGGCAGGATGGTAAAATAATCAACCAGTTTTATAGGCCAGGCCCTGTAAGGAGTCTTGAACCCATTGGTTATCTGGAATGGAGTCTTAATCCTGACAATATTGTCTAGCGAACATATATCTCACTGGCCAGCTTTCAAATATTTGATAGTAGAACATTTCTCACTAGGACTGTAGAAACAGCATTTCATCTTGTAGAATGAACTTTGGGTCTGGCAAAGTAGCTAGATAAAATTGAGCTTCAAAAGACTGTAATCCCATAAAAATGGACTGATTAGATGTGGTTAAACCCACGAAAAACACCTTTAGTTGGTAAATAGCAGTTCGATCTCTTTCAAAGATCTCGAACCGAACATAGGTTCTCCTAGCACCGGACACTAGGGCAGCAGAAGTCTGGAAAAAAGCAGGCAGGGACACTGTTTCATTTATAGGGACATCTGAGATCACTATTGGTATAAAAGCCTTGTGGGTTCTCATGTATGTGTTTCCTGATAGCATAGTGCATGTATGTTGCTTTTTCATCTGGCTTACGTAATTACGACTAAGAAGGCTGACTTCCAAAATATGTCCTGCAAAAATAATTGAATTTGTTCAAAAGGAAGATCCATACATTTTGAGCTGACACCATGGTGTTCCTATGGCAGTGAAGGCTTTCTGAGTAGAGGGTACAACTATAAAAAAAAAAACAAGCCTTAATAACTGGCATTCTGGAAAAACTCCGAGAACAGAAGTTAAATATTAACATCTTTTTGTTACATTTGTAATAAAGCTTGAAACATTGAGAAAACATATTTGAACCAGGTATTGTTGAATGGTTGCACAGATTGATGCCGTGGTGGCACTGAGTGATGTTGTGATGGCGAACGAGTGATGCTGTGGCGTTGAGTGATGCTGTGGTAGCACATAGTGATGTTGTGATGCTCCTGAGTGATACTGTGGTGGTGCGGGGTGATGCTGTATGCTATGCTATGTTTTGCTATCCTATGCTTTGATTTGTTATGTTATGCTGTGTTTTGTTATGCTATGCTATGTTTTGTTATGCTGTTTTGCTATGCTTTGTTATGCTATGTTTTGTTGTGTTTTATTATGCTATGCTTTGTTTTGCTATGCTACGTTTTGTTGTGTTTGGTATGATATGTTTTGCTATGCTATTATATGTTTTGTTCTGCTATACTATGTTTTCTTGTGTTTTGTTACGCTGTGCTATGCTTTGTTATGCTATGTGTTGTTGTGTTTTGTTATGTTATGCTTTGTTTTGCTAGCCTATGCTTTGTTTTGTTTTGCTATGCTATGTTTAGTTTTGCTGTCCTATGCTTTGTTTTGTTATGCTATGCTATGTTTTGTTGTGTTTTGTTATGCTGCTTTGTTGTGTTTTGCTATGCTATGTTATGCTATGCTATGCTTTGTTATGCTATGTTTTATTATGCTATGCTTTGTTGTGTTTTGTTATGCTGAGTTTTGCTATGCTAAGCTTTGTTATGCTATGCTATTTTTTGTTGTGTTTTATTATGCTATGTTTTTTTATGCTATGCTAAGCTTTGTTATGCTATGCTATGTTGCGTTTTGGTATGCTATGCAATGTTTTGTTGTGCTATGCTATGTTTTGCTATGCTATGCAATGCTATGTTTTGTTATGTATGCTATGTTTTGTTGTGTTTGGTTATGCTATGCTATGTTTTGTTGTGTTTTGTTATGCTTTGTTATATGTTGTTATATTTTGTTATGTTATGCTATGTTTTATTCTGTTGTGTTTTGTTATATTATGCTATGCTATGCTTGTTCTACTATGCGGTTTTGTTTTGCTATGCTTTGTTTTGGTATGCTATGCTTTGTTTTGTTATGCTACGTTGTGTTTTGCTATGCTATGTTTTGTTATGCTATGCTTTGTTTTGTTATGCTATGTTTTGTTATGCTATGTTTTGTTATGCTACGTTGTGTTTTGCTATGCTGTTTTGTTATGCTATGATATGTTTTGTTTTGCTATCCTATGCTTTGTTTTGCTATCCTATGCTGTGTTTTGTTATGCTATGCTATGTTTTGTTATGCTATGCTATGTTTTGTTATGCTATGCTTTGTTTTGTTATGCTATGCTATGCTGGCAAGGGTGGGTGAGGGGGTGTGAGGGTGAGGGTGTGTGAGAGGGAGGGGGTGTGAGTGAGGGGGTGTGAGAGTGAGAGGGTGTGAGGGTGAGGGGGTGTGAGGGTGAGGAGGGGTGAGGGTGTGTGAGGGTGAGGGTGTGTGAGGGTGAGGGGGAGGGTGTGAGGGTGGGGGTGTGTGAGGGTGTGTGAGGGTGAGGATGAGGGTGCGTGAGGGTGATGGGGGTGAGAGGGTGAGAGGGTAAGTGAGGGTGAGGGTAAGTGAGGGTGAGGGGGGTGTGAGGGTGAGGGGGGGTGTGAGGGTGAGGGTGTGTGTGAGGGTGAGGGGGTGTGTGAGGGTGAGAGGGTGTGTGAGGGTGAGATGGTGTGTGAGGGTGAGAGGGTGTGTGAGGGTGAGTGAGGGTGGTTGAGAGGGGGTGTGAGGGTGTGTGAGGGTGAGGATGAGGGGGCGTGAGGGTGATGGGGGTGAGAGTGAGGGAGTGTGGGGGGTGAGAGGGTGTGGAGGGTGAGAGGGTGTGTGAGGGTGAGAGGGTGTGTGAGGGTGAGAGGGTAAGTGAGGTGAGGGGGTGTGAGGGTGAGAGGGTGTGTGAGGGTAAGAGGGTGTGTGAGGGTGAGAGGGTGTGTGAGAGGGGTGAGGGTAAGAGAGTGAGGGGGTGTGAGGGGATGTGTGAGGGTGGGAGAGGGTAAGGGTGTGTGAGGGCGAGGGGTTGGGAGGGGGTGGGAGAGGATGTGAGGGTGAGGAGGGTTGTGAGGGTGAGGGGGTTGTGAGGGTGAGGGGTGTGAGGGGGTGTGTGGGGGAGCACCTGGGGTTGTGAGGGTGTGGGGTTGTGAAGGTGTGGGGTTGTGAGGGTGTGGGATTGTGAGGGTGAGGGTGTGTGAGGGTGAGGGGGTGAGGGGGTGAGGGTGACAGGGTGAGGGGGTGTGAGGGTGTGTAAGGGTTAGGGGGTGTGAGGGTGAGGGTGTGTGAGGGGTTGTGTGAGGGGGTGAGAGGGTGTGTGAGGGTGAGTGAGGGTGTGAGGGTGAGGGTGTGTGAGGGTGTGTGAGGGTGGGTGGGTGAGAGGGTGTGTGAGGGTGTGTGAGGGTGGGTGAGTGGGTGTGAGGGGGTGTGAGGGTGGGGGGGTATGGGAGGTGTGAGGGTGTGTGAGGGTGAGGGTGTGTGAGGGTGAGGGTGTGTGAGGGTGAGAGGGTGTGTGAGGGTGAAAGGGTGTGTGAGGGTGAAAGGGTGTGTGAGTGAGGGTGGGTGAGAGGGTGAGTGAGGGTGAGGGGGTGTGAGGGTGAGGGGGGGTGAGGGTGAGGGGGGTGTGAGGGCAGGTGAGGGGATGGGCGGGTGAGGGGATGTGAGGATGAGGGGATGTGAGGATGAGGGTGTGTGAGGATGAGGGGGTGAGAGGGTGATGGGGTGTGAGAGGGTGATGGGGTGAGAGGGTGATGGGGTGTGAGAGGGTGATGGGGTGTGTGAGGGTGATGGGGTGTGTGAGGGTGAGGGGGTGTGAGGGTGAGGGGGGTGTGAGGGTGAGGGGGTGTGTGTGAGGGTGAGAGGGTGTGTGAGGGTGATGGTGTGGGGGTGTGAGGGTGAGAGGGTGTGAAGGGGGAAGTGTGAGGGTGGGGGTGTGTGAGGGTTAGAGGGTGTGAGAGGTTGTGAGGGGGTGTTGGGGTTTGAGGGGGGGTGAGGGGTTGTGAGGGTGTGTGAGGGTGGGTGAGAGGGTGTGTGAGGGTGAAAGGGGTGAGGGTGACAGGGGTGAGGGTGACAGGTTGAGGGGGTGAGGGGTGAGGGTGACAGGGGTGAGGGTGACGGGGGTGAGGGTGACGGGGGTGAGGGTGACAGGTTGAGGGGGTGTGAGGGTGTGTAAGGGTTAGGGGGGTGAGGGTGTGTGACGGGTTCTGTGAGGGGGTGAGAGGGTGTGTGAGGGTGAGTGAGGGTGTGGGGGTGAGGGTGTGTGAGGGTGAGAGGGTGTGTGAGGGTGAGTGAGGGTGTGTGAGGGTGTGTGAGGGGGTAAAGGTGAGGGGGTGTGAGGGGGTGTGAGGGCGAGGGGGTGTGTGGGGGAGGTGAGGGTGTGTGAGGGTGAAAGGGTGTGTGAGTGTGAGAGGGAGAAAGGGTGTGGGTAGGTGAGAGGGTGAGTGAGGGTGAGGGGGTGTGAGGGTGAGGGGGGTGTGAGGATGGGTGGGTGAGGGGGGGTGAGGGGGATGTGAGGATGTGAGGGTGAGGGGGCGTGAGGGGTGTGAGGGTGAGAGGGTGTGTGAGGGTGAGGGGGTGTGAGGGTGAGGGGGTTTGAGGGTGAGGGTGTGAGAGGGTGTGAGAGGGTGAGTGAGGGTGTAAGAGGGTGAGTGAGGGTGTGTGAGGGGGTGGGTGTGAGGGGGTAGGAGAGAGGTCGTGTGATGGGGTGTGTGGGGGGTGTGGGGATGTGAGGGTGAGAGGGTGTGTGAGGTTGAGGGTGAGGGGTTGTGAGAGTGAGGGTGTGTGAGGGTGAGGGGGTGAGGGTGAGAGAGTTGCGAGGGTGAGAGGGTGGGTGAGGAGGTGTGAGGGTTAGGGTCCAAAGTAAATGGTGGCAGGGCAGGCATCATAAGACAGAGAGAAGTGACTGCGTCGTGACAGCGTTGGTCAGTTTCAGAATCAGGAGGGGCACAGTCTGAGAGGGATCAATGTGTCTAGAGGGAAAGCATAGCGGATGTAGCATTGCAGCTAGCAAGTCGAGGGTTTTCAATCTGAGTGTCCCTAGAGAGATGGCAACACAGCAACAGCATTTGAGGAGCAAGGCTACTGTAAAAAAGCACGGTAGGCTTTCACTTTAGTGCAGAAAAAAAAACGAGAAAGGTGCAGAGAATGCCGAACAAAACAAGGCTTCCTCGCGAAATGGATGCAAAAACAAACAAGCTCTCGGCATTGCTGTGGTTGGGGGCGGGAGCGCATTCCTTTAAAGTCTGATGCCAAGGCTCAGACAAATGGTGGTGTGTGATGTGGCTGGCTCTGTGCACGCGCATAGCTCACATGAACTGTACGCGATCCGCAGGCTAGGTAGACTTTTCTTTTCCGCTTACTATAATCTCGCTTATTTATCCTTGCAGGATATAATAGGCGAGACCTAAAAAGAGTGGTGTAAGCTGCTATGAAAGAAAGAAGTCCCTTAACATGGGCAAATCTACTCAGATAGAGTTTGTTTCTATCGAAGTCTGCCAGCTGTAAAATCATCATCTTTGGGAGGATCTATGCAAGGTCGATAAATTTACTATAGAACTTGTTGGCTGTATGCCACAGCATTAGCCCTAGTAAGTACATCTTAGGTCTATCTAGATCTAGTTTCCATCTAGTCAGCTATATGGAAATCGCATAACTACTGCACAGGGCCACACCACAATTCCAAAGGTGGCCCCTTCTTTCTTTTACAAGCATATGACCAGTCTGGGAACATAACCTGTAGAAGTGCACCTAAATGCATCATTGCGTCTACCTCTGGCTTTGTTCCTCGTGTGCCCAGCAATATCTTCTGGGGTCTCTTTGATATGTGAAGAAGATCCTGAAATCACTTACGACCTAGCCAGTCTATTGCCAATAGAATCATTCAGACTTTGAAGTGAGCCAACATAAGTAGAATTGGTTAAATCAATAGAACCAGAGGGAAAACACAGACATTTCCATGGCCAGTCTTCAGATGGGTATTTGAACTTGGGCATGTACTGTTGGCTGTGGTATTGAAAATTTCTATTTGAGAAAATCCTCAGTCTCCAAATAAGTCATGCAGGGCTTAGTATTTTAAACCTCATCCATCCTCCCACTCTGGGTTCACTAGGGGATCTCAAGAAATGGCTATACTGTTTTAAAAAAAAAAATTATCCTGTTCACTATTACTACAATATGGCATGATCCCCACCAGCCTTCAACTCTACATCCCTCCACTCCAGCATCGGTCCTTTGTTACTGGAGGCACCTGCATCGGTTCACGTCCTGGGGGAGGCTTGGGGGAGGGGAGTTTCAATGATGCAAAGAATCCAGACTGACAAATCAACTTAAGTTCATAATGTGTGTGTCCCATTGATGGCCCTTGCGTGGGTTGCCCCTTCCCCGGGACTTGTAGAAATCGGACATATCTGCTCTGGAAGGGATAGGCAATACTTCTGTATCTCAAAAGCACATAGTTCATTTTCCAGACTTGATTACCTTTTCATACAGAGGTCTCCAGTTGCTCAAAGGGACAAGTTGGAGGACAAAGCACAAGATCTATCCAAAATTCACCTCTCTCCACCATTTTAGGAGTTGAATGACACAATAGAAATGCAGGATGAATATGTGAGAGCTGAGGGATAGAGTGTTGGTGGACTGGCTTCAGGAGACCACAACATTAGACTTCCAAGAAAACAACGGTTCAGTTGAGTCTATTACATTTTTATAGAAAGCTCATAAAAGCAGCACTTTTTAGGGACAGGCTAAGATGCACTATAGCATGGGGTTGGAAGTTGAGGCAGTGCAGGCCCTGGAAACGGCAGTGCTGAGTCAGGAACACGAGTTGGGGCATTCTCTACCACAACAGGCAACTAAATCCCACCTGAAGTGAATATCAGGATAAGATACACGGGGTTGACAACACTTACTACCCAAGTAGACTCTGGTGGTGGGACAAGGTAGGGAACAAAGTGGGAGGTTCCAGGCATAGTATAAACATAAGAACGAGAAGACAAGGTGGATATGCCTAGTGCTAGACCCGTCTCATGCTGATTTTTTTTAAAACATATTTTTTTGGGGTTTCTGGTGAAACATGTAATAACAGTTACATTTCAGACAGATTAGTCAGGCTTAATGTCATGTTTTGTCATTCTACCAGGATAAATATAAGTAGACATTACAACTAGCTGGACAATATAGTTGATTCAGAGAAGTTTCTGGCAGTCCTTTCCTTAGAAACACTGGTTGGACTACGTCTTCTTGGTGGTCAAATGTTTTGCCATTCGACCGGAGTACAGAGGATTTGTCAAACTCCGTTATATGAACCCCTCTACAGCTGTGTAGGTCAATGGGTTGGCATTGTGTACCTTTAGTTTGAGGAGGGGGACAGGCAGAGATGTCTCCTTTCCTTCTTCTTCTCACAGTGTCTTTAAGGGTTTTAATGTCAAAGGAGAACTGATTGTGTAGACATAATATCGCTGTATGCAGAGGTTGTTCTTCTTCAGCTGGCTATGTCCATGTCTAGAAGAACCCGAAATTGCATGAACCTCCTAATTGCGTACGTTTGTGATGTTTTTCTTTTTCCCTTTCCTCACAAGTCATAGGTAAAGACTGCACCTTATGATCACGTCAGCAACAAGCCACTGAGCACACTGACGAAGACGGGTAAGTGAATGCACCCACCCTCTTCATTCCAAAAGGTGCTCTGTAAAAAACAAGACCACCACCCACACCACAGTCCTGAAGAAGGCCACCTGACTCGTAAGAGCAACCCTAAGGCCGAAACATGTTGACCCTCAACATGGTACTGTGGACCACTCATTACTCCCCCCCAGCACCACAGTTTCTTTTAACCATATCCCTTTCCTGACTAAATAAAGTTTCTTCAAACAGGATTAGGAGATATTTGTATTCACTTCCCACGGCTGCGAACCACAGTTTTCCTCCTGGTGGAGGTTGGTTAACCACTTGGAGAACGGAACCGTTAAGTGATTACGACCAGATGATGACACTATCCACCTTACCACACAAGCTGGTCACACATACCGCGTACTGTGAAAGTGTAGTCGAGGGTCTCCAATACAAGTCATGAAAACCTCTGAACCAGAGATGAAGAGCCTAGCTATGTTACTATAGTCATATTCACAACACTCATTGGGGTTGGAATAATGTGTTTAGTAGAAGAAAAAGAAAAATTGTTCTTTTCGTAGTGTCCCCTCACTCACCAGGGTTGCCCCACGATGACATGCTTCATCATTGGGGCCATCCCATTCCTCTACGGGCTGGGACGTGCTTCAACTTGCGAACTACGTAGGAGCACTTACATTAGACTATGTGTGGTGCGAGAACTGTGATGTGGTGGAGTGGGATATGTGTAAGTGATTAAAAATACCTGCCTAGTAAGCTATAAATTATTTATTCTTGCTCCTAGGTTTTAGAACTAAAAAGGGGGTAGAATAAATAGGGTGCCCAAAGAACAATGAGTTTAGGTGTACCTATTAGTTCCTATCTGTCAACATGTTTCGAGCGTCCCCCAAGCTCTTCCTTATGACTACTCAGGGACCAGCCCTGTGTTCACCACTCCTCATAATGCCCAAATGAGCTAATAATGAAAAAATTAGAAAATAAAACAAATTAATGCTGCTAGGGAATAAAGCATGCATCCAGTACCTACGTAAGAAAATAATCACGTGGTATCTGTAAGAAAGAACACACGCCATTGGGCTACTATGGATAATAAGGCGCATGTATTATATGTTTTATGTGTTGTGTGTGAAAAATATGTGCATATCCTGAGGGGTCTTGCTACCCCATAACCACAATGTTGTGTTCTTTCTTACAGATACCACGTGATTATTTTCTTATGTAGGTACTGGATGCATGCTTTATTCCCTTTGCCGCATTAATTTGATTTATTTCCTAATTTTTTCATTATTAGCTCATTTGGGCATTATTAGGAGTGGCGAACACAGGGCTGGTCCCTGAGTAGTCATAAGGAAGAGCTTGGGGGACGCTCGAAACATGTTGACAGATAGGAACTAATAGGTACACCTAAACTCATTGTTCTTTGGGTACCCTATTTATTCTACCCCCTTTTTAGTTCTACCACCTAGGAGCAAGAATAAATAATTTATAGCTTACTAGGCAGGTATTTTTAATCACTTACACATATCCCACTCCACCACATCACAGTTCTCGCACCACACATAGTCTAATTTAAGTGCTCCTACGTAGTTCGCAAGTCGAAGCACGCCCCAGCCCGTAGAGGACTGGGATGGCCCCAATGATGAAGCATGTCACCGTGGGGCAACCCTGGTGAGTGAGGGGACACTAAGAAAAATAACAATTTTTCTTTTTCTTCTACTAAAACACATTATTCCAACCCCAATGAGTGAAAAATATGTGCATATCCTGAGGGGTCTTGCTACCCCATGACCACGATGTTGTGTTCTTTCTTACAGATACCACGTGATTATTTTCTTATGTAGGTACTGGATGCATGCTTTATTCCCTTGCAGCATTAATTTGATTTATTTTCTAATTTTTTCATTATTAGCTCATTTGGGCATTATTAGGAGTGGCGAACACAGGGCTGGTCCCTGTGTAGTCCTGAGGAAGAGCTTGGGGGACGCTCGAAACATGTTGACAGATAGGAACTAATAGGTACACCTAAAGTCATTGTTCTTTAGGCACCCTATTTACTCTACCTCGTTTTTAGTTCTACCACCTAGGTGCAAGAATAAATCATTTATAGCTTACTAGGCAGGTATTTTTAATCACTTACACATATCCCACTCCACCACATCACAGTTCTCGCACCACACATAGTCTAATTTAAGTGCTCCTACGTAGTTCGCAAGTCGAAGCACGCCCCAGCCCGTAGAGGACTGGGATGGCCCCAATGATGAAGCATGTCACCGTGGGGCAACCCTGGTGAGTGAGGGGACACTAAGAAAAATAACAATTTTTCTTTTTCTTCTACTAAAACACATTATTCCAACCCCAATGAGTGAAAAATATGTGCATATCCTGAGGGGTCTTGCTACCCCATGACCACGATGTTGTGTTCTTTCTTACAGATACCACGTGATTATTTTCTTATGTAGGTACTGGATGCATGCTTTATTCCCTTGCAGCATTAATTTGATTTATTTTCTAATTTTTTCATTATTAGCTCATTTGGGCATTATTAGGAGTGGCGAACACAGGGCTGGTCCCTGTGTAGTCCTGAGGAAGAGCTTGGGGGACGCTCGAAACATGTTGACAGATAGGAACTAATAGGTACACCTAAAGTCATTGTTCTTTAGGCACCCTATTTACTCTACCTCGTTTTTAGTTCTACCACCTAGGTGCAAGAATAAATCATTTATAGCTTACTAGGCAGGTATTTTTAATCACTTACACATATCCCACTCCACCACATCACAGTTCTCGCACCACACATAGTTTAATTTAAGTGCTCCTACGTAGTTCGCAAGTCGAAGCACGCCCCAGCCCGTAGAGGACTGGGATGGCCCCAATGATGAAGCATGTCACCGTGGGGCAACCCTGGTGAGTGAGGGGACACGAAGAAAAATAAAAAAAATTATTTTTCTTCTACTAAAACACATTATTCCAACCCCAATGAGTGTTGTGAATATGAGTATAATAACATAGCTAGGCTCTTGATCTCTGGTACAGAGGTTTTCATGACTTGTGTAAACTATGGAGGGTGAACCTTAGCATTTTCCCTCTATCTCCCCTTGTTTTCTGATAAGGTCTCCATACAACACATCTGAGACTCTGGTTCGTTGACACTGGTGATTCATTCCTCTATGGTTGTCAATCAATTAATGTTGGAAGTTGAATGAATCTCTGCTTCTCTCTCTCTCTCTCTCGCATAGTTATCTGGACATGTCCAGACCATACCCAGAGAGCTGAACATATAATAACTGTACAAGAAATACTCAAGGTGTACGAGCAATTGGACCAAATCTATGGCCACTTGCTAGCTTAGACACAATACTACAGGAGTTCCATCTGCAGGTCGAACTGAGGGATTCTGATAATTTGGGATGAGCGAGCTCAAGAACAGGCTTCTCTTTTTGGTGCATAACTTGTATACTTTACTGCCCCACTTCCAACCGGACATTGTACACAAGCATACACTCTTTCTCTCTCACACAGATGAGTCAGGCAGCAAATAATTGCACTGCAATCATTTGTACATAGTTTGCAAAATACCCCCTACTAAATCCAGAAGTTTTCTTCTAAAACCTGAAAAAAAGCTTGGTCTCCTGTTGGACAGCAAGTCGCCCGAGTGGCTTTGGTGGCCCTGTACAAGGCACTTTAAAATGTAGTTATTTCCCCTTTCTAAACTCCCGTACTATATGATGGCGGCAAATTATTGGGTGCATGCAGACATGTTGGAGGTGTCAGGCTAGATAGAGAGGCTATGGAACTTTTAATATATCTACACCACTTATATAGTGGAGCGTTGGAGGATACACTTCCAAGGGCTGTGCTTCCACAACAAGTGCCGTGGTTAAAATCTTCAGACTACGACATGCTGTGTCTCGGTGGAGAACAAAAACAACTGAAATTACTACATTAAATAGAGGAAGGGTAATGAGACAAGCTGCATGGTTGAAGGGTTTTTAGAGGTGGGACCTAAAGAGGACATCCAGTGCAGGAGTTGTAGCTAAAATTGAGGATGTCAAAACCTTTCCTCAACTGCAGGCTGTCTTTAGCTAAGCTCCCACCGATGTACAAGAACCTAGAGCTTAAGCATGCTCCTGCTTTCATGCTATTGTCTGGTCAGATGTCCCCAAATGCTGTGCCTCTAAAAAGCCTGTGAGTAATACACCAGGCTGCCAGTGAAGACTTAATGAGTTAAATGGAAGAGTGAAATGGGTTACAAGGAAGACATTGACATGATGCACATGAGAAAGGTGGCTAGCCAAGCTACTATCAGACTTAGTCAAATGAAAATTCTTTCTAAGGCACATTATTACAGGACCTTGCTGTTTTAAGATGAGGCTGATTGCAAAGTTGCCGAACATTGGGTGGAGAAAAATACCTTGCTGTATAAAGGATATGGGCTTACATCGAAATTCTGATTTTTTTTTGTAGCAAGTTATGGGAGGAACAATCCAGCATTCAAGGAATGTCTATTCCACTTTTGCCCACAGTTCGCAAATATTGAGAAGACAAATGAGCGTAGACCCATCCATTGCTACTTACAGTTGATGGTGACAAAAAGGGATGTTGCAAGAGAGTGGGGCAGCTCATGTAGGACAACCAAGTATAGGAGGCACACACGAATAGACTATTTTATAGAATCAGAGACGGTGGAGTTTAAAGGGCATTGTTGCCCCTGGAAATTTCTCAAATCATGGGAGAACATGGTTGTTATATTATGGACTGCATCTGTTGGGCAACATATTAACAGGGAGGAACAGGGTATGGGCAATGGAACCTCACCTGGAGATGGGGAATGAAGGCTTGCCCAATGTAGACTTGCTTCAACATGCTCATTTAAAGAGCTCCAGGACCTTCAAGTGGAGTTTGTGCTGTATTAAACTGAAAAATAATAATAAAACTGGGACAGTCTATAGCTGCTGCTCCTGTATTGCACGCATTCTCATTTCAGAAAGGGTTTGATAAATGTTCTCTCTTGTGACACATGTACCAATTATGTGGGGTAAACAGGTCAAAGATTGTTTGTGAAAAAAGTCGAAATAAAGTATTTTTACACAAAAACCTCGACGTGTGAACTCGTTGAGGGGTATAGGGTTCCTGTGCAATATAACAATTGGGGCCATTTATCTCTGATAACCTGGGCCCTCCTAACTATTGGAACCACGTTTACGATCAAGCACATCCCTTTAGCACTTGATTCTCGCGATAGCAAGGCAGAGCACTCCAAGACTCACTCAAGGAGGGGTGGGCGCTACAAACTCAGAACTCTACAGAATATCACTCAATAACACTACTTATTCAGACTGTGCTTTTAGTCGTTCACGCACAGCTGAATTTTGCACACAACTTAAAAGAGACCGATCTACCATTTCTGAATTAGACATCTGTGTAAAAAAATGTTTAACAGTGTTAACAGTTCAAAGCCCCTTTCTATGGTATTCGTCACAAGGTAAAACAAGCCATTTCCTATTACATTTGTCAGAGTTAGACGATGCAAAACTCCTTCCTATATGTCGCACTGCTTTCCTATGAGCTTAATTTACTTTTAATAATTTGCAAGCACAATGAGATTTACAGGTCCATTGTATTCCCTGTTTAATGTGCACACTTAATTTTGGGCAGAAGTTGCCACGTGGTCACAGGAAGGAGCTCTGATAAGACTTCGAGGGCCCGCCTCCATTCGCCATTCTATTCTAGAGACTTGCTCTCACAAACTAAGCTTCTGGCATGACTTTGTGGTTGCATCTTGACCTGGCAGGCGCTATGATGTCCCAACCACATCCCACAATATAAAACGACGTTGATACTCGATGCAAGAAAGGAGGACTTAAGGGAATAGCGATGGGGTCACTACAGTTGTTTCTCGGTGTCCACACTGCAAAATCCCTGAGCCCACATGCAGTTAAATGCCAGCAAGGTTTAACTTGGTAACTATTGAACAGGATATGATTTTTTTAGCATCAGCAAGATCAACTTGTTACCTGCTCCCAATGGTCAACTTGTGCTCTGGGCAATCCGGGCTGAGACTTCCACAGCTAAACAGATGAACCCTCTTCTTGGTGGGGCTCTCTTCTCCAAATGAACACTCAAGCACGTCCATTCCCCACAGAAGATACGCACTCTTTTACTCAAAGCATTCAGACAGCTCTCCCACAGAAATCAGATTCCATGCTTAGTCTCTAGCATAAGAGGAGGCCACCATGTTTGAGATCCAGACCCTGCTTCACATCTTCATGGCCCCAACTGCACACTTTCATGGGCCCTCCATGGTCCCAACTGACCAACCGAAAAAGTATTTTCAGTCACGAGGAAAGGGGACTCCACCTTTTGGTGATAGTGCGCATGGGCATCGACTACATTGTTAGATTGTTTTCCCACATAGGGTGAGAATGGAGCTAGTTAGTGAGTGTAGAATAGAGCTATCCTTTCGAATGTATGTAAAGTAAAGAAAGAACTGCAACTACAGGTACCCAGGGAGGCGGGTGGGCACATATGAATCTACAGCTCTACATGTCGAGAACTGATGCTTACTGGGTAATTCAGATGCTCCGTCCATCGCCACCCCCTTTTGTACCGCTTTTGGCCGCCATAAGTGTGGCAGGGTATGCTCAGACGTGAGTCCCTTGCTCACTTTGCCACTGGATTCAAGCAAGCCGGGCTGAAGATGGCTGGAATGCCAGAAACCGGTCCTCGGAAGCTTGTTTCCGGTCCAGGGAAGACATGGCTTGGCAGTTCGGGCTGGACTGTTCCCATGAGGCACAGGGTCAGACTGATTTGAATATAGCCATGTCTGAACTGGGGTGGCAGAGTGGGCTAAAGAACGGTGATGGATTAAACCCAGATCTTTTGACTGGGTGTGAATGTTTGATTGATTCAGATGCTCTGTCCATCGCCACCCCCTTTTGTACAGCTTTTGGCCGCCATAAGTGTGGCAGAGTATGCTCAGACGTGAGTCCCTTGCTCACTTTGCCACTGGATTCAAGCAAGCCGGGCTGAAGATGGCTGGAATGCCAGAAACCGGTCCTCGGAAGCTTGTTTCCAGTCCAGGGAAGACATGGCTTGGCAGTTCGGGCTGGACTGTTCCCATGAGGCACAGGGTCAGACTGATTTGCATATAGCCATGTCTGAACTAGGGTGGCAGAGTGGGCTAAAGAACGGTGATGGATTAAACCCAGATCTTTTGACTGGGTGTGAGTATTTGATTGATTCAGATGCTCCGTCCATCGCCACCCCCTTTTGTACCGCTTACTGGGTAAGTAAAATTATCTGTTTGAGGCATGTGAAAAACCAGTAGTCAGTCGGTTGATGGCTGAAATGTATTCAAAGTAATATGTTGCATCAAAAAAACATTACATTAAAAACAATTTTTTTTTTTTTGGAAAAACCTTTATTTGTAAGTCAAAGTACACAGCTATTTAGCCATACATCCCAGAGGCTAGGCAGCATAATATCATTAGAACGGCTGGTGCACACAACATCTAGTGTAAAATCGTACGAGGTTTATTTATTATTATTTTTTTGGGGAAAACCTTTATTTGACATTTCAACCAAGTACAAACACGGGCCTACAACCCCCAGGGCCGGCCGCTAAGCAGTTGCAACACAATGAAACAATCAAAACCCAGACTCAGCATCCCGGGGAGCAGATTCACCACGTCCACAATACGTACTGGTTGTGAAACATATCAAGTTGGTAACGGGATAAAAAGGTTCCATTTTATAATATAAGATAGAAGGATCAGGTGCCATACAATATCTCAAGTTGCGAAAAAAGGGGGGGCGAAATAGCAATATGTCCACAGTTAAATCATCTTCGTGTAAGTCAGCGGCGTTAAAACATACTATTCAGGATAAGCGAGCGTACAAATATAGTTCGCGCCAGCTGAATGTCCGCCCAGTAGCACTGAAACATCGCGAGAATTGAGGCACATATGAAACAGCAGAGATGGCCATAAAAATGAACCCATTACACTGACCCAGAAAAGAAAAGGGCAAAGAAAGATAAGAAGAAAAAAGGCCATAGAAATAAAACGAAAAACAAAACACCCATCCCCCAACCCCCCGCCCTGCACCCCTGCAGATGACTACGGCCTACCCCCCTAGCAGCGTGCCTGTCGCCCAAGAACTGAAACCCGAAATACAGAAAGACCCAGAGAAAGACAGAAAGAAATTAAACCCCGCCCGAAGAGGGGAAATGGAGGAGGGCTATCTTCTACGTGCTCCCGGTCTCTCCCCCCGCCCTAACAAAGGGGTCCCCCCGAAACTGTCACATCTGAATAGTCCAAACTGAGAAAACATCCCGGAGGGAACCACCAACCCTGCCCCGGACTCCGTTAAGCTAATGAAGCAGTCCCGTTACCGATAAAACCACAATGAACAACCCAAACAACAGTCTCAGCCTTGGCCCCGTCGATCGAATTCGCCGAGTACCTCAGACGAATAAGGCCCCATCATCAAAATGTCAAAAGATACACAGAAGTGGTCGGAACATAGTTCAGTAGATGGAAAGAGAACAGTAGATCCCAAAGTAAGCAGCTGGTACCAACGATGTCCCTCCCCGTCTCCGAAGCCAGGCATTATCACATCCGCCATCTTGATAGACCGACTGGGGAGGGGGTTCGACACAATCCAAAACAGTTCACTGTACCAATTAAAAGGTTCCAGGATAGGGACAGCAGTTGAATGTTCAGACAGCTGCAAAACCGGGGATTCCAAAAAATTGATTAAGTCACCGATCACAGCCCATTCGAGTAGATCCACTTCTGTAGGGGCAGGCACAGCTTCCAGCACCGGGTCTAAGTGCGCCACTGGGGCGTCGCTCAAAAGGCAAGCTGGCTGCCGGGTCTCGGGCATCGAGTCAGGATCCGGTCTCAGTCCTTTAAGTCCATCTGCCGCCGACAACAGGCCGCAGGTCTGAGCTGCCACAGTCGCCTGAAGTGCCTCTAGGGCCTCCAGCACCTCCCGCAATGACGGGCCACTTTGGGCCTGCTCTGCCCGGTTCCATGTTTCCTCAGGCATAATGATCCCCACGGAGAGGCGCCTTCTCCGGGGTAAGATCAGCCGGAGCAGGACTGAGCCGTGAGGGACCAACCGTCAGCATGCATTAGTGCACGACGAGACCCCAACCCAAGGTGCGCCGGCGATGCAAGTGCTGGGCCTCCGGGTCAGGGACCCCCGCAACACAGCACCGTACGTCACTCGTCTCCTCACCTCCAACACAACACCAGGCTGCAGACGGTAGCAAGGCAATCCAAAAATTTCGAAAGTTCCAGAGACCGGACCCTGCTGCCCTCAACAGTCCGCTGTTGTTCAACTCAGACCCGGCTAAGCCAGCACTCGAGACCCCGGCTTCCAGACTGGGTTAGGCCTCAAATCGGTCCTCGACGTTACTCCGCTCCACAATGTCAGAAAAACCCCGGGATCACACCATCGGAGTGCGCAGATTAGTTCACACACACTGATCCGGGGCAGGAAATCAGGATAAGTGACAGGATCTTGGAGCGTAAGACGGAGGTCAGCGGAGCCGGGAGACTATGCGGCCATCTTGCTTGCTGTCGTAGCTCCTCTGTCACGAGGTTTATTTTTAATGGTATAGAAATTAAGAAAAACGAAATAGAACACAATAAAAAGAGCACCAAACTAGTGCTAGAAGGCAAGGCAGAAGGACATGTATGCGACGATACCCAGGCCATGGGAAGGCTAGGCCAATAACCCTGAAAACATACACATATGAACAGCACCTACTGGATGATCATGGGAGGGAAAGAATGCAGGATGTGTCTATTAGTAACACTTGAGTTGGAGCCATAGGCTATGGAGATAATCGTTCATCTAAGGGGGCAGTGTCAGGCGGGAGACAGATATCACCCCTATATTCATTCCAGGCCCCGCAGATCTTATGCCACTTCTTGGGTTTACCCCGGGCCACATACACTGTTTTCTCACGAAACATACACCAATCCATGTTGGTCTTCCACAATGTCACCGAGGGAGGCGATGCCGCGCCCCACTTCTGGGCAATGTCACGCTTCGCCACCATATTACCCAAGGTGATCCATTGGGTTTGCGCACTGTTGTAGTCTGTGGGGCCCCATACATTCAGCAGGCAGCGCCGGGCCTCGGCCAGCAAGTCCACTCCAGTCACCTCACTCATCACCATGTGGACACGCCTCCAGTAGGAAGCGACCGCATGACACTCCCAAATGATGTGCATAAAGGTAGCCAGTGCACCACAACCACGCCTACAGAGGCCATCGACCGAGTGGCCCATATGGATCAGTCGGGGACCGGTAACATAAACCCTGTGTAGGATTTTCAGCTGGACCAGGCGCAGTCTGGCCGGGATCGCTACCTCCTTGGGGGATGATACCGCATACTGCCAATCTTCGTCATCCAACTCAACACCATCACGAACCCATTGCTCTCTCACACCAAGAAGAAGGTCAGTGCGGACATTGATTAGTGTTTTTTGTAAATCAACGAGATGGCACTGTCCGGCATATGACCGTCCAGTACCCTGTCTTCCAACGGGGATGATTCGGGGACCTTCTCACCCTCCGGCATCACTGCCAAAAAGGCGTGCTGCAGTTGGGCGTACCTAAAGAATTCTGTCGCTCCCTGCTGAAACTCTGTCTGTAGAGCAGCGAAGGATTTTATTTCACCCTTGACCATCATGTCTTCAACTTTAGAAATACCAATCAGGTCCCATTGATCAAACCCCTTGGTTTGCCACAATTTGCCCAATAATTCCGAGTTGTAAAGTGGAGTGGCCATCGTGAGTCTTCCTTTCCATCCCTGCGCTTTTGTGACCGCCCTCCATATGTGAACCGCTGTCCTAGTCGGACCTGTCATTCTGCCATCCAGAGATCTTGAGTACAAAGCCCTGTAATATTTCCCGTCGTCCAGGAGCCACCGATCCATGGCATAACCCGGACTTACAGCTGGACCATAGAAGCCATGATTGAGGGCGGCTAGCTGGGAAGCCCAATAATACCTCCGGATGTCAGGCAATGCAATACCTCCGTCGTACCAGGGAAGCGTAAGTTTAGTTATAGCAATGCGCGGCCTGCCATCCCAGAGAAGGGCCCGCTGTAAGCCCTCGACATCCCTGAAATACCCGAATGGGACTGGGTCCTGGGTATTCTGAAGCGCATACAAGAATCTGGGCAGGGACATCATTTTGAACAATGCCGCACGTCCGGGCAGGGAAAGCGGCAGCTTCCGCCAGCCCTCTACATCCCGCCGAAGGCGCGCAAGAGGGGGAAGCAAGTTATTCGCATACCGTGTCTTGGAATCGACAGAAATGTAGATACCCAAGTATCTAAATCCCTGCCTCGCGACCTGTATGTTGCAACCCCTCGGGAGCCGCGGAACCTCACCTCTCATATAAATGTGACTTCGACCAATTGATGACCAGGCCGGAATGCCTACCGAAGGTATGCAGCACGTCGCACACAACGATAAGAGACTTGCAAGGAGAGGTGCGATGAAGCAAGATGTCGTCAGCATACAAAGACATACGGTCCTCGAATCCGGGCGACCACTTTATCCCGCTAATGTCCGGGTTAAATCGCAGCCACGCAGCCAGAGGCTCAAGTGCCAACGCAAACAACAAGGGCGACAGGGGGCAACCCTGCCTGGTGCCCCTGCGGAGAGCGAATGACGCAGATACGCGGCCATTGACTGTAACATTAGCAAGTGGACTGGCATACAGAAGCTTGGCCCATCCTATGAATTCCGGACCAAATCCAAACTTCGCCAACACCGCCCACAGGTAGTTCCACTCAAGGGAGTCGAAGGCCATCGTGGCATCCAAAGATGCCAAAACGGCCGGCTCCCGGAGCGTACGGACCCTCGCGAGGGCCCCGTGGAGTCTAAGATTAAGGGCGGTGTTGCGGTGTGGAATAAAGCCAGATTGATCCGGATGAACCAAGTCGCTAATCGCGCCAACCAGTCGGTTAGCCAGCAATTTAGCCAAGATCTTAGGCTCAGCATTCAGCAGAGAAATGGGGCGATACGATCGACACAGGTCTCTGGGCTTCCCTTCCTTATGAATGACCACGAAGGTAGCCAATCTCTGGTCCAGGGGAAGCGTACCCACCTCCCGCGCCTCCAGGAACATGTCCCGTAAGGGCGGGGTGATGGCATCGGTCTTTATCTTATAGAGCTCCACCAGGATGCCGTTAGGGCCGGGCGCCTTGCCGGACCTCAGGGAGCGTATCGCGAGAGCGACCTCGTCAGCAGTGATATCTCTAGCCATGTCGTCACGTTCAGTGTCCGACAGGCACGGAAGGTCCACCTCTCGCAGTAGGGCATCGGAGTCCACCTCAGACATCTCAGAGACCAAAGTGTAAACTGACTCGAAGTATTCGGCGAAGACCATGACTATAGCTCTTGGGTCGGTAACAGCCACGCCGTCCTCCCCCAGCACCTCAGGGACCACTCGGCTGGCCCTCTCCTTCTTGTCAAGCCATGCAAGAAGCTTGCCCGCCTTGTCCCCGACATCATAGATCCTCCCCTGCTGTTCTCTGCCCATGATCTTAGCCGCATCAGTAACAATGGCCCGGTACTCTGACTGCTTAAGAGAGAGAACATGGAGTAGGTCCGGTGTCGGATCGGTCTCCAATTGGGAGTCGAGATCCGCGATCTCTGATTCAATCCGCACCACGTCCTCTCCTCTCAAGACAGTCTTAAAGGCCTCCCATAGGGAGACGGCTGATGTGACCGAGCCCGTATTTTCAGAGAAATAGAGCTCAATGGCTTTGGCCAGGAGTCCACGCGTCTTAGGGTTACGGAAGTACCACGGATTAATCAGCGCCACCCTCTCGGCTACCACGATGTCAAAGTCAAAGGACACCCAGACCGGAGAATGGTCCGAGATGCCCCTGGCCATCAGTCGGGCCTCAGAGACCGCCGATGCGTGGGCCGCTAGAGCCAGAACGTAGTCAATTCTGGAGAGGCTACCGTAAGCCCCCGAGTGGAACGAGTATTGACGCTGGGTAGGATGCAAGAGCCTCCAGCAGTCAATAAGCCCCATAGTGTCCAAGAAATCGGGAAGCCAGGACTGCGCACCTCGAAGATCTCTGGATGGATGCCTGTCTAAGGTCCCCGAGCCAACCGCATTGAAATCCCCACCCACAATAAGCAGGCCCCCAGGCAAATCCAAGATGGCGGCTCCCAGATCCTGAAACGTGGTTGTTTGCAAACCAGGAGGGACGTAAACAGAAACCAAAACTAGGGTACGCCCCTCCCATCTACCCGTGACGGCGGCGTAGCGCCCCCTCTCATCAGTCACGCTGGATTCTATCTCGAGCGGGAGGGACACGCGCACCATGATCCCCGCCCCCCGGGACCCCGAAGAGAACCCCGAGTGTGCCACCATCTTGAAACCCTTTCTATTAAGCGCATGGCACGTGTTTCCTACCAAATGAGTTTCCTGCAACAAAATAATATCAGGCATACATCTCTTGAACATTTGTAGTACTACACCTCTCTTAATACGATCTTCCAGCCCATTAACATTCCACCACAGTACATTCAATTTCTTACCCCCCATCGTCAAAGTGCAGGCCCATGCCAGCCCTAGCGGGTGGCGTCGCTACGAAACCATATGCAGCACAACATTTACCTTGCCTTGAAGTAGAAAAGTGGAAAAAGAGAACAAGTGAACAACAAAGAACCCAACCACCCCCCACCCTGCACCCCTGCATCAGACTAAAGAGCCCCCCAACTAGCAGTGTGCCCGTCACCCCTAGAAAACTACACTACGAAAAGCCCCTAGAGGAGAAAGGAGGTTACCCTGTCCCCCCCCCATCCCCCGTTCAAGAAGTAAGGATAGTATCAAAAATACAGTACTGTGATACCGGCTGCCATGGGCAGTCCCATTGTCCGAAAAAGGTCCAAAGGATCATTTCACTCCTGTGACTCAGGGCCACCCGTTGCTTCTTCCGACTGTTCCTCGTGTTCCTCGCACCGTTGAGGCAAAGTGTCCAGCCAGTCCCCCGCGACCTCAGGCAAGTCAAAGAACAAGGCACGGCCGTCGTGCTCAATACGCAGTTTCGCGGGGAACAACATGGAGTACTTCATCCCCAGCTCCCGCAGTCGTCGTTTCACACCCGTGAAGCTTTGCCTCCGCCGCTGGACCGATTGGGTGAAGTCCGGGTAGAAATTGAGATCTGCGTTTTGGTATTTCAGCGGCCCATCTCTCCTTGATGCCTGCAGGACAGCGTCCCGGTCCCTAAAGTTGAACACACGGGCAATGATGGGCCGTGGAAGGGCCCCCAACTTCGGGCGGCCTCCGGGCAGTCTGTGGGCACGCTCAATCGAAAAGAATTTGCTAAGGCCCGAGGGGCCAGATGATTCTGAATCAAGTCTTCAACAAAAAGGTCGGTGGCAGACTCCTCGGCCCCCTCCGGAACACCGACAATACGGACGTTCCGGCGCCTGGCATGGCCTTCAAAGTCTTCAAGCCTGCGTGCAAATAGCCCGTTTGCTGACTTCAGGTCCCGGACCTCTGATTGCAGGTCCGAGACATCCGTGATCAGGCTCGAGGTTTTGATGTCAAGTGATTTGACCCGATCGTTGGTCTTGCCCAAATCGGCTCTGATCAGGGTGACCTCAATGGCCAGTGTGTCGACCTTGTGTGCCATGACCTCGTGCTGTTTATGCATCTTGGCTTTTATACCCTCGATGGCGCCCATAACGTCCCGGAGGGTCGGGGCCGAGTCGTCCGGCGACACCTCCCGATGTATGTCCTTGGGTCTCGCCGCGGCACCAGGCGAGCTCTTAGAGTGGGCATACCGTTCCATGTTGTTGGATTGGGAGTAGGTTGATTTCCTGTTTGACTGGGGCTTCCCTCTGTCGGATTCGCCTCTGCCCGCCATGATAGGTGAACGACCACCACGGTTGAGAACACCCCGGGGCCTCACCGGCTCACCTATATGACGAGCGGTCGCAGCTGTCCCCGTCTTCCGTTTGTACCAACACACTCCGTAACTCCGCAAGCTCCGCTCGAGGCGGAGCAGACACTCTCGTGCCAAGCCACCTCCGTATGGCTGTGTCGCACTCGCCGGCCCAAGCACGGGCGCTGGTCACGTCGCCGTCCCCAAACTTGCACACGGTGTAACTCCACCTAGGAACGTCGGAATCTCACTCGGACAACGAGTCCCGCACCAGCAGCAGTTTACCCACAGTATTCCACTATCGTGGATCAGGATAGACGACAGGATTAATGCGGAGGATCGGAGGGTCTTCGGAGCTCCGAGCTTACGCGGCCATCTTGGTTGCCCGCGAAGCTCCTCCTAAAAACAATTGTTAATCACATCACAATGAAGCAATTGTAATACATTCAATATTTAAAACCAATTAATCATATTAAAATACAAAAATTATTGCACGAGAGTTTAAAAACAGACAGTAACATTAGTCATTAGTTGCCACAATCGGAAAGAGAATTAAACCACCTAAGTCCTAGTTCTTTACAAATCATAGGCATCTATGGTCCTGTTGTTTACAAACGAATTTGTGGCTACAATGAGAGCGTCAACGCGTTTTGAAGGAATAATCCTATAACACCTTTTTCAAGACAGCAGTTTTGTTACTCTCGTTCTTTTAAAAAAAAATTCAGGCGATAAATCTGCCCTAGAGTAATCAAATGACCTTCAAGCAAACGTATCCAGATTACTCCATATTTTATCTCATGAATTATGTAAAACTCGAGCAGCTGTTGTATAGCGGCAAACTGGCCTTCGTTGGGGAGTCACAGCATCCGCCTCAGCCCTGTACTTATTATTAAAAACAATATTTGTCCGCCAAGTTGGGTAAGCTTCCTTAAATTGTTGTGGGACGTATTACATCAAAACGGCTTCTTTCAACTATTCCTCTGAAGGACCTGCAATAGTTTCTTATTTAATAATATCGAGCTCTTTTTAATTACACATTGAAGAGCGACGCAACAGATTTAAGATTGAGAGTGGTGTATAATTCTGGAACTAAATGAATGTGATGTGGATTATGAATGTGAAGTAAGGAAGGGATCTTGTATAGATAATGCCTGTAGTTCACCAACTCTCCTTAGTGAAGTGATTTGAGACGAGAAAAGCAACCTTCCATGAGAGGAATTGTAATCAACATCTGTGCATTGGTTCAAAAGGTGGACTCATTAGCCTTGTAAGGACTATGTTTAAATTCCATACTGGTGCAGGTGGACTCTAGGCGGCATCACCTATTTTAATCCTTCCATAAAGGCTTTAATCACTGATACTCTGAACAGAGAAGTGTTTTTTTTTTTTTTTAAACATTTTTATTGTTTTTTCCACAAGGCAGTACATAGAACATGCATGTCATCATCAGGTAGCAACCCTGCGCCCCTAATCCCACATCCCGCCCTCCTCCGTCAAAGTGCAAATTCCCATCATCACAGTCCAAATGTTCATCCATCACAGTTCTCCCTGTATTTCCCACCCATCATCTTAATTCTCACGGCTTTCCCCACTTCTGCTGGCCAACTCGTAATTGTTTTGGGTCCCTTCAGAGACCCCTGTCCAGGCCATGATAACATCTCCATTTACCCCACACTTTACGGAATTTCCTCGGACAGCCTCTTGCTTTACATGTAACCCTTTCCGCTGCCATGTAGATGTCTAGTCCCCTCCTCCATTCCCATAGCTGGGGCGTGTCTGACGCTCCCCACTTCCTAGCTATGTCTCTCTTTGCCACCACCAAGGCTAGTACCAAAAAGATTAGTAGTGGGCGGGCCAGATCTATATCATTGGTCATTCCCAACAGGACCAGCTTCGGTTCCAGTGGTATGTCTATCTCCAGTATTTTACTCAGTTCCGTGGTGATCGCGCTCCAATAGGCCTGTATATTTGGGCATGGCCATATTATGTGTAGAAAAGTCCCGTTCTCGTGTCTGCAGCGTAGGCAGCTGGAGTCTGACACCCTCCCCATTTTACACTCTGACATAATATACTCTGTGTAAGATCTTAAACTGGATTAGGCGTAAGCGTGCCTTGATTGCTACTTCTCTAGGGTGCATCAGTACCCCCCCCCCCCCCCCACCCCCCAAATCTACCTCATCCATCTCACCCACTTCCTGTTCCCATTTGTCTCGGAGGCCCGCCAGTATGTTCGGTCTATTATTCATAACCGTTTTGTAGGTCAGGGAGACCGCTTTCCCTGGGATCTTTTCTTGCAACAGACGGCCCTCTAGCGGTGCGTATTCGGGGAGCGGCTCTCACAGTGCCCCTTCCGCCAAGTAAGCATGCCTCAGTTGTATGTATTTAAAGAATTGAGAGCGCTGTAGCCCAAATTCGGTCTGTAACAAGGCAAAGGGTTTTAGTGCTCCATTTTTGATGATGTCCCCTAGTGTAGAGATGCCGATGTCGTCCCATCCCTGGAACCCTTTCAATTTGCTTAGCTTCTTGAGCCAGGAGCACTCCCATAGTGGTGTTTGCTTCGTAGCCCTGTGTGCCCATCCGGTGACAGTCGTGGCTCTGTTCCATGCCCCCAGTGTAATCTTCGCGGCCGTCAGTAATCCAGCCTGTCCCTTCCCCTCATATATGTAGTGTAGGCTTGAGTGTGTACCAATTTGGTATCTTTCTAAGGAATACGTGGGGTGAGTGGCAGGTGCGTGGAGCCAGTCATTAATGGGGGCTAGGTGTTTTGCCCAATAGTAGGTCTCTAGGTCAGGAAGTGAGATCCCCCGTCATATTGGTGTCTCTGCAGCGTTGCCAGTGCGACTCTGGGATGTTTTCCCAGCCATAGGAATGACCGGAGGTCCGCATGTATGTCTCGGAAGGTCTTGGGCGGTATCGGGAAATATTCATTTTGGAAGGCATAAAGGAATTTTGGGAGCGATATCATTTTGAACATCGCTGCCCTACCAAGTATTGTCAAGGGGAGGCCACCTACCCGCGTCAGCTTTGAAATCATGTATGATCCGGGCGATATTACGATCATATGAGGCGTCTCTGTCAGCAGTGACAAATATCCCCAGGTACTGGAAGCCTTCTTCAGTGGTCTGTAGATTTTGCGGCAGTTGAGGCCATTCCTTACGCCCTTGGGGGTCATAGAGTGTCGATTTGTGCCAGTTAATCTGGTATCCTGACCTCGCGCTATATTTTGCCAGTTCATCAAACAGCGCCGGTATTGTGCTTTCCGGCAGCGTGACATAGAGGAGGACGTCATCGGCGTAGAGGGATAATTTTCCATTACCTCGATTGTCAAGGCGAATAACAGGGATGACAGGGGGCATCCCTGTCGGGTTCCCCGTTGTATGGGAAAAGTCCTCGATGCCACCCCATTGACCCTTACCCGGGCTCTAGGGCCTGCATATAGTAGACTTATTTTCCTCCTGTATTTGGGTCCGAAACCCATTCGTTCTAGTACTCTCTCTAAGAAGGGCCAATAAACAGCGTCGAACGCCTTTTCTGCGTCTAGGGACATGAACCAATGTGGCTCTGCTCTATCTTTTACCACATGTAGCCAGTTATGTGTCCTCCTTAAATTATATCTGGTAGCCCTTTTGGGAATGAACCCTGTCTGGTCCATATGTATCAGGCCTGGGATGACTCTTCTCATGCGCAGAGCCAGTATGGTTGCATATATCTTGGCCTCCACATTTAGTAGGGAAATGGGACAATACGAGGCGCAGTCCTCTGGTGGTTTCCCAGGTTTGTGGATCGGGACAATCGTGGCCTGTCTAAGATCTAGGAGGAATTGTCCCTCCTCTTCTGCATCCTGGAACATGCCCAGTAAATGTCGTGTCAGGAGGTCGGCCATGTTCTTGAAGAGTTCCGCAGGGAAGCCGTTAGGACCCGCGGCCTTCCCTGTGTGAAGTTTGGCCAGCGCCGCTCGGACTTCCTCTTCCGTGACGTCGGACTCTAGATCCGCACAATCGGTCTCCTCAAGTACCGGGAGGGTGATGGGCACCATATATTGCAACGCCTCTGTTTTGGAGCCTAGATCTCGGGTCTTGTATAGATTTTCATAACATTCGGCAAACGCTTCAGCTATCTTATCGTCGGTGCCGAACCAAGAGTCAGGGCTCAACCTTATTTTCTCTACCCAGCGTTCGTCTCTCTCCTTCCTACTGAGCCAGGCCAATAGTCTCCCCGATTTATCACCCACATCATAAATGCGGTGTAAGGTAGCCTGCGCTTGCGTCCTGGCCTCTCCCGTCACTAGCTGTCTATATTGTGCCTGAGTATCTGTAAGGCGTCATTGCGTCCCTATGTCTCTCGTGAGTAAATGTTCCTGCTCTAGTTGTAGTATTTGTGCTTCTAGGGTCTGTACCTCAGTCTGGTTCTTTCTTCTAGCCTCTGCGAGTCTACAGTGGGCCTTATCACGAAGAACTACTTTGAGTGCCTCCCACAGGACTACTCTTGAGGCTACAGATCCCACGTTTTCCCTCAAGAACACCTTCACGTCAGCCCTAAGTCCCTTCCTAATATCCTGGTTTTGTAAATCCCAGGCCGAGAGTCTAAGGGTCGTGGGACCCCTCCTCTTCCGTTTACCAATCTGAATCGCTAGGGGAGTGGTCAGACACCCCTCGAGCATAGTATTCCGCCGAGTCCGACACTTGCAGCGCCTGTCGTGCCATGAAGATATAGTCCAGGCAAGAATAGACTTTGTGCGCCCCAGAGAACACCCGTGTGTCTGGATGTAGCCAACGCCACACATCTATGAGGCCTAGTATCTCCATAGATTTAGCTAGGGGGGTCATAGTTTGGGATCTATCTTGCTCACCTATCCGGTCTGCGGAAGAGCTCATCACATCATTAAAGTCTCCCCCAAGGATTTGGATCGTATCCGATGTATTGAGAATTATGTCTGATATCCCATTTATAGTGTCTGCCTGTAGTTTGGGCGGGGCATAGGCTGATAGGATTGTGTATTCCCTTCTTCTCCATGACCCCCGCACCCCTACATAGGTGCCCTGTCTATCAGTCCAGATTTGTGTCACTCTCATTGGTGGGTTCTTTTTAATGAGTATTGCAGTCGCTCTAGACCCTGAGGAAAACGCTGCGTGTGCCAAAACTTTGTATTGTCCCCTTGCCAAGAAGGCGCATCTATTGCCTTGTAGGTGTGTTTCCTGAAGGAGTACAACGCCCGCCCCAGACCTCTTGATGTAATTGTTTGCCAAGCCTCGTTTAATCTTACAGCCTAAGCCGTTAACATTCCAGGTCATCACCCTAATGCCCTCCCCTCTCATGATCCCCCATAGTCATGCTGGTGGTGAGTTAGTGGTAAACCCTGTATCTCCTGTGACGGTGTCCAGTGTGGAGCAGAAGTCAACAGTCGACGTGATGTGCTAATTAGTGTTAGGTAGCCTCTGATGTGTTTTGACGGGATGTATTGCCTGTCGCGTGTGCCTGACCGACATATGGTCGTGACACTCAGATGGAGTGCCTCACTCCCCCGCCCTCCCCCCTTGCGCTGTCCCCAACCCGCTGCTTCAACATGGCTGAATTCCCCCACCTTCCCCCCACCCCACCTCCATCCCCTTTCAGTCCCATATCTCTGCATGGCAGATCTGTCAGTAGGAGAAGGTCTATCGCCCTCCCAGAGGTCCCCCTCCCGTTCAACCTACTCTAACAAACTCAATGCAAAACATGTAGCGCATTCCCCATTAAATAGTCTTAAGAGTCAAAGGCAAAAAATGCGTACAAAAGAGTCTGTAGCCAGTAAAAACCAATAGGTATAAGGAGGGTGTAACAACTTGCGTGTCCTCTTAGCGGCGAGCTGCAATCTCGGCTGCCCAATCTGCCCTTGTTCAGGAGTGCGAGTCCTGCGTGTCTGGACGGGGGTCCGTCGCTTGCCCTGAGGCGTCTTGTTCTAGTTCACGAATCGCCTTTTCCAGTGGATGGACAGAGTGCGCTCCTCCCTCTTCCTCTCCCGATGAGCGGGCTTCGGAGTCTTCTCTCTCTTCTCCTTCCGAACGGGAGGTCCTGCTTAGACGACTGAATCCAGAACCCGTTGCGCCTCTCCCTCCGGGTGATGCCGATTGTCCTTTTCGTCTGTTCACCTGGGTGCGTCCCGGGTAGGGCGTAGTCTGTGCCTGTCTCCTATTCCTTTGTGCCTTTTGTCGCTGGGCCTTCAGCCGTTCCCACTGTGGCCTGTGAGGAGTCGGCCTATCTGGTCCGTCCCCTCTATTTTCTGTCTGTGGAATATGGGAAGTTCCTCCAGCCATTGCCAGGCATCCTCCAGATGGGTAAAGAAGTGCGCTTTGTCTTTGTAGATCACCTTCAATTTCGCCGGGAAAAGTAGCATATAGGTAATGCTCATGTCTCTCAGCTTTGCTTTGACTGCGTCAAAGGAACGGCGTTGCTTTTGCACTTCCTGGCTATAGTAAGGGAAGATCATAATAGTTGCGTTCTCCATGCGGTTTTCCCCCAGCTTTCTGGACTCTCGCAGTATCAGGTCCCGGTCTGCGAAGTTGAGGAAGCGCGCAATGACGGGTCTGGGTCTCGCTCCCTCAGGTGGTCGTGCCAACAGGGCTCTATGGGCCCTTTCGATGACGAAACAGGTTGAGAACTGCGTCACTGGGAAGGTCGTCGTCAGCCAAGAGTGAAGAAAGGCCACCATGTCTGTCCCTTCAATTCCTTCTCTAAATCCAACAAAACGCAGGTTGTTGCGTCGCGCCCTATTTTCTGCATCGTCAACCTTCCACAATAGCTGACGATGCGAGGCCTGGAGCTCTGCCATATCCTTCCTCAGCGTGGAGATAGAGTCTTCCGCCTCCCCTATTCGTGTCCCCGCCGTAGTCACCCGGTCCGTCAACTTCCGGAAGTCTTGTCGCAGTAATGTCACCTCCGACCCCACTTCACCAATTTTAACCTCCAATGCTGCCCTGGATTCCTGGATGTCGGCCCTGGACGCCTGGATGGCGGCCATCAAGAGGTCTGTGTCTGAGCGCGGGCCGTTTGTCGTGGGCGCTGCCTCGGTGTTCGACCGTGGCGCAGTGAAGTTATCCATGGGGCCCCGTTTGGCAGTTTTGGGGAGCGTATCCTACTTCCCCTTGGTTGGTGACGCCAGCAGTGCCTTCCGCGCGGAGCCGATGTCTTTCTCCACCTGTGCCAAAGGTCTGCGGGCTTGAGACTTTTACCTCGCAGCTCGTATCCTCAGTCCCGTTTCGCACCTCGTCCTGGGTCCCGACCTCCGCCTGCAGTCCACTGTCTTCTTGCCGCCTTCTACAAAGTATGGGTCGTATGGCACACACTCCCCTGTGGTATATTCGGATGAAGCGCTGTGCGTGCGCGTAGCGTCTTGTTATATCGTGCCTCTCCCCCGCCTTGTCCTGTCCCTTCTTACTGGTCCCGTAGCGCCCAGCGGCGGACGTAGCATGTTGATCGAGTGCCACTCAAGCGCTGTCACCCCCAGGATCTCACAGACTAGGCCTCCACCTCTGGCCCATATAGATCAGCCCACCTCCAGACTCTATTCCGTGGTCGCAGTGAGGCCCAGGTCTCGTAATCCTCTCCGCGTCACCACCAGATTCCCATTCCAATGCCCAGGGAGTGGGGGAGAAGAACCAGGGGGGCGTGTGGCAGGTCCGCTCAATCCCCCAAGTCTTATCAGGCCCGTGGGGGCTCCCAGCGGGGTCCTACAATGCTGTGCGTATGTTTGTGAGCCAGGCGCTCGCGTTGTTTTAGTGAATTAGGAGCTCTCCCTACCTCCCGGCAGCCGATGATACTGCGGGGTCCCGTGAGTGCCGCGCCGGTCGTCGCGGGTGCGGTCTTCCCCTCACAGCGGGCGCCGTCTCCACTCCACCCGTGCCGCGGCAGGGCTCAGTCCGGCGTCGGCGTCCCCGTAGCCCTTCAGGAGAGGGTGTAGTGGTCTCGGACGGGGTACGCCGCCAAATATCGGTAATTCCAGGAGCGTCTTGTCTATGGGCGCCGGTCACTTTCCCACATCCGCGATGAGCTTGTAGGCGGCCGGAGGTGCCCGGCTGTTGTTCCTTTGCCTATGTATCGGCCCGATCAGCTCTCCTTCTCCGGGCAGAATCCAGGCACTCAGCGTGCCGCCGCCATCTTGATTCCCGTGGCCGGGTTTGTGTCGGTCTCTGTTTTCGCCGTATTCAGCTAGTTTCACCGTACAGCCGGCAGATTGCAGTTCTCGGCGAGGTACAGTGGTTCGCTGCTTCTTTAAAAGTCAGTTTTGGGCTTTGTGGCATCAGTTTTCAGTCGGATTAATAGCAGCTCGCCCGGAGCTACGAGGAAACACGTCCTAGCTGGCCATGCTGCTGGCCACGCCCCCAAGTGTTGTCTGTTTTGAAAGTATGCAGCTACTGCTGCTAGATGTAAGCGAATGGATGTATAAGCTAGTCCAGATTGCTGTAAATGTAACAGATACTGTTTTGCACAGAAGCATCAGGAGGATTGATATTGTTACAATAGAATAGATAACAAATCGTTTCCACTTTGCTGCATAACATGCCCTAGTAGTAGGTTTTCTAGCCTCTTTTAGGATATTCATACAGTTTGGTGGTTATTGTAAATAACCAAACTCTAGGACTTCAGGAGCCAGATGGCCAGGTCGAGTTCTTTGGTATTTGGATGCCTGATTTCTCCATGGCTCTGAGTGAGGAAACTGGAGGGGAAAGGCAGCTTTTGGTGTGGAACTTCCGACAGCTCCAGCAGGGTGGTGAACCAAGGTTGACGTGCCCATGTGGGAGCTATGAGAATCAGTTTGAGGGATGTTTGCCTGAGCTTCCGAACTACAGGCGGAATGAGTGGGAGAGGCGGAAAAGCGTAGGCAAATATCCCTGACCAGTTCATCCATAGGGCATTGCCTTTGGAGAGCGGTGTGGGAACATGGAGGCGAAGCTTGGGCATTTTGCGTTTTGTACTGTGGAGAACAGATCTATGTGAGGAAATCCCCATTCCTGGATATAGGGAAGGGGAATTTGAGAATGAAGTTCCCACTTGTGGATTTACTGCCTCTGTCTGCTGAGAAGGTCTGCAATCTGATTGTTTACTCCTGGCAGATGCTCTGCCAGGAGATAAATCCTGTGGTGTATAGCCCATTTCCAATTGGCTTGTGGTAGCGAGACAGTTGGAGAAAGTGTGCCCCCCCTTCTGTATATAATACATAGCTGTCATGTTGTCCGTGCGGACTAGGACAACTTTTCCTATGAGGTGCATTTGAAAATCTCTGAGCGCCAGAAATACTGCTAGTGGTTCTAGGTGATTTATATGGACACTTTTGTACTTCGGACTCCACAACCCTTGGATTGTGTGATTGTGTAGGTGAGCACCCCAACCAGCGAGCGATGAGTCTGCTGTTACCATGGTCTGTGGAACAGGGTCAATGAAGGACCGCCCTTTGGATACATTTTTAGGTTTCCACCACTACAGAGAGTGATGGGTGCGGCCATCTACCAACACTAGATCAGTACACTGACCATGTGACTGGTTCCACTGACTTACTAAGCATTCTTGAAGGGGACGCATGTGAAGTCTTGCGTGGGGAACAATTACGATGCAAGACGCCATTATTCCTAGCAGTTATGTGAATACTTTTACTGTTAATGATTGGTTGGGCTGAAACGGACTTCGAAAGGACTGAATACTAAGAATTCTGGCTGCATTGGGAGAGGCTAGAGCTCTTGGAGTGTCTATGGTGGCTCCCAGATAGGTTTGTGCATGCTAAAAACTGTGTCAGTCTTCAAGCAAACATAATGATGTTGATGTTTCTATTTATTTAAGGCAGTGGCAGTCCCGGGCCAATCCTGCATTCAAATGTCATGACGGTAAACTTTCAAAGGAAATAACCCAAATCTATGAATGCTTTAAGAAGCCTTGAGAAAGCCCTGGTCCGATTGACCACTTAGGGCGAAACACCTGTCGGCTGGTGCAGTTTTAATGATGTAACCTAAATAATATTCTGGAAAATCAAGTATGTAACCTATATGTCGGATCAAGAAAAGAACACAAAAAATAATTTTAAAAAATAGCTCATCATAAAAAGAAAATGGGATATCGTCTTGACTACTAAAATAAAATAAAGGAGGAGTATATGCTCAAAAACATTTTGTAGGGTCTTTGAAAATATCATCGGCATGTCTCATCATGCCTTTGAGCATAGGAAGAGTGTGACTAGACCTTTGTGTGCTACTGAGAGTTTCAAATAAGAAATCTTCCTCTAGGGATTATTTGTGTAATTGTACCCTGTGATATTCTGCAGCACTAGCAAGTAATTAGAGATACCCTACATTGTCGTTAAAAGGAAGGTGGGGGGGGGGGGCTTTGCAGGGTAAAGGTCTGGGACATTGTCTCTGGGTGAATCAGTGTTGTAGTTTTTCCAGGGATCTACCGGTAAAAGATTATCTCCACCATCTCCATCACATTGTGGTGGTGGAGAGTTCGTTGGTGAAGGGGAACGTGGTGGAGGAGGAGACTAGTTTGTACCTACATTATTCCTCTTCAAAGGAATGGTATAATGTATGTCCTCTGACTCAGGTTTGAGCTTCTGAGGCGGCTTAGTAAGAACCTGTCCTGTATCAGGATTAATATGAAGTTCCTTTTGTTTTAGGTCTGATTTAGGAGGTGGGATATCGAAATTTGGATCCTGCAGCTTTCAAGAAACATTTTTCGGTTTCGGCACCGAGGAATTTGGTGGTAGAGTGGATTGACATTTTGGCGCGGAAGGTTTTAGTTCCTCAGCCATATTCGGCTTCCAGCCCAAAGGTTTTGACTCGGTTCCTGACTTTGACCGACTCGATCCTGAGCCGGAAGGCTTAGTGACGTGTTTCGGTGCTGAGGCAGGGCGTCAGAAACATTCTCAGTGCCGACCATGGCCCAGGGGCAGGGGGTGGAACCGAAGCCTTTTGCTTGGTCCAAGTTGGATTTTGGGGCAAAGGGTCGTCTTCCATCTTGGAGTCAGATTCCGGAATGGATACAAGTTCTTTATGTTCTTCTTCAGCCCCTTGTGCATCGAATTCCTCTTGCTCGATCCTTCACCGAAGATGTCCGGCGTGTATTCGATGTTTTGGCTTTGCATTTCACGACGTTGAGGCAGACTATCGTGGAGCGTTTTCTTCGATCGAAACGATCTACACGCATCGCAGTCCTGTTCGTTGTGTTCCAGGGATAAGCACAAGTTGCACACTTTGTGTGAGTCGGTGGGCGGATAATTCGCATGGCACTGAGGACAGAACTTAAATGGAGTCTGATTCATCGACTGAGAAGTGGACCGAAGCGGTTAGGCCCAACGGCCTTCCCGGAGTTTTCCGATTGAAATAAGAGATTTTCTTTGACCAATACGATATGCGGAAAAGTGGGATACGCGTACGAAACAATACCGATGCAGGTAGAGTGGATGGCGCACCGAGGGGAACCCGAAGAACGGTTTCGAACCGGAGCGCAGCAATACATGTCCGAAGCAGATGGCGGGAAAAAAACACAAACAATGGAGTCTATGCCCTTGCGCACTATCACTGAAAGGAGGCGTCACCTTACCTCGTGACTGGAAAGACTTCTTCGAAGAAAAACAACTTGCAAACATCCAGACCCAACACTAGATGGCAGGAGTATGCAAAGTATGTAATCTACAGCCCACATGCCTCTAACACAGTTCTTCTCAATCTGTGGGGCGCACCCCCCTGGGGTGGGGGGGGGGGGGGGGGGGGAACGCACTGCACTGTAAAATCTTACCTCTGTTTATCTTGCACTGAGCTTTGATCGTAAGTTGTGACCCATTTCAAATGGGGATTTTTTATAGAAGAACTCCGGAGCAGCAGCAGCTAATCAGCACGTAGGATTGTCACCACTGACGTTCCACCAAAGTTGGGACAGCAACAGAGATTGCAGGAAGTGCTGCGAAATTTGCGTGTATAAAGTTCCTGCATTCCACTGCTTGCTGCCTTTTCTTCTTTGTTTCCTGGGTTTTACCGTCGCCTGGTTATGAAGGACTTTGCTGAAATGAAATCTACAACAGATAAGAGTGCTTTTTGGAAGGGGTGTGGGGGCGGGTTGGGGAAGAATTGGCCAGGTATTCGGCAGTAACAGAGGGTTAGAGGGAGGTTGAAATGCTTTAGCTGCAGTGGGAGACAAGGACTCTACTTTGCAAAAACCGAAAGCCAACCAACAGACAGTCCACTGTGGACTGTCTGTTCCTTCGGGTTTGGTTTCATAGCAGAGGAGACTCATTGCCTCCCACTGCAGCTGAATTATTTCAGCCATAGGAATTTAACCCCCTCCTCTTCCCGGAAAGGAGACCACGCTCTTTTAAAATTACAGAGGCAGGTGCACCACGTCAATGAAAAACAACGTCCGCAGGGCTAAAATGGCTTCAAGTTGCCAAAAGAAAATGCCATGTGTGGTTTAAAGAGCCTGCAAATTGCTTGTGTTCACACTAAATACAGGTTATAAATAAAGAAGTTTGTATTCATTTGTAATGTGACTTTTCTGTTTTTGTTCCTTTTAATTATCAGTCAAGGATCATTCAGGCAGCCCTAGAACAAAATAAGTGCTTTCTATTAATATTCGCTGTTTAAAGTATGCAGACAAGTACTGAAAATACAGCTTTAGGTGACTGCTTATTTGTGTACCGCCTGGGACATCAAAATAATGAGCTGGCAACCCTAATCATAAAACTGAATGTTTGTTGCAATATCAGCACATTATTCATTTCCTCCACCCTCAATCTCTGGTTAATGCCATAATAGCAATAGTTTAACTTGTATCTGAAATCCTACGCCGCTATCAATAACATGCTGAGTTACCTCAAGTGTCTGGGAATGCTCCCTGCATTCAGACAACTCTCTCCTCATTCTCGCCCATCACTTTCATGCTCACCCTGCACTCACAGCGACCACAATGCCCTCACATTGATCCCCATGCACTCACAGCATTCACCAGCTCAACCTGCACTCACAGTGATCACTCTGCACTCACAATGCACTTGCGCTGTTCGCCCTGTACCTCGCCCTGTACCTCACCCTGCAGTCATACGAGCACACTACTCAACCTGCACTCATGTGACACTTCACTCACCTGTCCCCCTCACTACTTAATCTGCAATTTCACTCAAGCAAGCCAATCACTAACCATACATTCATCCGTCCCACTCTGCACTTATATCCGCACCCAAATTCATATGGTCATCTCGCTCACCCTGCAGTCACTCCTCACACCTCACACTGATGCATCGCTCACTGTGCACTCACATGGGCACTCCTGCCACCCACACAGCGCAGAGGGATAATGTGCCTGCTACAAAGAATGTGTACCATGCAGATCAAAGAACTGAGTCTGTGTAAACTATGAGTAGTGCTATAAAAAAATGAAATGTTTGTCAGAAAGGTGCTATAGAGAATGAGGTGCACTGTGAGTGGTATTGAGGGAATTCATGGAGGAGGAAATGGGGGAGGGGTGCCAAATACTCTTGCACTGTGTGCGGCCAGTGCTATGGCCATCCCTGGCTGAGAGTCTTAGCCCCCCCACCCCGAAGTTTGGGTCTAGTTGCGCCCCTGTAACAAGTATGGGCATGTCGTGCCCCATCAAGTTTTCCTCCTAAAGTACAAAAGTACACATTTACAGGCACTGCAATCCAGCCTTTCAGGGGGCCCCTTGATAGAGACAGCTCTGTTGTTTTTGCCCTGATGGCCTGGAATAATTCCCAAATAGATTCTTGTGAATACCATTTTTTTCTATTTCTTTTGAATGTGATAGATGTGGGAGAGTCTATCACTATTTGCAGAGAAACGTGTTTGTTTCATGCAACAACCATAAAAAAGTTTTTTACATCAAAATGGGCCCTCACATATGAGAAATTGGAGGATTTCACAGATATTATTCGCTGTAAAATGAGTGAATGTGGAGCACAGCATAAGGATGGCAGTAGCAAAAATCCATCCACAGATTGACCATCTCTGTGGCGAAAAATAGGCACACCTGTCACATTAATGTTAGTGATGTTATTATAAATCTATGTCTTGTGTAAAAGAAAGCATCCTAGTAAAAAGATATTTGCGCACATTTTATCTTGTACAATTGTTTTGGAGCTGTGTAAAAAGCCTCTGTCATTTAACCACACCCACTCACAAACCTGCAGTTTACTAAACACTCTTATTGTGTTGAACATTATTTGCCAGATATGGCCCGGGATATGCGGGTGGCTGTTAAATATGTAGTGTACCAGATTCCTGAAATTTCTGTCAGGGGGTGCCCCCCCCCCCCCCCCCACACACACACACACACAAAAAAGCTGTGGGGCTCAACCTACAAAGGTTTGAAGATGTCCGCTCTAACATATATATCAATTGGTTCCCTGGCATACAGGCCTCTATCCTACGGTACAAATTTCTTGAGATATACGGATGGGGATGATATTCCCCAATGTGTGGGAGATTTATATGAGGATAGCACTTTGATTGGGTATGTAGCCTTCTGCGATAGAATGGAGCCTTGCTAGTAGCGGTTTTCTTGCATATGCTGGGTTGGGAGTGGCAATCCGGAAAGCCTGGTCAGGGTTTCCGCGGGAGCCCAACACACATCTTAAATCTACAATACAGGATATGTACAGGAGGAGCAAGCTAATTTCACAATAATATATATAATGCTACTGATCTCACGTTCTGATCTCATGTAATGATAGATGTATGACTACACTGAAATCCCACTGGGAAAAAGATATAAGGGAAGACTTGGGGGGAGCAAGAATGGAGGAGTATCCTCAGCAATTGCAGGAAGGTCACCCGCAATGCTCGATTAAAATTAATTCACTATAAATGTGTACAAAGGGAATGTGTCACAAAGTTATACAGATTGACTAACCTTAAACATCAGGTACAGCAGGAGCGATGTAGTTGCTAGTTTCTCTCCTCCCTAGATACGGCACCTCAAGTGAGTCTTGCATATAACACTCTCCTATGAGGACCTCACCCAGGGAAGGGGAAAAGTGGATAAATAAAACATAAAGGACTGGCAGCCATAAACCATCTACAGGGCTCAACTACAGAAGAGACACCATGCGTTGGATCTGTATTCTGGTTCCTGCATAGGGACACAAGGACACGAATAATAACACTCTTCCCTGAAGTACACTAACACATATATATATGAAGGCGTAGAATTTCACTTACATAACAAGGCTGCCACAATCATCCAATCAGAAAAGGGCAAAAATCGGAAAAATAAAGTAACTAGCAAATGAAACAGGGAACAGCCCAAGAACCCCAGTTCTGAAAAGATAATGATACTTTCTCTGTAATAACGATCAGTCAATAGAGAAACGCTACTTATCTTCTTTCAATTTGGTCTCTGTTTGTTCAGCTGAATGAAACACGTCATGTAATGTCTCTAGCTCCAGTGTTCTTCTAGAAACAAATCCGAGCCTCTCAACAGCTCCGAGGACTCCAAAATGTTCGGCCGAATGCCAAGCTTCAGCAGTGTGAATAAGTAAACAAAAAATAAAAGAGCAAAAAGGCACGCTCTTATCCCTAGCAACCGCTAGCCAAGTCCGTAAACGTTGGGACTTTCAGCGGTAAATAGAAAACAAGATCTGAGTCTCTGTACCGCGAGAAATGCGAGATTCTGACTCAGCTCTCCCAGCGCGGCTCCACAGAGGGGTTTAAAGGTCACCAAACGCCGTGGAAGTCACAACTCTCTCACGCGGCTCCACAGCGCGAACCTGGCTGAGAACAATCTCCAAGGAAATAGTAACGCCGTACTCCATAAGCAGGGGTCCAGGTTCGATAAGCACTAGGAAATGGCAACACCACAGGTGACAAGCACCGAGGGCTTACCGAGGGAAACAGATATGGAAAGCAGGAAGAAGAAAGTAGGAGACAGCGAGAACAGACTACACAGCAAGCATTCTGGGACACGTAGTCTCACTAAATGTGCCTAAAACGTGATAGAATGTCACGCCGCAGTTGCTGCACGGAATGGATCCATCCAAAATAGATAACTGCTCCAAATGTAGGATTACAGTGGGCACATAATTACACATGTGGTGGACTTGCCAGGGGGTGTGGAACTTTTGGCGAGATGTGATCACCACACAGAGTGCATTGACTGGCATCCTGTTGCAGCCGACGAAACAGTTATGGCTACTGTGCTGCATACACCTCTCTAAGCACACAAAAGTAATGATCAAAGTGGTGAAATAAGGATTAGCGTTGTCCAAAAAAATGTATTGCATTACAGGGGATAGTTAGTCAAGTATCGACTAAAGGATGGTGTAGCAGGGACTTTACCCAACGGGTACAAACTGAATGTGGCATATGTGACGTATACTGGAGTCAGACAGGGGAATAATGGAATGGAATAAGATAAAAGTTGAATTGCAACAAGCAGAAGAAACTGCAGCCAAGAGACCCATTGAGCAGCCTTGAGCCTATGAGAGATAGGATGGGATTCCGATATATATTGAGCAGATGTGATATTACTTGTGATAATGTACAGAGGTGTCGCGCAAAACCAGTGGCCTTATCTTATGTGCATAAATGTTGATGTGAGTTCTTCCATGAACAAGTGGAAGGGGGGCATTTGGGGGATTGTTACTTCTGTTAAAATAAAAAAAAAAGGTAGAAAAAAAAGATTCTGGGTTTTAAAAAAAATGGGTAAAACGACATCAATAGTGTTCCAAGATCCCACTCTCAAGAGCTGAAAACAGAATGGACTTTGAGCGGCAACTGCCAATTAAAGGCATCATGGGATTGGAAGTCTGAGGGTTCTTTAAAGGGACTGGGTGCTTGTATATTTTCTTAACATGACGCCTAGCCAGCTATTGTTCTAATTTCTGAGCAGTATTAGGCAGCAGGACATAGTTAAGTGTGCTTCAAAGAAGTTTTGAGAAAAAAATATATTTGGATTTAAAGTGTCTTGTACGCAATTCTAACATTCATGACTTAATTTAAGGATCACTACGATGGAGAACTAGGACCACAAGTAAGCCAATTCAAATATTAAATAATTAAAAACATCATGTTCTTTGCACCTTCGAAATTGAAGATTTGTGGCAAGTGTCCCTGTAGCATTTTTTTGACTACTCCGTTACTCTACATCCTTTAGATGGTTTGCCTCTAAGTTCTTTAACCAAAGACAAGTGCGTAGTAGGGCTTTTCTTACTACATGATGCACAATTACAAATATTTCATAAGGTACAAACCATATGCTTATCTTTCCCTGCAAAATGAGGGTCGATCCACTCAACGCTAAACCTTGCCTGGATCCTCATAGTTGTGTCAGTCAGGCTATTTTAACATATGTATTTGATTGGGACTCCCTTTGATCATAGTTCAAGATCTGACTACAAGTTAGTTGTTTTCTTGACAGACCTGGGGCTGCTCCCAACTGGAAAAATCAGTAAAATATGCAAAGGCTAGGCACAACCATGCCACTACCATAATGCCTACTATTGTAATGTCTACTCCCACTATAAAAAAAGATATTTCAGCAAATGCTCTCTTCGAGTTGTCTTGACCAAAGCCCAATAAAGCTTTTTCCGGCCATCTTGCAACTGAACCGTATTTTGCAATGCCATGGTCTGCTTTCATTCTGCAGGATAAGTGAGTTTAAGACGCGGATTTCTGAGGAAGGCTGATGTAGTAGGTCGTTCAGATTGCAAACAGATTCACCACTGCAAAGCCATTAGTGAGGAGTAATGTGAAAATGCTCTTTTTATCAATTCACACGCCACAAAAAATAAAGTTATGCAGTTTGACAGCAGAAAATGGAGCCAAAAAAGCTGCCAGAATAACGATAACATACAAAGATTTATTTTTAAAAAATAAACTGCTTTTAAATAATACAATATATACAATTTTCACATCAAGAAACATCGACAGACCACATATGAGTATTAAGGCAGCAGAACATGCTCCGATTGTGTCCACTACTCCGATTTGAGATCACACACACACTGCTACACCACATCATAGTTCTGGTTATTAAGGGCACATCATACAGGCCTGCATTTGTTGGCACACTGCTATAACAGGGCATTAGTCTGAGTATTTAAGGGACAGGCTTCTATTAGTACACAGTCATATCAGATCGGAGATATGGGTTTTAGGCACGGAGTCTAAATACCTGCGTCTATTCCCAAGAGCAGTTATTAGGGGAATCGCACAGTTTTTTGCATCTCACTATATAAACCTGCTTTTGTTACTGAGGTGAGGGATGAAAGGTTTAGGCGTATATGCATACTGAAAAGTAAAAGGAGAACTTTGGAGAGAAGGGAGCAAATGGTGGAAGAAGCAATGCTAAAGGAAAGAGAAGAAAGCAGTGAGAGAGGACTTACTTGGTTCTGATCCTGGTTCAGAGGATGTCATCAGGATGGCTACAGAAGCTTGCTGGCTTGAAAGTGTACTACAGGCACACACAGTCTACTTGACATATGTAGATACACAGACTGCTTTGATGAATAAATAAATAGCGATGTAACTACACTATGGCCACCAAGATATACTGGGCTGTCAGTTTTTCAACTTGTAAAGAATAGTGCTACAGAAGGAAGCAGGTGAGGACACAAGAACTTCACAACCGAGAGAGCAAGGAGTCAATGGGAGAAAGCCGCAAGCATAAAGAAGTTGGGATTCTTCGTGCCAAAGGAGGAGGAAGAAGGTATGCACAGTAGAGAAGACAATACCAAGTCTAAAGGGGAAGAAATATGTAGAGCACAAGACCTCAGCAGCTGTGACAAGAAGGTATGAGTCACAGTGTAGAGAAAGAAATAACTTCTGAAATCACTGTAAGGAAAACAATCAAGCTACCTCAAAAACATGGAAGAGGCAATTAGTCACTGTGAGGGAGAACCTTCAGCAGCACAACAGAGTCATAATAAAAAACAAACCATGTGAAAGAGATGAATGGTGATGTTTAGGTGGCAGAGCAGTAGTAGTGACAGGAAGGGAAGAGGTGACAGATGACACCTCAGTGATAAAGTGAAGACAAGAGTCGTCACAGGGAGGAGATAAAACTGCAGCAACAGTAGAGGAAGGTGTTACCTGAGGAAGAGAGGTGTAGGATAGGAGGTGAGCTGCATGACTGGAGTAGGACGAGGATTTGGTGAGAATGAAGAGAAGAGGTTAGAAAGTTTAGAAGTGAAGGCTAACGAACATTCATTAAATTAAGGTAGCAACCACAGTGACAGTACAAGCAATGAAGAAAACTACAGAAATGCAGCAGGGGTGTGATGAACTGGAAGGCAAGTGTATATAACAAATGTTTGGGAGGAAAAAATATAATGGTGAAGACACTTCTTATTGATGTGATAAATGACAATTTAGTGCGGGCGTGCACTGTATAATCATTACTATTATTATTTTTAAACATAAGAAGTGTCAGGAGAGAATGGTGAGGACCAGAACAGAAGTCTGGAGAACAAGGATTCTGCAACATCGTAGAGGGCCTTGGGGAGCAGAAGTGAGAGATGAAGCATAGGGGAGGTGGGAAAGAACAAATAACTTAGAGAAGAGGTAGGTATTATGGAGAGGGGATGGGTATTTATTGGAGATATCTGAGGTCTGATACACCACTCAATGGAAAGCTGACATCAAATGGGGAAGGAGGTAGACCTCTACTCAAGCTGTGCAGCAGTGTAAGGGATTTCTTTAGCATTTTAAACGTACAAACATGCAGCCACACAGTCTATACATATCCCATATGAAAGATAAAACTTGCACGTTAGCATTAACATTTTAACACAGAATAACTTAATTATTAACATGCATCCAGCGTGAGTTAATCACTAAAACAAAGATTGTCACAGTAAGCCTCTAGGCTGGGAGTTGCCAAGACGCTGAATACTATGGTCTTGACAAAGGCTCTGCTGGGATGAGTGATCCCCTTTTCTCTGGCAGTGTCTGATGTGGGTATAGCTAGCTGAGGGGCAGGTGGCTGAGGGAGGATGTAGTTATGGAATACGTCACACCGGGTATCAGTTCTTTCCAGGGCTAATGGAAAAATATTGCGAAGTATGAAGCTTTTCTTAGAAAAGTGGATGTTTACAAATGATCGAGGATCAAAGAGTTTGCCCACTCACAGGAAGTGCGAGAGAGAGTATCTGAGGTTGGAAATGGGACGGCGAGTGAGGGTGAAATCATGGGAGGGAAGGAGTGTACTTCAGGAAGATAGGGAGGGTGAGCTCAAGGGAAATTGAGATTTCAGTGTGTTGAAGCACAGAGGAAAGCAATACAGAGTTTTAGGACAGACTTAGTATGGGAATAGTAGGATGGCCGCTTCAGAGTTTGATGGAGAACGAAGTCCCACAGGAGCAGCCCTGTTCAGCCTGAGGATTGTTCACCACTTGGAAGGAGCTTCGAATCAGCTCTTGGCTGAAATCTACCATGCAGCCTTTCACGAAGTCCAGACTGTCCGAGTCTACCACCAGTCGTGCGTCATCTGGACCGAAGACCCTGCAAAAGGAAAAGCACGAGGGTGAAACTGAAATTTGTATACCAAACCACAAGGCACTACTCTGATTTAAACAGAAGAAAGCAATCGGAACTACCTGGCAAGAGAAGGGAGATGGAGACATAACCATGTGTTTAAGAACGGATCTTAGAAGCTAATCCTTCCTACACAAGTAAGTATGGCGCGCTACTCATAATGAAAGTGCACCAGGCAGCACTGGTCACAATGCAGTGGATGTATTCCATAGTCAGGCAGAGGCGGAGACATGCTCTGCACAAAGGCATTGCTAAGGATCATGTGCACGTCTCACGCATACTTATCAGGTAGCAACGCTGAGTTATTCCATACTGTCAGACAATAGCTGTGGACTAGTCTAACCCTCAGGTATTAGATGTGCTCCAGGGCCCCAGCAATGCTATGCCCCATTTCAGGCTGCAGCTGACACACATTCCTAATCCAACAAACACTGGCAAAGCCAACAGGTCCCGCAGATGAAACCTATATGTTTGCCAATGCTTGTTTTGCCCCCTAGATGTCAGTCAGAAAAATAGTCCCCTTTGGGTAAATCAAAACACCCAAACTCATACACTCAACCAAATAAACATATCACCAGAACATAACACCCACACCGTCATAGGGTCACGTGCTCAAAAATTATATATACAAACATGTTATTAAAAATAACCAAGCATGTGGTCACACATAGAAAATATTTTCCATACGATATAAAAAACCTTACATCAAAAATAAAAACACAATATACCTCTGTTAGACCTGTCAGCCCTTTGGGTGGTCCCTCCTATTTATTTTTGTCCCCTTTTTGCCCCTCATTCCTTCATTTCTATGTCCACTGGAATTTTTGGTGTTATCCTGGGGGTGGGTGCTACCTTGTCCTCATGCTGTAGATGCACGCCTCTTTGATGACCATCTCAGAATGGATTTTCATATGGTATAAGAAAAAAGAATTCAATGACGGCCACCAAACATGCCCAATCAAGGGTGGCAATCTGACAATAGTTTAAAAAAGCCACTCACTGATAAAAAGGTCAGAGTGGTAAGAGGCAGATGGGCCAAGTGGGTGCATTAGGGTTGTATATTTTAATAACGAGAGGTGTGGGAGCTTCTGAGGTAAACAGGCAGCAATAAAGAGTGAGAGAAAACAGTCCGTCATATGCACTGCAATACAGTGGAAGGAAACCTGCCATCCAATCAAAACACAGTGAGACCAAACTGCTCTGTGTGAGGCAAAAACATAGGAATAGGGAGGAAAGCCATAACATTAAGAACAAGGAAGAGAGATAGACAAGAACCAATCATAAGCAACGGGCTGAACTAAAGCCGACACTGTGTACTCTATTATTCAGAGAGTCTTTGACAAAGGTTGTCAGTGGAAGAAACTGCCCTACAAACCAGCTGCGTCTATAATAGTGGCAATGAGCCACTCCCATTTGCAGGTACTACTGTGAACTATTAGGTTGCCAAGCAACAACTACGTGTTCCTTGCACCAAGTAGTCACTTACAGCCTCACAGCCATTGTGCTATCAATCCACTCCTAGCCGGAGCTGCAACCCATGCCCCACACCCAGGCAGAGGGTGAACTCTTACCGATCGTCAGGGTTGATCACTGTGTCCAAGGAAAATTTGTATTGGAATCCAGAGCAGCCACCACCTTCCACTTGCAGCCGCAGAAAATCCGTTCCATCGCCGATCTCACGGAGTCTCTGCATGAACACAAAGCTGATCAGCATTATCAAAGCTACCATGACGAGACCAACAAGCAGAACTGTAAGGCCATGTGGACACAGCTCGTATGGCCTTATGAACATCAGCCTCTTGCTCCATGCACTCTCTCTCACATATTTGTCACACCGTGCCAATTTCTCACAGATATGTTGACAATGTTGCACTTATACTATGGCCTGTCACTTTCACTCGATGCTTCAGTTCACTGATTCCCGTCCTGTGCCAGGGACTTTTTGATATAAGATTTTAACTCTCTCACTACATCATATTTTAGTAAGTGAACTAGGAGACTAGATATTATCTCCCTCGTTGGTAAAATCAAATGGTTGCTTAGTTACAATCCTGTTTTCTTATCACATACTTATTAGCAGTGGTTAGTTTGATTTACGTTTTTCTATCTCTGCTACTAAAAGCAGCAAAGAAACGTGTGCAGAAAGTGATTACCCAACCGCCCACAGTTTGCCACAAGCTGATATTAATAAAAACTGTGCTTTCTTTTTCCTAAATTGCCATCTTGTTCATTACACAACAATTGTGGTGTGAGTGGTTCCAATAGTAAGACTCATTGACTACTCTGAGCAGAGAAAAGCCACTGTGCTTTTGAACCTACCCGTACATTAAATACAGATTCCCCTGCCAGCATATTTTGTAAAGTGGTTAAGCAGGATTAAACATCAACTCTTAATAGTATCATGGCTAAAACTTTCTCACTGTCTCATATTTAACGGTGGAGTTTGAGTGTTGCGTCTGCCCATCTCAGTGAATTGCACACTTTGTTGGGGAAACTTTATCAAGAACTTTTACGGCACTTGATAACTCAACAGAAACGGTTTCTAAGCACTTCCAATGTTTACGATAAGAGGCTAAAGGCATAGGGAGATTGTGAGGCCTAAGATCCAACTGCATTCCAATTCAATAAAGGTTATTTCCAGTGCTTGAAATGGGCCGGTACTGTCCGGTACAGAGAACCAGCACTTTTTTTTGAGAGGCAGAGTACCTGCACTTCTCAAGAAAAATTTAATACTTTGAATTAGAGAGTACCGGCACTTCTCAGAAACAAACAGGTACCTGCACTTCTATTTTTCAATTTCAAACACTGGTTACTTCCTTTGTACACTCGACTTGCTAAAGGTAGTAAAAGCAAGCAATAAAAGCTCACCCCAGGGTGCATATTGGGACAGCGACTCAGGACATAACACAATATTGTCAAATCTGTGAAACTTCTTGAGACTACAGCTTAATTTAGAGGTCAGTACGGAATGAAACTTTCAAAGTAACCCCACAAGTCCCTGTTCACTCCGGGTACGTTTCGCTTCCCCTACACCCTACTTACAACGATTCTACCTCCTACCCCTACCGGCACGAGTGCAGCCTTTGGTCACATCACGAGCCATACTTTTTGGCCCCAAGAAGAGCTTTGCCCCATGACCTGTTATCATTACTGACTGTCACTTCCCCCCAGAGCCGGACTTTGCTAAGACAGCGCCCTGGGCGGAGCGAAATTTGGTGCCCTTGCTGTTGCTCGCAAATTAAATGAGGCAGTAGGGGGTGGGGGTGGGGGTGGGGGTGGGGGTGCGGGGGGGTCTGTCTTGTTTTTCGTCTGTCAGATTCCTTCTGACAGTGATGAGTTTTTGAATACCGAGGCAGTAGCCTCATTACTCCACATTCATTTCGAATTTTTTTAGTCGCTGTTTAGTTTGTCTTATTGATGTGTGACTCTTTGTCACAGTTGAGGTTGTATCACATGGTCAGCTCAGTGATGGGACAGAGGTGTGGGGGGCTTTCACGGGTCAGGCCCTGGCAGAGCAGGGACTGGCCCGGAACACAAACATCTACTTCGGACCTCCCCCAGCGCATCTAAATCACCGATTGCTTAGCTACCTCACGCTGATGGTGGTTTTGCGCCTGCCCGAGGCCACGCAGTGGCCATCAAGAGGGCGGGTACCTAGTCAAGGAGGGCGGTCCCGCCCCCACTTGCCTGTCCGGCACATCCGCCTCTCTGGTTGGAGGAGGCGGCTTGCCGGGAATCTCGTCCGGGCGGCGGGGAGGGGCTTCTGGGGTACTTATGCCGTGGTACCCCTATCCTAAGCCTCTTTGCCGCCCGGACGCCGTACTATCTTGCGGGACACTCTTTCGTTGCTCTCGTCGCCGCGTCGTCTCGAGGTAAGCGTGGCCTCGGGCCTTCCGTTCCCCCCCCCCCCCCCCTTATTGTAGCCGCCTGCTCCCTCCGTGTGAGGTGTGAGCCTGGCGAGGCGGCCCGCTAGAGCGGGCTGCTGTGGGGGGGGGACGTCCGGTTTTCGTTCCGGTCTTTGTCCTCCGGTCAGCGCGGGCCCGGCCTGTTCTTGTCGGGCCCCGCGGTATTTGCTATACCGAGTCCCGTTTTTCCTAAGGTTTGGGCGTCTTTTGTGTGATCTCTCCGGCGTTGGAGTGGCCATGTTTGCGTGGTATTGTGGCGGCAATTGTATGCTTTCGGTCTTGCGTCGTTCGACTGTTTGCGTTGCTTGTGGTGAGTGGGGACGGTTAGGTGGGTCGCATTCCCACGGAGAGGCACGGTTGGCCATTTATATGTTCGGGGGTATGCGGGGTCACTGGTACGGCTCCCTCCTCCTCGTCCGTCTTACCCCCCCCACCCCCCCCCACTCGCCGGGTAACCTCTAGTGGCACTATAGGTCAGGTGCCAGGGACTTGCACGCTGTGCTTGCCTTGAGTTTTGGTTGTGAGTTTGTGCCTAGCTGAAGCAGCTGATTGTTCTCCTCCGTGTCCGGTTTCGCGCCAATATGGCCGTGCTATGAGGATATATTTCGTTCGTCCGGGGTAGAAGTTATGTTAAGAGCATGATGAGGTCTGAATATAAAACAACACTTTGCAAGGCTTCGGGGCTGATTCATCCCTTGTTTTGTGTAGCGCGTTCAGGGAGGCTACAGGGGGGGAGCGGAAGACAATCACGCGCGCATGTAAGCTGTATCGTTGTATCATCGTCATGACGCCCGTCTCAGGCCCCTGTATGCCGTGAATGTTTGCATCGTGCGAGTGCAGGCTTACTATGGCGCTTTCCTGGTATTTTGGGGCCCACAGTCTGGCATTGTTTGCTAGAATTCTAGCGCGATCACTGATGCAGCGCGTTTATTTGATGTTGTCGGCGAGTGGTGAGTTTTGTTTGTCCGTTACTTGTATGGCTTCGCCTCCCCTTATATCCTCGTGATGTGCCTCGCCCGTAAGCAGAACTTGTTCGTTAAGGCCGGTCTACTGCTGACTTGATCGTTCAAGAATCTGTCCTCATTGCTCATAATGCGTTCCTTCAGCGTTGGCTCACCATGCTACGTTTTGCCATCTGGTTCGGATACTATTTGCTCAACACTGAGCGCCACTTTTCCCCGTCTGGTGCGGGTATCCCCCTATGGGGCGAGCCTCGCTTGCCGTCCCTTTTCCCGCGGCGCTGGGCAAATCCAGGGGACACGTTGGGGCCAGGATCTTTACCCCCCCCGCGACTTTCCTCGGCGCATTGCACATCACTTGCAATGGCAGGTACGTGGCGTGGTGTATCCTCAATCGGCGGGACCCAGCGGCGGTGTCGCATGTGGGGGCTTGGCCTGAGGGCAAATGGCCGACTGCCCCCCCCCGGCCAATTTTGTCATGTGGGGTTATGTTTCGATTCCTTTCGGGCGGGGGGCCTTCAGAATCGGCATGCCGGGGTTATCCCAGAGCGGGTGCCACCCGCTTGTGTATGCTCGTTCCCTTCCTTTCCCCTGCTACACGGTCAGATAGATGTTTTGGCACTGTTGCGGCGACTTGCTTACTTCCGACGGCGGTAGGGGTTTTCGCCCGTGGACACCATTTGGGTGAGTCAGGTTTATTAGTGTTTCGCGGGTGGCGCGTTGGGGGTGTGGTGCTCTATGATGAGCACCTCGTGTTCGTCGGGGCACGGGGATCTTTCCTGCGGCGAGCATGCTACTCTTGTGGACAGTTTTCATCGAGGGCTTGGCTCGGCTTGGTCCGCTTCCTGTCTGACATGCCGGGCTATTGTGGCATGGGCTGGTTTTCTCAGAGCGCGGATCGGCGAGGGGTGGGGGTTATTCATGAGAATGGTTGACATATTCCTGGAGATGTGATGCGGTTTTGAGGTTGCACTGTAACTTAGTAAAGCTACCAATGCAGTAGTGAAACAGTTATGGAACATAATGACATTTCCTAAACACGTGCAATAGTCGTACCATGTACGTATATACCATATAGGTACTCATGGGACTCATGTTATACATGAATTTCACAGGAATGTATGCCAGTTTGAAGTAGCGTTGCTATTCAGAAACGTTAATTTTAACTAAGTTTAAGTCCCCCATCCTTAATACCCATATAAATTTCTCTCTCCGTGAACCGGCCTCTGCTTGTAATGATTTAATGTCAACAAGGTTTGCAGAAAGGGTTTTGATGTGGTAGTTACTCGTTTCACTTTCCTTGTACTCTTTGGCTTGAATTGCGTAGCATTATATATTCACAAAGCCCCCAGGGCGCACACAGTGAAGTCTTGGCACGTTGTACGGGCGCTCCTGGGGCTTTGGCAGGGGTTCCTGAAATCAATAAAGGGCGTGGTAGCGCAGCAATTCGCTTGGTGGTTATATCTTTAGGACGCAATCAGTTATGCTGGTTGGGGTAGTACACTAGAGCTGGCCATGTCTCGTTGTAATATCCACTGAATCATGGTATTGTGTTCCTGCCATCCGCCTCCCTTTGGGGTTATCACCCTGGACAAAACTGATAAAGGCGAGTTCACCCAGGTTGTGTGTATAGTAGAACGGAAGTACTGGGTGCTCTCATGCATGGTGCGCAGAACTCACTGCGCTGCATGTTGAAATATGTAGTTTGGGTCACTCAAATGTGCGCATACCTTCTCACCTCCCTCCCCAGGTGGCCTCGTTAGTAGCATATATGTTATGAGTGTTCTTTTTGGGCGGGTGTACTTAGTAGGCAGATTGCCATCTGGATTCGGCTTAGTTTAACAAGGATGGCCAGTATACAATGGGAGGAGATTCAAGCATCTGGTAAGGTATGTGTCAGTGACCAGGTTGCAGCGAGGCGTTCCGACGTGCTTAGTGTCGGATGGGGAGTGTGTGATTATCCAGCTCGTGTACCCACCCCCCCCGCTCCCCCCATTATTCTATTTCGGTTTGTCCCAGTTTCGCGCGGGTAAGGGATGCCGGTGCGCTAAGCTCCGGCTGCGCGCCCTCTGATAGTGCACGGGTTAGGAATGCTTCATGTCTGCTCGGTCGTTGTCAGTGCCCCCCCCTCCCTCGGTCTGATCTTGCCCTTTGGGCAGAGGGATTTGTCGCCTCATCAGAAAATTTCTGCAATTCACGAGTGGGCCACAGGGCATGGCTGGTCTGCTGGAAACAGGGATCCTTCCGATCACAGCAGTTTGAACTCCTAGGTTTTACCGAACGGGTTCACGGGATCTATCCCATATGTCTTGGGAACAGGGTAGGCAAACTTGGCGCTGACTTTAGCAGCACATCGGTGCTACTGGCTTCGTTAGTGCTCGTATATGGCCTACGTCCTCCCTGTTCCCGTTTTCTTGTCTTGTTAATTCCCTTGCGTCAGCCCGGTTTTGAACATTAATCGCAGCTTGATGCCTCTGTAGAGATCCAAGCAGAACATAATGGTTTGCCCTGTCTTGGGTTGGTAGGCGGCAACATCGTCCAGTCACGACCAGCATTCAGAACAGGCTTTTATATCTCAGTGTGCTTAAATACATCTTGGTCCCAATTCAAGCTTTTGCCTAAGCACGGCCTTTCCTTTTGAGCATGTCGCAAGGTATCATAAGCATGATTGCACCCGCGTTGGTATTAGCAGCGAGGTTTATGTAAATGTATTTATGCAAAGTAGAAGCTGCCAACGTGGCTGGCCTCCCGCGTCCTATGCGAACAGAGGCCCGGGGGAAACTAGGCCTTATGTATTCCTTCCAGACCACGTTGTTTCTACTACCTCTCGGGTAACTTACGACCTGCTTACGATCGAATATCCCGGATAAATATCGTATGTTGTCCTGCACCACAGATTATTCAGCAGAACATTTCTGTCTGTGGGGGAGGGTGCTTGTGGATCATTATGGACTTGTACATTGGAAACTATCCTTTTCATCGACCTTGGCTTCTAGTCCTATAAGCTTATATTGTAGGTCGTTATGGCCTATCCTGTACCCTGTATATTTGGTTACCCTCCAGTGTCAGAGTACTCGAGTCTTTGAAGTAGATGCTCGAGCACGTCTGTATTCGCTAACTCGATAAGTGGGATAGACTCATAGTCAGCAGGGGATGAGTTTGCTACCGCATGCATTGAGCGGCGCACACGTAAGCTTTAACATTCCTGATAGCTAAGAGGGTATTTGGAAGTTTGGTGTTGCAGCCAGCGTCTTCAGGTGCCGCAGGTGGACCTAGCCGCTGTATGGTATTATGCGAAAGTCTAGTAGGTGCTTGCTTTTCCTCCTTTGGTTTCTCGTGCGTGTCTAGTGGGCATCCCCCCTTTAGCTGGAAGGGTAGGTACGAGGTGGCATGTTTCGTATGCGTGTGTGGTACGGAGGTTCTCTTGCCGCACTAGCATGGGTCATGGGGTGCTTTAGCCCTAGTACCTTGGGTCTTCACCCAGGGCATGGGCTTGTTCTATGACTGCTTTTGCCCCTTGTAAATTAGGGAAGTGGTGCTGACACTGGTCTCTATTTTAGCAATTGCACTCCCTGATCAAGCTATAGATCAGCATTGCAGGTAGTGATCTCTACGTTGTGTGTGGCAGTTTGTCATCGGCATAGCATGTGATAGAACTGGTCCAAGAATATTATAGCAGGATGCTGGACAGGTATGAAGAATAAGACCCTACACCTGTTCCTTGTCGAAGACGCTCCCTCCCTGAGACAGGCATAATCGAGAGCGTAGTTGCAGCAGGTGCAGTGGTTCCTAGGACACTTGATTCCTCCTCATTGCTGTAGTGATCATGGCTGCAATTTTATCATCCTATCTCCTTCCTGGGGGCCCATATTCTTCCCCTTAACGCTACCTATGACACTCCCATTGCCCTATTCTCAGACAACACGCACCCAATCCTTGCGAGTCCAGCCCAAAGTAACCAAGGGAAAACGCAGCGTTTTATAGTGCTGCTTTTCGGGACCCGTTACATAGTAACCGGACGTCTAGGCATGGCACGACTACTTTATTTTGATAGTTTGTCATGTATCTGACACGCAGATATTCTTCAAAGAAAAAACAGTATCCTTTTATGTATTATGATTTTCAAAGCACTTACGTACCTTGCCCCCATTTACCACGAAGAGGTCTTCAGCCTAATGGGTAGGCACAACGGCCGGTCTCTGTTAGTCTACTGCTAACATGCGGCGTAGTGCTGGAGACTAATATTCTTATGTCATGTCACAAACGATATAGACTGGTTATGCCACTTTCATATTCGCAGTCGTCGTCTGCCATGTATGGGTCCTCGTATTTACTGCAGTAAGTTAAGCGGGAGGTTTGCCATTATTTGAATGTCTTGGGGTTTAATTGTATGATAGCACAGGCTGAGATTTAGTGTCACCTGTGAAATCTGAATGGATCTACATTAAGACTCCTCCCCCCATGGCACCTCTTGCGAAATACTCCTCTTTCCACCTAAGCGTCTGTTAGACATGTTCTTTTAGGCCAGACGATTTTAGTGGGGTGGATATCTCAGGCTACTTCTGAGCTGAACACGGATGGAATTTTCCGAGTGTTGTATCATTAACTAGGGTCAAAAGAAGTGTGTTTAGATGTGGCCCGGCATGCAACAATGAGTACCAAGCACAGGTTTATAGGGAGCACTGCATGATTGGCAACAACTTGTAACTGAGAAATAGTACTTGGTACCCTCGATTACGGCACATGTGTTGGTCTGCCATGCTTGGGAGGGTCATTCGTTTTAGTCTCCCCCCCCCCCCTTCTTGGCGCTCCTGCCTTCTTTTCCTAGGCTCGGGGGCCTGCTGGCAGCTCACCCGCAGTCTGCAGCCTTCAGTGTAACACTCTATTCAGTTATACAGAGAACAGCTGTGGCTCCCACAGCCAGAGTACGGACTGCCAATAATTGTTTGGGGTGGGCCCGAGAAGTCTTTTAGGAATTCAGGCATTTTCCAGGGGGGGCAAGTGTTCTCGGCTGTCCCCGTGGCTTCCAGTTTGCCTCTTGTAAGACCAATTCGCTAAGTCATTCCAATATATGCTTTTGCGCACTGCAATAGACTCTGTATCCGGGGGAGGATTAGTCGCTTATGCGTAATCTTGCAGTTGATTAATTCCTGTGACAGCGCTTGTTTTCCGGGAGAGAGTCTCTGCAGGGGGGGCCCTTCCCATCACCGGTCTCTTGCCTGGGATAGTCTTCCCTCTTGGGGCAGTGGGGCTGTTCCCGGGTGGTTAGGCACATTGGTGTCGGGGTGGCTGGTACTTCCCATACATGCCCCTGCGCAGGTCAGCCTAGGGGGCCCCCTGCTGCAGGCGCTGCGGTCCCCGAGAGGTGTCCGTAGTTGGCCTCCAGTCCAAGCTAACTTAACGGTATCTTTGTCGGTAGCCGCTCCCAGCCTTAAACCCAAGGGGGGCAGGGGATACCGGCTGCTTGAAAACAGACCTGGGTATCATTGGCAGCATGTTGCGCGAATGCGAGGTCTGGTGGTCTGAAATAGAGCCTAGAAGACACTGGCGGGGCGCTAAGTCCAGCGAGGCTATCGTGAGCGCAGGAAGGCGCATATATGCGGCCATGACAAAGTTACGCAGCACAGTGGGCTGTTTTTCATACCATGACGTGATTCAGGGACAGGTCATGGGGTACTTTGAGGAAGATGGTGTTCTCCTCTCGCCTGTTGGCTTAGACCTCTTTCTGCTGGACTTGAAATAAGAACTCATGAGCAGAGGTTGCAGGTAGAATAGGTAACAATGGTGGGGGGCCTGTGCGGCAGCGGTGACCACCGCACAGGCTGTGGCGGAGTTACGGGGCGATCCGGAAGAAGAGAGGTGCAAATGATGTACTTCAGCGGGCACATAGGGGTGCCAGAGCCTAACCTGTAACCTCATGGGAGGTGCAGGAATCCGTGTCGGCACCCCAGTAGTCCTTCGGGCGGTTGTGGGCCTGTGCAGCCGGGGGTTTGCCTAGTCACGCCCAGCAAATGGGTGTGTCAGTATGTAATTATATTCTACAGCAGTTGGGTGGTTCGCCACTGTGCTGTTTGGCTCAAACAGGCGGACAGGTGGCGAGAATGCGGCCTGTCCTGGATCGCCCGTAAGCTAACCCACCATCTTTACATATGTTGTATGTAAATAAATCCTGCAGCAATTTTGACCCAAACTCTATTTGTCTGTGTTTCCTTTGCGGGTTTGGGTATGTGGGGCGGGGGAATGTTATGTAGCCCTGAGTTGACTATGCGCCTGCCCGAGGCCACGCAGTGGCCATCAAGAGGGCGGGTACCTAGTCAAGGAGGGCGGTCCCGCCCCCACTTGCCTGTCCGGCACATCCGCCTCTCTGGTTGGAGGAGGCGGCTTGCCGGGAATCTCGTCCGGACGGCGGGGAGGGGCTTCTGGGGTACTTATGCCGTGGTACCCCTATCCTAAGCCTCTTTGCCGCCCGGACGCCGTACTATCTTGCGGGACACTCTTTCCCCTCCCGTCCTCTTACCCAGAGTGTCATGAATAGGGGCTGGGGGGGTGTTTTAATGTGTCTTGTTTGTCGTTGCAGGCGGAGTTACGGGGCGATCCGGAAGAAGAGAGGTGCAAATGATGTACTTCAGCGGGCACATAGGGGTGCCAGAGCCTAACCTGTAACCTCATGGGAGGTGCAGGAATCCGTGTCGGCACCCCAGTAGTCCTTCGGGCGGTTGTGGGCCTGTGCAGCCGGGGGTTTGCCTAGTCACGCCCAGCAAATGGGTGTGTCAGTATGTAATTATATTCTACAGCAGTTGGGTGGTTCGCCACTGTGCTGTTTGGCTCAAACAGGCGGACAGGTGGCGAGAATGCGGCCTGTCCTGGATCGCCCGTAAGCTAACCCACCATCTTTACATATGTTGTATGTAAATAAATCCTGCAGCAATTTTGACCCAAACTCTATTTGTCTGTGTTTCCTTTGCGGGTTTGGGTATGTGGGGCGGGGGAATGTTATGTAGCCCTGAGTTGACTATGTTGGTGTGTGTCAGCAGGGGTGAGACGGTGAAGGGACGGCAACGGGGTGAGCCGAGTGCACGGGGAGGGGAGAGGGGGCCGGGGGGGATGGGTTGTTAAAAACCGTGCCCCTGGTGTGATAATAATGAAGGATTAAAAACCAATTTAAATCAGACAGAAATGAGCACGATGATGGGCTATCACTCGGGGCGTGGGGCAGGATTCACACAAAGCCTCATTTCTGCACAAGAGATGGGATACAACGCCATCACGCTCTGAATGCAGTGACTCACATCAGTGACGGTCACCAACCGAAGGAACCATGTTATAGTCATATCAGCCTCATGCCTTCAAGGTTGCTGGAGAGAAAACTTTCACGCAATAGGTGCAGTGACTCATAGCCCTGGCGGGCTAAGGTGTTGTGTTGCGGTCACACCTTTCCGCATCCCTTGATCTACAGAGTGAATTTTCTTCCCAGTGGGCAACGACTCCATGGCTACGTTATTCAGGTGAGACAGCGACTCACTCATTGAAGAATCTCTCAGGTCCTTTCTGTTGCACCAGCAAATCATGGGGAGCGCAGACTGGGCAGGCAGTCCATGGCGACCTGGGAGGGTTGTGTACCTTGGCATTTCTGGATGCCATAGTCATAATACAATTGTTGCTCTGGTCCGACCACACTCTGACCTGCTGTAACTCATATGGGTTTAGCCCCGAGCAACAAAAGATCCTTTACCCCCTTATGATAATTCCACGCAGTGCATTTGGCAATTCCAGATCGTGGAGGAGGAATCTAAGAGGCAGTGCAGAAGGACACACAGAAAGAATGGAGACAGCGGACTGCGATTACCACTAACCCTATGAAGCACACTTGACTTTAGGGAATAAAAATGCATACAGGGACACCAAATAGGTAACCCACATCATGCTACCAAAACACGCTCATATACACTTTGCATACTAACAGGGAGCTTGAAGTGCCATAGTAATCACATATTACATAGAGTTATCAGGTAGTCAGCCCACACTCTCTCAAGGGTTTAGGTAAAAAGGTCCGTTTCCCACACCTTAAACATCTGCCAATAAAGATGTGGGTTTAGTCTCTTCTAAAAGAGTTTGTGAGCTTAAGTCTTTCTTGGCTAAGGGGGCATATCAAGCTTCAACAATACAATTGTGTAATGTTCTTCTCATGCTTAGAATGCCGTTTGTATCATGTTCTAACCTGTGGCATTCTAAAGAGAATCTTGGTTTTAAAAACGAGTCAGTTAGTTTGCCAGCCGGCTTAATTACTACAAATTGTCATGGTACTACTTTCAAATGATTTCCATTTGAAAGGACGAAAACTTGCAATACTGCCCTGAGCAGGCGCCAAGGCCCTGCCGGGAGAACACAGACACAAGGCTGGTTCACTGCTTAGGAATGTCTGACATAATATCGACAGACAGAATATCAAACTACAAAAATATCGGAACAAAAATATCGACATCAAAATATCGGAATCATATCTTCATAAAGGTAAGTACAAAAATATCGAAAAAATAATATCGTAGTACAAAAATATCGGAATTAAAAATATCGTTTTTTTAAATGTATTAATAATAATGTAGAAATAATTTTAAAATACATATAATTTTACAAATATTAAATAAAAATATTAAAACAAAATTAAAACTAATACATATACATTTAAAATAAATAACACTTAATAATTTAATGTAATTTTATTTTTTTAATGTTATTTAATTGATTTAATCTAATTTTTTTTGTTTTTACCCTGTACGCCTGTACCCCAAAAACCCAAAACTGACCCTGAACCCTAAAAATATCCCTGTACCCCAAAAACCCAAAACACCCAGAACCCCAAAAATACCCTTTTACCCAAAAACTGAAAACTGACCCTGAACCCTAAAAATACCCCTTTACCCAAAAACTGAAAACTGACCCTTATCCCTAAAAATACCCCTTTACCCAAGAACTGAAAACTGACCCTTATCCCTAAAAATACCCCTTTACCTAAAAACTGAAAACTGACCCTGAACCCTAAAAATACCCCTTTACCCAAAAACTGAAAACTGACCCTGAACCCTAAAAATACCCCTTTACCCAAGAACTGAAAACTGACCCTGAACCCTAAACATACCCCTTTACCCAAAAACTGAAAACTGACCCTGAACCCTAAAAATACCCCTTTACCCAAAAACTGAAAACTGACCCAGAACCCTAAAAATACCCCTTTACCCAAGAACTGAAGACTGACCCTGAACCCTAAAAATACCCCTTTACCCAAAAACTGACCCTGAACCCTAAAAATACTCCTTTACCCAAAATTAATTAATATTATTTAATTACCAATTAATTATTAATTAACAATAACAATAAAGTAAATATATTAGCACATTAGCTGTAATTAATTTAATTTAATAATTAATATTATTTTTCCTAATTAATTAATTAAGAATAACAAAAAATATATATTAAAAAATTACTATAATTAATGTAATTAACTAATTAATATTAATTAATTACCAAATAATTAAAAAATAAAAATATGTACAAAATTATATTAATTAATTAATAAATTAATTACCAATTAATTATTAATTAAAATATGTACAAACTTATAATAATTAATTAATTATTATTAAATTACTTCCCACCCTATTCCCCTATAAACCCATAACCCGCTAAAGAACATATTTATCAATTAATCAATTAATTAAAATTAATTAAAAATTAATTAATTAATTCCTACTAATTAATAATTAATTTAACATAATTAAATTACTTCCCACCCTATTCCCCTATAAACCCACAACCCGCTACAGTAGTAAAAGACAATATTTAATTAAATTACATTAAAAATAAATAATAAAACATAATAAATACAATATAATATACACTAAATTTATTTAAAAATTGATATTAGTAACATCGAAGTTATTTATTTCGATATTATTGACATCGATATTTAAAACTTGGATATTACTGATATCATACTAATATCGATATTAAGACTGTCGATATTACTTACCTTCGATATTTTGTTCCATCGATATTTAAACTTCGATATTATTGTATATCGATATTTAAAACTCGATATTTTGTCTGTGTACCCTGCTTAGGATCTCCTGGATACAAAAACTTCTGCATGTACACTAAACTTCTGAACACCATCCTTGACTTCATGAGACAATGTAGCAAGCTTATGGTGAAGAAGTGGGCTATTTAGCAGACCACCACCGTTTTGGCTGAATGATTCTAAATATTTTGGAGTTGGTTAATTGGCTTCTGTGGGTTTAAAAAAAAATAAAAAATACTGCAATACCCAACTGGAGAGCCTATGATGGCATAGCGGCTCACCATTTCAACTCTGAGAAAGGTCGAAGATTACTGAACAATCTGATAAACTAGGAGTAATGTTTTATCCCTTTAAAAGACAGGCGCGAGGCTACGTTTTTTATATTATTGGTGAATAAAATTAAAATATTGTGATCTCCGTAAACTGCTCATACTCAGAATAAAGTTTTGGAATAGCAAACTACAAGACCCCCAGTAACAGCTCCATTTTAGAGACGCTGAGAGATTATACGAGACTCAACCCACACTGTAATGGTAGTGCTTACTAATGTACGCCCCTACCATCAGAAGCAACGCTAGTGATGGGGAAAAAAAATAACTGGATGTCCTCCTGCAGAGGTTGCATACAGATGGTAAATAGAACAGGGTAGTAAGGGCAATATGGGTATAGGTAGACTAGTATACAAACTCAAATTTAAAAAGTACTGGATGTTCAGCTCTGGTGTTTGTGAAACTGGAATCCAATTTATAGAAAAATATGCAAATTATTGCAATTTTCCAAAATTCGTGCAGCCAAAAATCTCAATGTCTATGAACTGTACACCTGACAAAAATGTGAAAAACAATAAGTGTAAGGGGTAAACAGATCATAACCATATACATGTTCTGTGCCAGTGGCCGCAGAGTAGGGCTGCTGGGCAATATGGTGCTGTCATGTCCTGTACCCACTTGGCAGGGCTACAGATCATATACCATAGGGCTCATGCATGCAGGGGCGCTATGCACAGGACAAGGTCAAGGGCTATTAGCAGGTCACTGTAACCACAGATCATGTGCCGATCACACTAATTGTGTCCTTAGCTGGAGTTGTTATGAGGATATTCTGTCCCATTCTAAACCCAGGTGAGCTCTGGCTCTTTCTCCTATTCCTCATCTGTGATGACACCTCACCTTTACACAACTGTCACTGAGCTGGATGTGAGCTGGTCCAGTCACTTTTTCTTCCTCCGGATTAGAAGATGAAAGCCATTGAACTCTGGACAAGGGAACTGAAGCTCCCGTCGGTATTGAAGACGAATTGTCCAGCACCAGCAACTGGCGGCACAGACCCGGGGATGCAGTCCTGAAATCCAAGAATGGGGATTGGTCAATATTATACGATTGCACCAACACAAAAGAGAGTACTAAACTACCACTCACAGTGAAACGGCACTGCTCCAGGGGCAATGGTGCCTGTGGTGACTCCAGAACTCCAGCATTTACTTTTTAACTCAAATGACATTCTAGACATCCTGCAATCAGGACTGCAGCAATTAAGTGGGTCGGGGTCAGAGCTAATTGTTAATATTTGTACTGATTTGAGTTTCTTTTGGATTAAAAATATCGCACAAATGTGTTAAACAATGAACATAACATTTGGTATAGAATTATAACATTAAAAAAACAGTACTTGGTAGGGTTGTGTGAGAGACCCAAAACCTTCATAGCATGCACTCTTGAGGGGTAAGTAAGGGTTGCAGCCTATTCGTGTTAATGCAACTGTGAGAAGTACATCAGCTTGTATCACATGGCTTTATTGCAAAGGTACAGAGTGAGGTAGAAGTGTTGTATTCCTCACCAAGGTGCTTCTTGCTACACCCGCATGGTGGCACTTTAAAACAAGCATTCGCAATGTAATAGGTCTCACATTTACGAGAGTTTGAGCTATTGGCAATACAATAGCTTAAACTCATGCAAATGCGAGACCTATTGCATTACAAATATGTTTGTTTACTAGCGCTTTCAAATTTATGGAGGCCGCGCTAATTTCATTAGACAAGTCGTGTCTAAAGAAAGGGGTGTGGCCGACATTAAAGTGAAACAGCAGCATGCGGCACTTTGACAAAAAAAAAGCATCCGTTTGTATAACGTTTTCAAAATCACCACTCTCACGCTGCTCGGTAAAGAATTACTATCTTTATTTTGCCAGAGCGCCGGGAACCCTGACCGATGCCTTAGCGGTCGGAGCCTCTACAAGATGGCCGCCTTCCGCTTCCGCTTGCTCCCCTTCCTGTTCCGGTGACGGAACAACTAGAGCGTCACCACATATCTCCCCCCTTTTAATCAACACAAACAGTATAACAATAGAGTCCTTACTTCCAGTTCATTTCAAAGTCTTTGAACTTCTCAGGTACCTTCACTGTCCTTCTCGCTCTGGTTCTCACTCCTTCACTTTCACCATCTTCCCGTACCATACTGTCCATCCTTCCTCCAGTTCCTTCTCTTTCTCTTTCTGTCACTTCCTCACTGCTCTCTTCCTTGCACCAGCTCCTTGTTCCCTCGTTCACACTTTCTTCGCCTTCACTGTCTTCCACTTGCTTCATACCTTCAGTGACTTCCTCACTTCGCCTTCCTCTACCTGCTTCTTCGCCTTCGTCTACATACTCTGCGCCTTCCTCCGGTTCACTGCCCCACTTGATGATCTTGCTGCATTTTGCCATTCTGACCATTGACCACACCTTCCCGTCACTGAGTAGGGCAGAACGCGTGTAGGGCTCCAGTACTCGCATGGGCGGTGAGAACTTGCTCTCTCCCTTTTTCTTGAGGATGGCTAGCTTCACTCTTACCCAGTCGCCCTTCTCCAACTCTGCGCTTTGTGTTTCTTGTTGAAGTGTGTCGTGTATGTTTCTTGTGCTCTTTCCAAGTTCCTTGTGACCACTGCCGGTGACCACTTGCTTTGCACCACTAGTTTCCTCCATGCTAAGTTGTCTCTAGTGAAGGCTTCTCTTCCCCTTAAAACTTTAAATGGGCTGTATCCCGTGCTCCCCGGGGTGATCCGATAGGCCCAAATCATCTTCTCCAGTTCTTTTTCCCAGTCCAATCCATCGTTGATCGCCGCTTGGATGGTGCCCATGATCACTCGATTGAAACGCTCCACTTGGCCGTTTCCTGCAGGGTGGTAGATGGGGGTATGTTTGACTTCTATCCCATTCCTGGCCGTGAAGGCAGTCCACTTAGCGGATGTGAATTGCGGCCCATTGTCGCACGTGACCATCTTAGGAATTCCTTCTCTGACGAATGTGGAGCGTAAGAAGTTCACCACTGCGTCCGTGTCCACAGACTCTGTCACTTCCACTTCCGGCCATTTGGAAAATCTGTCGATGAGAACCATGGCATACTTCGGCGTTCCTGCTTTGTTGAGGACGGGGCCCATGATGTCCACTGATAACATTTCCCACGGGCCATCCGGGATGGGGAACCGTCCCAACGGTGGTCTCAACGTGCTCTGCGACTTGTCCGCCCTGGCACATGATTCGCACTGCCGTACATATCTTTCTATCTGCGCATCGATGGCCGGCCACCAGTACGCTTGTCTAGCAAGGGCTTTGGTCTTTGTGATGCCCTGGTGCCCTTCGTGCAGCAAGGACATGAGATGATTCAGTATGCCCCGTGGTGGGATCACTTTGTCGCCACGTAATAGGAATATAGGATTCTCTGCTAAAGACAGTTCCTCTCTCACTTCCCAATATCTCCTGAGCTCATCCTTGAGGTGCCTCTTTTCCGGCCACCCGTGGACCACGTACCCCTTGATGGCCTCCAATTCGTCGTCCTCTTTATAGGCTTCTTCCCATTCCTGGGCACTGATTACACTCTCTGTCTCTTGGATGGTGGCTACCACGAATCCTTCCCATTTATGATTCTCCCGGTCACCCGCCACTTCCATGGCTGCCGCTCTCCTGAGGAAGTCCGCCACTTTGTTTTGCGGCCCCGGGATGTGCTCTACTTCATACACATAGTCCAAAAGTCTGAGTGTCATTTTCGCGATTCTAGGTGTCGCATGGGCATGGCCACTGGAGGTTAGCACTTTGACCAAGGGTTTGTGGTCAGTCCTCACCAGGAATTTTGCACCCCACAAGTACTGCCTGAATCTTTCCATGGCCCAAACAACAGCCAGCATTTCTTTTTCCACCACGCTGAACTTCTCTTCGTTGGGCGCTAGCGATCTTGAGGCAAAGCTGACTGTAGACATGTCTCCATTTTCGGATTTCTGCATCAGTACCGCTCCCAAACCCCGGTCACTGGCGTCTGTTGTGAGGATAGACGCTGCTGTTGGGTCAAACCCTTTTAGTGGAATGGCGGCTCCCATATCCCTTTTGAGGGTGTCAAATTCTGTCTGTTCCTCCTGGCTCCATACAAACTTGTTCTTTTCCTTCAGTAGTTGGCGCAGGAGATGAGTCTTAGTTGCAAAGTGAGGAATGAACTTGCTGTAGTATTCGGCCATTCCCAGGAATGACTGAACATCCTCCTCCTTGCTCGGAGTGGGGGCGTGTAGGATGGCGTCCATGTTGGCTCTCTTTTAGTTCTATCCCTTTTTCGCTCACCTCGTGACCCAGGTAGGTGACGGATTTCACTCCGAACTTGCACTTGGTCCATTCCGCTGTAAGGCCATTGTCTTGTAAAGTGCGCAGCACTTTGTGAAGCTTCTCGTTGTGGTCCTGCTTGGTTCTTCCCATGACTAAGATGTCGTCTTGAAAGAACTGTACATCTTCAACGTTTCTCAGGATCCTGTGCATCATATTCTGAAATACAGCCGCCGCTGAGGCCAGACCAAACGGCATTCTCACAAACTCGTAGCAGCCGAAAGGCGTGATGAAGGACGTGAGGTGACAACATGATGGGTGCAGTTTCACTTGGTGGTAGGCGGACGATAGATCCACTGTGGAAAACCACTTGATGTTCTTGGTCTTCGCCAGCATCTCATTTATGCGGGGCAGAGGGAATTTGTCGATCACAATGTTCTTGTTCAATTCCCTGAGGTCGACACATAGCCGCACTTTACCGTTGGGTTTGTGGGCTACCACCACTGGTGAAAGCCATTCTGCGCTCTCCATGGCTCTGATCACCCCTTCTTTTTCTAGCCTGTCCAGTTCCATCTGTACTGCTTCCCTACAACGGAACGGGATGTTCCTCACCTTGTGAACTACGGGTTTGGCCCCTTCCTTGAGTTTTATGAGGTGTTTGTATTTCGATAGTTCTCCGATTTGTCCATTGAAGACTTTGGGGTATGCTCTGTGCCACGATTCCGCATCATCTTTCTCTTCCCAATCCATTAGTAGGATTTTCTCAATGCCTCCTGGGTTGAGCTGTATCCCCAACGCTCCCTGGTCTTTCCAGCTTAATACCGAGGGTCCCTTCTCTGCTATGTATAGCTTGCACTGTGCGTGACGTCCCCTGAACTCGAACAGGAGGGGGCAGTACCCCAACATGGGGATCTTCTGTCCAGTGTATGTGACCGGTCTCAGGTCCATTGGGCGTAGATCCTCCTCGACGTTGGAGACAAATTTTTCTTCCCACACTCGTCCCTGTATGATGGAGATGGGAGCACCGCTGTCTGCAATCATTTCTATGGGTATCCCTCCTATGTGCATGTCCAGCCTGGGTTTGTCCGACTCTGAGCCATCCATCTCTAACACTTGCACGTCAATGTAGAGAACTTCTTCTAGGTCATCTTCTTCGTCTTGGTTGTCCACATTCTCTTGTTGCTCTTGGTCGACGTACCTGACCATTGCTCCCTTTGGCTTCCGGCGGCACACTTTCTCGTAGTGCCCGAACACGTTGCAGAAGGAGCATCTTGCCCTGAATGCCGGACACGCCTTGTCGTTCCCGAGATGCGCTGTGCTCCCACACCTGTAGCAGCTTAGTCGCCCTCCTTTGCTCGTCCTCTGGTCCGTTTGATTGGTTGGGGCTGGGCGTCGTCCGTCTTGATTCTTCTGTTGGTCTCTTGGCTTTGGCCGCTCACTCTTCCCCGGTGTCATTATCTTGCACACTGTTTGTGATCCTCCAGTTTCTTTCTTGGCCGCTTGTGCACAACGTTTGGATAATTCGGCCTTCTTCACCATCGCCCAGATTTCTTTGAGGGGTGCGTCCCCCTTTACCCACAGTTTTTCTTGGACGTGGGTGCTTGATGTGTGCATGATGATTTGGTCCCTGATTAGTTCGTCATGTAGTGTGCCAAATTTACACGAGAGGGCCAACTTCTGGAGGGCCACCACATACTCGTCCACGGACTCGCCGCTCTTTTGCTTCCTTTGAAAGAAGTTGTATCTGTCTATGGCGACGCACACCACCGGCCGGTAATGTGCGTCGAGGTCGGCAATGGCGTGGCTGAAAACGTCTGTGTCCCTGGCGTCCCTTGCACCTTTGACTATGGTGTCGTATACTCTTATCCCTTCAGGGCCCAAGTTATGCAACAATATTTTCTTCTTCCTCTTGCTAGAGAACGGGGTATCACCCTCTTCCTCCAAGGCATCAAGGTAGTTCAAGAAGTACCTCTTCCAGCATGTCCGGTTCTCCGCTCTTTGTTAAGAATGGCACCAGCTGGGTGAGGGAGGATGACTGGGTAGCCATTTTGGGCTCGCCTCTCTGGCGTGTATCAGCTAGGATCGCTCTGCTGGGTGGACTCCCCGGCGTGGAATGTTCGTGCTCGCCTGCGTGCCTTTCGTCGCGACTGTCTTCGCTATCTTCCTCGCCTTTCACTATCGAGGGACCTGGTGAAGCCCGTGAAGTTCCTCCCTTGGCTGGGTCTGACGAGCCAGGCACTTCTTTGCCCGATCGCTGCTCCGCCAGCTTGCCGGGCACCCTGTAGCTTAAGCCTAGGGCGGGGCACTCCAATGAGTGGGGCACAGCGCCTACTGTTCACCCTCTCTACGCAGCACTGCCTGTGCTCGCCTTCAGTAGCCTCTGCTGCCACTCAGGGTACTGTGCACGTGTGGCCCGGGCTCTGCTGCCTCTGTAGTGCCCGCAGTGTCCCCAAGCTCAATACTCCTCTAGTCCTTTCCCCTCCCGCAGGTAAAGCAGTTGGTGCTTACTTGCTGGCCTGTGGCGGTGTACTGGGGGCTGGCGCCGTTTTGCGCTTTTTTTTTTTGTTGAAATCGGGACCTCTGCCACGCTCCGGCGTTTACTCCTGCTGTGGCGCTGTGTGGGATTGCAGGTGGTGCGTGGGTTCACTCGCTCGTCCTCATTATAACGTTTTCATAATCACCACTCTCACGCTGCTCGGTAAAGAATTACTATCTTTATTTTGCCGGAGCGCCGGGAACCCTGACCGATGCCTTAGCGGTCGGCGCCTCTACAAGATGGCCGCCTTCCGCTTCCGCTTGCTCCCCTTCCTGTTCCGGTGACGGAACAACTAGAGCGTCACCACAGTTTGTCAAGTTGACAAACGGATTTTTTTGTAAGAGCGCCCAGGCCGCGGTTTCACTTTCATAGCGGGCATCCACCCTTCTTTAGATCTGACTTGTCTAAAGAAAGGGGTTTGGCCTACATGAATGTGAAAGCGCCGCATGGACGATAGTTAACAAAAAAATAGGCGTAACTGCTATACTTAAAGCGGACCGCCATTAGTAAAATAAATAAACGCATCTGCTATAGTTAAAGCGGCCCGCCATTAATAAGTTGGGCGGCGTCCTATGACCTAGTGGGTCGTATGCTCACAGCCAAAAAAAAAGCAGACCGCGTAACAAGGCAAGTAAAAGGTCCAGTAGTTATGGGAGGTAACAAATGCAGAAAAGGGGGTACCAATGAGGCACCAACAAGCCTAATAACGACTCGGAAGCCAGTGTTTACGAAGGACAATCACACAAGCCAATTTAAAATATGGGCGGAGCGTGGGCAGGGTTTCAAAGCCATTCTCCAAGACTGCGTGCCTTGCAGCAGCACATGTGCTACCACGGCTCGGCATAAAGAATTACAAAAATAAGTAAGCACGGACGCTATACTTAAAGCGGACCACAATTAGTAAGTAAAATAAAGAGTGAAAGAAAGAAATGCAGCGGTATATTTAAAGCGGACTGCCATTAATAAATCGGGCGGCGTGCTGCGACCTAGTGGGTGGTATAGGGGCAAATTATTTAACAAAATAGTGCTCATAGCCAAAATGAAGCAGACCGTGTAACAAGACAAGTAAAATGTCCAGTTGTTATGGGAGGAAACAAATGAAGAAAAGGTGGTACCAAGATAGGACTAACAAGCCTAATAACCACTAGGAAGCATGCATTTACGAAGGACAATGACAAGCTAATTCAAAATATGGGCGGAGATTGGGCGGTGCTTCAAAGCCATTCTCCAATATTGCATACCTCGCAGCAGCACATGTGCTGCCCATGTTCGACCTAAAAAAAACAAGGTGAGTGCTCATTTACCTCACAGGGGTCCCTATGTGCTCAGTGCAGTCTTCAATATTAATTTGTATCCGTTAACTCTGTGAGATCCTAAGAGACTTGTGTGTGGGATATGGGGTTACCCTAAGATACCAAAGTAAAGATATTCACCACGAGTACACTGAAAACAGTTCAGAAAGGTCTTCACGTAAACTTGCTGTTGCGTCTAACCCTACCAAAGTATGGTTAATACCCAATAACCCTGGCTTGTGGATCTAGGAAATTAGAGCCATAATAAATCAAACGAGAATTAAACAGAACACATTAGTGACAGTGAGATGGAAGTAAGAAATTTGGAGGGAGGTACCTCTAAAGCAAGGCCACATAAGCCAGCAATAATTTTGGTTTGATTTTAAAATCATCAGTTTTTAACATCGTGTTAAGAAAAGGTGCCATGGCATTAACAAGTTACACAATAACTGGCAAGCCCATATGATGAGATACATTCAAAATGTGAAAATATCCGTTTAGTATCTTGAAAAACATTAATTTAAAATGCAAAATTGTGTTTTCTCAATTGGGAAAGGGTCTTTTGATGCTTAAGCACAATGCTGAGATAAAATCCACTGTGCATGGCTAGACAAGCAGTCCGTATATAACTTCTAGCCATCTGGCTGTATGGACAGCCACATCCACAGGATGGTCGTCAGAAGCTCTGCAATCATGAAGCTAGGATTTTTGTTTTAGCTCTTAGCCTCTAAGATTGACGTTGGACTCAGGTCACTCACATTCACCTGTGCAGGCCCGGGGGCACAGCACTCTTCTTGATTTTGCTCCCAAAGTCGGACGTTTTCAGAGCCCATCCCACAACTTGTGCTGAAACAACTACAGTTTCCAGAGCCAAGAGCCACGCTGTTTCAGATTGAAGAGTGCCTGGCACCATCCCTACCAAACGCCCTCTGGCCCGACTCTGGGCCCGAAGGAGCCGAAATACCCTCATCCCCATTTATATGGAGATCAGCCAGCGGGTTTGCCCTCTGTGCCAGTTGGAACCTCAATGCTCATCTTGCCTCTAGCTCAATTTTCAACCCTGCTTTCAACCCAGAGAACTGTGCCAGCCCCCTGTACTTCAACGCCAATGCAGACTCCATTGACGTCTCTGCAGAAGGACCCGATCATTGTCTCTGAAGTAGAATTTGCGCAGACCTGACCTCGCCTGAAGCCATGCCCAAATCCGCCTAAGGCCCTGAAGGGAGGTAACTCACTTTGTACTCCCTCTTTGGCACTGATTCTGATGACTATGACCATGTTAATGAGTTAGCTCGGCCCTGTAAATGATGACAACTGGTACAATGACTTGCAGGAGGCTAGGTGCTTCAATACCTCTTCAGGGACAGCTCTTTTTTCTCCCTATGGATCAGCCACAGAGGAATCTGCCTCTTAAGCTATGGTTATACGTAAGGCAGCTGTAGATCTCGAACTCCAGATCCCTGCCAGGAAGGCGAAAACGAACGTACTTACAGAGGTCCTACAAACAGGACATACTTCTGGAGAGCATCTTCTCCCATTCCATAAGGCACTGATTGACACTTTCTTAGGGGCATGGGTCAAACCTTGCTCTGGCACACCAGAAGTACAAGTAAAGCAGGAGTAAGGAACATTCACAGGAATCACCATATGCCACCAGTTAGCAACGAAAAAATGCATAGTGCAGTAATACTAGTTGGTTTAGAGATATCCACCTGAGTCATCGTTATGACTGCAGGTAGGTAAAATACCCTTCCCTCTCTTAAGGACTTTACAGCAGCCCTGCTAGTGCAGATGTCAATGTCCCACTTGGTCACTGCCCACAGAAACTCTCGATGTGGCCATTTTCGCATGAGGGGATAATGAGTGCTTCCCTCCTGGGGCCCTCCACTGAGTCCCTAGTCCAACAAGTAAGGTTCCCAAAAATAGAGTCTCCGGGGGGGCCACTCGGACTGCTATTCCCAGTGCAGCCCAAAACCACCTGTGAGGAGCACAGGGCGGCTATACAATTCCTGAAAGGCCTTGCGGGTCCTCCAGGACAGATTGCCAGAGAAGGGGCCAGGAATCTGCTGCTCGCAAGTCAGCTGTGGGGACAACACAGGACTGAGGATCTCAGCTCTGTGCCTTCTGTGCAGGCGGCCACTAGTTGGGGCAGACTCGGCAGCCCAGAAGCCCCAGTAACACCGCTGCTGTGATTCCTCTCACGGCCGAGGCTCCTCTCTCTCCGGTTTCTATGGCAGACGGCTGCGGCCTTGCCACGTTGGCCCTTAGTCCCCAGAGGGAGTGGGGTGCGGTGGCGCTGCCACTATACGAAGGCTTTCTATTCCCTATGCAACCACACATTGCTAGACAGGAGGGGACCCGCTCTGGTGAAGGATTTCCCTGGGGCCAACGGAGGTGGGGTGCACAGAGAGCAGGTGCCTCGACACGGCACTCCTGCTTCAAAGGCCGCTCTGCCGAAATGTGGGGCGTTCAGCACGCACTACCTTCTTTGCAACCAGCGCTCAACACATGTTGATGAAAACAATGTTGATGGGCGGAATCACTAATCACACGACCGATTGTGGGTGGTATGATGGAATCCTTCTGAATCCTCAAAAAAACACAAGAACAGGAAGGGGGCATGCCAACAGTCACAGGAAAGCACTGGTACACACACAGAGCACGGAGACAGGCAGCAGATCAGCATACTAGTTTACTTGAGCAGAGGGGCAGTCTCTCCAGCAGTCCAGCAGGCAAGCACAACAAAGCAAGCACTCCCAATAGCAGTTTCTTCTAGCAGCACAGCAGTCCTCTGGCAATGTGCAGAATGTAGAGCAAGAGGCATCTGGTTAAAATTCTCATGTGATGTCTAAAAAGATACATGGGGTCAGAGCCCCTGTACTTATACTTCAAAGGAGCCCTTAGAAGCGCGCAATAATCCCTTTAAACCCAGCCCTGGCTCCAGACGTCATTAGGGGGTAAATCAGCCCTTCGTGCTAGGGTAGGACACAACCTATACAAATTTAAAGTGTGAACGACCTCTCCCTCTCCAAGCCCAGGAAGACCATCATTATGCAGATAAATGCAGATGTAACCAGTCACATCCAGCCATTCCTGTGTTGTGACTGTCTGGAAAGTATGCACCTAGTATAGCTGTCAGCCAGCTCAGACGTGTATTGGAGTCAGGCTACAAGGTACAAAGTCATAACACACAGAGAAATGTCCACTTTCTAAAAGTAAAAGACACAATTGATGGACGGAATGCAGAACAAATCAAAACATTCACCCCGAGTCAAGAGATCTGGGTTAAACCCATAATTCTTTTGCTCACCATGCCACCCCAGTTTAGACCTGGCCATATGCAAATCAGCCTTGAAGCTGTGCCTCACTGGAACAGTCCAGCCCGAACTGCCAAGCCAGGACCTCCCTGGACCGGAAACAAGCATCCTAGGACCGGTTTCGGGGTTGCACCCCTTTTCAGACAGGATAGCTTGATTCCAGTGGCACAGTGAGTCCAGAAACCACGTCTGGGCATACCTGGCGCACTTGGGGCAAGAAAGCAAAAGACACACAATTGATGGACGGAAAACAGAACAAATCAAAACATTCACCTCCAGTCAAGAGATCTGGATTAAATCCATCATTCTTTTGCTCATCATGCCACTGGATTCAAGCTAGCCTGGCTGATGAGGGCTGTTAACCTGAAACCGGTCCCAGGATGCTCGTTTCCAGCCCATGGAAGACATGGCTTGGCAGTTCGAGCTGGACTGTTCCCATGAGGGACAGGGTCAAGACTGATTTGCATATAGCGGTGTCTGAACTGGGGTGGCAAAGTGAGCTAAAGAATGATTATGGATTCAACCCAGATCTGTGACTGGGGAGTGAGTGTTTGAAAAGTTTCAGCACTCCATCCATCATCTCCTTGTGTTGCTTTGTTCGCCCTACATTGGCAGGGTATGCCCAGACGTGGAAGCCTTGCTCACTTTGCCACTGAATTTAAGCTAACCTGCCTGATGAGGGCTGATAGCCCGAAACCAGTCCCAGGATGCTTGTTCCCGGTCCAGGGAAGACATGGCTTGGCAGTTCGGGCTGGACTGTTCCCATGAGGCACAGGGTCAAGACTGATTTGCATATAGCTGTGTCTGAACTAAGGTGGCAAAGTGAGCTAAAGAATGATGGAGTCAACCCAGATCTGTGACTGGGGGTGAGTATTTGAAAAGTTTCAGCACCCCGTCCATCATCACCTTGTGTTTGCTTTGTTCCCTTTCTAAAAGTGGCACTTCTAAAATAGTAATGTAAAATCCAACTACACCAGTAAGCAGGATTTATCATCACTGTTCTAAACATACCAAACACTGCAACGCCACTCCTTTCTGACCAGGAATTACCACTTAAAGGTATATATGGGAATTCCCAATGCTAGCCTATGAGAGACGTAGGCCTCAGAGCAGTGAGAAACAAAATAGGCTCTTTATCACTACCAGGACATGCAACACATGTCCTACCTTTTACTTACACAGCACCCTGCCCATGGGGCTACCTCAGGCCTACCTTAGGGGTGACCAATGTGTAATTAAAGGGGAGTTTAAGGCTTGGCAAGTAGTTTTAAAAGCCAAGTGGCAGTGAACTGCACACTCAGGCCCTGCAGAGACAGGCCTGAGACAGGTTTGAAAACCTATGTCTGTGGATGGCACAAGCAGTGCTGCAGACCCACTAGTAGGATTTAATTTACAGGCCCTGGCAATATGTGATACCACGTTACAAGGGTATCACAAGTAAATTACATATGCCAAACGTGTAAACCAATCATACCATGATTAAAGGAGAAAGCACATGCATGTTAGCATTGATTTGCAGTGATAAAGTACCCAGAGTCCTGAAGCCATCAAAAAGAAGGCTTTCTGGAGTAACCTTCCATCCATACTATTTTAAGAAATAGAGCTACTAAATCAAATACCACCTACTGGCAAGGCTCAGTCATCACACCTATCTAAATAGGCAGAGATAGAACGAATCCAGCAAACTACAGGCTCATAGCATTATTAGACATGGAAGCCAAGTACTATGCCTCTCAGATCCCAGAAGATCTGGACGACCGGTCCGATACCAAAAGCTTGATCCCGGCCATCCAGACAGGTTTCAGAAAAGGGATTGGAACTATTGCAAACATAAAAGCACTTACCCTAAAAGCAGAAAAGTCTAAACAAAAACAGGCAAAAGCTAGATCTCTGCTTTATTGACCTGAAAGCGGCCTTTGACAGTGTCGATCGAAACAGCCTGTGGGGAAAACTAAGAGACAGGAATATCCCTGAAAAAATTCTGAAAGGAATAATGCTATTCTACTCAAATACTTGGATAAGAGTAAAGCTGGGGGATGACTCTAGAATCTCAAGAAAACTGACCACAAACAAGGGTCTCAAACAGGGGTGTGTGCTGGCTCCACATCTCTTCAATCTGTTTATATCTGGCCTAACTCCTCGGCTTAATCTGATCAATTCCCACCCACCACATCTGGGAAAGCTAACTATCACACCTGTCAAACGCAGACAATGTGGTGTTAATGAGCCTAACCAACGTTGGACTCCTAGAATTCAGCCTTATAAATGAAACAGTAGGGAGAATGTACTCCACAATAAAACGTTGGTACAAAATAATACAAAATCTGGCACACAGCCCGATCAACAAGGTTCTATGGACTGGATTTGAAAAAGACAAAAAAAATCTATATACAATCAATAGCTGCTCAAAGCATTAACATTCCCAAATACGGCTGAGCTATTCAAACACAACATAAATAAAGCTGAAAAAATGAATTTGCTACTATTAGACAAAAACATCTTCAGCCATAGATCACACAGTTGGATGGTGATTAAAAACTACAAAGCTTTAAAACCAGCTCCTTACTTAGGCCTCACATTCTTGGCACACGTAAACAAGCATTTACAATGCAACAGTCTCGCCTTTGCAAAAGTTAGAGCTATTGGCATTATGTGTTGGTTTTGAAAACAGACAAATAAATGGCATTGTCATTTACAATGCCAATAGCATAATCTATCGCAAATGCGAGACCTATTGCATGTGCACACACACACAGAACCCCCCACACACAGAGCCCCCCACACACAGAGCCCCCCACTCACAGAGCCCCCCTACAAACACACACACACAGCACACCACACACACAGCGCACCACACACACAGAGCACCACACACACAGAGCACCACACACACAGAGGCCCCCCACACACACACAGAGGCCACCCCACACACACACAGAGGCCACCCCACACACACAGAGGCCACCCCACACACACAGAGGCCACCCCACACACACAGAGCCACACACAGAGCCCCCCACACACACATACACACAGAGCCCCCCCACACACAGAGCCCCCCACACACACAGAGCCCCCCACACACAGAGCCCCCCACAAACACACACAGAGCCCCCCCCCACACACACAGAGCCCCCCACACAAACACACAGCACACCACACACACACAGCACCCCACACACAGAGCCCCCACAAACACACACAGCACATCACATACACAGAGCCCCCACACACACAGAGCCCCCCCCACACACAGAGCCCCCCCACACACAGAGCCCCCCCACACACACAGAGGCCCCCCACCCACCCCACACACAGAAGCCATCCCACACACACAGCCACACACAGAGCCCCCCCAACACACACACAGAGCCACACACCAACACAGAGCCCCCCCACACACACAGAGCCCCCCCACACACAGAGCCCCCCACACACACACAGAGCCCCCCCACACACACAGAGCCCCCCACACACACAGAGGCCCCACACACACAGAGGCCCCCCACCCACCCCACACACAGAAGCCATCCCACACACACAGCCACACACAGAGCCCCCCCAACACACACACAGAGCCCCCCCACACACACAGAGCCCCCCCCCACACACAGAGCCCCCCACACACACACAGAGCCCCCCACACACACACAGAGCCCCCCCACACACACAGAGCCCCCCACACACACAGAGGCCCCACACACACAGAGGCCCCCTACCCACCCCACTCACAGAAGCCATCCCACACACACAGCCACACACAGAGCCCCCCCAACACACACACAGAGCCACACACCAACACAGAGCCCCCCCACACACACAGAGCCCCCCCCCACACACAGAGCCCCCCACACACACACAGAGCCCCCCCCCCCCCACACACAGAGCCCCCCCCCACACACACAGAGCCCCCCCACACACAGGGCCCCCCCCCACACACACAGAGCCCCCTACACACACACAGAGCCCCCTACACACACACACACAGAGCCCCCCCCCACACACAGAGCACCACACACACAGAGCCCCCCCCACACACAGAGCACCACACACACAGAGCCCCCCACACACACAGAGGCCCCACACACACAGAGGCCACCCCACACACGGAGCCACACACAGAGCCCCCCCCACACACACAGAGCCCCCCACACACACACAGAGCCCCCCCCACACACACAGAGCCCCCCCCCACACACACAGAGCCTCCACACACACACAGCCACACACACAGCCACACACACACACACAGCCCCCCACACACAGTGCCCCCCACACACAGCCCCCACACACACACACACAGCCCCCCCACACACACACAGAGCCCCCCCACACACACACAGGGCCCCCCTACACACACACAGGGCCCCCCTACACACACACACAGGGCCCCCCTACACACACACACAGGGCCCCCCTACACACAAACACACAGAGCCCCCTACACACAAACACACAGAGCCCCCCTACACACAAACACACAGAGCCCCCTCACACACACAGAGCCCCCCACCCACACTCACACAGAGCCCCCCACCCACACACAGAGCCCCCCCCCACACACACAGAGCCCCCCACACACACACACAGAGCCCCCCCCCCACACACACACACAGGGCCCCCCACACATAGAGCCCCCGCCACACACAGAGCCCCCCCCACACACACAGAGCCCCCCCACACACACACAGAGCCCCCCCACACACACACAGAGCCCCCCACACACAGCCCCACACACAGATACACAGCCCCACACACACACACACACAGCCCCACACACACACACACAGCCCCACACACACACACAGCCAGCCCCCCACACACACAGCCAGCCCCCCACACACACACAGCCCCCCCCACATACACACAGCCCCCCCCCACACACACACAGAGCCCCCCACACACACACAGAGCCCCCCACACACACAGCGCGCCCCACACACAGAGCCCCCCACACACAGAGCCACACACAGAGCCCCACACACACACAGAGCCCCACCCACACAGAGCCCCACACACACACAGAGCCCCACCCACACAGAGCCCCACCCACACACAGAGCCCCCCCCACACACAGAGCCCCCCCCACACACAGAGCCCCCCCACACACACAGAGCCCCCCCCACACACAGAGCCCCCCCCACACACACAGAGCCCCCCACACACACACAGAGCCCCCCCAACACACACACAGAGCCCCCCCACACACACACAGAGCCCCCCCCACACAGCCCCACACACAGATACACAGCCCCACACACACACACAGCCCCACACACACAGCCCCACACACACACACAGCCAGCCCCCCACACACACAGCCAGCCCCCCACACACACACAGCCCCCCCCCACACACACAGCCCCCCCACACACACAGCCCCCCCACACACACAGCCCCCCCACACACACAGCACCCCCCACACACACAGCCCCCCCCCACACACACAGAGCCCCCCACACACACACAGCGCCCCACACACACAGAGCCCCCCACACACAGAGCCACACACAGAGCCCCACACACACAGAGCCCCACCCACACAGAGCCCCACCCACACACAGAGCCCCCCCCACACACAGAGCCCCCCACACACACAGAGCCCCAAACTCACACAGAGCCCCCCACACACACACAGAGCCCCCCACACACACACAGAGCCCCCCACACACAGAGCCCCCCACACACAGAGAGCCCCACCCACACACAGAGCCCCACCCACACACACAGAGCCCCACCCACACACAGAGTTCCACCCACACACACACAGCCCCACCCACACAGAGCCCGCCACACACAGCACCACACACACAGAGCCCCCCCACACACACACAGAGCCCCCCCCACACACACAGAGCCCCACACACACAGAGCCCCCACACACACAGAGCCCCCCCACACACAGAGCCCCCCCACACACACAGAGCCACACACACGCACACACACAGAGCCACACACACACAGCCCCACACACACACACAGAGCCCCCCCACACACACAGAGTCCCCCCACACACACAGAGCCCCCACACACACAGAGCCCCCACACACACAGAGCCCCCCGCACACACAGAGCCCCCCGCACACACAGAGCCCCATACACACAGAGCCCCCCCCCCAAACACACAGCACACAGAGCACCCCACACACAGAGCCCCCCCACAAACACACACACACACAGCACACCACACACACAGCGCACCACACACACAGAGGCCCCCCCCACACACAGAGGTCACCCCACACACACAGAGGCCACCCCACACACACAGAGGCCACCCCACACACACAGAGGCCACCCCACACACACAGAGGCCACCCCACACACAGAGCCCCCCACACAGAGCCACACACAGAGCCCCCCCACACACACAGAGAGCCCCCCCACAAACACACACAGAGCCCCCCCACAAACACACACAGAGCCCCAAACACAGAGCCCCACACACAGAGCCCCACACACAGAGCCCCACACACAGAACCCCACACACACACAGCCCCCCCCCTCACACACACAGAGCCCCCACACACACACAGAGCCCCCCCCCACACACACAGAGCCCCCCCACACACACAGAGCCCCCACACACACACAGAGCCCCCCCACACACACACAGGCCCCCCCACACACACACAGAGCCCCCACACACAGAGCCCCCCCCCCACACACACAGAGCCCCCCCACACACACAGAGCCCCGCGCACACACAGAGCCCCCACACACACACAGAGCCCCCACACACACACAGAGCCCCCACACACACAGAGCCCCCCACACACACAGAGCCCCCCACACACACAGAGGCCACCCCACACACAGGGAGGCCACCCCACACACAGAGCCACAAGCAGAGCCCCCCACACACACACACAGAGCCACACACCCACAGAGCCCCACCCACACACAGAGCCCCACCCACACACAGAGCCCCCCCACACACACCACACACACACACAGAGCCCCCACACACACACAGAGCCCCCCGCACACACACACAGAGCCTCCCACACACACACACAGAGCCCCACACACACAGAGCCCCCCCACACACACAGAGCCCCCCCACACATACAGAGCCCCACACACACACACACAGAGCCCCACACACAGAGCCCCCCCACACACACAGAGCCCCACACACACACACAGAGCCCCACACAAACACACAGGGCCCCACACACACACACACACCCCCCCACACACACACAGCCCCACACACACACACACAGCCCCACACACACACACACACAGCCCCACACACACAGCCCCACACACACACACACAGCCCCCCCCACACACACAGCCTCCCCCACACACACAGCCCCCCCACACACACAGCCCCCCCCACACACAGAGCCCCACACACACACACAGAGCCCCCCACACACACACAGAGCCCCCCACACACACAGAGCCCCCCACACACACAGAAAACAACTCCAATCTTTCTTGCCCCCCTCCCGCCCCCAAAGAAAACTCAGGGGCATTGCATAGCGGACAAAAGCTGGAAATATTTTGCTGCTCGCCACCTATCATAGCAATGTCACATCCGCCACTGCGGAGGGGGGGGCGCGTCTGTTGCTCAGCAAATGATTGCGGTGCTGCTTGAGAGGGTCTTCAACTACTGTTCTAAACCACATGATCCCACTGCCGCCAACCCGAGGGGGTATGATGACAATGCCTGCCTCTGCAAGAGTGTGTTAGCCCATGTGCGTGCAGCAACGTGTACACGTAAGCACCTGCATTTCTATTTGTAGCTGAAATAACTGGCAGCAGAGGGAGTAGGACCAATATATTCGGAGACTGGAGCAACTCATTGTGGACCAGTGCCAGTGCTGGGAAACAGTGGGAGGTGAGCGGCCCGCTATTTGCTGATTGCCCGTCCCCACTGGGTAGAGAGGGGGCCGTGGGGCATGCGGTCAGCGCTCCTGGTTGGCTGTGCCACTCGCTAGTATCCAATATGTGTGAAATACCACGCGACCTGGCTGCCCCAACCACCACCAAACGACCACCTGGGCTGCAGGGATTGCAGAGGAGCGGCATAGTGAGGCTCGCTAGCTCCACTCCCCCTGAAAACAGGGTCCCTGCCATGGCAGCGGCATTGGCCCTCGCTCCGGCTGAGCAGGAAACCCTGCAGGCAGTGAAGGGAGCGTGATGACTGACATTCGGCCATCCCCCGATGCTGATAACCCCCACTGAACAGCTGCGGAGCCAGTTCCCAGCCCAAAGTCAGGGTCCCCCGCCATTGCAAACAGTGCAGACTGCACACAACGTGGGGGGTGGGGAGGCACGAGACTCACCGCTCCCCCACTCCACAACAGGCCCGGTGAGCCTGGCTCCACTATAACATCAGGGGTCGGCTGCCATTCACCATTGCGTTAACTGAAGGGGCTCGCCTGCTCGCAGCCAACAGCTGGGTCCTCAGGGCTACGCGACTACCCGCCCCCCACCACGCATCGGGTGTCCCACAGGCCCACTGGCCTGGCTCAGATAAGAATACCCCGACTCTCTGCGCTGATGCCGGGGTAGGATGTTCTCTCCCCCCATGCGCCAACCAATTACACCTGATTCTACGTGGTACATTGTGGCAGGGGCCCACTACCTCGTGCGTGAGGTGGCCGTGCTGGGGAAAATATTACCCTGCATAGCCCGGCAACAGCGTGGCTGGCATGGTGGTACAACAGAGGTGAGAGTCACGCGGATCTCTGCCCCCACCCCTCCAGGCCCACTGGTGGCAGGCTGGTGGAGGGGATGCGAGCACATCGCGCTCCTCCCCCACCGTGTAAAAAGTGCTCCTGCCGCAAGCCGCTCGGAGCCAGGCTACTCTCACTGGCCTTCTCGCCCCCGGCTCGGGTCCTTTCCTGAGCGGCAGCCTCGGGGACTTGACCGTGTGGGCAGAGACCCCCGTAGCCCCATAAGGCAAGCACTGCCGGCTAGGGGCCCTGCCTCGCCCCCCCTAAACCGGAGGGGGAGAGCCTCTAACTCAACCACCCTCGACGCCGAGAGCGGCTTAAAAAACCCTCCCCCCTGGGCCGCAGCCCTAGCCGGGACGTCCAGCCCTGGGTACTACCCTAGACCGGGCGGGGTACAGAGGGGAGGTAAGCACTCACTGCGTTGTAGATGCAGCAGCTCAGGGGACACGTTCAAAATGGCGTTGGGGGTTTCAGAAAGGAGGCAGCATCGCTGCACCGGCGGCCACAGCTGAGGTAAGGGAGGCTTTTCCTGGCGTCGCGTCTGTGGCCGCGGCAGACATGACGAAAGTTTTCTTTAAGCCCCGTCCTTTTCAGACTGGGGGTGTTTACAGCCTAGAAAGAAAGTCAAAACAAGCATTTACAATGCAATGGTTTCGCCTTTGGAAAAGTTAGAGCTATTGGCATTGCTCATGACATTTCTTTTTTTTTTTTTACTTATAAATAAATGGCATTGTTATTTACATTGCCAACAGCTCTCACAGCCCACACAGCTCTCACAGCCCACACAGCTCTCACCGCCCTCAAAACCCTTAGTTTCCCTCCATCTTTTTTTTTCTCAGCCTTTCGCAATACCTCTGTTGCTTTCTCACTCCCTGTTCTTTCGCTGTCTGTTGTTGCATCCTCTGTCTCCCGCTAGTTCTCTTTCTCACACTATCTGCTTCGCTCTTTCTGTCCCGTCACTTTCTTCATTTTGTTTATTTCTCTTGCGCTCCACTTTTTTCCGTCTTTCTCTATTACTCTCGCTCATACACTCTCAGGCTGTCTAGTTCTCTCTTTCTGACACTATCTGCTTCGCTCTTTCTGTCCCGTCACTTTCTTCATTTTGTTTATTTCACTTGCGCTTCACTTTTTTCTGTCTTTCTCTCGCTCATACACTCTCAGGCTGTCTCTGCTGTTCTCCTTCGGTCTCCCTCTTAACTGGACATGGCCGTGCTAGAACCAGTGCAGCCTTGCAAGATAGCTCAATGACTAATGTCCTCACTGCAGAGAAGTATGTGATACATGAGTCAGAAAATTAACTCCCAAGCAGATCTGCTCAGGCTCTTATCCTCCCGAGAGAGGTAAAGGGGTGGTGTTGGAGAGTTACTGCGCATTGAGTCATCGCTAAAAACCGCACTCTGTTATGATACCAATGAGACATGCTCCTCGCAGGGCCGATTCGGCCCTTTAGCCTTCTAAGGTCTATAAAATAAACACTCCTAATTCTGATACTGCGCAACACTGCCTCTATCTGTGCATGGGTGCGTTTTTTGGTAAGTTGGCTTTACGTGTTTTTGTTAAGGTGTCTATAAAGAAGTGTATATCTAATTCTATATGCCGGCTGGCCCCGCCCTGTCACTTTACCTCCGAGCTCGACGGCTGCGAATCCTGCTCCCAGTTCAGACTGCCCCTGCTACATCACCACTTCCCCCACGGCTGCTGGCGATGCCCCACCCCCCTCCCCCTTTACGATCAAAGACGGTTAAAAAACATTAACATTGACATAAACAATAGCTCTCGCATTGTAGGGTGAAAAAAAGTACAAAAATAGGACATTGCACAAAAATAGGAGTACAATTTTGTGTCAACCGACTGTAGAGAATGGCCGTGCTCCTCACCAGAGAATTAGAGAAGAGGCAGTAAGAACATAAATGGAATGCAATTTTTAAAGCCAGTAGCATGCCTGTTCATTAAATTAATTTCATATAACAGCTGCGAATTATCCCTGCTTTCGAAAACAAAGTCACCGCCCACCGTTTTCAGTTAACCCTCTTTAATAACGGGGCCAGGGGTTACATTTCCCAAAATCTACGCGATAGCTTGTGAAAAATCCGGGACTGCCCCGACAAACCCCGGACGCCTGGTCACCCTTTGCATTGCCAGACCTATTGGCTTTGCCAATGCTTGTTTAGAAAATTAATGTGAAAAATCGTCCTTCACGTGCGCCATTTGACCCTTTTGGTTTTTGTATGAAAAGTTCTAGAGTGGAGACCCCCTTTTCCCTGGGAACGCCCTTGAGAGCGATGGGCTGTATCTCACCTGGCTCAACCGTTTATTTCTCGACAGGTTTTTAAAATGGCGGACCGCCCTTTCTGTCCTCCGGGCCACTTGAAGCTCAGTTTGAAGTGCGGCACTTTCGGCACTGGCCAGACCAGACCTGGTCATTTGTTGCTGCGAAGGCCTCTAGTTGTTGCAGCAGGAGTGGTGGAAGTTGGCTACTCCAGTGAAAGAAGTGGGTGGCATCGGCCCTAGATAGTTTTTTTCTTTACAAATTAGTCATTACGGTCTGACACAATTTACCCATATTAAGTACCTGTCCCCAGGATTATTTTCGGTAGAGTAAAATTTTATTTGGGACCTTCGCGCGCACCTTCTAAAAACCAGTGCAGGCTTATTGTTTACAGTTTCCCCGGGCCCTTTTACTCCCTGTAATATGTAACCAGATGTTTGTGGGCTGTTGTGAAAAACTGCTGGCCTTATCCAACTGAAAGGCAGCGGGCCCCGGGCCACATGTATGCCGTACTTGAAACCTAGCTTAAATGTTTCAGACCCTCTGTGACGCGAGGCTGCAAGGTAGGTGTAAGGAACGTTTCAGACCCAGGATACGAAGAGACCGCGGTCTCCAAATAAGCGGATGTTTCAAAGTCCATGTGACTAGAGGCAGCGGTTAGATTAAGAGGAAGGTTTCAGACCCCGTTTAAACATAAGCTGCAGGCTAAGCCTAAGGGAATGTTTCAGCCCCTGTGCAACGAGAGGCTACAGGCTAGGCGTAACGGAATATTTCAGACCCCGTGTAACAAAAGGCTGCAGTGCAGTCTAGGTGTAACGGAATGTTTCAGACCCCGTGTAACAAGAGGCTGCCGTTTTGGTGCAATAGAATGTTTCAGCCCCTGTGTAACGAGAGGCTGCAGGCAAGGCGTAACTGAATGTTTCAGACCCTGTGTAACGAGAAGCTGCGTGATCGGTGTGAACAAGGTCCAGGCTTGTGTGGTTGACAGCGCGCTGAAGAGGGCTTTCCCTCCCGTCCATGTTAGCATTTATTGTCGATGTAAGCGATTTCTATTTCTGTGTGAAGCTGTCCCGCGGGAGGATGGAAGGGGCCGCCTCTACTCTGCAGTAAAGAGACACGAACAACGAGATATGAAAACTATCGATTAGGCTGTCTGAGGTGACACAAAGTGCTGCCACCGGCGTCGGCCTCTGCGGCTCGAGCCGCGTGACATCTTTAGGAGAAGAGATAATTGCACTTGACACTTGCTTTGAAGGCGCAGATTGTGCCGTATTTGAAGGGAGTAGTGGAAACTTAGCGTCTCGTAATAGGCGGTGCTTCTTGAACCTACCTTGTTGATCATCATAACCTCCGGAGACCCTCCCAAGTCCTCTGTGCTCACAATGCTATTTGACAGTACATGCAATGACCAAGATAGCACACGTTTCGGCCACTGCTGCAAAGTCAAAGTACCGGCATTTCTCAGCAGAGGGCAGTGCATGATGTGGGACTGACCAGTACTACTCCAAGCAAGACGGTTGTAATTCTATTGAGCTCGAGCCCTGCTCCCCACACATAAAGATCTCACGTCCTCGCGGCAGTTCTGCCTTGCTCATCGGCGGGAGGGGGGCAGGAGAGGACACGAACGGCGGGAGAGGACACGGACGGCGGGAAACGTGCACAGGACAGCGAGGAGGGGGGAGGGGGGACGGCGGGAGGAGGGACACGGAGGAAGGCAGGACAGCAGCAGGCACGGCCCGGCCGGACCAGATTCGGGGGCGTTCCCGGCTTTTGGCTGACGTAGCATGACGTAGCCAAAAGCCAAAAATTCTCGGGAACACCCCCGAATCTGGTCTGGCCATGACAGACGCCTCTCTGTTCCAATGGCTAGCCTCCATTTATGGAGCTAGCCAATGAAACAGAGGGGCGTATTCAAGGCACCCATACTGGAAACTACAGATTTCTCTGGGGGCGGAGCTAAAAGCTCCGTTCCCCAGTCGAAAAATAAACACGCCCCCCAATCTGAAAAGGAAGGGGCTTAGATCAAAAGAAGACCGTCACTGGGACCTCTTCTCCAATGGCTGGCCACTGTTTAGGAGGCCAGCCAATGGAGAAGCAGGGCGGGGCTTAACCTCGCTACTCCAAGTCATTAAATCTCGCCAGTGAGACTGCGCATGTGCGCAGCCTACGCTAGCCGAGACCTAAAAATATAACTGATGGCATCAATTGCCGACCAGCCTTCTTGGAAGCAACATGGTATCACAGCATGCGGACTCTGTGGTAACAAAAAGGATTTTATTCAACTAATATGTAGTTGCCCGCATCTGCACACAGCATGCCTTTCTTTATTAAGAAAAGCTTTAATCATAAGAGGGATAAGGACATGCAGAGCATCAATCAATACAAGATCTAGACCTGTCAGACCCACAACTGAATTGCAAATTGGTAAAATATCTAAAACAATACGAATTGACCTTGAGAACAACAGCCCAGTAGGAATCAGCTTTTACTCCAAGAAAATAAAATGGCAAACTCACATGCTTGTGCTGAAGTAATAAAAGAAAATGTGTTCCCCATAGTGATGGACAAAAACAAACTACTTCAGATCACATGAACACTTAGCAGTTATATGACCAAAGTTGGAGACCACCAAGTTCACTCTGCATAAGGAACTTAATGTACTGTCTATTTTGTTCAACTTTTATAATGGGGTCGCAGGACAGTTTAACAGCACAAAACACTTTACGCTCGTTTTGCACACAGAATCGACCTTAGGCACAATAACATGTTAAAACCCTAAGCCGACGTTCCAGGTACCAGGCGCTCTTGCACATAGTATTGATTATTAGACAAAATGTTTATCTCGTCACTACTCAGGAATGATATTACATTTGGATTATTACTTAACCATACTTGTGAAGATAACTTTTCGAACTGTTATTAAGCATCACTTTTTTATGTGGCTGTGTTTACTCTGTGTTTTCACAATGCTAAACTTGTAAGGTTTTAATTAACTAAACAATAAACTTTACTCTCTTACATTTAAAGTTTTAAGTTTTATCTGGGGTGTTTAATAACACTCCAGCTTAAAAGTGACTAAGTCCACAGGCAGGAAAGGATTGTACAACTTTGAAATGCCAATTCATGTTTCTTTATGCTTTTCATCTCTAAAGAGGATAAGGAAGGGTAAGACCGAGTCGTTGTCCAGAGATGAGCCCATTGAAATCAATTATATGAACAACTTTTTTTAGGGCAAACATGCCTGGCAAATTTTCAGAACAAATGAAAGTGATTTAAAAAAAAATTACAATAAATAAAAATTGGGAAATTTAATTTTCTGAATAATGTGCATTGAAACAGAAAACTCGTTAAAAATGAGAGAACTGACAAAGTAACTTTTACCGTTAAAACTCAGAGTCTCTTGTCTAACTCTGGAGTACTAGCATGCATGGGTGAACTAGGGTTTCAGTACAAGTCATACTAGGGAAGTATAGGCAGAAGTTTTGTTTGTTTGAAAGGTGAAGAGGAGTCCAAGTAGGGTGTCTGACAGAGACCTCAAGCCTCGCTCACTGCAGGTGAGAATCATACTTTGGAGGTCACATTGAGCTTTCCATCACACTAAACACACTGCCACAATTGCTAAGCAAGGATGAGAACTGCATCTCCAAATGTTACTCTATTAATATTTTATTATTTTATTTCTGCATTTATTTTTGACCAAGTAACAACGTTGCTGGCATTTACCTGCAAAAAGGCAAAATTGTTGTGGGTTTCTAGCAACATCAGCTCTCCGTTAATGTCACTGAAAGTCCATCTATTAAAAAACATTTGTGTACAGGACCCAATTTGGTAATTCAAGTCCACCCGACATGCATAAGAAAAGAGTCTTTCCGAGGTTCCCTGGGATGAACAATTGAGCAATAAACACAAAGGCGGCAATCAGGTTGTATAAATAGTGAGCTGATGTGGTTCCAGGACCCTGGGAGGTCCTGCCCATTGCAGGTGCAGCCATCTCACTATCTCCACAGGCTTGAACGAAGGATAACAGTCATGAAAATCGGAGGTTCTGGGTGCAGACTTTCATGTCTAACTTAATATGGGGTTAGCAGACCTCCAACCCACGTCACCTTATTCCGTAAATTGTGCTCTGAGATCATCCCTGTCCCCATGTCCAGTGAGATCATTTATCTGTTGGATCAAGGTGGTCAAATGTCATTTTTAGCTTCATGTTTTGTGACCTACACATCACAGATTGTTCAAATTGGGCCCCTTCCACCACTCAACTGGACCTGCGTAATGACATCAGTTTTGGCTTTGGTCTACTTCTGCAGATCACTTTGCCAACATTAATGTCACGTGACATACAGGCTTTCCATGGTATAGCTATACATTGTTTAAACAGCGTAAGAGTTAAATCTATAAACCTGCACAGTAATGTGCCACCTTTAGGCCTTGAATTAAGCTCAGCAGGCATAATGCTGGTGTCAATGGTGCACTAGGGTCTACCAGCTCTGAAACACCCTCCACCACTTTCCCCTATCCCGATGGGTCACTGGGCATTCCGACACCATGTATAGAACCCTGCCTCAGATTGTCAGGATCTGGGGCATTCTAACGATTTAACTGCGAACAAACTTTGTATGTGTTTCGAGGTAAGTCTGGTGTAGGCCGTTAAACTGCGTGTATTGAAAACACGGGTTCCTGGAGACACTTTTTACTTGTTGTGTGATACTCTTCCATTGTTTATTGGAAATCTCTTTCCCAAGGTCGGTGGCCCATTGGTCCTGGATACCAAGGTCAACTGTGTATTGTTGTGTGTTGAAATGTTACTCCACTCATTGCAACAAATATGTACAAAGCCATCACTAACAGCTGGATGGCAGCAAGAGACCCTCCCTCCACAGAGTGAGGCAACCTATAAACCCCACTACAAGGGATGATACATTTGGCATATTTAATCATGATACTCAAATTTAATATCCTTTCAGTGTGAAATTGTCTTATTTTATTCATTGTATATTTTTAGTCCCTTTTAAGCTTGGGCACTGGAGACCAGTGCTAGTGGTTTACAGAGCTCCGTTGTAACCAGGACTGTAAATCTTGCTCTTATCTTGACACATTCGGTGTGGTTTCAAAGACCGAGGTCTGTTTTGGCTGCAGCTGCCTCCTACGTTTGAAATGCACAACCTGGTGTCACAGTCCCTGTCTTCCTATGGCTGCTGCCTCCATGGCAGAACTCAACAAGAAGTTGCAATGCAGTAGGCCTCTTATTTGCAAGAGTTTGAGCTATTGGCATTGTAAATGTTTATGTGTTTTGAAAAGTAGCAAACGGTGCGTAAACACCCACTTTGTACTTATAGTCGTTGTTTAAGAGAAGAAAGGCTGGCAGTAACTGTGCCTCTTTTACTGCCAACCTTGCTTCTCGTAAGCAATGACTATAATTACAAAGTGCGTGTTTACGCGCAGCTTGCAGGTTTTCAAAACACATAATTAAAAGGCATTGTCATTTAAAATGCCGAAAGCGCAAACTCTCGCTAACACTAGACCTATTGCATTGCAAATACTTGTTTAAATGTATGCTGTCATATTAATTCAAATCACTGAGCAAATATTGTATAACATCACTTATGTCAACATTTCTGGTTGGCACAGGTAAGTCCCTCAGAGGAACCCTCGGCTACAGACCCCCCGGACCCCGGCCACAGTTCAGCGACTCCATCGCCGACTTTGTCAGTACATACGCCCTCGCCTCCACAGACTACATCCTCCTCGGGACCTGAACTTCTGCCTCGAGAACAACGACGACACCAACTCCTTCACCTTGATCGACAACCTCGGACTTAGGCAGCTCGTCACAACACCCACCCACTCTGCCAGCCACAAGCTTGACCCCATCTTCTCCGCAAGCTCCCACGTCTCCTTTAGCCACACCACCGAACCGACCATCGATGCATCCACTTCACCTTCCGGAAACCCACCAAGCACCACCGCACCCAACAGATCCCTCGCCGATGCTGGAGCAAAGTCACCAAAGACCAGCTAACCACCACCCTCGCCCAGAGCCCACCCACGGACCCAGACACTGCCGCCTGCAACCTCAGACAGTGGATCGACGACTGCGCCAACAGATCAAGAAACCCTTCAACAGACACACCAGCAAGAAAGCCAGCTGGTTCACAGAGGACCTCCAGCCCTCCAAGCAAACCTGCTGAAAACTAGAGAAGAAATGGCACCGTGAAACAGATCATGGACAGCTACGCAGCCCACAAGAACGCCACCCGCAGACACCATCACCTCATCAGATCCGCCAAAAGGGCCTACTTCAAAAACCACCTAGAAGACAACACACACAACAGCAAAGGGCTCTTCAACATCATGAATGAACTCTCCAAACCCAGCTTCAACACCGACGACATCCCACCTTCGCAAGACCTGTGCGACTCCCTTGCCACCTTCTTCCATCGCAAGATTGCAGGTGTCCGCAACAGCTTCAACGTCGCGACCGCCCCGACATCCACAGAGTCCTCCGTCCACAAGGCCACCATCTGCACTGATCCCCTGCTCTCCTGGACCAACATAAACGACGACAAACCATCAAAATCTTGAACACCATCCACTCCGGATCTCCGTCAGACCCATGCCCACACCACACCACATCTTCAACAAAGCCAGCACCACCATCTACGGAAAGCCATAAACATCTCCTTCAAGACAGCAACCTTACCGGAGAGCTGGAAGCACGCCGAGATCAACGCCTTACTCAAAAAACTCAAGGCCGACCCTAAGGACCTCAAGAACTTCCGTCCCATCTCCCTGCTCCTGTTCCCACGCGAAGGTCATCGAGAAGACCGTCAACGAACAACTGACCCGCTACTTAGAGGAGAACAGCATCCTGGACCTGTCCCAGTCGCCTCCACTGATGACAACAGGGCCCTGCTGGACAACGGCGAAACCGCGGCCCTCATCCTCCGGGACCGGTCGGCCGCCTTCGACGCGGTCTGCCACCACACCTTATGCACACACCTCCACGACGCTGGGATCCGAGACAAGGCTCTGGACTGGACCAACTCCTTCCTCTCTGGCAGAACCCAGAGCGTCCGACCCCTCCCCCCTTTCGGCACCGAAGTCACCGAGATCATCTGCGGCGTACCCCAGGGCTCATCCCTCTGCCCGACATTGTTCAACATCTAAATGGCACCGTTCGCCCATGTCGCCAGACTACATGACCTCAACATCATCTCCTACGCCGACGACACCTAGCTGACCCTATCCATCACCAAGCACGCCCTCACCTCCAAAACCAACCTCCACCAAGGAATGAAAGCTGTCTCCGCTAAACTCGGACAAGACAGAAGTCCTCATCCTCGGCTCCACCTCCTCGGCCTGGGACGACTCCTGGTGGCCGACAGCACTGGGAACAGCACCAACACCCACCGACCACGCACGCAACCTGAGGTTCATCCTCGACTCTACTCTCTCCAAGACAAAGCAGGTCAGCGCCGTCACGGCCTCCTGCTTCAACACCCTCCGCATGCTCCGCAAGATCCACAGGTGGATCCCCACCGAAACAAAAAGAACGGTCACCCAGGCCCTCGTCAGCAGCAGGTTGGACTACGGAACGCCCTCTACGCAGGAGCCTCGGCCAAACTCCTGAAACGATTACAACGCATTCATTACGCCTCCGCAAGCCTGATCCTAGACCAGGGGTCTCCAAACCTGTCCTGGAGGGCCGGATCCATGCCACATTTTTGGGATATCCCCATTGAGATACATGTAGTAATTTTAAAAATCTGGCATGGATCCGGCCCTCCAGGACCGGTTTGGAGACCCCTGTCCTAGACATTCCTCGCCGCAGTCAGATCACACCCCACCTGAGAAACCTGCACTGGCTCACCATCAACAAGAGGATCACCTTCAAGCTTCTCACCCACACACACAAGGCACTCCACAACACCGGACCAGCATACCTCAACAGACGACTCACCTTCTACACCCCCAACCACTAGCTTCGCCCTCGCCACCATCCCCGGCATCCGAAGAGTGACCTCCAGAGGCAGATCGTTCTCCCACCTCGCCACCAAGACCTGGAACACCCTCCCCATCACTCTACGGCAGACCCAGGACCTGCTAACCTTCAGAAAACAACTCAAGACCTGGCTATTCGAGCAGCATCCCCCCGCGCCCAGAGACCCCCACAGGTGAGCAGTGCATTTTTCAAATGTTCTGATTGATTGAGTCCAGCACAGCACTGAACTCATCTTGAACTCAACGGGGGCGGTGTCAGAGCGTCGGTTGTTCCGGACAAAAACATGGCTAAAGTAAACAAAATATTCTGTAATTATTTTGTTTGTCTTTCACCTTCAGGTAACTGTATATAAAATAGCGTACATGCCTTAAATGAAAGATAAATCCAAGTTAAAATAACCGGTGACAAACTCCTCTTCGACCTCTATATGGTTACAGAACTCCTAGGTGACGCACTATCCTTAAAATGTAAGACAGTGGTACTTTATCTCAAATATTACGTATAGTGTGTCTCGTTTGTCAGTAAATGGCACTTATCAAAGCACTGAAACCGTATAAATGTCACAGTTACGCAATCTGAAAACTTGACAGCTATGGGGAGCAGTCAGGTTTGTAAGACTTATGTTCTTGCTTAGAACTGAAGTTGTGAACAGACAGAAGTAACGGAACAAGGTTACCAGACAGACCAGTGACAGAAACAATTCTATTTTTTAATTAGAAGCCTCCCTTCCTACTTCAACCAGTCTCCTGTCATGCCTCTAACCTTACCTTTGAGACCAATGTAGACGTCGCATCAACAAACTCCGTAGAATTACAGCCACCGCCATCTTCTCAACGGCCCGCCCCTTGCACTCCATTGGACACCCCGTGACTTTGCACACGCCCACTGGCCAATATGGCTGTCAGCAGTTCCATTCAATATCGCATACTGCACCGTTCCACGTCTTGCTTTCCCTGAGGAGAAGCCGCCGTCTTCAAAGGAAAAACTATAAGGTACCGCCTTTCGTAAGGTAACCACCTGACCACTGCTTACACAAGTCGTCCGTGAATTAATCCTAATGTCACTCTTTGAAATAATATGTCATTTAGCCCCAATATAAGGACTTCCGGTTCGTATGACAACTATTTTTGCGCATGAACCTATTCTGTGAGTCGTTTGAAAGTGGGAGGTACTGCTAATGTGTAAGGTGACACAGGATTGGAGCACTGGGGGACACATCGGGGCGCAGCCCGCCCCTGAATTGACAAGCCCTTATTGGCTATGAAGTACTTCCTGCAGACTGCTTCTGAGCTGTCCCCATGTTCCGAAAGTTGGCGAGCGAGACGGGCTGTAATGTTTGGTGTTGGCTGAGATTAGTTAGAATTTTAGACCTGGGGGTGACAGCCTGTATCGGGCAGCACCGCCCTGGCGATGCTGAAGATGTAGAAGGGAGGGAAAAGAGGTTTAAGGATGGAAGACGGTAAGGAAGAGAAGGAACTGGGCACTGGTGACTAGGACCCTGTGTGGTTAGAGTGAACGGTGGTTGAACACGCTCTGTGCATGGCTGGCCGCAGGCAAACCTTTTTGGCCGATGCACACGTTCCTATGGCTTTCTGTGGGAATGACTGCCATAATCGGACGGCTACAGCCCTGGAGGATACAGGGCGCCCCTTCTCTAAACCCAAAGCTGCCATTTATTACAGAGTTCTGATACAGAACTCGAAGGCTTTCATTTTATCAGTAAAAGTGGATCATCCATAAAAGCCATGCCAGTAAATGGCATTTACAGCATGTCAAATTGATCAGGCTAACATTTTCTAGCCATCGATACGTAATGTTTAATTTCTGTTAACTACACGCAGACAAGGAATCTGCATCAACCTTCTGCGCTCTTAGTGCCTCTATAGGCAACACTCCCTACCCTTTGCAAGGTTGGCATGCACAATGGAATAAATTAATACACAGCACAATTCAAAATTTGCAAACATTCGTGACAAGAATTTTCAATTCTATTAAGGACTAGGAGGCGAGGATTATGCTTTCTCATTTCTTTAATGAAATGCTCAGCAGCCAATATAAACAACCAAAAAACTACATTTCCCATGAACACCAGGAAATAACCATAGAGAGTAGTGTATAAAAGGTCCCAACATTAGTCCTTCTTCCTCTTTCTTTGTGGAAACACGTCCAAGTCAAAGTAAAATCCCAAGTAAAGTAAGAACAATAACTCCAAACAAGCTGCAGAAATCCAGAGAATCCTGAAGTAGGCAGCAGAAGAACTTTGGGTCCAGAAGCCAGCAGGAGAACGAGACTCCGGAGGGGAACAAATCACATCACTTCTGGTCTGAACCTGGAAAAGATACAGAGCCGTAACATCCAAAGGTAACAAGAATGTCAAGAGCAATCCAGGGAGGGAAAAAACAAGGAGTGAAATATTTGCAATTGCATGAAAACAGTCACAAGACATTAGTATGCAAATATGAACCACGGGTGGGATAATCCTCGCCTCCTAGTCCTTAATAGAATTGAAAATTCTTGTCACGAATGTTTGCAAATTTTGAATTCTATGTCAGGACAGGAGGCTCCGATTATGCTTTTTTAAAGCTGATCCACCACCACAGAAGCAACACTTATCAATAGGTTTATAATAAAACGTTTTGAACACAGAATCAGATGACCAGTCTGCAGCCTTCATAATATCAAACAGAGTAACACCCATGGAATAAGCTTTAGAGGCCATCGCCCCTCGTGCAGAATGCGCGCCAAACACAGAAACATCAATACCCGCCTCAGACATAAGCCACCGCACCCAGCGCGCCAAAGTAGCTGGAGTGACGGGGCGAAAAGGCTTTTGTAAGGCAATCAGTAGTTGACCCTGCATGTCTGAACGGAAAGAAGCAGTACTCACCTCGTAATCTTTAAGGCACTGCACAACACAAAGGTTGGGACGAGAAGGAAAAGAAGGATATGTAATAGAAGGCGTATTAGATTTCGTACGTCTAGAAAGACGAAAAGTAACCCCTTCAGGAGTAAAACTGCGACCTGCTAGATCCAAAGCGTGGACATCCGACACACGCTTACAGGAAACCAGACATAGTAACATCGTCAATTTCGCAGATAACTGTTTGCGAGATAACAAAGGGTTCGAAGGCCAAGCTTCTAAGAACCTGAGAACAACAGAAACATCCCATAAAGTGACATATTTAGGCGCGGGAGGCTTCGCAAAACGAACTCCCTTAAGCAACCTGGAAATAAAGGGATGCTCACCCGCAGGTTTCCCATCGATGTGGGCATGACCCGCTGAAATAGCAGAGCGAAAACCATTGACCGTCGAATAAGCCAGACCAGAGGTGGCCAAAGATGCCAAAAAATTGATAATCATACTGATATCTGCTGAAACGGGATCAACTTGCCGTTGAGCACACCAATCGCACCATCGCTTCCAAGCCCCTTTATACCGTTTGTGAGTATTGGGAGCCCATGCCTCACTAAGGAATTTGGAAGCGTCGCTAGAAATGCCTGGGAGCGTCCAGCGATCCCCGAGATCCTCCACGCTAGCAGCTGCAGAGAGCCGGAGAGGATCAGGGGATGCGGATCTCCGAGAGGATCCAACAAGAGATTCCACAACGGGGGAAGAAGAAACGGCGGAGCGCAGCACATTTCCAGAAGCACCGGAAACCATGCTTGAGCCCTCCAGAGAGGGGCAATCAGAATCAGATCCGCACGAAACCGTTTGGTGTAAGCCAACACCCTGGGAATCATTAGAAACGGTGGAAAGGCATAACAGAGGGTCGAAGGCCACTGCTGGAGAAAAGCATCCGTGGCCAGAGCCTGAGGGTCCGGCCTCCAACTGTAAAAACGCGGAAGTTGCGCGTTGAGGCGAGAGGCAAACAGATCCAACTGACATTGACCCCAACGCCGAAGGAGAGCACTGAAGACTCTAGGGTGAAGCCTCCAGTCGCTGTAATCCCGAAGATGTCTGGAGTGCCAATCCGCAATCTGATTGTTGCACCCCGGAAGATATTCCGCAATAACAGTGATCTTCCTTTGAAGACAAAAATGCCAGAAATCCTTGGCGATCTCCGCCAACACCTTGGACCTGGTCCCGCCCAGCTTGTTCACATAGCGGACTGCGGACACGTTGTCCATCCGGAGAAGAATGCAGCAACTCGGTTGAAGGGGAGAGAAACACTTGATCGCAAATGAACCCGCTAGGAGTTCCTGGCAGTTTATGTGGAGAGCTAACTCCTGAGGAGACCAACGACCCCCCGTCGAGACAGACCCGCAGCGGGCTCCCCAACCCCACCGACTGGCATCGGATTCTATCACCAGTTCCGGAGACGCACCGAATAGGGTTCGACCATTCCAGGCCTCCATGTGGTCCAACCACCACTGCATCTCCCAACGTACTTCCTCCGTAAGAGGAATCTGGTCGGAGTATCTGAGACCTTTCTGGAGATGCTGGATTTTCAGCCTTTGCATCGCTCTGTAATGCAGAGGACCTGGAAAGATCGCCTGAATGGACGAAGCCAACAGACCTACTACACGTGCCAACGACCTCAACGACACAGCCGGTCTGGAAATAACAGACGTCAATTCTCTCTTGATGTAACGCATCTTCTGACTGGGCAAGAGAAGTTGACAAGCCACAGAGTCGATCTGGAAACCCAGGAAGTCTATAGACTGGGCAGGGACCAAAACCGACTTCTGAACATTGATCAGGAAACCTAGAGACTGTAACAGATCGATGGACCATTCCAGATGTCGCAGAAGTTGCAGAGGACAATCTGCCATAAGGATAATATCGTCCAGATAAATAATCAACCTGACACCCCGAGACCGTAGATGTTCCACAACTGGTCTCAACAGTTTCGTGAAGCACCACGGTGCCGACGAGAGACCGAACGGGAGAACCTGATACTCGTACCAAACTCCCTGCCAGTGAAACTGGAGAAAACGACGATGAGGCCTGTAAATGGGAATCGGAGAGGTACGCATCTTTGAGATCCAGACGGACCATCCAATCCCCCTCTCGCAGGAGATCCCTCAAGAGATGGATACCCTCCATCTTGAAATGTCGATAGACCACCCCTCCGTTGAAGTCTTTCAGGTTGAGAACTAGGCGAGAGCCGCCTCCTTTCTTCTCGACCAGAAAGACTGAACTGGCAAACCCCATCGGATGACGGGTTGTTGGAACAATCGCCCCTTTCTTGAGGAGGGTGTCTATTTCCCCGGAGAGACAAACCTGATCCTGTAGAGAAAAATGCAAACAAGGGGGAGGACGGGTCTGATGCATCGGGTGATAAAACTCTATTCTGAACCCTTGAACAGTTTGTAGCACCCATGCATCGCTGGAGATCATGCGCCAAATTTGCAGGAAAAATTGAATGCGACCCCCCAACATTACATCGCATGCATGAATCAGGCTCACCTGTAGAGTGGGTATCCTGGTAGTGTCCTTGTTGACCACCTGAACGTCCTTTGCCGTACTGGTCTTTTCCTTTTCGTGAGGGATAAAAGTTGGCCCTGGTGGAATAACCGGCGTCGTAAGACCCTCTTTGCTGAGAGGAATTGCCTCTCTGGGACTGGTTCGCAGAGCCACGGCCGAACGAGCGTCCCCTACCTCGTCCGGCCTTTGCAAAAACCGGACGCATTGCCCGTCTTAAGGAGGCCTGCGCTTTGTCTATCCCACTGAAGGTGGAGACAAACCGTGTGAGTTCTTTGAGAAACGGCTGACCAAATAAAAGTCCTTGCGCCTCAGGCCCAGACTCCGAGGTGGCTAACTCGGAAAGCTTCGGATCAAGTTTCAGAAGGATGGATCTGCGACGTTCCGCAGACATCGCGCAATTGGCATTCCTTAAGTAGCATATCGCCCGTTGGGCCCACTCAATCAATTCAGTCGGATTCACCAGGGCAGAGGCCTCCTTTGCTTTGTAACCCAGATCTAAAATCTTGGTGAGCGGACCAAGCAAGTCTAGTACTTTATCCTGACAGGACCGCCAAGATCTATCAAGGCCCTTCTTCGGGTCCTTCGCATATTTTTTCAGGTATGTGACCATCATGGGGTTAACCTCCGGAGTCTCGGCCAAATGGTCAGCCAACTCAGGTCTCGGGCACTCCGAGCGCAACCGTGCCCGAAACGAGGCCTCAAAAGGCTGTCGAATGTGTGCCTCAATATAGGTAGCCACAGCAGGCGAAGGCAGCCATGTGGAAGAGTTCGGGTGAATGATATCAGCCGGTTCAAAATTGAGCACCGGAGGGCGCTTTGGGGCATCCACAAAATGTTCCTTGCAGACTCGTTTTGTAGGAGGTGGAGAAGCATGGTCCGAAGAAGCGGAAGACTGGGCATTGTCCGATTCGGTCTCATGCAGAGTAGAAGTAGCGGAAGGCGCAGCCGCCAAACTCTTAGCCAGGCGTTGAAAGTCTGTTTTATGCGGATTAACCGGAGACTTCGCCGTTTTCTTGGAATCAGGCAACCAGCCCTGCTGCTGGGCATAAAGATTCAAATGATGCTTTAAGGCAGAGGTCTTCAAACTTTTCCAGGTTGAGCCCCCCCAGCTGAATTCCCCCAGATGTTGGGCCCCCCCACCTCCCGACAGAAACCTCGGGAATCCGGCACACCACATGATCGACTGCCACGCGCACACCACTGGCCATATCCGGCAAACAATGCTCAACACAACAAGAGTGCCTAGTAAACTGCAGGCCTGTGAGTGGGTGTGACGAAACGACAGAGGCGTACCAGACAGCTCAAAACACAATCCTCCAAGACAAAATGTGCGCAAATTCTCCCCACTAGGATGCCCTGCCTTACACAGGACACAGATCAACAACAACACCACCAACATGAATGTGACGGGTGTGCCGGTGCCCAGCCACACCTAGACTCTCAATCTGTGGGTGAATCCCTGCCTTTGCCATCCTCAGGCTATGCTCCACATCCAGTTCTAAACGGTACCTAGTCTTCAACACCGCAAGTGCTGAGAACCCAATCTCACAAACTCCCCAACAAATAAACAAATACATTGTAGGATGTAAAGCACCATGCACAAGTGAACCAAAGGGAGGACCGCCGTGATGAACCCACTATAAGGAGCACACCATGGGTGCTTGACCAAGCGGAACCCAAAACATGGAACCCGACCTTGCCCATGGGGGCCCCGCATTCAAGTAGCAGCTGGACGTCACGCAAAATGTCACACGCATGATGCATAGATCCCACACATGAGCACACATAGAATACAGAACAGTAACACATAGGCAAGGGAGCAGCCAAACAATTCAAATACCTTCCACTCTGAACCACAGCTCTCATGGCACCAAGAAAGCAAAGGAAGTCATCACAACCCTCCCCATCCATCATGTACACCTTGTCATCCACCAACTCCCCCACCATTCATTCCGTCCCTCCATCTGAGCCCCATCCACATCCAAACCCCTTCAACCACTTGCAAACCCATCCACCTTCCATCCCTCCATCCATCATCTCACCTCTTCATCCCTCCATCCACCCCCTCACCCATCCATCCATCATCCATCCATCCCTTCACCCAATCTATCCCCTCACCTATCCATCCACTCTTCCACCCATCCATCCACCCATCCATCCACCCACTCATCCATCCAACCATTCACCCAAGCTATCCTCCCACTCATCCATCCACTCCTCCACTCATCCATCCACTCTTCCACCCATCCATCCACTCCTCCACCCATCCATCCATCCATCCATCCACTCATCCATCCAACCACCCACCCTCTCACCCATCCAGCCACCCCCCACCCACTCATCCATCCACCCAGTCACTCATCCGTCCACCCACTAAACCCCCACTCATCCATCCACCCATCCATCCCGCTCTCCACCCTCCCCCCCACTCATGCATGCACTCTCTGAACCATCCATCTCCATGCTCCTCTCCTCACCCATCCATCAATGCACACACCTGCCCATCCACTCTGCCAATCATTCATCCATGTCATCACTCATCCATCCATCCATCCTCCCCCTCTCTCTCCATTCCCCCCTCACCCAGCCACCGATCCCTCCATCCACCCTTCACCCATCCACCCACTCATCCATCCACTCATCCACTCATGAATCCATCCATTGACCACTCATCCACCCCTTCACTCCTCCATCCATCCCCCCGTCCATCCACCCTCCTCAATCACCCATCCATCCCCACATCCACCCCTTCACTCATCCATCCATCCAGTCATTCATTCATCCCTTCACCCATCAATACATCAATCCATCCATCACCTCTCTCATCCATCCACCCACCGACTCGTCCACCATCCACCCCCCATCGATCCATCTACCATTTCACTGATTCATCCACCCCTCCACCCATTCATCTACCCTTCCAACCATACACACATCATCCACTCCCATCCATCCCTCCACTCATGCATCCATCCTCTCTCCCACCATCCATTCACCCCTTCACTCACCATACATCCCCTCATTCATCCATCCACCCCCCACCCATACATCTACCACTCCACCCTCACACCTTTTATGATTCAAATTCGAATTTGCAGACCAACATCCCTGAATACCGGGTGCCCACACAAAGATCCTCATGAGTTGAGGACCGCAGACCAGAGCCCACTGTCCCGATTCATGGCCAAACCTGGATTGCAACCTCTCCCTCCCTTCCCAAAATAACTGAAGGACTCCCGCCCCCCAACTCCCCCTCACTCCCACCCCCCTTGAAAGGCTGGGGCCCTGGACCAGAGCCCACCCTGCCCGTGCCTCGAAACCTTCTCTCCCTTCTGGGAAGAGCTAACTCTCCCAGGAGGGGGTTAATTCACAGAGCTGACAGCTTCAGCTGCAGTGGGAGGCAAGGGGTCTCCTCTGCTAAAACTGAAAGCGTGTCTGTTTGTTTGCTTTCGTTTTTTAGCAGAGGAGACCCCTGCCTCGCACGCAGCCAAAGGTGTCGAGTCCGTGAATTGGCCCCCTCCTGGGAGAATCACCCAGACAAAGAAACGGGCACAAAGGGAAGATCGAAGTGGAGCCCGCGCCCCCCCTGGGATGGCGCCGAGCCCCCCAAGGGGGGCGCGCCCCACAGATTGAAGAACCCTGCTTTAAGGGGTTAATAGCACGCACCAGTGCCTTGTTAACAGACTGTTGGACACCCCTATCCAACTGCTCCACCAAATTCTGTTCCAAGGAGCCTTCCTCCTCATCATCATAGTAATAGTCGTCATCAGCGTCGTAGTAATCAGCCATTCTACACAAGGGTAGATAGTAAATGCCCACAAGACGACTGCAACAATATGGAGTGTCAAAACACAAGTCAAGGGGCAGTGTTATGACCCCAAGGCAGGCTTTGAAAGAAGTAGGAGCGAACCTGACTTCCAAAGATATTCAAGCGTGGAGGGAGCCAAAGCCTGCGCAGCACAAAAAACACTCTAGGCAGAGCCTATGCTACAATGTTGCAACCAAAGCCCTCAGAAGACCTCGGTGTCTGACGGGGTTAAAGTCTGGAAACAGGCCGTGGGCAGGACGTCAAACGAACGTCGTCACTCAACCAGTTCTGAGGAGAAACCGGAAATAGGACAGCGCGCATGCGCGACTGTCGCCTGCCACCAAACACCGTCTCGAGAGCGCTCGCGCTCCCCAATAAAACGGAAACCCCTGCTCCCGCTCCACCAAAGGTACGCGAGCAGCTAGGAAGCGCCCGGACCAACAAACGGAGGTGAGACACACGCTCCGAAGCCAAAGCAAGCCGCACGCCGGCAGCGGAGAAAAAACACGCACGAAGAACGGAGACGGAGCCCCCAAACGCGCGAACCACAATGCGCAAAAGCACAGTAGATAAAGCAAGCAACAATGTTAAAGCAAGTAAGCTAGTAACAATATGCTAGTAGAGAGAAAATAATGCACTTAACTGGCTGCGGAGCAGCAAAGAAAGAGGAAGAAGGACTAATGTTGGGACCTTTTATACACTACTCTCTATGGTTATTCCCTGGTGTTCATGGGAAATGTAGTTTTTTGGTTGTTTTTATTGGCTGCTGAGCATTTCATTAAAGAAATGAGAAAGCATAATCGGAGCCTCCTGTCCTGACAGAATTCTTTGTTGGGAAAAGATTGCTGCAGGTTTATTCCATACAAAAGTATGCAACATGGTGAGTTAACTTACGGGCGAGACAAGGGCAGGCAGCAGTGACTGACCTACGCTGCCCTGACCGCCTGCAGAGGCAAATTGCACCGTGGCCAATCCAATCGGTGCTACCAGTTATGAGGGGCTTCCCCCTCGAATACCGTGAACCAGTGGTCCACCAATTTACTCACACCCTTATTAGCGCGGAGCGTTGCAAGGCAAGCCCTTGGTTGTATAGGCTTCCAACCACCCGAAGGACTAGCGGTGTGCCGACGATTCTTTCTCCAGGGTTCTGCCATAAAGACTCCTGGGGTTAGGCACAGGCACCTCTATTGTTCTCCCGAAGAAGTACCCTTCCACCTCCGGATCGCCCTGTAACTCTAACATTAAATAGTCTTACCTAGCCGTGCTACCCAGGCAAAACACGCCGGGTATACGGTAGGGCGGGAAAGAGTGTGTCCAACAGCAAAGAGGGCACCTAAAAGGCAGGGGTACCTTCCCCTAACCCTCTGCGCGCCGGAAAGGATGCAGCCTGCGTGTCGGGCTGCAAACTCCTCTCCAAGACGGGGGGGGGGGGGGTGTTGGTGTGCCTAAGTGGCACTAAGGTGGATGCCTTTTTAGGTAGCCCACTGCATGAGCCGCGGGCAGTCGCAAATACTAAGCAACCAACAAGCAGTAACCGCAATAATAATAAGCTGCCTTTCCCATAACACAAACATGAATTGGGTAAAACAAACAGGACGCTAATTACAGCTTCTTTCGGTCCATTAACAGGTTGTCCAGTCCTTCCTCTTCTTTCGCAAAGCACCTTGGACCATAATGAGTTGTTTGACTCTGCTCAGCACCCGCATTGCATAAAGTAAAGACTCAGATCCTATCCATCCAGCACTCCATAGCCAAGTCCTCAGACTAACAGTTATAACCTGCTGTTAGCTGTAATACATGGTGAGTGCTTTTCTTCCAGTTTCCAGCAAGGTATGCAGTAGAGGGCAACCGTTTAGTATGTTTCCAGATATTGTGTGTAGTCTAGGGTGTGTAGATTTCGCTGGTCTTGCCACTTGTTAAACTAGTCCTGCCAATATGCAAAAGTGTGCAGTAGAGGGTGTGCCAACTGTATGTCCCTGTCCCAGCCTGTGTGCACTGCAGCAGGGCAAGTGGTGAAGGTTTTGTTATTTTGGCCTGTCTGAATAATTTATGACTTATCAATTTGTATTATTTTCTAACTTACATTTCCTGTTGTATTTTCATTATTTTTCTAAGGGGATGTGTTATAACCTGCTGTTAGTTGCAGTGCATCCTCCCCAAAGATTCTCTTTTCCCTTCTGCTCAGCCAGTGTGTGATATCATGGAATGTTGATGAGCGGGCTGATCAGGGAGGATGCTGCTCCTGGTGGGGTATTTACTATGCAACTTGTAACCTAAGCTATAACTTCTTAAAGAAACCTACATTTTTATTACATCAACTGGTTACCTGACTTCTCGTTACCAAGAGAGTCTCTTAATTACTACACTAGCACCAAAAGTATCATACTGGTTAATATTATACATACTGATCACATTTTCAGAATCGACCTGAAACAGTATTTATAATGTCAAACCTTCATAGGTGGGTACACCATCACTGGTTTAAAGTAGAATTTCTTAAAGGTCAATTCAGACGACCAATCAGCAGCATTCATTTTTAAATCCTTGTATTCATGATGTATGCAGGCATACATGGAATGTTGAGGGTGATGTCGAGAAAGTGAGGAATGGGATTCAGGGAAGCCCAATGTATTTCTAGAAGAACTACGAGTGCTCACCAAATTGGAGTCACTAGGACTACATCCAACAGCTGTCTTGTGAACTGTGAATAATGTCTTGCAATCAACAAGAAGGGAAGGAAGGCACACTGCTAGCTCCTGCTCCAGTCTTGCATAAATGTATCAGTTGCTTGGATCGTTGATGCTAACAGGCCTTCTATTCGAGCCAGAACTGCTTTTAGCTTCATCTTGATGGATTTGAGCTTTGTGATCAGAAACTGGAGACCGATTGACACCAAGTTTTTTTTTAAATCTGAGAAAATCGATCTCTTGACTTGGAACAAGTGTCCTGATTTTGCCTTGTTGATAATGAAACCTAGTTCATGCAAGCGGGAGATCTGTTGACATGATAATTATGTGGTTCACGTGAATTATGATGTGTACGCCTTTGGCTTGGAGCATTCTTCTTCAGGTTTTATTATGTTGGTGAAGCACTAAGTGGCTTGTTAGACCTGGCACCATTGAAGTGGGTCTCCCTTCCATTTTTGCTCTTGCCTCATGTATTTTTGCCGGTGTTAGATGCTTTGGGCACTGTGCCGCTGCTATCCAGTGCCACAGTGCAAGTGCTCCCTTTTGTAAATTGATGTATTAATCAGTGGTTCCATGTTTGGCTATTTGGTTTACTTGTCAGACCCTAGTCCAGTGCACTGAGTGTGCCCAGGGCGTGTAAATCCAAATGCTGCTGGTGGGCTTGCAGCACTGGTTGTGCCACCCACAGAAGCAGCCTTGTAAAATGTGTCTAAGGTCTGCCATTGCAGAGCCTGCATACAGTCAGGCCCAGTCATGCTGACTGGGCAAGTGTACCCACTTCCCCCCTTCTTTTTAATTTATACATCTACCCCCTCATTTTTATGTTACAACAGCTGGAGGTCACAGTGTTCAATTACGCCGATGACCTCCAGCTAATCTTCAATCTTTCCCACTCCCCCTCGTCCGCTCAGAATGTTCAAACTGTTATGTTATTCATTCAGGACTGGATGAACTGCAACCACCTCAAGCTTAACCCAGACAAGACTGAGCTGGTCTTGACTGGAGGTGGTTGCAGTCCATGGTCCCCATCTTTTTGGCCCTCATCACTCGGTGCCCCCCCACTCCCGGTCCCTAAAGTTAAAACCCTTGGGATTCTGCTTAACTCTAAACTTTCGGTGCACTCCCAAGTCAGTTCGGTGGTATCCTCCAGCTTCTTCTCTCTCAGGATAATCAGGAAAATATCCCGCTTTTTCTCCCTTCCGGCGCTAAAGGTTATTGTAATGGCTATGGTGCTCTCGCGCCTTGATTATGGAAACATAATCTACAACGGCGCGCCGGCCTACGCCATACACCGCTTGCAGCTAGTGCAGAATCAGGCTGCCCGCCTGATTCATGGGCTGCCCAAATTCCATCGAGCCACCCCATTGCTGAAGGCACTGCACTGGCTGCCCGTGAGAGAACGGTCCTTATTCAAACTTGGCTGCCTCACCTTCCAGGCCAGGATGGGTACTGCTCCTGAGTTTATTTGCTCAGCTGTCAGTCCCTACTCACCGGGCAGAGAACTCCGCTCTACTCACATGGCACTCCTGGCCATACCCCGCTTTAAGAAAAAGAAAGCTGGCGGGGCGAAATTTGCGGCCCTTGCACCGGTGTTCTGGAACTCCCTCCCCTGGCGCTCCGAACTTCATCCTCTTTTTTAGAGTTCCGGAAAAACCTGAAAACTTTTCTTTTTTCTAGTGCTTTTACCACCTAGTATGCCCTCTCCTGCTGCTGTTTGCTGGTCGTAATCTCCAAAGCGCCATGAAACCGCTTGGTATAAGAGCGCTCAATAAATGTTTTTAAATTCAAATCCAATACAGGACTTGTGTACTCAATCGATAAGTCCTAAAAAATAATTAAAATGGCATGAAAAGGGACAGGTGAGCACAACCTGACCCCAATGCCCAAATGGGTGGATCTTGTCCCATTTTTTTTTTTCACAACCAATTTTATTGAGCAAATGAGCATCAAGAATGTGGCATCTCCACACACCAAGAACACCACAACAATATCAATACAGCAATTATATAGGCAGCAAATGATAGAGCAGACTCAGAATAGGCTCAGTATAGAAACTCCCCAGCAACCTACCCTAACCCACAACACTACCCCCCCCGCTCTGAATACCCCCCCCCAACCCTCCTTACCACACGTGCATAGAAATCTTGTCCCATTTTTAAAGAAAAATTATTTTTTTCTTGCATGGATTCACAGTTTCTCAATGGATCCTCAGATCCCACTGAGGCCATCCCAAATGTATTTGAGGATCCTTTTAGGAACTGCAGAAGATCCTTGAATACAGTTTAGGCAAGTGAAACATGCATGGGTACACAGAAGAAGCGTGTCCTAGAGCCATAGATTCCATTTTGGATCTGTGGATTACAAAAAATAGTTTAAAAAAAGAGAGGAAGAAAAAAGGACAACACCCATTGTGAAGGCAATGCGCAGTGGGGTTGGCTGCCTACAGAGGACTGAGTGAAGGGCCGGGCCAGAGGCCAGGTCCTGCAGCCTGACGTAAGGCTATAAGCAGGAGGTGTTTGAACTAGTTGAGAGTTGAACGCATGGAACTCTTGAATGTGGTGTATGATCAAAAAGTCCCCAAAATTCACTGAAACAAGCAAAGGTTAAAGTGAAGTTGTGGATTGCATTGTTAGAACACCTTAACCTAAAAAATTCACCTTAAAAACACTGTTAAAGTCAAGTTATGATCACAGATTAAAACCGAAAAGCCACTAAAATTTGCAAGTTATGATTAGGACCACAATTTGCACAACAGCCATGCAAACCATAATTTGAAGTTCAAATGCAATACTTCTGGCCTCACAATGTTTATACCAATAAATAACACCTAAGCAAAATTCAATTAAAGTACATCACATAATCAAACCAATTTTAATGATACTATAGTCATAGTTGTCTGACAAGGTGGTTTGAATAATCTGTAAAATTCTTTACAACATTTATAATCTGTTTCATTAAGGGCGAGGTTACGAACACTGCATTTGGTGTGCAAGTTATGTATTGTGGTTTTATTCATTACTTGTGAATTTCGGTGTGGTTTTTCAGTTTCAATTCGTAACCATAACTGCACCTTAACAGTTTTCAGTTTTGTATGTGAATTTCTCTTTTTCAGCATATACACTAACACATATTGTATGTCTTCTTAATTGAATGTTTGACAGTGGTTTCAAACCTCGTAATTCACAGAAAAGTGGTCATACTATACATTATTTCCTATAATTCACAATTACTAAATTAAATTACAGGATATTTAGCTTCTATAAACAAATAAAAAAGTTAAAACAAAGCATTTCCTTTTTCTTTCACTGCTGGTAAAAAAAACAAGTTTCACAATAACAGTGCAGCTGTTAGTCCGTGAATCAGCACACCTGACAAACTTAACCTTTGCATGCCTTTCCTTGATGCAAGCATCTATGAATTAATCATTCCTAATGTGTGAAGATAAACATTGTAAATGCAGAACCCTGTCAGCAAAAAGTTAAACTGTCCCACTGTGCACTTTATTTTCTTTCTTTATTTATGTCTAGCTGAACCTACTCTATAGTATCAATGTACTACAAAAGAAAAGCACATTTTAAAAAGTATTTTTCTTTATTTCCTTACAATGTGGTCTGCATTTAAAATGCGATATGTATTAATAATCATTACATAAGGCACATTTTAAATGTTAGCATATGATCCCAAACAAAAACACAAGTTTCTCAAAAAATAGACATATCTGCATTCTGAGGCAAACCAGGAATACTAACCAGATGTTGTTCAAATGCTCCAAATCTTTCGAAAGAGTACTGAACTTAAAAAAATCATGTAATATGAAAAGTACATAATGAGTTGACGTAAAGCCTCTAAGGTCTGACTCTATCTTATGTAGGCCTAGTTTCCATCTTGGCTAATAGCGGTTGGCATCTTCTCACTCTTAAACAAGCAGTTGCAATGCAATAGGTCTCGCACTAGGAAAGTTTGAGCTATTGGTATTGTAAATGACAATTTTTGTATTTATGTGTTGGTTTTGAAAATTGCGAAATGAATAGCTTTTTAATTTACAATGCCAATAGTTTTAACTTTTGCAAACGTGACACTTATAGCATTTGTAATGCAATATGTGTTGTATTTACATGACTTAGATGTATTAACATTACAAATAACAATGGCTTTTATTTTTTTAAATAATTAATACTTAAATAAAAGTTATTGTAATTTATAATGGCAATAGCTTAAAGTTTTGTAAATAACTTTTGGGAAGATTATGTTCAGTGTATTTTATTGTGATGAAAATCCAAGAACAGAAGTGAAATATTAACATCTTTTTGTGACATTTGTAATAAAGCTTGAAACATTGAGAGAACATATTAGAACCAGTTGTTGTTGAATGGTTGAGTGATGCGGTGGCGTTCAGTGGTGCGGATGGTGCTGTGGCGTTCAGTGGTGCTGTGGCGTTCAGTGGTGCTGAGTGATGCTGTGGCCTTCAGTGGTGCTGAGTGATGCTGTGGCCTTCAGTGGTGCTGAGTGATGCTGTGGCCTTCAGTGGTGCTGAGTGATGCTGTGGCCTTCAGTGGTGCTGAGTGATGCTTTGGCCTTCAGTGGTGCTGAGTGATGCTGTGGCCTTCAGTGGTGCTGAGTGATGCTGTGGCATTCAGTGGTGCTGAGTGATGCTGTGGCATTCAGTTGTGCTGAGTGATGCTGTGGTGTTGAGTGATGCTGTGGCGTGGAGTAATGCTGTGGCGTTGAGTAATGCTGTGGCGTTGAGTGGTGCTGTGGCGTTGAGGGGTGCTTAGTGATTCTGTGGCGCTGAGTGATGCTGTGGCGTTACATGCTGTTGAATTTCTGGAACTATTTATCAATTAACAAACATTACCAAAAAATACAGCCTGAAGAGCGTCTTTGGAAAGAGTCGTTTAGGTGTGCAGTGTTAAAAAAAAAAAAGCATTTCAGATCTGGAGAGCATTTTTCGCCCATCATGCGTCTGATGTCTGCTTGCAGCATGTTTCTGAAAAAGAATCAGCAGAGTCCGAAAGATATTCATGGGCAATGTCAAAAGTCACAGCAAGTGGAAGCAAGCCTGTATTTCAAGAGCTGTTAGATACTGTATTCTTGGCAACACTAAGACTGAGCAGACGGTATTCATGTTCCTGGACAGGCCCTGTCAGAGCAGCTTTAAAATATGGCGCGCTATGTTTCATGCGCGAGCGCCAGGCGGCTCAGTGATAGACACAGTGCAGGTTCAACATATGGAAATAGCACCAGACAGTAAACCTCTTGACATCTAATGGCATCCATTGGCAAAAGGTAACAGGCGCTTGGGTGATGTGAACATAATATAACGACCTAAAACTCAGACAAGTTGTGAAAATTGAAAAAGAGAACTAAGCACTGTCGGCAGTAAATGCGACGGTGTCAGGGCCGGCCCTAGGCATGTGCAAAGTGTGCACCTGCACAGGGCCGCCAAACCCCAGGGGCCGCCACAACAAGGATCGACGTGGCGGCTAGTGCATTTCAGTGTGGTACTCCGCATTACCGCACTGAAATGCACTGTCACGCATAATGCATAGTGTCTCTCAGCTGTACTGAAGTGCTGCCTGGCTGTTAAAACTGTGGGGTAGCGCGCCATGCCCCATTGCTCTGGGTCTCGCAGGCTTGCAGTTCTGAGACTGCTAGCAGGGTGAAGGTTCACAATCACACTGCTACAATGTATGGCTCATAAATCACCGCGGAGCGTCCGGCGCAATCAGGTTGTGTTCTTCTGGCCGGCGTCGCAGGGAGAAGTCACATCCTGCTGCCAGAGCGGGTCTGGGAAGTTGTGGAGAAAAGCGTAAACGGCAGCTGGCTTGTGGATTGCGGGTGGCGCCGCAAATTTATTTAGTTATGGCGCTTGCAGTGTTGCACTGCCTGCTGCAGGCAGCTTGCACCAGCCCCGCCCGTGCTAGCGCATGTTGTCGCCGTTTTGTTTACCCCCAATTCATTAGTACCGGAGCCCAGCCGAGGGAGTCGGAGAGGGCAGGAGTTTGTCATCCGGTTGCAGCAGCTGCCAGGACTGTGCCCACTTGTATTCAAGACGGAGGTCTGGTCTCACGGGGCCCTGTTTTCAGGGAGGTATGTAGGACAGGACTAACTTCATGTCTTTTGGGCCTGGTTGGAACACAATATTTTCTGTGGTGCTTGTGCTAACAGCGTCGCTGATATCAAACTCTTTCTGCTGCGCATTATGCTGTCTGATTTCAGTATTTTGCTGACCATCCACGCGTCCTCGTGTATCCATGAGTCGTCATGCCTTGGTGGACCTTGAGTTACTGAAGGGGCAGAGGTCTTAGGTATATGCATTCATGTTATTGTGTTGATTGTATTAGAAAATGAATAATCCAATAACGTTTTTGCGCAGCCTGAGACTGCAAATTACGAACTGCGAGCTGGGCTCAGCTGAACTGACTGTATTGTCTGTCATCAGGAAAGCCCTATCATTACTTTTTTCTGTTTCTCTTTGACCGCAGAACCCGTTTTTCGCTGACTGGGTAAACAATTTGCTGTTAGGCAATGCTCGTTTCGGAGTGCCTACTTAAATTACATTGTTATCTATGTGATAAACGGCGGTCAAACAGTCACTGGTGGCCCACTGTTGGATTTCCTTTAACCACAACAAACTGAGTGACCATAGCCACTGGACACAAAAAATACCGAAGTCAGTGATGGTTTTTCCCTATCAATTAAATGAAGCGCGTGTTTCTCTGATGTTTGAGTTTCCGTGTGTAAGATTTCTCAATGCCAAAAATACAAGCTGTCCATTGCTCGCAAAGCAGGCTGTTTGGAGGCAAAGTCAGGAAGGCGAGTTTCTGTTCTTCCTCAGCTCGACATCACAAACTTCTGTGTCACTTGTCATAACACTTGTCATTCATGCACACTCAGTCTACAGCAGAGGTCTTCAAACTTTTCCAGGTTGAGCCCCCCCAGCTGAATTCCCCCAGATGTTGGGCCCCCCCACCTCCCGACAGAAACCTCGGGAATCCGGCACACCACATGATCGACTGCCACGCGCACACCACTGGCCATATCCGGCAAACAATGCTCATCACAACAAGAGTGCCTAGTAAACTGCAGGCCTGTGAGTGGGTGTGACGAAACGACAGAGGCGTACCAGACAGCTCAAAACACAATCCTCCAAGACAAAATGTGCGCAAATTCTCCCCACTAGGATGCCCTGCCTTACACAGGACACAGATCAACAACAACACCACCAACATGAATGTGACGGGTGTGCCGGTGCCCAGCCACACCTAGACTCTCAATCTGTGGGTGAATCCCTGCCTTTGCCATCCTCAGGCTATGCTCCACATCCAGTTCTAAACGGTACCTAGTCTTCAACACCGCAAGTGCTGAGAACCCAATCTCACAAACTCCCCAACAAATAAACAAATACATTGTAGGATGTAAAGCACCATGCACAAGTGAACCAAAGGGAGGACCACCGTGATGAACCCACTATAAGGAGCACACCATGGGTGCTTGACCAAGCGGAACCCAAAACATGGAACCCGACCTTGCCCATGGGGGCCCCGCATTCAAGTAGCAGCTGGACGTCACGCAAAATGTCACACGCATGATGCATAGATCCCACACATGAGCACACATAGAATACAGAACAGTAACACATAGGCAAGGGAGCAGCCAAACAATTCAAATACCTTCCACTCTGAACCACAGCTCTCATGGCACCAAGAAAGCAAAGGAAGTCATCACAACCCTCCCCATCCATCATGTACACCTTGTCATCCACCAACTCCCCCACCATTCATTCCGTCCCTCCATCTGAGCCCCATCCACATCCAAACCCCTTCAACCACTTGCAAACCCATCCACCTTCCATCCCTCCATCCATCATCTCAACTCTTCATCCCTCCATCCACCCCCTCACCCATCCATCCATCATCCATCCATCCCTTCACCCAATCTATCCCCTCACCTATCCATCCACTCTTCCACCCATCCATCCACCCACTCATCCATCCAACCATTCACCCAAGCTATCCTCCCACTCATCCATCCACTCCTCCACTCATCCATCCACTCTTCCACCCATCCATCCACTCCTCCACCCATCCATCCATCCATCCATCCACTCATCCATCCAACCACCCACCCTCTCACCCATCCAGCCACCCCCCACCCACTCATCCATCCACCCAGTCACTCATCCGTCCACCCACTAAACCCCCACTCATCCATCCACCCATCCATCCCGCTCTCCACCCTCCCCCCCCACTCATGCATGCACTCTCTGAACCATCCATCTCCATGCTCCTCTCCTCACCCATCCATCAATGCACACACCTGCCCATCCACTCTGCCAATCATTCATCCATGTCATCACTCATCCATCCATCCATCCTCCCCCTCTCTCTCCATTCCCCCCTCACCCAGCCACCGATCCCTCCATCCACCCTTCACCCATCCACCCACTCATCCATCCACTCATCCACTCATGAATCCATCCATTGACCACTCATCCACCCCTTCACTCCTCCATCCATCCCCCCGTCCATCCACCCTCCTCAATCACCCATCCATCCCCACATCCACCCCTTCACTCATCCATCCATCCATTCATTCATTCATCCCTTCACCCATCAATACATCAATCCATCCATCACCTCTCTCATCCATCCACCCACCGACTCGTCCACCATCCACCCCCCATCGATCCATCTACCATTTCACTGATTCATCCACCCCTCCACCCATTCATCTACCCTTCCAACCATACACACATCATCCACTCCCATCCATCCCTCCACTCATGCATCCATCCTCTCTCCCACCATCCATTCACCCCTTCACTCACCATACATCCCCTCATTCATCCATCCACCCCCCACCCATACATCTACCACTCCACCCTCACACCTTTTATGATTCAAATTCGAATTTGCAGACCAACATCCCTGAATACCGGGTGCCCACACAAAGATCCTCATGAGTTGAGGACCGCAGACCAGAGCCCACTGTCCCGATTCATGGCCAAACCTGGATTGCAACCTCTCCCTCCCTTCCCAAAATAACTGAAGGACTCCCGCCCCCCAACTCCCCCTCACTCCCACCCCCCTTGAAAGGCTGGGGCCCTGGACCAGAGCCCACCCTGCCCGTGCCTCGAAACCTTCTCTCCCTTCTGGGAAGAGCTAACTCTCCCAGGAGGGGGTTAATTCACAGAGCTGACAGCTTCAGCTGCAGTGGGAGGCAAGGGGTCTCCTCTGCTAAAACTGAAAGCGTGTCTGTTTGTTTGCTTTCGTTTTTTAGCAGAGGAGACCCCTGCCTCGCACGCAGCCAAAGGTGTCGAGTCCGTGAATTGGCCCCCTCCTGGGAGAATCACCCAGACAAAGAAACGGGCACAAAGGGAAGATCGAAGTGGAGCCCGCGCCCCCCCTGGGATGGCGCCGAGCCCCCCCAGGGGGGCGCGCCCCACAGATTGAAGAACCCTGGTCTACAGGCTCTGCATTCTGAAATTCATCTGATCTCTGCGGCATGTGCTTATGCCCACTGGGCCAGTGATTTCAGCCAGTTTACAGTGAATGAGACATGATTTTCTTACTTTACATTTCAAACTGAGGCCGGGTGTTAACTTGTTTCATGCAGAACATAAACCACGCCTATTCCCAAAACTGTTTTTTATGAGGATTGGCGGTCAGTTACTACTTTTTACTAGGGTAGTGACCTTCCCTTTTCTGGTACATTACAGCAGTTTTGAGATCTTCTTAGAGTTTCTCGTTGCTCAAATGGGTGTAATTTCTGATATATATTGGTTTCTGTGAGTTTCCCTCTTCTTCACTTCTTGATTTCGTTCGCGAGAAAGTGTCACTCATATTTGTTGAATGTCACTCATAATTACACTGAAATTATGAACATGTCACACATAAGCAATCTGAAACCTTGGCAGCTATGCTCGTCTGAATGAAAGTTCAATGTCTGATGTATGTTTAGCTCTACCGTATGGCGGGCGGATTGTAATGGAAGGGCTGAAGGAAGCGGCACACCGGTGGGACACCACATGAGGGGACCCCACATGAGGGGACCCCGACCAGCCCGCCGCCCACCATTTTTCATCCGCAACAGCAGTGCGGCGGAGTTCAAAATCGAGGCTGCAGAATAAATTAACATTATCGGGTGCATTCCGTTGCTAGCTGAGCAACTTTAGAAAGGTCATGAAAACATTTTTTTCTTGTAAATTGTTTAAAATACCTGCAGGCGTCTCCCACTAGCACCAAGAGAGCAAACGATGAAAAAATAATGTATAAGCGTCTTTTAACATCATAGCTCGCAAGGTTCCCGGTTTCCACTCCTTGGTGGCGCATGCAGTTCCGTGTTTTGCTTGGCTTCTGGCACTTGTAGTCATGCTTCCAGAATAGGCCAACCAATGCTACAGTTCCCAAAGTGTAAAGCAAAAACCTGGTTTTTTTGAGTTATCCTTTCGTGCATTTCTGAAACTCGAAAGCACTTCTTATCACATGGAGATTAAGGGGGCGTCAAATCTTTGAAGTCTCCCAGGGGTACTGGCAGGCCACGCTCTTTCTTTGTATGCATTTTTTATCGGCATTTTGTAGAGCGCGCTGCCACTCATAAACAGAAGGCTCTCGCACTAAAGGACCCGCATTCACGCTGTTTGCAAAGAGGGCGGAAACGAAATTATTCCGCGAAGAAGAGCCGAGTTTAAGGAAGCCTGGTCCCTTCCAAGGGAGAGTGGAGGGGATCAAAATATAGAAGATGTTTGTTTCTCCCAATTTGCTAGCTTAAATTTTCCACAGTATATTCCAACTCGCCTAAGGACCTGAGGTCCTGCTCAGAATGTGTTTCAAAGATTTTCTAGGAAATAATTTCGGACTAGCTCCATAAAAATGTGTGAATGCGTATTGTGTGGTTTCCAAGCTAGAGGTACTTTCGAGTTACTGGCATCTGTGTTGTCAGGTGACCTAAAAATAAACTGGGTGTCACTTATGGAGAAGTGTGATCGATCATTGAACTTTACAGCAGGAATGTTAAAGGGCACAGACAGAGATTAAACAATACAGGGAACTCTGTTTGCTTCTGCCAAACCTTTCTGCTGTGACCACGACGGATTTTGCTGGCCAATTTCCTTGACAAGGAGCTTCTTGATCTGGCTCCCAGCCCTCCCGCCTCCCGCCGCCCGACCCCCTTCCTACCTGGGGTTTGGCCGCCGAGCGGAGCGCGGTTGAAGGGATAAGGAAACTACAAGACCCAGCACCCCTAGCGGCACACGCCGCGTCATTTGCGCGCCAGGAGGCGCTCAAATACAGCGTCACCCCCGTCTCGCGGGACGCCAGGCGAAGCCCGGGCCAAGGGCGGGCCCGTTTAAGCCCGTTCAAGACCGGGTAAGACTGGACTGGGCCACCTTATTGACATTCTACCTACTCCCCCTCTATGTGATATATTATTCATTCTTGCTTTGCTGTGCCCCGGTGTTCCTTATTACCCTTTTGAACTTTGTTTACCCTTACTGTAAGCATGTCACCTAGAACTACAAGAAGCAACAAGCCATCCCATGCTGCTCAGACTATTGTTCCAATCGACCAGTTCATCGCAAGGGCAAATGACGCCATAAATCAAGGCGTCCTCCTGCTAGAAAGGAGGGTTTCCCAAGATCTAGCTACAGCCAAGCGTTCCTCTCTGGGACTGTTAGCTGCAGCTAAAACCCCACTGCGCAACTTAGACTCTGGCACACCACTGGACTCCCACATGGTCCCAGGCACTGTGGACCTGTCGGTGTCCATTGATCTTTCAGCTACACAATTATCACACCCTCCCACACCCCAATCACCCCTATCAATCGAGAGAACTCCGATTCTCTTTACAAATCCAACCGATGAGGATTCTCATTCCACCAACACTAGGGGTCAGAGGGAGGGAGCCATACGGAAAAAAAGAAAGGGGAAAAAAGGGAAAAAGAATTCACCTCAGAAAACTAATTCACAGATCCAGCAAGGATCTCCGACACAACTTACTATTCAATCCCCTCTCCCCAAACAAGGTATAAGTCAACCCTCGCTACCTCAGCAACAGGCTAGTTCTATAACACCAGATATCATCAACCTCTCATCCGACATTCCCAATTCTAGCCCCAGTGGTAATGTGGGAAGTGGGCATGACCCTCGTACCCACGATACTCATATACTGGTTTCTTTAGAGGCACTAATTAAGTTATACATGCAACCTATTGAGTTATCCTTGTCCAAAATTGAAAAAACACTAGCAACACTAACATCAGACCTTAAGATTAAGAAGAGCTCAATTCCCACCCCTTCTGTGGTCCAGACACTCAACCCTAAACCAAATAAAACAGGGGCAACAACGACTCATCAAACGCATCAAGCACCCAAATCTGTGACTACCACAGCGGTAGTCCACCAAAAACCATTAACTACAAATGTGCAGCAAACGTTACCAACTACTGCTGCAAAAAAGGGCCCTGCTACACCATCACTTCCAGCTCCACCCTTGGTCCCAGTCCCTACCCGTACTCTACCCCATGCCCCGAACTTAACAAAAACACCAGCAACTAAAAACGCCGCTTACAATCCCAGACGAAATGGAGGTCGCTCAACCCATCTCCCCCCAGAAGCAACCCCATTTGTTGTTATCATGACCGGGGTTCCTGAGTTGAATCCAAACTCAGAGGAACCAGGATGGTCTCTAAAAAAATAAAGTGTTACATTGGTTATCAACCAACAGGCCTCTTCCTCCCTACACTAATAATAGAGTTACAACGGTCCGCAGGGTCGTTGGGTAGGTAAAGAGTTAAAAACAATTCCTTTTTCATAAAAAAAAAAAAAAAAACAATTCCTGGAGATTGCGTAATAATCAACTTTGAAGATCCCCAAACAGTCGAACATATTTGCTCCTGGGGCTCCCAATTATCATCAGAAGGAATAGGCACTAAAAGACTGTCCTTCTTCTATCCTCCAGCTAACCGCTATGCTCCAGGTCCAGAATGGAACTGGACCCAGGTAGGAAGCTGGAATAGAAGACCAGATTGGGTAGACTGGGCAGGCCAAGGAGGCAGAGACACCATGCCATCCTTTGACTGGAGGGGTGTTCCTACGTATAACAGATATGATTGCCTGGAGATGGTGGATTGACCACCATCGACCAACAACCAGGATAGCAGGAATCCCCCTTCCTTAGGATTAATACCATCTATTTCTCCTAGACCTTTACTACCCTCGATTCCACCTTCCAGTCTTGTGTTACCACCTCACATTGTTGAAACAACGGTAGTAGCAGAATCACATCCTCAACGATGTGTTGAAACCTTGCCTTACTCTGTTATCGATGACAATCATATTTCCTTCCATACTTCGCTTCAACCAGGAAGTCCAGCAGTTAACACCATAATTTCGTCGACCTTGCTAATATCTGTATTATTCTGGAACGTAGCAGGTCTTCGATCGAAGATCATACTTAAACCATGGCTGGAATTTGTATCTACCCATCAGATAATTTGTCTGCAGGAGACCTGGGCAATTGATCCAATACACTTACAAGGCTATAAAACATTCTACTCCCCAGCGTGCACCACCACTCACGGCAGATCTATGGGAGGCCTAGCAGTATATATTTCAAATAACCTGGCAGTAAGGAATATCTCCGTTCTCCATACTACTTCGAATTACCAAATTTTATTGGTTATTTTTAATAACTGTACGTCATACTGTTTTTTATTCATTTTTATAACAACCTATCCCCTGTAGACTGTGTGAAAACTGTATCCGCAATTTCTCTTCTTATAAATGAACAACGCTCTAAGCAACCATCATCTGCTTGTAATGTAATATGGGGAGGGGACTTTAATGCCCCATTGTGTGCTAATTATAAAAAAGGCATTTGCGGGCTTCTAGATGAAGAAGACTGTCCATTGACTCACTTTACCCATTCCTACTTAGGTGACTCTCTTAACGACAGTCTTACTTCGTTAGAACTGATGTTTGCAAATGAACTTGTAGACCCTCCTGCAGACTTCAGACCCACTTTCCACGGTAGAGGTTGCGCAAGCACCATAGATTTTATTTTATGTTCTTACTTTTTAAAGGGCAAACTTTTTCAGTTTACCACAGGCTCAGAAATTTCAGGCGATCATTTCCCTAATAGCATTATTCTTAAGATAACCTCGAACGACTCCTATTCTATCAGGAAGAGCTTACTGACCCAGAAATCCCTGACCATGGACAGAACCAACGGTTTTTCCGTGAAATGGTCAAAGATCGATCCCATAATAATCACCAACAAGGTTATATCCAAGGCATCTCCATGGATAAACACCTGTTTGGCGGAAGATTCCACCCCCGAGCTAATTATATCTAGCTTCCGGGAGATCCTAAAAGTCATACAGGCTGAATTATTCCGTCATCACAAAGCAGGTAATCAGTCAGCTCCAAGATGGTTCAACCCGGCCTGTCGTAAAGCGTTATCTGCCTTAAAAAAGGCATTACATAATCCAGTCAGAGACAAAAACGAAGTAGCTAAACTTAGATCTGAGTACAAACAGGCCCAAATTAATTGTAAAAAAGACCACAAGAAAAAACTGTGGGCCCAACTACACGCGAGCTGCCGTAGCAAGGACTGCTCCCAGTTCTGGCAGGTAGTCAAATCCCCTTTCCTGGCTGATGTAAATTCACATCAGCATTTGGACGTGGCTGTGACTGCAGACGAGTGGGTGACTCACTTTTCAAAGATCTTTAGTGATTCCTCCTCGGTCTGCACTGCACAGGTCAAATCGACAGCTGATTCCTCCAAAACGCAGGTATACCCAATAGATCTCCACTTCACTCTTGGTGAGATCATACACGCTCTATCCTCCTCCAAAACCGGAAAGGCTCCTGGCCCTGACGGAGTCCCCCTTGATATCTTTGTCACCAACATCGACCTATGGTCCCCCATCGTCACCCAGGTGATGGCGGCGGTATCAAAAATTGGCCTTTTGGACTCCTGGTCCTCTTCCATACTTCTTCCAATCTTCAAAAAGGGCGACAGAAATAACCCAGCCTGTTACAGGCCCATCTCCCTCCTGGATTCTATGGGGAAGGTCGCGGGACGCCTAATTCTGGAACGTCTCCAGGATTGGGCGACAGAGAAGAACATCGTTACCGACCTTCAGTATGGTTTCCAGGAGTGACTTGGTACTGTTGAACAGGCCTTAAATGTAACCCTTTTAATAGGCAAGTATGTGGGAGTAAAACGGGGCAACCTATACCTGGTCTACGTCGACCTTAGTGCGGCGTTTGACTGTGTGATACACGCCAGGTTGTGGTCCATCCTGGAAGAATTGGGCGTCGATCCTCCACTTATCAAGTTTCTGCGTGAGCTTTATTCCGATGCCACGGCCTGCTTAAGATACGGGATAGGCGGAGACCTATCACCCTCATTCCCTATAACACGAGGAGTCAGACAGGGCTGTGTCCTGGCCCCCTTTTTGTTTAATCTATATACTAACGGGCTGGAAACAGCCATGTTAGAAAGGAGCCAGGACCTACCTACTATTAACCATCGCCCTATCCCAGCATTACTCTATGCTGACGACTCCGTCATACTAGCCAGAACACTAGTACAGCTGCAAAAACAACTGGACAAATATTGCAAATATATGCTTTCTTTGGGGTTAAAAGTGAATAATAGTAAGACCTTTGTCATGTACACGGACCGAAGGTTAAAAACCCTAAACACCTTTATATAGAGCAAACTAAATTAGAAAGAGCTAGGGAATATCCTTACTTAGGTATTTTATTTGACGACCAATTAACCTGGAAAAGGGCGATGGCAAGCAGGAAACTGCTCTATCAGAGAGCGACTTCGGCGCTTGTCTCCTTCTCTAGAAAATTGGGCAAACCTGCTCCATCCGAGTTGCTCAAAATTTATCAAGCCAAATGCCACAGCATTGCAACATATGGCGCAGGCGTCTGGGGCTACGTAAACACAGAAGAACTGCAAAAAATCCAAAATGGTTTCATAAAATACCTACTGGCACTCCCACAGAGCGCTCCAATATACGGTTGCCATATCGAGCTTGGCATTGACTACCTTTCAGATAACATCAAATGTCAACCAATCCTCCTATGGCACCGTATTTGGAATAAACCACAATGTCACCTAACACGTGCCCTGATCTCTGATTGTTTAAATATGACGTGCTGGAAGAAAATCCCATGGTTAACATATGTTTTTAACTTCTTGAAGGACCTGAACCTCACACAATACTTCACTGAGCCATCTTCATTAGTTGATATAAGCAGAAACGCATTGAAAAACCAATGCCTTAACCACCTAAGAGAACTGCCCCTCTCTTGTGAAGTAGATAAGCAAACAAATGTGCAAGTATTGATGGTCCAAGTTTCCCCTGGTATCCAGCCCTACCTCACTTTTTATTTATCGAACTATGAAAAGTACTTACTAACTAGGTTCCGTTTTAACTTGTTTTTCCATCTTGTCACCTTTCCCACTGTGTCAAATTGGTCTCACGACCTAGCCAAATGTCCGTGTGACCAAGTCTCTCCCCAAACAACTATTCATGCTGTTTTGTTTTGTCGTTATTACGATCAAGCGCGCAAACGTTGGATTATTCCACTGTTGCGCCAAATGGGGTTGAGGACCTGTCGTCCGGCATTCTTGGCACTTCAGCAGTTAGACTCACAATATGTGGCAAAGAATGTAGTTCTCTTTCTAAAATCATGTCTAACGACCCGCAATACTATGGAGATAATGTCTAACTGAATTTATGATCATCTGAATCAATTTGTACATAGATTTAAAGCATAGTCTTTTTTATATTTTCGCCTTGCAATGTAATAATGTGATTTTATGTAAATGTATTCAATTTGTATGATGTACTTTTTATGATTATCTAAACGTTAATCGAATAAAAGATTTGAACAGAACAATACAGGGGACATTATAGAGCCTTTGGGGGAAGGCCTGTCCCTAGAACAATAGGACCCCAATAGTCACCGTGATCTTCCTGAAAGAAAAGGCAAAAGCCATGACAGTGCTGTTCTTCCAATGGCTAAAGATGCGAAGTGCTAAAGAACTGAGTGTTCGATGGGATGGAACGCAGCGGAGATGTCCAATAGAATGAGGACTCCTCCCCTTTTGTCACCCACTGCAAAACTAGCTACAGCTTCTGCTCCTCTGCCTGGTCTGAACAGCAGGATGCCTCCAAAAAAGATGGCATTCAAAGAGTGGCAGCCTTCGGTTTCCGGGCAAAGAGCCACCGATTATTTCTCTGTGGGGGGTTGTGGGGGCCCTGTCATGGCCCTGGCACTGCAGCTATCTGTGCGCCCAGTCCCTCATGTCGATTGTCACAATGCCCTCCTCCTAAATTGTATCATTCTGAGACGAATTCGGAAGGGTAGGAGCAGCCGCAGGTACCGATCATCTAACGACTTTTCTGGACGTATTATTGAAACACCTTCCTGAGCTCCGCCCCGTCCGGACCCCCTCTTCCGGGGCCCCCACCTACGCTCCCTGCACAGGGCCACCATGAGCCTAGAGCCGGCCCTGACGGTGTAACTGACATCAAATTTGAACCCCCTGCTGTGAACCAGGCCAATTAGACTGTTCGCGAGAGAGAGAAATGAGAGATAGCTCAACTCTGACAGAAAAAAAAATCCCACTCCGTGGCGACTGAGAGCCCGGGGCTATTAACACCTCTCAGTATACGATTAGAGGCCAAATGGGCGTGGGAGGGGTTGAGATGTACCATAGAACCAGGAGGATTTTAAAGTGGGAGCTGTGCTGCAGCATCAAGTTTTATTAACTTTATGCTTCAGAACGGCTTCCACTTCCGTAATATCAGTACAGATGCCGCCCTTGTTTGTAATACGAAAAGATGCGCCTTCATTGTAAGTGGCCTGACAATACGTTTCCATATGCTACACCCGCCACATCAGAAAAGATAAACCCTGCATTAACATCTAATACATCTTTGTTCATGTCCACGATGCCAAAGTTTACATGGCAAAAATAAAATACCTCAAGACATCGATCAATGCTTTTGTAGTGCTTGAATTTATCAGCTAGTAGCAGAGCACACATTTCTGTTTCTTCTGCGAACTGTTGTGCAGAATTCAGTGCCCAAGGTCAAGTTAGTGCAAAACCGAAAGAGTAAATGGGTCAGTGTGTGAGAGTGTGGAAAGGAAAGGCAGAGAAGAGTGTGAAAAGAAGCGACAGAAGAGTGTGGACAGAGGGGGGAAAGAGTGTGGAAAGAAGAGGCAAGCAGGGGGAGACAAAAAGAGGAGGAAGGCAATTTGATGGGAATGGCAACGGAGAGAAGCACGGAGAGGAAGCTTAAGACTGAAACAAGGGTGAGCAGCATGGAGAGGGAGCCCTAAAGTGCAGTAGGGGAGAAAAGCACAGAGAGGGAGACAGAGTGCAGCAAGGGAGAAAGGAACGGAGAAGGAACCTGAGAGTGCAGCAGGGGTGAGAAGCACGGAGAGGGACCCTGAGAGTGCAATAGCGGAGAGAAGCATGGAGCGGGAGCCCAAGAGTGCAGCAGGGGAGAGAAGCAATGGAGAGGGAGCCCGAGAATGCAGCAGGGGAGAGAAGCACAGAGAGGAAGCATGAGAGTGCAGCAGGGGAGAAAAGCACAGAGAGGGAGACAGAGTGCAGCAAGGGAGAGAGGAACGGAGAAGGAGTTTGAGAGTGCAGCAGGGGAGAGCAGCACGGAGAGGGAGCCTGAGAGTGCAATAGCGGAGAGAAGCATGGAGTGGGAGCCCAAGAGTGCAGCAGGGGAGAGAAGCAATGGAGAGGGAGCCCAAGAGTGCAGCAGGGGAGAGAAGCAATGGAGAGGGAGCCCGAGAATGCAGCAGGGGAGGGAAGCATGGAGCGGGAGCCCAAGAGTGCAGCAGGGGAGAGAAGCATGGAGAGGGAGCCAGAGAGTGCAGCAGTTGAGAGAAGCAAAGAGAGGGAGACCGAGACAAGCAAGGGAATAGAAGCACAGAGAGGGAGCCCGCAAGTGCCGTTAGGAAAAGAGGCACGGAGAGGGAGCCTGAGAATGCTGTTAGGGCGAGAGGTACGGAGTGGGAGCCCGAGAGTGCTGTTAGGGAGAGAGGGAGCCCAAGAGTGCTGTTGGGGAGAGAGGCACGGAGACGGAGCACAAGAGTGCTGTTAGGGAGAGAGGGAGCCCAAGAGTGCTGTTAGGGAGAGAGGTACGGAATGGGAGCCCAATAGTGCTGTTAGGGAGAGAGGGAGCCCAAGAGTGCTGTTGGGGAGAGAGGCACGGAGACGGAGCACGAGAGTGCTGTTAGGGAGAGAGGGAGCCCAAGAGTGCTGTTGGGGAGAGCGGCACGGAGATGGAGCACGAGAGTGCAGCAGGGGAGAGAAGCACGGAGAGGGAGCAGAGAGTGCAGCAAGGAAGAGAGAGCATGGAGAGGAAGCCCAAGAGTGAAGCAAGGGTGAGATGCACAGACAGGGAGCCTGAGAGTGCAGCAGGGGACAGAAGCATGGAGAGGGAGACAGTGTATCAGGGGCGAGAAGTACGGACAGGGAGCCCAAGAGCGAAGCAAGAGAGAAAAGCAGGAGACGGAGTCTGAGAGTATAGAAAGGGAGAGAGGCATGATGAGGGAGCCCGAGAATGCAACAGGGAGAGAAGTGAGGTTGAGAAGATGAGTTGGGGAGAGAGGCATGAGAGGTGGAAGGAACAGCAATGGAGATAGACCGGGGAAAGGAGTAAGCATGGGGGAGATGAAGATGAGAACAACAGGGAAAAAAGGAGCGGGAGGGGAAGGAAAGATGACATGGAAAGGGGAGAGAGGTGTGGAGGCTGGGGTGAGAAGTGAGAGAGGCAGAGGGAGGGCCATGGCATTGAGGGGCCCAGAGGAGATACAGAAGTGGAAGTGAGGCAGATTGTGGCGGCTACAGAGGCAGTAGAGAGATTAACCAGGAGCAATGACGCGTGCCGCTCAATGTAAACCGAAGAAGGGGGGTTTGGCCTTGTGGGAATGAGGGTAGGTTGGGCCACAATATATTCGAAACAAACAGTTTACCTATACCTCAATACTAACTTCAGGCAATGAATGCTGGTGAAGGGATAAACCAACTTTATTAGCTTTATCCCGACATTGATTTATGTCATTTATTTATAATTCAATTGTAAAAATCTTTCTTTTGTGCAGAAACAAGATCGTTATCAACTTCATGTATTGCCATATACTTAAATACAAACACACAAATCCAAAAAATAAACAGTGAAGTAAACACAATAATAAACATGTGATTATACATACAAAAGAACTTTTTGTTTATAATTGTTGCGTATCATGGAACAAGTAATAAAATACTCAAGAAAAAAATCACAAATGACAGTGTGAAGCAAGGGGCGTGGGAAACTGATCAAAGTCACACCCCAATTCCTGAAGACAAATGAATTTGGTCAAATCAGGACAATGTCATTTCTAGAATGAGTATCACTGGCATTGAATGTCATTAAGGGAAAAATGCCGATGCGTTTCGAATCCCGCTAACTGATTCACAGGATTCTCATCAGGGCGGTATTGGTCGGATCCATGGGAACTATTTACAAAAAAGAAAAGGGAAATTTGTTTTAACGAAAGGGGTCCTCAATCCATACAATAATTCAAAGCATCAATATGATGCAGCATACCTTGTCTTGATTATGTCCAAGGTTGCGTTTACTGACTGCTGTCGTCAATGCCACGTTTTGTCAACTGCAACAAAGTGGATCTTAAATCAGAAATAGTCCTTAGTGGGACAAGGGATACAAGTCTCATGAATTCAAAGTGGAAGAGAGCGGCTTTACCTTGATTATTCGTGTTCTCGAGGCTGAGTTATTCTGTTTTTCATTCAAGATCATTAATTTTCCATTTGGGCGAACATCTCAGCAAAATCATTATTTGATTGGTTAAGAGATTGTTTGTGTTCCCCAAATGTTTGTTGCCAATTAAGTGAAAAGTGAGAGACTTACTCATGTTTTTAAACAGCGGACCTTGAAGAGCTCTTGTCACTACAATTTCGGGGATCTCCACTCTGTGAGAGTCAAGCACAGGGGAGGGAGGTTGAGTTTATCGGCTTAGTTTTTGTGAGATTGAAAAGCGCTAAATGCCGGTTCTTGGGCTTACCGTTAGACTGCGCGTTGCAGCTGAATCTTGAATTTCACTGCCGTGCGGAACCGGGAAGAATTAGGTGTCCGCAGGAGTGCCGGGGAGTTTGGTAAATATGTCAGGTGATCCCAGAGTGGCCAATCAGGTCCGATGGAGTCCCGATTTCATTACAGTGTATTGTGGGACATGTAGGCAGTTGCCTATTTCTAAGCTCTGTTGATCTCACTTAAACAGTTTAAACCTTTATTCACCAAAGATGAGACTTAAGTGTAATAAAGGACATGTGGGACATTCCAGACGTGACACTGTGCACTACAGAGATGGTTGGCTCTTCATACCTTCGTGTATATGCCATCTTTTTAGTTTAAGATAAGCAGGGAGACAGAATGTTGAACAGGAGATGTGCAGGGCGCTGAGAAATCGCCGAGGAAAAGCGCGTGCACATCCCCTGTCCAACATTCCTGGCAAATCCACAACAATAGGTCTTTCGCTGGACGCAGCGCTTTGCGCTGCTAACACCAGCGAGACCGAAAAATTGAAGTCGCCACCTTTTTCGATTCACACAGAATCATTGTCTTGCTTGCTATTAGACGCAGATGTTGTCTGACCGTATCTTTCTAAGAGTTGTGAAAGTGTCAAGCCATCCAGTTGATGATATAGACATAACACTTTATGCAACATGGGGATGGGTAAAATGTCTACTTCCTGCCATGTCTAGGTTAAATAAGAACACATACGGACGTATAACCAAAATAAAGTAGTCTGAATTGACGTCCTTTTACCAATATATGTTCATATGGAAAAATCTGGGATGCACACCTTGATGCTCATAATCTATGTCAGACATTCCTAAACGTATGTTAGAAATTCCAATTTCTGATAAGATTTAGTATATAAAGGACTACCACTTGTCAGGAAAGGTCCTTCGCCCAGATTATCGCCTGAGATTCTGCCAGTGACAGTCTCACCTACTGCCAGCACACTTCGCAGATGCTACATCTCGTCTGAAGCTGCTAAAGCTGAGTCCAGGAGGAAGACCAGATTGCTCCTTCATCGCGTGTTTGCCCTCCATGGGAAACACTGTCTTAACACCTCTGCGGATAAAGACAGCCTTTGCTGTTAACAAAGTAGGCGGTGTGTCTCTTTACCCTAAGAAACTTTAGCCTGCAACTTCTCTGCCTTCCATGCTCCTGTGGTGCATAGCAGTAGGCATTAGGTTTTAGATAACATTTTAAAAATTGCTAGAAGTGTTGACTTTATTTTTATTATTCTTGTTATAATATTCTGTGTAGTTGTTTTAGATGTACTGAGAAACAGATTGTTCCCGTAGTAACATATACTTTTACCTAAAAGTGTTCATTCATCTTAGTACTGTGTGTGTGATACTGTGTATAACAAAATATCGTTTGTTGCTGTTTCCACTGTGCCCCTGATCCCTGGGATTGTTAATAATCTAAGAGCAATGCCTCTATCTCAGTTACATATTGAATAGTATTTTGCGGGGCTACAATAACATGTCTTTCACATTAATTGCTGGTGCATTGAGCCACGTTCATCCGTGTCATCCGTGGGTGGGAAAGCTCACCTTTTAGAGCTACACCAAGTCGTCACTTAAGCAACAGAGTAATGTGTAATATAGCCTTGTATTGCTATCTTAGGGTCCAGATGACATTAATAAACTGCTCGGCCTTTGAACTTGTGTTTTGTAAATGTCATCAGAACTGCTCAATACCAATATAAGCCCATATTGCACAGTTTCTTTTTATATGATCTTTATTGAGGTTTCATAGGATACAAAATGCAGCAGTAATGATCATCAGATTAGAATTCCAACACTGATGCAATCCTTAATACGATCAGTTAAGCAAATCCCCAACAACTCCCACACTGCTCTCGTGACCGGCAATAAAACGCAGATAAGGTTCATATTGCACCGTTGCCTGTCATGTATTCTCTCTGTCTCTATAGATATATATGTGTGTGTGTATATATATATATACATATACATATATATATATATATATATATATATATATATATATATATATATATATATATATAGCTATATATATATATGTGTGTGTGTGTGTGTATGTCTATGTGTGCCACTTTCACAATGTCACCTTTTTAATGTATCAGACATAAATGACTAACTTAATATGTCATCACTGTTATCAATTTGATGTGTTCCAAACACAAAGGATAACAGCATAAGAGTATGGGGCTTCTTAAAGCAGTGTGAAATTTCACACTTTGCAAGCTGGGTTCCCAGTGCCACCATTGTAACAGTTAGGTCATACCGATAGCACCTACTACAAATGGGGGATAGAGCGCCCACCACAAAAGCTGATTGGCCTTAACACCAGAAGCTGTTGGGATCAGAGTTCTTAACTGCAGAGCTTGAACTGGGAACAATAAGGAAAGGGCAAGGGCTGGCAATCTAGGACCATGGTAGCCAGGCCAGAGTGAACGAAGGGGACAGGGCTGAAGGACTGCTGGGCCCTTGACAGGCTGCAAAATGCTGTATACCTTTATGCTGCAAACAGGTCTGACTTTGATGTCTCAGATTTGAACATTGTATCAAGTGAACTGACAAAAAGAACCAACAAAGGTTGTAGAATGCTGTATCTTTCTGACCAATTACGTTAGCTGGAAGAACTTATTTGATATCATTTCTCCTTATTGCTAATTGTTTTAAGAGGCATAGTTTGTAAAATGCCTGCAGTCATAGGCATCCTGGCCACCTATCTACCCCAACCTTTTATTTGCTCCAACAAGTCCTTAAATTTCACAGTAAATATTTCCTATTTCCAATACTTAAGGAAACTATAACATTTGAGTTAATCTGACTATAGCTTGTTTATAAGTTAGGGGACACTAAGTGGTAGGAAGTTTGTGGATCCCTGTGCTTTCTGGAAGTTTATGTCTTGGACAGAAAAACTGTTGGGGTAATTTTGAGGGTGGTAGCTTGGCCAGATGTCTGGGCAGGCCTAACCAACCTCTTTCAGCAATAAAAAAAAATAATAATCTTCCAATTATCTTGTTGGCTTCCAGAGGGGGGTGGGATTGAGTAAGGACCTCCTGTCTGCCTACCCCTGAGGACGGTCAGAAAGTCTGTTCGGTGTGGGGATTGGTTCGATGCCTGGCGGGCCGTCCCTCATGGACATCGCTTCATCAAAATGCCAGAGTAGTGGCATCACACAAACTTTGACCTGGTGACATCACCTGAAGTGATATCACCTGCCTTTTGACTAACCCCGATGATGTTACAGGGAGTGACATCATGTGACCCCAAAGGTCCTTATGAAATCAAAATAAGCGACATTGCATGACCTTTGGCTGGGTGCTATCACAGGAAGTGATACATTGAGCTTTTGGTTACTTACATCACACACAAATGCTGGAAAATCTACAGTTACAAAAGAAGTACCCTATAAACATGCATTCTTCAAATCCTATTGGATGTATCTTTAGTTCTGGCTCTTCTTGATAGATGGCCATATAATCCTAATCTATCTAGAAAACAGTTGTCCGTTAAATTGGCTATGCTCTCAAGCTTATCCGCCTGTACAAAAACTTCGGATAGGAGGGTTCTGGATTTAACAGGTAAGAGTAAAAAACGTCATCGCTGTATTGAGTATAATGCATTTCCAAATAATGACAATTTGTGTGGTTCTGTGCTTGAAAACTTATAAAGATTGTACCTGTACATTGCGACCTGATGATTCTACATAATTGCGGATTGCTTTGCAGAAGCTGTTCAAAACGGTACTGTCTTTCACAATTGCTAGATGGCTGAACTCAATCATGGAAGCAGCTGGTATTGACACTAAACTCTTTGGAGCTCATTCTGTTCGGGGGCTATGGCCTCTAAGTCTTTTATGTTGGGTTCCACCATTCAGGATATTAAGATATCGGCTGGCTGGTTAACTGAGTTTGCTTTATGACAAATTTTATTATAAACCTGTGGGCAATATTTCTGTGGTTTTCGATAAGCGCTACACTAGCATAATCGGAGCCTCCGGTCGGGAAATAAAATTTGCTAGCATTCGCGCCAAGATTTTTCAATTCTGTTAAGGACACGGAGGCGAGGATTATCCCGCCCAGTATTATCAGTCATTAATTGGTTGTCATGATTTCATTGTCCTCCTTTTTGATGTTTGCCCACCCGTATGTAGTCTGTGTTATATGGATATTATGGGTCTTATTTTCTTTCCAGGTTTAGATCAGAAGTCAGAGTGCTCCTGTTCCAGTCTTCATATTGGTGTTGGCACTTCGTGCTCCTGTTGGTTCCTGTCTCAGTTAGAGTTGATGGACTGTTCGGAAAGAGGCTCTTAGGATGGTGATAGCTACTCTTATATGGATGCTAGACCATGATTGGTGGTTGTGAGCAGGGTTTAATGAGAAATGTAGTCTATGTTTATGTTAAAACTTTTTTTATTGGCTGCTGTGTTTTGCAGTAAAAGAAGGAGAAGCATAATCTTCGCCTCCGTGTACTTAATAGAATTGAAAATTCTTGGTCGAATGCTAGCAAATGTTATAGTCCTAACGACTGCAAGGCACCACACGTGATACCATCACATGTGCTAACTTGACATGAAGTCAGCGTCCACTCTGGCCTCATAAACTGAGTGTCCGCACTCCCAAGCTGTACCAGTGGCTGGGAGCAGTCTCACCTAGGTGAAACTGTCCGATGGTCCTTTTGATGAGGTAAGTGGTGTGTGCATGTATGTGTGTGTTCTTCCTACTGTGGATGCAAACTTTAGCCCTGGAATTGGACATAACTGCGGCCCCTGACAGGCTGACTGCGCCCAAAATTGCCTCCTAATAGGACACTATTTAGAAATGAATGTGGGCATCTCATCTGTAATGATGGGGTGTGTGTATATACACTTATGATGCATACTACTGGAGCTGAGTAATGACTAAAGCAAGTACATCCATTTACAAAGCCTACAATAACCAATAGGCAGGTATGCCAGCATGGGGTCATCCTCAAACCTATACTAACTTCTACAGATATCACAGTTTTACATCAAACGAAATAGTGAAGACAGACCTTTCACTACTTTAAAAAGGATGCACATTTGAGTACACACTGTCCATCCTCTATTTTGAAGACCCGCCTTGGGTTCAAGTTCTCCGTCTACTATCACCAGCCTTACATCTTAGTAATCACTGAGTTACCATTGCCGTCCCAGACCAGATGCCGGTATTCCCTAAAATCTAGGGTAAGGGATAGCCGCTCATCTTTTAGGAAGCATTTGCACCTTCATATGAAATTACCGAAGTTGTGTTTCAATGCATGTGCGTCATATATGCATGAGCTATTTCACTTATCACATGTCTTGCTTTGCAGTGACATGCAGTGTAGTGTCACCTACATGTCCACTGCATGATTTGATAAGTAAATATATGTTCATATAGGGAAGTCCTAATTAATTTGACTTTATTCTTTTGTTATTTACCTCAATAGGTTAGTTTACCTATATCTACACCCAGGTAGGACTCAGCTGGGTTTCTTTTGGTTGTTAATATATGCAACTCTGCGATTAGGCTGCATGACAGAGTTAGGGATACTGAGCCCTGAAGAATGCCCCAGACCTGTTAAGGCTACACATTAGAGCAGAAACATGTTGGCTTAGAGAGACATGTTGAGCCATTGCCCTCATAAATACCTTCTCAACTTAGTTTTTAGATACATCTGAGGTCCCCAATGTTAAAGGTGATATACGGGGAAACCACAAAGATATTTTTAATTAATCTGGATCCCGACTTTGATCCCTACTTCAGTAGTTTTTATCTAAGAACTCCCTCCTGTCAGGGTCCCTCAGGAGGTCAAGTCCGCCCTGGTGGCACTGTCCTACCACAGTAGAGAGAGGTTGATGATGATGAAGCATGACACAAATGTGTGTGAGGCTTCCTCTTCCATAAGAATCGTCTTCCCTTGTGTTCTGACAGTAGTTCTGTGACGTCCCTACTCTAGACATGGACTCGTTTACCCAGCTAGAAAAACAGTTGACTGTCTTTGCTCAGAAGCTACTGTACCCTTTTGACATTGTGTTAGGTCACATAAGTCGAAACATCCATTCCATTCTACTGAATATCACATAAAGCTTCATCAAAAGAGTGTGCCGCATCCATACAATCGAACTTCTTAAATACAATTAGCAAGGCATCTTGTGTCTCCAAACAAGCATTCAAAGTTGTTACTAAAAAAGTAGCCCAGGCCAAAGCATGCCCAGTAGTGCAACTAATCTTGTAACCCACCTTTCTCATTCCTGATTAAACTGTGCAGTGCAAAAAGTAAAAAAGTACCTTTAGAGAATACAAACATTCTCTTAGATCCTCTAGATCCCCAGTAAAACCTTGGGTACTTAAAGGGACTACTAGGATATCTATAGAACCTAATATCAAGATTTGCTTCAGTGTTGAGAGGCATAGTTGTAACTCTTGTACTGGGTCCTGAGGATGATCCATAGCAAGAGTAAAACCTAGAAGTCATTTGAAATGCAATCTACAATGGACTGGGTGCTTAGACGTTCTGTGAAATGTCCTTCTTGATTGCTTGAGGAATGGGTGACTCCTCCCAGTATTCACAACCAACCCTCCACTTAAATATACATGTGAAAGGTGCCAAATGGTTCCTTAAGAGGGCCCCATTCAAGAGGAAAAAACACAAAAGATACCAAAAACTATTTGACAGTCTTGCAGTTCTTGATTGAGGACAAAGAAGTCTTCAGAAGTCGATATATTAGGCGTTAAACTTTCCTTGACATAAGGATGTAGCCAATCATGAAATCCAGAAGAAAATTCAAAAGAAATCCAGCTTTGAGGAGCAAAAGATAGTGCCAAAGATAGTACCATATGAGCAATAAACACAACACAAAATAAGGGCACATATGCGGTGTGATGCATCCATCACATTTAATTGAAGCCGGAACTTATGTCACAGGAAAAGATTCAAAATCATCTTGGATTGGAAACCAAAGAATCCTCTGATCAGACCACCTTATTGGAACGAGCAATTTATAAGACTGGAACAAACCCATTTTGACAGACACATAGTTGAGGCTTAGTATGTGAAGAAGAACCCCAAATGTGTCATATTTTGCCAAATGTAGAATCCCTGTTGTCTGACCTCTGTCATTTCCTGTCACTGACAGAGCAGCTGGTGATCGCATCCGTTAAGGGCCAATGTGATCAGACTGCTTTGATGCCAAGCCACGCGAAGAGCATAGTAACCTGCCACATGCCATCTGAGGGTGAATCAGTGTAATCTTTCTCTAACCCCTTGCAATATCTGGTAAACTCATGCTAAAGAAGTGATAAATTAAGGTCTGTGAGTTTCTGCATGGACATAAACCAGAACTAAAACCTGTTCAGACTAACACTTAATTACCAGGGACAACAAGGTAAACTGGATTCCCTACGTAAAATCAGAACTGGTGGAAGTGTTACTCCCCCAGGGCATTATATAGCTCCTCAGTTACCTTTTTTTTAAAACCTACATTTAATTTTTCAGTAATAATTAATGTATGCTAAAAAAGAATTAAGTACAGTTGCGTGCAAAAACATTTACCATGACAAGGATGTGGAGTTTTTCTACTGACAGTTACAGTAAAACAAGATCATGATTTATCACACTATCGTAGCTGGAAGACGAGGAATTTATCAAAGTGACTGGTCCCATCCTGATCTAGATTCATGATGGCCATTTCCAAATTTATCTCTGAAATTCCTGAGAGCTCAGGCTTCTTCTGTTCATCGTACATGATCTCATGTCCTTCACTGCATATATGACTGCCCCTTTGCTCTAAACTAGTCTCAGAGTTTATATTCAGCCAGAAGATAGTGTTTCAGGGGATCCCAAATATCCTAGGGGCAGAACGGGATGGTAATGAGCATAGGTATTGATGTCATCATTACAAAACACCAGGTCTGTAGCCATCCTTTGGGGGTAGGTGAACATGATCATCTCCCTCCCCAGTTAAGTGAAATTCAACATTTGGTCACCAGCCGTGCCAAAGCAACATACTTTCTCTTTCTAGCTGGCACTTCCCTCGCTCAACCCAGCTGTGCCACCAGTGGTGTCGGCTGTAACCCTCTTAGCAGTTTGGTAAGAATGGAAATATTTCCAACCAGAATTTAGCCACAGTGGGGCAATACCTTGCCACATCTGCAGCGTTTGTTATTATATCTAAGCTCCATCTTGAACAAAAACACAGATGTATAATTAAATTTGTGGAAGGATTTGAAATGCACTAGCCTGTGCCTGCTGTTTAATGAGACACTTAGTTTGTGAGGTGCAAAATTACCATTGATCATCAATAACCTCAATATGTATATCTCTTTGCCAGATTCTTCTGAGGTGCACCAGGGTACTTCGTTAAAGGCAGCAAGCATCTTTATATAGTTTTGCGATCCATTATTCAACTTCTGTGATAATTATAATGCTTCCATTGATATTGGATCCTCAGGTAGCCACTTCTGTCTAAACTGTATGTAGCATCCTACAACACAGAAACATATCCAGGCAGGTTATGTCCCCTATAGATTGGAACTCATTCAGTGATAGTGATTTAGTATTCTGGTATAAGTGACCCGATTGTTTGAGTCAGACCTTTATCAAACTGAAATATGGCCTTATTTTTAAATGTGGCACATATTTTGGTTACAAGCCTAATGCATGTCCAGTGAGTACCCTCATCCATGCCATAATATGATGCCTGCTTACACGAAGTCCACATCGTGCAGCCCTCAGGGTTAATCTGCCGTGGGTCTGGCATGCCTACCCAGACGCATGTCTTTAGGTCCTAAAGCGATGCAGGGTGAATTTTAATTTGGAGTTTTAGTATGGGTAAGAAAAGAGACTGTGGTAAAAGAGCTTAGTGAGAACAACAGTGCTCTCCCACCCAGAGAATAGCCAGCGGGCAGTTTCTGTAGTACATACAGACGCCTGTGGGTCTTTGATTAAGGATAGGTGATTTCCACCAATGGGTGAGTTCAATATCCCTCTTCTAAGCCAAGCTGTTGATTTGATCTTTTACCAAAACATTATTAATTTTGTATTTCCCAGTTTGTTTATGAATAAGGTTCCCAGCTGCCCTTTTTTTACTGATTTTTGCAGCTAAATACAGGCAGGAAACAAGGAGGCTGATTTACAAGCCCTTGCACCGACGGTGGGTCACTTTTAATATGGGAAAAGTGAAAGGGACGCTCGTAAATAAGCCCCAATGTGTTTTCTTTCTACATTTATTTTGAAAAGCGAGTAAATACAGATAATTGGGCTTTTTTTAAAGTGACTCTCAGTGCTGCCTTTCGTGAATTCCAGGCCAACAGCCAAACAGGTAGACTGCATATAGTGTTAAGAATTAGGATCAAATATCCTGAAATAATGGCATATGTCAACATACTTTTGTAGTAGAATGCTAATATTTAGCTGGGGACGTACTTTTATGTCATATTTAGCTGCTTAATTTGCTAAAACACGACACAGAGTATGAGTATGCGCTTAGCAGTTAAATACATGTAGAAATAATGTACATTTACAACCTAATTTATTCACAAACCCAAAATAAGTGTGGATAAACACGATAAAATGGTTAAAAAAATGGATAAATACAGACAGAAATGTAAAAAGATATATACCATTAAAACATTGATACAGAACCTTTGTCTCCTCATTTCACCCCTTTCTCTCCTGCTTCTATTTATCATCTTTTTCCTAATTTTCAGTAATTCAAGTCCGATGGGGTTAGCTAAACATATATTTCGAGGTGCCTGTAAACACTGATCTACAAACTACGTATTTGGATATTTGGATATTTGGATAGGCATTTCTAGAGCGCAGACGTTCGCTCCGAAGGGAGCATCTTGGCGCTGTAAAACCTGGGACCAGATCACAGGGAAGGTAGTGGGGGGCTAAATGGCTGCTTTAGTCCAGTCATCAGAGAGATTAAAAATCCACGTTTTGAGGTGCTTCCTAAACGGCTTCTCATGCGTCTGAAGTCTGAGATGCCTTGGCATGCTGTTCCAGGCTCTAATAGCCAGGGTACTGAGTGTTTTTCCACCTTTAGACTTCAGGTTGAATTTGGAGGGGGTCATGAGGTTTTCTTGTGAGGATCTGAGAGTGCGGCCCGGGGTGTGGTGGGGGAAGCGTCTCGACAAGTAGGATGGGCCGGATTTGTTGAAGGCTCGGAAGGCTACAGTGAGAATTTTAAAGAGTATTCTCTTGTGCAAGGGGAGCCAATGTAAGGATTTAAGAGCAGTGGTGATAGAGGATTTGCGTGGGAGTTTAAGGACAAGACGCGCAGCAGTGTGCAGGACACTTTGAAGTTTCAATCGGGTGGACTTTTTGGTCCCTGCCAGAAGGCCGTTACAGTAGTCCACTCGAGAGAGTATAAGGGCTACCGCAATGGTCTTTCTGGAGTCGAGCGGGAGGAAGTCAAAGAACTTTCTCAAGGACTTTATAATGCCGAAGCATTTACCTGCAACGGTCGCGACGTGGGTATCGAAAGAGAGGTCGGAATCAAAGATAACTCCGAGGTTTCTGGCCGATGAAACTGTATGAGGTGGGGCAGCAGAATTATCAGGCCACCACAGGGCGGGGCAGAAAGATGCATTCTTTCCAATGGGCAAGATCTCGGTTTTATTCGAGTTGCAGCGGAGGTGGTTGGCGTCCATCCATTGAAAGACCGCTGTGAGGCAGCGCTTAAGATTGAGTTCGGCCGTGTTGGAATTGTCGTCGAGAGGGATGACAAGCTGAGTATCGTCGGCATAAGACGTGACGGTTATGCCGAACGATTCTATAAGGGTAAGCAGAGGGATGAGATATATATTGAAAAGGAGGGGACTCAGAATGGAGCCCTGGGGAACTCCACAGAAGATCTTTTTCTCTTTCGATTGGAAAGGGCCCAGTGAGACAGTTTGAAACCTGTCGCTGAGGAAGGAACTGATCCAGGCTAGGGCCGAGTTTGTAACGCCGATGTCCATAAGTCTGTTAAGCAGAATGGAGTGGGAAATAGTATCGAATGCTGCTGTGAGGTCAAGAAGGATCAGAATGGCCTTCTTCCTTTGATCTTGGAGGATTTTGATGGTATCGGTCAATTCGATCAGGGCGGTTTCGGTAGAATGTTTAGACCGGAAACCGGATTGCTGGGGGTGAAGTAGGTTGTGGGTATCAAGAAAGGACTTGAGCTCCTTGTGGACTAACTGTTCTGTTATTTTGCCCAGCGCAGGTAGCAGGGTGATGGGACGGAGGTTAGTCAAATCAGAGGGGGGATTGTTTGCCTTTTTCATAAGAGGTTTAACCACACCCTTTTTCCAAGAGAGGGGAACAGAGCCAGTTTTGAGGGAGAGGTTGACTATTTCATTAATGATGGGGTTGATTTCATCAATGATGGTGTGGAGGATCTTGGGGGGACAAGGGTCAGAAGGGGAGCCAGATTTGCATGAAAGGATCGCTTCTCTGGTCTGAGTCAGGGTAACCGGGGTAAAGTGTTTGAAACTGTTTGCAATCGGGCGAGATTGGTCTAGATCCAAGATTGAGTACACAGGAGGGGGAGGGGGGAAGTTTTTATGGATAGAGCTGATTTTTTCCTCAAAGTAGTCGGAAATCTTGTCACACAGCTCTTGGGAAGGGGGGATTTCTGGTTGAAGAGCTTTTGGTTTGGTGAAAGATTTTACTATGGAAAAGAGGGTTTTTTGTTTTTGGCTAGCCTCTTTAATGGCGTTTACATAGTAGGTTCTTTTTGCTGATTTAATGGTTGAGAGATAATTTTTCCTCTGTAGAATGTAGTTGTTACGATCGTCATTGTCGTAGGTTCTACGCCATTTACGTTCCGCTTTCCTGCAGAGTAGGTATGGCTAACCTTGTAACAGAAATGCTATTGTCTTTGCTTATAAAATTAATAAAATACTTTGAAATATTAAAAAAGCCGGAACCCTACTTAATTATTTATGTTTGGCTTTTTTCTTTTTTCTTCAGTTTTATATAGCGCAAACTTCACCGGAATGTATTGGAGCCCTTTACATGAGCACCAGTTACATTACACAAGGACACATTCATTTTTTGTAGACACAGGGAGATTAAGTGATTTGCCAATAATTTCAGGGTGTTGAGCCCACGTCGAGACTCGAACCCGGTTCCAAAGTCGGCAGCTCTGGTTCCCCAGTTCCAAAGTCGGCAGCTCTGGACTTTATGCTACATCATATCCTCCCCCGTATGAAGCACTTATATGCACATTTCACATCTACACTTCAAAAATTTGCTGCTCGTTAAAATCAACACACCAAGGACCTGGACACGAAATGTCAAATACCTGTGGGGAAGTATATTGATGCATAAGGGTCCAAGTGCTTAAAATATATAAGTTGGTGACCGAAGTTGCACCAAGATGTCGACCGACATATACTACTTTACAGTTCTACCGGTCTGGATACCTAGAACAACATTTCGGGAACTGGACTACCTGATTGTCACATTCCTCTGGGGAGCGGACCGCAGGAGAGTAGCTCTCTCCACATTGCAGCGCCCAACTCTAAAGGGTGGTCTAGCAGTTCCTGAATTTAAGTCCTACTACCTTGCAGCACAATGACAGTGGGTCATGCTGTGTGTTGGACAGGCCACATGACGGGCTCGCTCCCTCCCCGCATGACAGAGCCGGGACGTCAGCTCTCCAGGTGCTACCCACCGAAGCAACCCACACTCCGTCCCCTACAGGACTCCTACTACCGGACATCTCTGTATCACGGGCCCGGGCCACCGTCAGCACCATTGCCCGGCCCGGCCGCCATCTTGGACACTGCACCACGAGGCCGCGTGGCCTCAGCCCGACCCCAACCCTGGGCCTGGCCAGGCCCGACATCCCGGCACCACCATACACCCAGGAGGTGAACGGCCCACTTGGCAGGTCAATGGGAGGAAGAAGTGTCGATGGTTCTCCCCCGCCAGGTGCCGATCGCCCCCAGCCTCCCCGGGCGCTGGCTCCACCCCCCTGCTGGGTGTCTGGACTCCCTCATCCCGGACCTCCCGACCTCCAAGTGCGAGGGTCCGGACATCAAAGGAGACCAGACCTATAACTGGGGCAGCTCCAGAGCAGGAAGGCATTTGTATCCTGGAGTCGAGAGACACCGAGAAGAACTCATCCTTGACGGACTGCTGGCGCTGCCGCAGCCCTGCCTTGTGAACTGTCGTCCTGCCGCTGGCGCTGCCGCGGCCCTCTGCAACCTTCATCCTCGTCGGGACCTGCTGGCGCTGCCGCGACCCGTTGTAACTACCATCTTCGTTGGGACCTGCTGGCGCTGCCGCGATCCGTTGTAATCACCATCGTCGTTGGGACCGGCTGGCGCTGCCGAGATCCGTTGTAACTACCACCTTCATCGGGACCTGCTGGCGCTGCCGCGGCCCGTCCCTCAAGAAACACCGAGCTCGAGGATTGTGAGCTACCCATCATCTCATCGCAACTACCAGTTTGGTAATAAGACTGTCCCGCTACCCCCTTTTCCCATCCAAGAGACTAGAATCGAGGGGACCCCTGAGTCCAGACCTCCTTGTACCATTCTACCGTACTTCAAGATTGCTTATAAAGAACGTTAAATCTTATCTTTGTGTGGTGCCTATCTGTGGGGGGGGAAGTTACTTGTCTGTACGATCGCTAGAGACGGCTCTCCCCGGAGACCTCTCCCCTTGTCCTCGGCCGACCCTCCAGGTCCCGTCTAACATTGGTGGTCAGCGGCGCGATCCGAACCAACGCGTAATCGTACAGAAAGCAACTCACCCCACGACTAAACCACAATGCCGGCCCAAGAAAGCGGGTCTACAGAGAAATTCCAAATGGACAAGCTGGAGGAGTACAACCATCGAGAATTAAAACAATTTTGTATAGAACTGGGCAATGCTACCACCGGTCTGAGCACAAAAGATGACTTTAAACACGCCCTAGAATCATGGGCAGAGGTAAACACCGCTGGTCCCCGGGACCAACACAGCGAAGCCCCGGAAACTAACCCCGCTCCTTCCGAGGAGAGGAGAGCAGGTCTCTCCCGGGAAGAGATCCAAGAGCGAGAGAGAACCAGACTGCCTGAATTAGAGTTGGCACGGCTCAAAATGGATGGAGAACTAAAACTAGCGGAACAAAAATTGAACCTAGAACACTTACGGCTCCGAGAAGAGCGAGAGGAAAAACAAAGACAAAGAGAGCTTGAAGAAAAAAGACTGGCATATGAACACGAGCGCAAACTAGCCGAAATAGAACTACGTAAGCAAGGCAAGGACCTGAGGGTGCCCGAGCGACCACGCACCCCAGGAACTTCAGAATCAAAGGTCCACATTCCCAAAGATGTCGTCCGAGAGTTCCACCGAAACGACGACATACAGCAGTGGTTCAAGGCCTATGAGATCGCCATGTCCTCTCACCGGATCGATCGAAGTGACTGGGGAGCCGGTCTATGGGGGAGGTTCGTCAACGAAGGCCGTGATGCCCTGTTACAGCTCCAGGATCACCAAATGACGTCCTATGATCACATGAAGGCCGCCCTCCTCACTCGATATGGGCTGACACCCGAAATGTACCGCCAGAGGTTCCGCGACTGCACCCGAATCCCGGGTACCACTTGGGTGGAATATGTGAACTATTTCAGCCGAGCCCTCGAGGGATGGATCAAGGGGAGCAACGTAACGACCTACGAGCAGCTTTTTAACCTTGTTGTGTGGGAGCACCTCTCCAATAACTGCTTTGTCGAGCTCAGGCAGCACCTCCTCGACAGTAAAATGACTGATCCACGGCAGCTCGCCGCCGAGGCTGACCGATGGGAGAGCACCCGAGTGGGCCGGGGTGGCCCGAACGAGCAGAACAGGAACAACCAAGGCCATCACCGCCCCCGAGGAGGAGGAGGAGGCCAGGGCCGGGGGAAAGACACCGTCCCGGCCGCTCCCGCTACCAGCACCCCGCCCCCGGCCAACAAGGGCAACCCCCCGATGCGCCCGGGGTTCAGAGCCAATGTCACGTGTCACCGATGCCAGCGAGCCGGTCACTATGCCAATGACCCGAACTGTCCACAGAACCAGACTCCGAGGCCCCGCCAGGTAGCGGCCGCCGCCCTCGGAGAAGAGCAAGTCTCCGAGGAACAGGAAGAGTACGAACACGAGCAACAAGAGTGGGAACCGACCGCCATGGTCCTGGCGTGCCTGGGGGGGAGAGACATGGTCCCGCGGGCTCCCCTACCCGCCAACACTAGAAAGTATAGTCAGTGGGTGAGCATAAATGGGCGCAAGGCTGAAGCCCTACGTGACACAGGGGCCAGTGTGACGGCCGTCCGCTGTCACCTGGTGACCCCCGAGCAAATAATACCGAACATTCTCTGCCCCGTCCGTTCAGCCGACAATTCAGAGAGCATGTGTCGGATGGCCTGCGTCCCCTTCGAGTGGGGAGGAGTATCCGGCATGCTGAAGGTGACGGTCCGCGATGATGCCCCCGTGGACTGTCTCCTGGGGAACGATCTCGAGAGTTCCCCATGGGCCGCCGTAGAAAGAAGAGAACACCTGGGGATGTTGGGCCTTCCGGACTGGGCGTGCGTAACCACCCGGTCCATGGCGGCCCGCGCCATCCCCCGACCAGAAGAACCCGAATGGCCAGCACCTCCTCCCCCGATCGCTCCAGTGGGGGAAGCCGACACCATCGACCCCGCAGAACAAACCCAAGAAGAACTCGCTCAGCCCCAGGATCTCCCAGACCTGGCTCAGTGGCGTCAAGAAGGGGGACCCACCCAGGAACAATTCCGTCAAGAGCAAAAGACCTGTCCCTCCCTCGAGGGACTATGACAACAAGCCCTCGCCCAGAGCACGGGAGATACCGCCGGGGCCCACTGGATCTATTGGGACAATGATCTATTGTACAGTGAACAGAGAATCGCCGAGTTGGGGGCCAGTCGAGTGTTAGTGGTGCCCCTCCGTTTTAGAGACTTCCTGCTGAACTTGGCTCACGATGTCCCCCTGGCCGGACACTTGGGTCAGGACAAAACCTACAACCGCCTGGTGACCCACTTTTACTGGCCCAAAATGAGAAATGACGTACTCAACGACTGCCGGTCTTGTCCCACTTGTCAGGCCAGCGGGAAGAGCGGCCGCAAACTCAAGGCGCCCCTGCAGCCCTTTCCGGTGTTTACCACTCCATTCGAAAAAGTGGGAATAGACATTGTGGGGCCCCTGGACCCCCGAACAGCACAAGGACATCGTTTCATCCTGGTACTGGTGGACCATGCCACCCGCTATCCCGAGGCCATCCCCCTTCGAACTGTAACCGCACCGGTGGTCAGCCGAGCCTTAATGGGGATCTTCTCCCGGGTGGGCTTCCCCCGGGAAGTCGTCAGCGACAGAGGCACGAACTTCATTTGGAAATACATGAAATCCCTCTGGCAGCAGTGCGGGGTCACCTACCGATTCACAACCCCCTATCACCCACAGGGGAACGGACTGGTTGAGCGGTTCAACCGTACACTCAAGGGAATGATTATGGGGTTAGAAGAGCCCCTCCGCCGCCAGTGGAATGTGCTCCTCCCGTGCCTCCTCTTCGCCTACCGAGAAGTCCCTCGGCTTCAGCCCCTTCGAACTCTTGTACGGGCACCCTGTTCGAGGGCCCCTCAGCCTAGTCAAGGAAGGCTGGGAGATGGCCCCCCTGAAAACCCCTCCAGACGTCTACAAGTACCTCCTGACCCTCCGCAATCAGACCAGGCAGTTCCGAGAAATCGCCAAAGCCAATCTTGAAGCCAGTCAGGAGGACATGAAGAAATGGTACGATCAGAACGCCTCCTCCATAGAGCTCGTACCTGGTCAGCAAGTATGGGTGATGTCCCCCACCGAACCTTGTGCCCTGCAAGATAAGTGGACGGGGCCCTTCAAGGTGGTCGAACGCAAGAGCCCCGTCACCTATCTCATCGACATGGAATCTTCCCGGAACCCCCTCCGGGTCCTCCACACCAACAGACTCAAGCCTCACTTTGTGTGCTCGGAGCTCAGCCTATTGATGGCTACAGACAGTGGGACAGAAGAAGACTCCGAGCCCCTCCCTGACCTACTGAGGACACGTGAAAAGGATGGTTTGGTAGACAGGGTCCGGCTGTCAGATGCCCTGACCTCAGAGCAGCGCCAAGACTGTCGGGCTCTCCTGCTGCAGTTCGCAGCTCTCTTTTCCCTCACCCCAGGGGTCACCCCCTGGTGCCTGCACGACGTGGACACGGGGGACAGTCCCCCCATCAGACATCGGGCGTACCGCGTGCCAGATCGGGTACGTGCCTGCATCCAGGAAGAAGTCTCCAAGATGCTCACCCTCGGAGTCATCGAACCCTCGGACAGCCCCTGGGCCAGCCCAGTCGTACTGGTCCCCAAAGCGGCTGCCCCCGGCACCACCCCTGAGCTCCGATTCTGCGTTGACTATTGGGGCCTGAACGCTGTCACCCGGACCGACGCTCACCCCATTCCCCGAGCCGATGAACTGATCGACCGCATGGGGGCTGCCCGCTACCACAGCATCTTCGACCTGACAGCGGGCTACTGGCAGATCGGCCTCACCCCCAGGGCGCAAGAACGTTCCGCTTTCTCCACCCCGGATGGCCACTACCATTTCAAGGTGATGCCATTCGGCATGAAAAACGCCCCAGCAACTTTTCAACGCCTGGTGAACCAGGTATTGGCGGGCCTCGAAGAATTCAGCGCCGCCTACCTGGACGATATCGCGGTTTACAGCCGCCACTGGTCAGATCACCTCCGCCACCTCCGAGAGGTCCTGCAGGCCGGCCTCACAATCAAGGCCAGCAAATGTCAGATTGGCCAGGGGTCCGTGACCTACCTAGGACACCAAGTGGGGAGCGGTCTGGTGGCCCCCCTCCAACTCAAGATCGCTGCCATCCAGTCCTGGCAACCGCCCGTAACGCAAACCGAGGTCCGGGCCTTCCTGGGGCTCACTGGATACTACCGGCGATTTGTGAAGGACTATGGCAGCATTGTGGGGCCCCTCACGGCCCTGACATCCAAGAACCAGCCAAAAAGAGTCGACTGGACTCCCGATTGTCAAGCGGCCTTCGAAAAGCTGAAGGTCGCCATGTGCACCGCCCCGGTACTCCAGGCTCCCGACTACAGCCGGGAGTTCATCGTCCAGACTGATGCCTCCGACCATGGCATCGGAGCCGTCCTCTCCCAACTAAACACCGAGGGAGTCGACCAACCAGTGGCCTTCATCAGTCGACGCCTGTTGGCCCGGGAACAGCGCTGGAGCACCATCGAGAGGGAGGCCTTCGCTGTGGTATGGGCCCTCAAGAAGCTCCGGCCCTATCTCTTCGGTACCCACTTTCGGGTGCAAACAGATCACCGCCCCCTGCAATGGCTGATGCAGATGCGGGGGGAGAATCCCAAGCTCCTGCGATGGTCCATCTCCCTGCAAGGGATGGACTTCACGGTGGAACACCGCCCCGGCCAGGAGCACGCCAACGCGGATGGCCTGTCACGATTTTTCCGCCTCGACGAGGAGAGTCCCCAAGAAGATGGGTGACTCTCCCCGCCTTCAGCTGGGGGGGACGCATGTTGGACAGGCCACATGACGGGCTCGCTCCCTCCCCGCATGACAGAGCCGGGACGTCAGCTCTCCAGGTGCTACCCACCGAAGCAACCCACACTCCGTCCCCTACGGGACTCCTACTCCCGGACATCTCTGTATCACGGGCCCGGGCCACCGTCAGCACCATTGCCCAGCCCGGCCGCCATCTTGGACACTGCACCACGAGGCCGCGTGGCCTCAGCCCGACCCCAACCCTGGGCCTGGCCAGGCCCCGACATCCCGGCACCACCATCCACCCAGGAGGTGAACGGCCCACTTGGCAGGTCAATGGGAGGAAGAAGTGTCGATGGTTCTCCCCCGCCAGGTGCCGATCGCCCCCAGCCTCCCCGGGCGCTGGCTCCACCCCCCTGCTGGGTGTCTGGACTCCCTCATCCCGGACCTCCCGACCTCCAAGTGCGAGGGTCCGGACATCAAAGGAGACCAGACCTATAACTGGGGCAGCTCCAGAGCAGGAAGGCAGTTGTATCCTGGAGTCGAGAGACACCGAGAAGAACTCATCCTTGACGGACTGCTGGCGCTGCCGCAGCCCTGCCTTGTGAACTGTCGTCCTGCCGCTGGCGCTGCCGCGGCCCTCTGCAACCTTCATCCTCGTCGGGACCTGCTGGCGCTGCCGCGACCCGTTGTAACTACCATCTTCGTTGGGACCTGCTGGCGCTGCCGCGATCCGTTGTAATCACCATCGTCGTTGGGACCGGCTGGCGCTGCCGAGATCCGTTGTAACTACCACCTTCATCGGGACCTGCTGGCGCTGCCGCGGCCCGTCCCTCAAGAAACACCGAGCTCGAGGATTGTGAGCTACCCATCATCTCATCGCAACTACCAGTTTGGTAATAAGACTGTCCCGCTACCCCCTTTTCCCATCCAAGAGACTAGAATCAAGGGGACCCCTGAGTCCAGACCTCCTTGTACCATTCTACCGTACTTCAAGATTGCTTATAAAGAACGTTAAATCTTATCTTTGTGTGGTGCCTATCTGTGGGGGGGGGGGGAAGTTACTTGTCTGTACGATCGCTAGAGACGGCTCTCCCCGGAGACCTCTCCCCTTGTCCTCGGCCGACCCTCCAGGTCCCGTCTAACACTGTGGATAGCAGCTGGGCATACCACAGGCCGAGAGGTGGAATTGTTTGTCCCAGCTCTTACCAGACTAACAGAAGCATTGCTAAAACTTAGCCAACCCTCTGATGACACCCTGAACTTCCAGGTATTACGCAAAGTCTGAAATAGGTGTTTCGAGAAAACAAGAACGAAACTCCTTTAATCCCCTGATATACTCTTAACTATGTTAAAGACGCTGCTGCATGGGGGTGACTGGAGTGGGCTATGGGACTGGACAGGCGCAGGGGCGATAAGAGTAGAAGACTTATTTCGAGACGGGGGACTTCTCCAATTTGACAACTTCCAAATGGAGTTTGGATTACACATGGGTAATTTTCTACTCCATAGGGCTGTAACAACAGTGCTCTACAAGCACTGGAGGTCTGGGCTAGAGAAACGCATATTCACGCCTTTAGGTTAGTGAGCTGCCTCTAAAGGGCACAATGACATGCCTTAACCCCTTGAGTCCCTCAACACCCGTTGGGAGGAGGTTCTGATAATTCCCATACCAGACAAGAACTGGGAGATAATACTTGAGGACTCTTAAAATATCTAGCAATGCACAGTTTCAACTAATTATTCACTGTATCCTGCACAGAGCCTATATGAGCCCTGGGTGCATTAATAGATATTTTCACATAACTGGAGCTTCCTGTCCAAGGTGCGGGGAGGGTGGAGCTGAGCTAATGCATATGTTGTGGACTTTCCCGACATTGGGAACTTATTGGGAGGAGGTAACAACGGTAGTTGCGGATGTCATATCAAAGGAGGTTCCCTTCTCCCCTGGGCACTACCTTCTGCATTGGTACCCTCATACATCCAAAACTAAAATGACAATCAGATTCCAAGATCTTGCTTACCTGTTAACGAGGAGAGAAATAACTAGGAACTGGAAAGCACCTGGATGTCCCTGGATCAGCACGTGGGGCAAAGAACTTGAGAAATGGGCAGGATATGAGGGGGAAGTACAGTTGCGAGAGGCTAGACCGGGTTTAGGATCCCTGGACACAGCACTGGCATTGGAGGGTCTGATGGACTGCTTAAAGGACCCTTCTCAACAATCCTTACCAGGACCACCTCAGGGTTCGCAACTGCTGACCCCCCCTTACCAGTCAAAAACAAAATCAGACTAAATCTGAACATACAGACACAAGGAGATGTATATTTAGCTTAATTCAGCTCAAAAATACAGGAGACCCAACACAACAATGTATACAACAATTTCTACTGCAGTTTATTTACAAATTCATAAAATTTCAGCAAAGGGAAAAAGGAAAGGAAAAAAGAGTTGGTGCTCAAGTGAAGGAAGGTGTAAGTATAGATTTCAAAGTAATTTAGTGCAACAGAGAAATTATTTGTACATTGCACATGTAAAGCCTACCCATATACAATCTATATACAATATTATACAAGGGGACAGGAAGGGGCAGGTGTAGGCTTTTAAGGAAGTAACGGGGGGGATCGTCGACGTTTCGACCCTGGCGCAATAAGGGAAAGTCACGACCTCTGCTGCGGGTCTTCTTCAGGACGGTAGTGGGGAAGGGGACGGGGAAGCACCTGTAATGGTAAGTGTAAATATTTTAACCATTTATAAATTGGGGTTCCAATCAGAAGGAAGTTAAAAGAAGTGTTGGGTACATTACCAATTAAAATTGGAAAGTGTCGCAATTCCAGATCAGTTGGGCGATGCACCTATCGGAGGTAAAGACAGACCGGAAAAAACTGTTAGCCCATCTCCAAAGGCACAGTCCTCCCAAGTATGTCAAGAAAGAGGTGTTCCGCAATTTGTGACTCACCTCGAGATGAGAAATTTCTGCTCAGAGTAGGGATTCAATCCAAAACTAGTTGGTACACAATGGGCAGTAGTAATCAATCGTGCTGTATTAGGGAAAGAGGAAACCAATCAGTCCCTTGATATAGTTTGCCACCCAGCAAAATGAGTCCCATACATGAGAAAACACTCACCCTAGTCCAGTAACACGATGAAACTGGTACCGATGGTCAAGGGCGAGAATGGAACTAATTTAAGTTCAAGTGAATCTGTGTAGGAAAAAACAGGGTATAAAGCCCATGTTGTAATTTCCACCAATACATAGGCAAAAAACTGAGTGTTCAAACATGCCCATACAATCAATCGGTATGCAGGTTGATCAGAATTAAGTGTAACCTATAGGTTGACCTGTATTATACCAAATACACAGGTCAGAATCCACCAAATACCAAATACAAAGGTCAGAGTCCATCATTACTAATGAACAAATACACAGGTCAGAGTCCACCATTACTGATGAACGCCAATGCATGGTAACCAGTATTGCTACGCCCATCTTACTCAGAGGCTAAACTATTGACTGGCCAGCATGAATTAACCAAACCACTACTATCATCCAGGTAAGGATTTAATACAAAAGAGTCTAATAAAAAGGTGGATACAGTGAAACGCTGTGCGTGCGCTATTATGAATCACATGGAATCAGAGCGTTATCCCCTAGCCAAAAATGCGTGCCACTATTGTGAATTACCTTTAGTTTACAGCGTTATCCCCTAACGTGCAGGGACGGGGGGGCGGCCAGACCGCAGTTCGCCAGGTAGTGCAAAGTGTAATCCGGCAGCTTCCGCGACCGGCTGGAACCACGTGGTCGAGCACCACCAATGACAATTAAGTAGGCGCGTAAACAGAGAAAAGGGGCTCGCGCTTAGTGGAAATCAGCGAAGGACTGTGTACCTGAACGCGAGTGAATATAAACAAAGGACTGAATCGGAAGAAGCATTGACGTTGCTACACTGGGGATGAACAAAGGACTGAATCGGAAGAAGCATTGACGTTGCTACAATGGGGATGGAAACACGCTGTGGCTGCCATGTTGATCGTGGATTTAACCACAATTTCCAAATCAGGACCAAGATAATTCAACATTTTTTCACAAGTGAAAATTAGTGGTTATTAAAAACATTGTGACAAAAAATGTCTATAAACATTTCATAAATTGCTAAAGGCAAGAACAATTCAAACAATAACACTACAATAATGTACCTAAAAAAACACAATGTAGACAGTCACAAAATACAGTAAATATCAAATACATTCACATGGGAAATATAGTATTATAGCTGATGTTGACACCCTTTACCAATGAATTGCAATTCCAATGGAAAAAAGGCATGACAATTGGCAACAAGGCAGGCAAAATCACAGATAGAAAGGAGTCACAGATTGAGCAGGGGTCAGCCTGTTGGTAAAAGTGCCATTTGTCTCATTACTTCCTCCTGTTCATTCAGGCCCCTATTCACAGTATCAAAACAAGCATTTACAATGCAATGGTTTTGCCTTTGTTAAAGTTAGAGCAATTAGCATTGCTCTTGACATTATTTTTATTTATGTTTTTTTTAACATAAATAAATGGCATTGTCATTTACAATGCCACTAGCTTTATCTCTCGCAAATGACACACACAAACACACACAGAGCCACCCCACACACACCCCCACACAGAGCCCCCCACACACAGCCACACAGAGCCCCCCACACACACAGCCACACAGAGCCCCCCACACACACAGCCACACAGAGCCCCCCACACACACAGCCACACAGAGCCGCCCACACACACGACTGAAAGTGTGGGAAAGAAAATCAACTTTGAAAAGGTTGGATTTAAAATCGCATTACCAAAATACAGAGTTTGAAGACATCAAATGCATTGTGTTCATTGCGTTTATGCGTGTGAAACCCTGCGTGTGTGCCGACTTATTCATGAAAGGTACTGCGCCTTCTCCGAGACGGTGTACGTTTCCATTCACAACGCCATTCATTCGGGACTCTGCTAAAATGATCAGTTAAATCACTCTCTTCACCCGCCAAGAGCTTTGTTTACCGGTGTGAAGAGTGGCGTTATTTCAATATGTGCCACCTACAGCATGATAGTGTGTAGTTGTGCAGATCACACGTCAAATCCCTGCAGCTGTGGCGTTCTATGGAGGTGAGGATACTGGGCAGTATAGAATGAGACGCAGATTCCGACCAAGCTCACACCGTGAAAGAACATTATTCTACTCAACCCGATTTGGGGAACTTTCATCCAAAAGTCACCGTCCTCTCGGCACCCGTCTGTTTGTATGTCGCGCGAGCCCCTCTCCTCTCATCAGAGCCTTCGGTACAAAAACACTTTTTATCAGGGGCGGTCTGTTAGACCTCTCTATCCAATACCACCCCACCACCCGGACTTAAAAGTGAAAAAAGTGGCTTTAACTCCAGCTGTCCCACTCACTCCTGAATAAAAAAAAATGCCTGGCAGGTGCGTCTGTATTCTCTCACTCGAAATAAAAAGCAAAGGTCTGAGGGTCGTCTCAGAGCAAGTAACTGGGAAACCTCCCCTTCACCCTACATCACTGCTCAGGGAAGGGCCCGTCCTGCAGTCGGCATTCAACCCCCTGCGGCCACCCCCCGCCTCCCTCTGTCACCGGTTCCGGCTGTTGTACAGGGGTCCCGTCCTGCCCTCGCGTTAAATGTCGCGAGAAGAAAGAAATAAAAGGCATCTGCCAGTGATCGCGCGGCGTTCAGGGCAGCGGGAACTCGAGGCATTCTGGCTGCGCAGGGGGAAAAGGGAGCAACCCATGCCCTCTGCCGTGCGTGGGTTTAGATGACGAAGGTGTGTATTATAGTGACAGTGTTCAATAGGAAAATGAACAAATAAATATCGCTCTAAAAAAACGCATCCAAGTTCCACGAGTGAGCAGCCTATAAATCTGCCGGTGTGCAACAAGTGAGATAAATAAGCCAGCTGTAGTGCCCTTTCCACGTACAGTCGCCCCGCAATTCCCCTACTCCCCAATACAGAAAGTGCCTGCTCTGACGTCATAATGTAAGAAGACGACAAGGGAATCCTCACCCCAAAATTCTGCACACCCACAACGTAGCTATTCCAGCAGCGACTATCCGAGAGACTAATGCTCACCCAGCCGAAGGTGGCCGGAAGCACCCACAGCACTCGGACACGAACCTCCTGCCCCAGAACACATGAACCCAGAGACTCACAGCCGTGCCCCCCTCCTCGCCCCCGCACTACACCTAGCCACCGAGTACATACACCCAGGGATACCCTGAGGAGGCAAGAAATCTCCGGTGCCTCAGACTTGTCTGTTGTGGGACAACACACCCACACTCAGAGCACCCACCCATGCTGGCCGGTGAACACCCCGCAGACTCCCACCGTCGCGGCACAATCCGCATTCGCCTTCCGTCTCCTGATTTAACCTTCACCTGTCAGTTAAAGTCCGAGGACTCAGGCGCGTGTGGCGGTTGCTTACTTCCGTGGAGTGTGTATCTGCTCTGCCGCAACCTTGGGACGTGTCGCGGCCCTTGTCACCGGCTGGACTCTCATCCGGGCGGGCCCCCGGCGACCCGTCGAGAGCTGCCGGTCGGTGGCTCCAAGTACGGGACCCTGACACGTGCTGCGCAAGAAGCAGTAGTTCCACGGGAGCTGTCTGTGGTGCTGCAAACTGTGACACTGCGTGAGCAGAGGAGCTCGAAACTACGGGCAGACACGGGCCTGACCTGCTAACACGTGTACATTACGGGAAGTGTGTGTGTGAACGCAGATAGTACCACGGACAAGCCTAATCTGTGAAATGTCAGAACCCAACCGAGTACGCGTTTCTACAACTACACCGTGCATGCCACGCCGGACCAAGCAAATAATCCCTGTGTCCGGAATCACCAAACTGCCAAGGTTTGGAAAAAAATATTAAACAGGAACCGCTTTGTGTGTGGTATATTATTTTACAAGTCGTATCCGATGAGAAAAGGCCCCAATCCCAGCTACAACAATGTTCTATTTAAGCAGCCATTTTAAGCAAACCTGGCCTTGACCCGAGGGCGCTCCTTCCGGGTCACTGATTACCGGGCTCCCGCTTTCAAGCCAACATCTGCGCGGGCTGGTGCGCACAGTAGATGTCTTGTTAGACGGTGACGTTTTCCGTGGTGAGCACAGTGGTGAGAGACCGAGTGCCCTCCCTGGCACCAAGGCACTGCTTAATGCTGGTGACTCACTGTGAGGGGGGCCCTCAAGTAAAGGCCTCTCTCGCGCCGCTCCCCTCCAGGGTGCACCTATCTAAGATGGCTGTATCCGAGGGACTGCCCCGCGCCCCACTTCCGGGCCTGCGGTGGGGACAGAGAGCGGGCGGCCAGTGCTCTGCGTGGCTGGGCGGGGGAAGGGGCGGGAACGGGGACGGGAGCAAGCAGCGACAGGCTGGGCAGCCCAGACAGAGCGGCAGGTTGGAGAGGCACTTCTCCGGTCTCCCCGCGGGCGCCGCCATAGTGCTTGCCGTCTTCCTCTCCTTCTTCCCCGGGCTGCGGGGGGCGGGCACTTCCGGCCGGCCGCGCTAGGATTGGCCGGCCGGCCAGTCACGGGGCAATGCAATCGGGGAGGAGGAGACTGGAGGCCGGCGACGGAGGAGAAGAGACGCAGTAGTGCCGGCAATGCCGGACCAGACACGGGGGCGTTCCCGGCGTCCCGTGACGTCGGCAAAAGCCAAAGAATGTCGGGAACGCCCCCGTGTCTGGTCCGGCATTGACGGACAGGCCCCTCGTCCAATGGCAAGGCTCCGTTTACGGAGCCAGCCAATCAAGGACGAGGGCCGAACAAAAGCCACACTACAGTTCTCAACAGGATTTCGCCTGCGCGGAAAAGCTGCGCAGAGCGCAGCTTCCGCTAGGCAAAACCTAAAAATGCATCCACCTGCATTCACGGATACTGATTGATTGATTGTGCCAGATTCCCTCCCCTTGGATTAGGATTGACCTTCTCAATAACACACCATCTAAGACTTTCAGGTGTGTGATTGAATCTGACAAAGTGATCAACCAAGGGCGCTCCCTGTACTTTACACCGGATCCTGCTGCAGTGCTGCAGGATGCGGGTTTTCACCTTCTGAATAGTTTGCCCTATATACATAAAACCACAGGGGCAAAAGATGGCATATATTACCCCCATGGTATTACAATTGGTGTGATTCAGCAGGGTGTGAGTGTAGTCATTATACGTGCATTCCTTGACTTCCAAGGCCATGTCACAGGCTTTACAGGACCCACATTTAAAATGACCCACCACAGTGGGAAGATTCCATAACGTGGTCTGACTCTCTACATGTTTCTTCTGCAACATAGAATGCACAATAAAGTCTCTGACGCTCCTTCCTTTGCGGAAGGCATGCATAGGGGGGTCCGGCAAACCTGTCTCCTCAGCTACTAGGTGCCAATGGTTGTTGATAATTCTTTTGATCTCCGTGCTTTTGGTGTTAAATGTAGTAACACATATTAGTCTCTCCTCTTTACTCTCCTTCCTTATTTTTGGTTCTAACAATACCTCTCTGTGACAGAACCATGCTCTTTTACGAGCCTTTTTCACCAGGCTCCTTGGGTAGCCCCTCTCAACCAAACGGGTCATCAAGGTGGTAGACTCCGTAAAATAGTCCACTTTGCAACTGCAGTTTCTCCGCAATCTCAGGAACTGTCCATAAGGGAGATTGTCCCTGAGATTGCGGGGATGGTGACTGGAATATCTCAGCAGAGTATTTCTCTCTGTCGGTTTTCGAAACAGGGTGGTATGTAACACACCCTGTTCCTCCTTAATGGTAATGTCCAGAAAGTTTATTGCTTGGTTGCTACACTCAATGGTGAACTGGATGTTAGCATCTCTCCCGTTCAGCCAGTTTTGAAAGATAAGAAGGTCGTTCTTCGAGCCTTTCCACATAAGCAGGACGTCGTCGATGTAACGACGCCATAGACTAATATTACCTCTATGTGGGTTGTTGTCACAAAGAACCCAATTGTGTTCATAATGATCCATGTAGATCACTGCCAAGTTTGGGGCAAAACTGGCACCCATGGCTACACCATTTATCTGCATGAAGTAATCTCCATCAAAGACAAAGAAATTACGCTTCATAGCGATCTCTAATAGGTCTACTATGAATTTGGTAGGGACTCGGTGTGGCCTAGCCCTGTCTTCCAATACCGTTCTTATCACCTCCAGGGCTGCATGTTGTGGGATGTTGGTATACAAGGAGGTGATATCCATCGTTACCAATAGTTCTTCACTGGGATTAAATGCTTTCTCATCTACCAACTTAATCACCTGCATAGTATCCCTAAGATAACAGGCTGTGTTCTCTGCAATGGGTTTGATGAAGATATCTATAAATTTACACAGTGGCTCAAGGATTGAGCCACACCCAGACACAATAGGTCTCCCAGGTGGGTTATGGAGCCTTTTGTGTACCTTGGGCAGGGTGTAGATCGTAGGTACACGAGGGTGTATATTATTCAGGTACTCATGTTCCTGTTTGGTAATAAATCCCTCACCGAGAGCATTGTCTGTAACTTTCTTAATGGCTGTAGCAATGTCCTTGGTGGGATTAGCTGATAGTTTAGTATAGTTTTCAGTCACCGATAATTGATTACAGATTTCTTTTATATAATCATCCCTGTTTTGAATAACAATTGCCCCGCCTTTATCGGCGGGCTTGATCACTATGTCTTGATTTAGTTTCAAATTTTGGAGCGCAGTCCTTTCCTGTTTAGAAACATTGTATTTCACATATTTCTTGTCCCTCAATAGTTTGTTTATATCACCCGTAACCATTTGCTCGTATGCTAGAATCTTGTGTGGCATCATATGAGAGGGTGGTCTCAGACCTGTGTTATTTTTTATTTTATTTTATATATTTTACTGTATTTTGTGACTGTCTACATTGTGTTTTTTTAGGTACATTATTGTAGTGTTATTGTTTGAATTGTTCTTGCCTTTAGCAATTTATGAAATGTTTATAGACATTTTTTGTCACAATGTTTTTAATAACCACTAATTTTCACTTGTGAAAAAATGTTGAATTATCTTGGTCCTGATTTGGAAATTGTGGTTAAATCCACGATCAACATGGCAGCCACAGCGTGTTTCCATCCCCATTGTAGCAACGTCAATGCTTCTTCCGATTCAGTCCTTTGTTCATCCCCAGTGTAGCAACGTCAATGCTTCTTCCGATTCAGTCCTTTGTTTATATTCACTCGCGTTCAGGTACACAGTCCTTCGCTGATTTCCACTAAGCGCGAGCCCCTTTTCCCTGTTTACGCGCCTACTTAATTGTCATTGGTGGTGCTCGACCACGTGGTTCCAGCCGGTCGCGGAAGCTGCCGGATTACACTTTGCACTACCTGGCGAACTGCGGTCTGGCCGCCCCCCGTCCCTGCACGTTAGGGGATAACGCTGTAAACTAAAGGTAATTCACAATAGTGGCACGCATTTTTGGCTAGGGGATAACGCTCTGATTCCATGTGATTCATAATAGCGCACGCACAGCGTTTCACTGTATCCACCTTTTTATTAGACTCTTTTGTATTAAATCCTTACCTGGATGATAGTAGTGGTTTGGTTAATTCATGCTGGCCAGTCAATAGTTTAGCCTCTGAGTAAGATGGGCGTAGCAATACCAGTTACCATGCATTGGCGTTCATCAGTAATGGTGGACTCTGACCTGTGTATTTGTTCATTAGTAATGATGGACTCTGACCTTTGTATTTGGTATTTGGTGGATTCTGACCTGTGTATTTGGTATAATACAGGTCAACCTATAGGTTACACTTAATTCTGATCAACCTGCATACCGATTGATTGTATGGGCATGTTTGAACACTCAGTTTTTTGCCTATGTATTGGTGGAAATTACAACATGGGCTTTATACCCTGTTTTTTCCTACACAGATTCACTTGAACTTAAATTAGTTCCATTCTCGCCCTTGACCATCGGTACCAGTTTCATCGTGTTACTGGACTAGGGTGAGTGTTTTCTCATGTATGGGACTCATTTTGCTGGGTGGCAAACTATATCAAGGGACTGATTGGTTTCCTCTTTTCCTAATACAGCACGATTGATTACTACTGCCCATTGTGTACCAACTAGTTTTGGATTGAATCCCTACTCTGAGCAGAAATTTCTCATCTCGAGGTGAGTCACAAATTGCGGAACACCTCTTTCTTGACATACTTGGGAGGACTGTGCCTTTGGAGATGGGCTAACAGTTTTTTCCGGTCTGTCTTTACCTCCGATAGGTGCATCGCCCAACTGATCTGGAATTGCGACACTTTCCAATTTTAATTGGTAATGTACCCAACACTTCTTTTAACTTCCTTCTGATTGGAACCCCAATTTATAAATGGTTAAAATATTTACACTTACCATTACAGGTGCTTCCCCGTCCCCTTCCCCACTACCGTCCTGAAGAAGACCCGCAGCAGAGGTCGTGACTTTCCCTTATTGCGCCAGGGTCGAAACGTCGACGATCCCCCCCGTTACTTCCTTAAAAGCCTACACCTGCCCCTTCCTGTCCCCTTGTATAATATTGTATATAGATTGTATATGGGTAGGCTTTACATGTGCAATGTACAAATAATTTCTCTGTTGCACTAAATTACTTTGAAATCTATACTTACACCTTCCTTCACTTGAGCACCAACTCTTTTTTCCTTTCCTTTTTCCCTTTGCTGAAATTTTATGAATTTGTAAATAAACTGCAGTAGAAATTGTTGTATACATTGTTGTGTTGGGTCTCCTGTATTTTTGAGCTGAATTAAGCTAAATATACATCTCCTTGTGTCTGTATGTTCAGATTTAGTCTGATTTTGTTTTTGACTGTGAAGAAACAATATTCACATCATTAGTTGTGTTTAAAAATTGTATCTAGGACCACTTTCCTTATATATATACAGTTACCCAGGTCCTATTGATTTCTTGGGTCTACCCCATTGTTTTCAATGACCCCCCCTTACCTGCATTAAAACACATTACCTATACCTTCATGTTGATACTGGTATAGGACATATTACTGTCTTGAATTGTTCCACAGATGATGGAAATACTATCGGGCGGCGTATGGGAAAAGAGGGAAGGGCGAGTAAATTGTGGAATTTGATAGTTTCTTTACTGTCTCTAGACTACTGAGTATGATCCTGATGTATCTTTTAAACTGCCCCATAGTATGGCAGATGATTGTTAATGTATATATCACAATAAAATCTGTTTAAACTAACTAATAGCTCTGCCATACTCCCGAATGAGCCCTGGTCCATGAGTGCCGGCTGCCCCAAATGTGGATGTCGGTGGCCCACAATGAACCAAAAACCACCCACGCTAAGAAGTGGACCACAACAATATGACGGCTGCAGTGGCTTATAACAATACCGCTGGGTTGCCCTGTTCTGGACAGAGACCCGACTGGGTCACTAGTGCCGACCAATTGTTGGGGCGAAAGGTGCTCATGGCTGGCAGGGCCCAGGAAAGCGGAGTGGGAGCAACGTGTGTGTTACTGTCTGGTGTAACGGGCTTCATGGGCTGGGCCTGGGCTACAAGACTGGTGAGAGTCATCAAGTGTTCAGCTCCATGGATTTAACCTCAGCCCCTGAGAGGGTGTCCATTATCCCTGCCCTATTTCTGCCTGCAACTGAGCGGGGGTTAGGGGATGGGCAGTGGCTCGAGTCATCCTCTCTTCCCTCCTCTACGACCAATTTGAATCTGGGGGACACAGCACCGCACAGACGATTCCCCCTATAGAGGACTGTTTGGATGCCTTGATGGCAGGTGGGCCTTAAAAAAAGCAAAAATAACAGTTGATGGACAGAATGCAGAACAATGTCATACATTCACCCCAGTACATAAATCTGGGCCTAAATCCATCGTTTTTTTGCACTCCACACTAAAAAAAGCAGGCAGCTCTTCCATGGTCGCCGTGCTTGGAGGGGGGGGGAGTATGGGCCGGAGCCCAGGACAGAAGATGGCTGCTGTCTGGTAGGACTGACCTAGTGGGAATAAGAAACCTCACATCGTGCAATAATCTTGGAGAACTGGGTGTGCAGTGGATCCTAGCATTGGCCCTTATGTGCCTCCAAACTGAGTTTGCACTGGGGATGACTTGCCAGACTGGCGGTAAGGGGGGCTGATCCTGTCAGACTGACAAACTTCTGCATATCTTCCTAGTCTGAAGGGAGTAGGTTAGATGGGGAAAGGCACCTGGTTTGTGGCCCCTTATCCTAACGAACCTCTGGGTTCCTGGTCTCAACATGGTAGCCAACAATCTTCTCCAGCAGGGAACTCACAAGCATTACAACACTTCTCCCTGCCCTCTTGTGCCACCAGACATCAAGCAGGAGCAAGATGAAGCAGTCACAAAAAAATCTCATGAAGTAATTCCCCCAGTAGATCAGTGCGGAATTAGGCATTGTCCAGACTGACCTGAAAGAGGTCTGTAAAGTAGATGACCAAGGCAACGGGGTTAGTGTAGTGAAGCATATTCAAGATGAATATACACTTGACCTGAAGACACTGCAACCTACGCATCTGAGGAGTACTCAGGAAGATGGAAGGGGGCAACGTAAGGGCCTACCTCAAGGGGCTATTTGATTCTATATTCGAAAGGCCAGTGTTAAGACCCTATCTGAATTGTTAGAGCACACAGTGTCTCAGTGACAGGCCCAAAGACCAAGAATGCCAGATATTTTGGGATGCCGCCACTATTTAACAGCAAAGAAGACACTACATACTGTAAAAAGTAGGAGTCTGATCAACTCCAATGGAACTGAACTTTATGTCTACTTAAGACCTCTTGATAATAACTCAGAACAAACGAGCTTTTCATGCAGTAACAGATTTTCTAAAGACCAAAGAATCAAATCCAAGTTAAGTCATCCATTTTGCATCTTCTGGAAATGGAGAGGCCGGACATATGCCAGTAAATCCCTGATACAAGTCTGTCCCATCGTGGTCTTCCCTACTGCTGGAAAAAGACATAGAGGGCAATCTGCCAATAGAACCCCCATCACCCAAGAGTCTGGAATGATGATGTGTCCCCATGCGACACTCACTGTAAGCTGCCAAAAAACACACTGCAGCAATAAAACTACTTCAGATGTCCACTGTGCAGCCACTCCCCAGCTGTGATAATTCACCGTATGCGGACAACAGCAGTCAGGCCACTTGACCATGCAAATTTGTGTGGGCTGGGGTGCCAGGTGAGGGCTAACACCTCAGTCCATCAATCATTGCTAATTGGTGTGTTTGTGGGGGCAGATCCCTGGTTGTTTCAAACAGAAACATACCCCATGTCTTTCAATTTCAAGTTGGTTCAAGCATTGAGGGCAGCTTTAACCCAAATTGACCCCCTATAATCTGGTTATGGGGATTCAGAGTTACACTTGCTAGTTGTTTGTCCTAGACCAAGGAAGTTATAGTTTAGTAACATTTGAGGGGCATTTCACAGGAAGGGCGGGACATGCACACCCACACATAAAGCCCCACCATCAATGGACAACACCTGTTTAGAGCAGTTCATAAGCAGATGCCCCACCACCAAACAATCTGTAGATGGTGTACTTAACAAGAACATCCTATAATTTAAAGAGTCTCAACAACACAGCGAAACAACACAGTATCATTCACAAAGTGCCACTTTTATACCTCGATGTGGCGCTCCTCCAGGAAACTCATCTCATCCAAGCTGATCAGGCTTGACTAGGGTCTAAACTTTTCCAGCATAATTTCTTCTGGGTGGAAAACCGCAGGAGTGAGCATCCTCATACAAATACCTTCACCTTCAAGCTTCAGGACTACTTAAGAGATAAGAAGCGGTGATGGATAGAAGTGAAGGGGACCTACTGAGGGAAGTCACTCACAATTGGCTAGCTATACTCCACAAACTTGGGACAGGAGCAGCTTCTCCTGCAAACATTACACACACTGATGGAATTGGTGCTGGGAGGTGAACTGAATATGGTTGTAAATGGGGATGAGGACAGATCACAAAATACGTTTCCGGGTTGATAGGGATCTTTGCAGCTGGAAATCCCAATCCAAAAACGTGGTGATGGTTGGAGATACAAGCACCCTTTAGGACTAGAATATTTATACTAGTCAACTGATCGCAAAGGTTATGCCAGGACAGACCATACCCTCCTAGATAAACGCCTACTTCAAATTGCCGACAACGTCACCCAGGAACTTATGACTGTCAGACCATGGCATCCTGTCTTGGGTACCTGAATGGCCTGTAGCGCCAAATACAGAGAGTAGCTCATGGCATCTTGATGAGGCCATGTTAAAAGATCCCATAGTTGTTAGCAACATCATCAAATCGATCAGACTATATCACCAACAATGACAAAGAAAGTGAGTGCAAGAACGCTCTGGGGTGTTCTTAAAGAGGTGTTTCAAGTAACCTTTATCACTACCGCTGCTCTCTTGAAAAAAGCTAAAGAGGACCTCCTGCTTCAGTTGAGGGTTGAGCCGAAGGAAGCTGTAGAGGCACATAAGAGCATTGAAGCGCAAAAAACTAGGTGCAAAGTACCTAAACCGATAGCATAGCCAAGCTGGACAACCAATTTTAGACTCTAGCCAACAAAACCACAGACTGCTTGCCACAATACCTAAAGCCAAGCAGACAAAACGTCACATAGTAGAGGTCTGGGAGGAAGAGGGATTGGTGGCTAAGACTGATGCTGAACAATAGCTTTCATAATTTTAAATAATAATAATAATAGTAAGCTTATAAAGCTCATAGTAACTCCAGGAGGAGTGTCCCAGCGCTAAAAGGTCTAGCTCCTAACTGAAGTTAGACATAGCCCAAGGACAGCAGACGCCTATTTAAAAAAACAAGTTTTAAAATTTTTCGAAACAGAATTCTTTCTTGGATTTCCTTAACTGCAGAGGAAGAGTGTTCCATAACTTAAGTGCAAGGAAGCCAAAGAGCTCCCACCCATACATACTCTCTTCACCCACTGGACCAGAGCTAACAAGGCCTCAAAGGACCTGAGATGCCTCAAAGGAGAATAAAGGATGATGAGAGAATGCAGATAAGCCGCATCACTCTTCCTAAAAATTCTGAAGCAGTAACAAAGAGTTTTAAAAGCAACATGCTTCCTCATCGGGAGCCAGTGCTGAGGCCTTGGAGGCCCACTTGGGAAGATTTAGTAGCAAGTTGAATTGTGGACCTGTTGGGAGTCTCATCAGCCGCGACTGAGAGACACCCAGATATACTATGTTGCAGTAATCGAGCCGAGAGATGACTAAAGCTTGGATCACTGTCTTTTGAGTAGATACAGGTAAGAGGCGGATAATGTTTTTTAGAGATTGAAGGATTCCAAAGCACTTGCCTGCCAGAGCCGTAATTCGGTCATCAAAGGTGAGACTTTGGTCAAAACAAAACCCTACTTTTTACACCTTAGGCTTTGGTGTTGGAAACCAGATGGTTGGTTGCCCAAGATAAGGACCCCAGTCTTACCTGCGTTTAACTTTAGGCTGCTGAGGTTTATCCACTGGGAAACCTCTGACAGAGAGAACATATAAGAGGTATCCCCACAGGCAGAATTCTGAGATAAGGTGACAATCAGCTGAGTGTGATCAGCATATGATATAATATCAAAGCTGTGACGCTCAATGATATCAAACAGGGGTTGCATTTAAGGTTGAATAAGGTAGGGCTCGGGGAAGAGCCCTGAGGCACCCCTGTGCCAGTGAGAACCTGTGATGATAAAGGCTTCTGAAGAACCAGAAAGGTGCGACCGTGCAAGAAGGATGCCAGCACTTTTAGAGCCCTTTGGCCAACCCCTTAGCTCTAAAGCCAATCCAATAAGCGACTGTGGGATACGGTGTCAAAGGCCTCACTCAGGTCCAGCAGCAATAATACCACTTATTTGAGAAAGACCTCCACCTTCATGCCGTTGCACCCTCTCTACCTGGAGAGCGCCACCCTACCCAAGATCCATGCAGCTGATAAAGACAAATTGGATAGACCCTTTGCGAAAGAAGAAATACTGATGTAAATAGCCAAATCTCTCCAAAGCCACAGGCCCAGATTGCAACACAGCCATATTCTATAAGACATTTAGCACTCTGCTGCTACTGATACTGATGGAAGTCATTACAGAAAAAAGGTAATCCCCTCGATGTTGGAATGTACAATTTACCTCATTTTGAAACCAGGGAAAACCTTGGACACTTGCGCTTGTTATAGGCTGATTTCTTTCCTCAACTTAAATGCAAAACTCATGTCCAAAAAAGCAGCAACTGGGTTGCAAATGATACTTAGAGAATTGATACACCCAGACCAGACGGGCTTCATATCAGGCAGACAAACTAACGACAAGCCTTACACCTTGTAGACCAAGGAAGCAGGGCTGGCAGAAACACAGTCTCAGTTTCCCTGGACGCTGAAAAGGCATATAACGGGGTAGACTAGGACTTTATGGATGATACCCTGATAGAGTTCGGCTTGGGGGACTTTATGAGGGGACAGAGAATGGCAGTACATCAGGAGCCGAAAGCTAAGATCAGGGATAATGGCAGGCTTCCCAAGTGGCTCCACATTAAACAAGCATTTGCAATGCAATAGGTCTCGCATTAGGAAAGTTTGAGCTATTGGTATTGTAAATGACACATTTTTTATTTATGTGTCTGTTTTGAAAATAGCGAAATTAATAGCTTTGTCATTTACAATGCCAATAGTTTTAAGTTTCGCAAATGTGACACCTATAGCATTTGTAATGCAATATTTGTTGTATTTACGTGACTTAGATGTATTTATATTACAAATAAAAATGGCTTTATTTTTTTAATAATTAATAATTTAATAAAAATTATTAAAATGTATAATGGCAATAGCTTTTCTAAATAACTTTTGTGAAGATTATGTTAATTGTATTTTATTGTAACAAATATAAGAATAGAAGTGAAAAATTAACATCTTTTTATGACATTTGTAATAAAGCTTGAAACATTGAGAGAACATATTTGAACTAGTTGTTGAATGGTTGCACAGATTGATGTTGTGGTGGCGCTGAGTGATGTGGTGGCGACGAGTGATGCTGTGGCGTTCAGTGATGCTGTGGTAGCGCATAGTGATGTTGTGGTGCCCCTGAGTGATGCTGTGGTGGTGCTGAGTGATGCTGTGGTGATGCGACAGATAGAGTGAGGGCAATAGATAGACAGATGGATAAAGTGTATTTATGTTGCATTGAGTGGAGTGTAAGTATGAGGTGTGTAAGTATGTGGCACTGAGTGGTATTTGGAGTGTATGTTGCATTGAGTGCAGTGTAATTATGTGGCACTCAGTGGTATTTGGAGTGTATGTTTCATTGAGTGCAGTGTAATTATGTTGCATATAACTATGTGGTAATGAGTGGTATTTGGAGTGTATGTGGCATTGAGTGCAGTGTAATTATGTGGCACTGAGTGGTATTTGGAGTGTATGTTGCATTGAGTGCAGTGTAATTATGTGGCATGTAATTATGTGGCACTGAGTGGTATTTGGAGTGTATGTTGCATTGAGTGCAGTGTAATTATGTTGCATATAACTATGTGGCAATGAGTGGTATTTGGAGTGTATGTGGCATTGAGTGCAGTGTAATTATGTCACGTGTAATTATGTGGCACCCGCACAAATGTGTGCGTTAGCAGGAGCGACACATTTTAAATTAAAGCGCAGTTGAATGAAACAAGTTTTATAGGAGGAAATAAAAGTGCAAAATAGAGAAAGTTACAACAAAGTCATAGTTGTTGCTTATTTATCTTATGTAACTAACCACCATTGACAAAGCCACCAGTCATGGCTTGTTTAGGTGTAATGTTACTTGTAGTATATGTCTGGATGCAAAGACAGAAACATTAAAATACATGGGGGCACACTCTGGTAAGAACAAATTGCTTATTTATCTTACGTAACTAACAACCATTGACAAAGCCACCAGTCATGGCTTGTTTAGGATTTAATGTTACTTGTAGTATATGTCTGGATGCAAAGACAGAAACATTAAAATACATGGGGGCACACTCTGGTAAGAACAAATTAGCTTAGGTGTTTTTAAGCCATGCCCTTAATTATATGGACCACGCACATTTGAGAGACCCCCCACCCCCCAGTTTTTTCATCTCACTTAAAGCGCTGGCTATACCATATGTAGCATTCTAGCGAATAGGTCATCCACGGCAAAATGCTAAATCACTAAAAGCCGTCATGTGGCTCGGCACTGGGGGCAATTTCTGACTACTTTTTCCCCTCATTCAGCTCAGCTGATGACCTGTCGAATATGATTATGTAGGTGATGTCATGGACGAATCCACTGCCATGCCATAAAATGCACGGAAAACCAAAAAAATGGGACACATTGGAGAGCGCTGGACGCATTACTTAGACACACGTAGGTGCAGGATTCAGAATAATGCAGATGTGTTTAAGGACATCGGAAAAGAGGCTCGGGGAGCACACGTGGAGCCTTGCAGCGCTGCGCCGCTTCCAGGCACGCATTAGCGAAGCACTCCTCTAATTATTTCTGACACTCCTCGGTGTGGGAGTGAGCATACGGGACATGGGGCACTCGCCAGGGGGCTTTAGTGCAGGGGGCTGCGTTGAGGGCTGGAGGGCGGCCCTCGGCCCCACCAATCGTGAAAGCAGCCACAAAGTAAAATGTCACTGGCACATCCATGTCTCAGAACTTCATGCTAAACCGAAAATCTTTATTTGAAAATAATTTTTTGCCGTGATTTAAAAATAAATATCAGGTAAAGAACCCCCTAGCCTCCCATGAGAGGATCAGAATGTGGCACAGAGCACCATCAGGGCCAGGGCTTGTCTGAAACATGCCGCCGCGCTGCCCGCGGCGACCCGGAAGCTCTTATCCGGCCGGCCAATCCGCTCGCGGCCGACCGGAAGTCCCGCCTCCCGAGGTCCGCGAGCTGCCGGCGCATGGAGCACCCTGCCGGTCCGGGGTAGCCCGGGTCCCCAGGAGGGGGCCGGGGAGAAGGAGGAGTGTGGCGCCTGTTGCGGGGCTCCTCTGACCTGAGGGAGCCCCGATTTAGAAGAGGAGGCACGCCGCGAGGAGGAGGAGCGGAGCGCGAGAGGAGCCCCGCCGGAAGAGCGCAGTCGGTGAGTGGGGCCCAGGGATGATGTCAAGTCCGTGCGTGCCTGTGTGTATGCCTGTGGGGGAGGGGAGGGGAGGGAAGGGGGGGGAGTGTGTGCGCGCGTGTGTGCATGTGTGTGCGCATGCGTGACTGTGTGTGATTGAGAGAGAATGCGAGGCGGGGGATAGTGTGCCGTGTGCCTGTATGTGTGCCGTGTGTCTGCGTGTGCATGCGCGCGCCTGTGTGTGTGTGTGCGTGCGTGCATGCAGAGGGGTGGGGGCTGCCTGTGTCTGTGTGAGAGCAAGGGCTTTGCGCATGCACAGCTACCAGACGCTCGCTCCCGAGGTGAAATCTGACCTCGTCAAAGCGCGCGTCTGGTAGCTGTCCACATTCCTAAATACGGGCCACAATAGGTCTGAAGCAGACACCTTCAATGCTCACGCATTGAGGGTAGGTCTGCTCGACCTAAAAAGGCACCAGGAGGCTGTACTCTCTTGCCACGTGTCCTTGCCCTGACACTAAAACCACTAGCAGAATGAATCAGATCTAACCATTCAATTATAGTGGTTTGACTGGCAGATGACGAATTCAAGCTTACCATGTTTGCAGATGATATCTTAGTCTCATTGGCAGACCTGCTAGTTCATTCCATCTCTGATGTTGAAGTTGGCGGAGTGCCAAAAGGTATCTGTGTTTAAAACAAATTGGAATAAATCTGAGGCCCTCACTATCTCTACTCTGAAGAGAATCATTTCACTTCTGCAGGAGATGCCCCCCCCCTTGTGTTGGGCCAAGACTACAATTACTTACTTGGGCCTGGATCTGGAGAAGTCTCTCACCATAACTTAAGTAGTAAACCTATCTATATCAGGGGGCATGGCCTGGCAAGGCAGCATGGCGGACGCTAGCTGAGAGCCCTTCGAGCAGTCAGGCTGAATAATCCGCCATCATCCTGCTCACGGGTACTCCAGATTAACATCCAGGCACCAGATGGAACCTAGTACAGGCGTGGTCCATCTGTGAGGCTTGCTAGGCAGCGGTGACCGACATTTGGCAATTGAGCGACCCCGAGCTGCATGGGCCCACAAGACACTGTCTGCCCCGGGCGGGGTTGCAGCCAGGGGCCCACCAGCTGCGTTGGATGGAGTGCTGGGCTGATGCTCCTGCTGTGTGGCCTACCGCCCTGGGTGAAGAGATACCCTCGGGACAGGTAAAAAGGGATTCCAGAGCTGGGGAGGGTCGGCCTGCGGCCCCTGGTGTGCCCGCCCTACGACGAGCCATAGCGTGAAGAAGTGGCTGCGGGGGCTGCTGAAAAAGGCCTCCCGTGTGGTTGGTTCACTGCCCTGCATCCAGGGACCGAGGGACAGAGCCCCGACCCAGTGCAACTGAGGTTGCGCCCGCCGGGGGCTGCGGCATCCAGCATAGTACCTGTCTGGTGCGGAGGACTCCGCTGAGCCGCAGACAGCTGAAGAAAAAACCCGGGCCACAATAAGGTAGGCCCACCCTCTTTGGACCTGGGTGGAGACCCACAGGCTTCCTCACTATGGGACAGAGAGAGCAGACCCACAAGAGACTAGGCAGATGTGGCCCAATGCCCAGTGATTGAGACAACTGGGCCGCTGAAGATTGTACTAGGCCTAGAGCAGCCAGGGCCTAGAGGAGGGCCTGGTGGGCCACGGTCTAGATATCCGGGGAGTAGAGTTATTGCAAAAGGGGGCCTCCCTCAGACTATCCCGTCAGGCACACAGTGGGCTGGAGATCCGGTGTGCTAGATCCCATTAGGGGGTCTGTGTAGAGGCCGGTCCTAGTGCAGAAGAAGCTACTGAGCTAGGCCCTGGTGCTGCCAGGTCTAGCCTGTGAGGCCAGCTCGCTGCGCGTAGCCCCCAGGAAGATCGCTGAGCGTGGGCAGCGTCACAGTTTGTGGACTTGGTTACGCGAGGCACCATCACTGAACTGGCCTGGGGTGCCCTACCTACATCACCATGATAAAAGATAAACCTACCGCCCTGCTGACAAAGCAGAGCACTATTGACCACTACACGACCGCTACTACTGGAACTACCAGTGGTGCCGACATGGCAGGCCCAGCCCCAGAAAATGCAACATTGTTGGCAGCAATCACAAGACGTGCTTGAGGCTAAGATAGGGCAGTGGGATCAGAGGTTTCCCTACTGTGGACTGTATAACAGAGGCGAGGAACAGGGTGTCATCGGTGGAAGACTCAGTGGCATTGTTGGTGGTCAAGCAAGAGCTAGCGGCGCGTGTGGAAGATGCCGAAGGCCACGCTTGTCATAACAATCTACGCTTTGTGGAATTCTCACAGGGGTGCAAGGGTGAAACGATGGAGGAATTCCTATCACAATATTTGGGCTCTATTATGCCTGAGAGGTCCCTGTGCTTTGTGGTCGAGTGGGCTCATCGAGCTCCCGTGAAGAAGCCCCCTCCAGGTGCCAGAACTCAGCCGGTGATCGCCAAGTTGTTGAATTACTTGGACAGGGACACCATCCTGAAATTCGTCTGGGGCCAAGAGAAGTTGACGCATGACTTTCATACGATCATCATTTTTCCAGACTACACCAGACTGTTTCCAGCAACAATGCCAATCCTTTGTAGCATCAAAGAAGAGCTTGCATGAAGTGAACATCCAATGCATGCTGTTATACCCGACACGAATGAGGGTCATATACAAATCGTAGTCTCTATTCTTTGGTAGCGCCGAAGCGGTTTTTCAATGGACGAATGAAACAGTGCACCCCAGGCTGTACACACGGCCTCCGCTGGAATCAGACTCTCCCCAGGGTGACCGATGAAGTCGTCCAAAGAAGTCTATGTCGAAATGCCGGCATTGCTCCTGGTCCAACTGGCAGGCCAACCACAAGAAGATAGTGCACAATATGGATGAGATTATTGACGCCTGTGCTGACTTGGGATGGCCTGTGGTCGTGGCATTGGGCCCTATGCCTGGGTCACGTCTTTGTATCGACTCACGGGGGGTTTACTGGGCCTGACTGCACCCCCCCAGCCTCCAAGTGCATTCCTGAAGCTACCAAAGACACATGTTTAGGGGTGTTGTAAGTTCAGGGTTACCTTGGCATTTGGTTACCACTTGGGGTTACAGGGGGCCCCCGCCGCCACAGATATTTCCTGTTTGATGAGGTATTGGAGTGGGGGGCGGAGGAGGGGGGGTTTGTTACTTATTGGAGTTAGTAGTTATGTTTTTCCCGGGCACAGACACGGATGCACCATGACCCACAAACACCCTGGCTCTACATGGTTTCCTCCCTAACTATACATGGCTGAACATACGCACAGCGACAGGGCCGGGACGGTCCGCGTCATGACTTGGGACGTAAGGGTCCTCCTACATAAAATCAAATGGGGTGCGGTACTACGACAGGCCAAAAGGCTCGAGACAGATATATTACTACTCCAGGAGACTCACATGATGGGCTTGAAGGTGCCGTGCCTGGCACATTTCGGGTTCGATCAGGCTATCCACTCTGGATTTGTTTGAGGTTTCCGGGGCACAGCTATTCTCATTCATCGTAGGGTTCCCCATAGGCCCACTAAGGTATGGACGGCCCTGGGCGGATGGTATCCCATAGTGACGGGCTACTGCTCTGGCAGTCATTTACGATAGGCAGTGTGTACGCACCCCCTCCTCTTAGCCTGACATTGGTAGATAGGATCATACAGCTTTGGGGGAATTCCCGGCGGAGCAATCAGTGTGGGGAGGGGGTCGATTGGAATGATGTGATGGCACTGGAGGAGGACAAATGGCGTACGACCCGTCATGCGCCTCATGGCGTTCTCCTTGGGGTGGACGGATGCATGGAAGACCTATCATCTGACAAAGCCCGGCTACACCATCTTATCAGTGACCTGGCTGTTCGAGCAGTAGCAGCACCCCCCCCCCCCCCAAGCGCCTTGAGACCCTCCGGGTAAGTAGTGCGCTCTATAAATGTCTCTGATCTGATTGATCAGTGGTCCATGGGGCTTTCTCTAGATTAGACTACCTGTTCCTCCCCGGCTCCTACATCCACCAGGTCTCAGGGGTGTTGATTCTACCATGTGGACTGTCGGATCACTCCCCTGTGGCCATCATAGTACACATCAGTCCCCATCAGCCCCCGTTCCGATGGCGCATGTCACCATGCACTTAAAGAACCCTGACCATAGTCTGGCACTACCCCGGTCACTCACTGAGTACCTTTCCTTTGATAAGGATTCGGCTCCCTTGGGAGTGGTTCTATGGAAAGCTAAGAAACCCACACTACGTGGGGAAGACATTCGTTTTTGTGTGGTGGAGCGGTGTTGTAAACTAGAAAAGGTGGTGAAATTGGAAACCCAGCTACAGGCCCTGGAGGACGATGTCAGAGGAGGTGATGGGGCGCTGGCCAGGCGCAGGCTATACTTTTCCCAAATACAACTACAACAGTTACTGCTAGATGAGGCTTGGATGGCTTGGCAGGCATGGCAAAATCGGATATTCCAGTGGGGTGACATATCTAGTAAAAAGCTTCACTGTCTCTGTCAGATCGCACAGAGGCCAGCGCTGGTCCCGGTGCTTTGTGATATGACCGGTGAGCTATGCTCTAGTTCTTGGGAGGTGACACAAACATTTGCGCAATACTATAGGACCCTTTATGCTGGATGAGAAGTCCTGACCCATGACCTAATTGTTGATTTTGTGTGCACCATGCCTCCCAGGCCTGAGTCAGGCTCGGTACGAAAGCAAGTGGATGAACCAATCACGGTGGAGGAACTGACAGGAGTGCTGGCGAGTCTTCGCCCAGGCTGTGCCCCTAGGCTAAATGGGTTTCCATGTGAATTCTTGAAGGATCACATGCCCCAGATAGGGACACAATTGCTGGAGGCACTACAAGATACAGTTGACCTGTAGATCCTTCCACCGGATTGGCAGCATACCGAAATAGTGGTTTTCCACAAGCTAGGTCGCCCCCCCCCTCCCCCCCAAGGACCAATCCTCGTATAGACTGATATCATTATTGCATGTAGAAGTGATATTATTAGGCAGTGTCCTGGCCGAAGGCCTTCTACAACATATAACGGACCTGGTTCACTCGGACAAAGCTGGCCTCATGCCTCAACGGTCTACCCGTCATAATATTAGATGGGTCCATAATACATTGCTTAGGGGGTCGGACCTTGGGTAACCGGCGGCCATTCTGCTTGCTGATATGGAAAAAGCCTTCAAATCGATCAGATGGGATTAAATGTTTACCCTTCTGCATGCCCCTAACTTTGGCCCATCCTTCCTCACCTATATTTGTCTCTTATACACAGACTTCTCAGTGTCCACCAGTGTGGCGGATGAAGTATCTGATCCATTTCCTGTACGAAGAGGTACCAGACAAGGGTGCCCGCTGTCCCTCCTATTATTTGCACTTGCAATCGAGCCACTAGCCGCATGGGTGAGGCGAGACTTCCAAGTGCACAGGTTTGACAGGATGACTGAGATATCAGACAGAATAGCCCTATAGGCGGACGACGTTCTGTTTCTGGGAGGGAGATATCGAGGACCTAAGTGAAGATGAATGGGCTGAGGCCCTGGCAGTCTCCTGAGGCGCTGCAATTTTAGTGCGCTATTGCCTAATCCAATTCAAACATCTACATAGAGCCTACCACACCAGACACCGCTTATAGTGAATGGGTGTAATACCCTTCCCAGCATCTCTACGCTGTAATGCTGAAGAGAGTACCTTTTTACACACCATGTGGAGCTGCACGGCATTACAGCGGTTTTGGGAGTGGTGTCACCTCTTGCTTGTCCCGGGTATTAGCATGGGAGATCCCGCTTGAGCCTAAGCTGGTCCTTCGTCATAGCACCGATGAGATAGGAGGGAACAGATATAAACAGCATTTCTTGTTTCTGATGCTAACATTGGCCAAGCGCAACATCGTCCAACACTGGAGGGTGGCATTCCCGCCCTCGATGGGAAGGCAGCCATGGACAGATGTATGGGGATAGAAATTGCGGTCTTCCAAGCAAGGGGTGCATCCAGAAGCACAGGAAAATCTGGAGGAGATGGGAGGATTACCGCAGTATTCTGCAACCCCCCACCCCCCCTCAACCCATTGATGCCACTATCAAGGCGGAGATACAGTCATATGGCTTGGAGAGATAGTAGAGGACTCACATTGTGGGAAGACAAGAAACCATGGGTATCATTACTGACCGGGGTTCAGGGGGGTGGTGTTTTCTGGGGATCTGTTACACGGGGATCATTGAGGCCTGCTGTCTTGTTGATACTACACTTATGTGACAGCCTTCCAGGTCTGGATGTGCTCAAAACTTCAAAGTAGTAAAAAAACTACAAAAATGAAAGAGGACAGTGCGGAAAGTCCTGCAAGGGTAGAGTGGTAAAAAGCTATCTGGGATTGGCAGTTTTGTGGCTGTAAAGATGACAATACTACCTAAAATTCTGTACTTGTTTCATACAAACCCGTTCTCTAAGGCAAAATATACTGGAATAGAGTGTATCAGTCGCTTTGGTTTTCTACTCTGAGAAGCGTGAATATCGCTTAAGGTTGTAACTACAGCAAAACCCTTATTCTTTTTCTTTTTATATTATATGGTGATTTGCAACACTCTTTTGCCTATCATTAAAAAGGGGCCCTTTTTCCAAATGACAGTCCTCCGAAAGACGAATGATGACTGAATTATAATTTATACATTCCTCAATATAGTCAGAGCACCCACAAAACTTTAGATTAAACCACAACTACCAAATACTGGAGAAAAAAGTGTGACGAGACAAAATGACTCCTCACAGGCGAACCACCAACGGGGTAACTGGCAGGTACTCACCAGGTCACCCCACTGTTCTCATCATCGGTGGTCATTTTGCTCTTAAAAGAAAAAGAAGTGTCCAAACAAAAAAGATTAAGCTGTGTAAGTGCAGTACAGTGATAAATAGATACACTCTACATGTGTGACGAAAAATAATTAAAATTGGCAGACACACATCTATCGCAATTACTTTATTATTCACTAGGTGTGAACTGGCAAGTTAAAAATGCGTTGGTTGCTATCCATGCATACCAATCTCACATGCCAACATGTTTCTTTGCTTCCAAATTTTTGGCAAATTCTTCAGGGCCAGACACCTCGTCACAGCACCAAAGTTGGACACACCATTCTAGAAGACTGTCAATTGGAAAAGAGCACAACACTATGTTAAAACATGACCGCTAACTCCCAAATAAATCTGTGTTTTAGAATTAAGATCTTCATAATTACCCTCACTCAGCTTATGTCTCTCATACCAGCTTGGAGGTGATACTGTAGTAGTACAAACTCCTCAAGTGAGTCCTCCTTTCTAATTGACCCTTCTGTCGTAGTATCAATCTGAAACCATGCCACAAACCATGGAATGAAGTTCTTTTAGAGAAAACAAGTACTGTGCTGTTGCAAACTTTTATGAGTACTGGTCAAACTTCTTAATGCGCAATTTTCCACACATACATATACTGCGTAACGATAAAATAAGCAGCTTCAGCGTATCGGTACTAATGAGCATTTACTACTACATTCTATTATGCCTTCATGCACAAACCATGCGTCACCTATATTCACTGTTTTTACGTCTGATTTCTAATTATCACTCTCGTTTCTAAAATCACTCTTGTGGTCTTAATCAACTTGTTTGCCGCACGCGGCCCCTGCCCGTATCTCTTGCAGTAAATAGCAACGTGCTTGCAAGCCTAAGTTCTAAGTCCTTCCCGCCCCCCCCCCCTACTCCTCACCGCTTGGGGCCTCCCCGAGCGCGGCTGTAGTGAAGTAGTCCAGACGGAGATAGTATTAAGAGTAGGATATTTAATGAAATAACAAGATCAAATAATACAACAGGTGGGAGCCAGGGAAGCGGTGTATTCAGTCCAACAGCTTCATCAGAATGACTCCTACCATAGAACCAACATACTAACATCATTCTACATTCCTAACACGAGCTCTTAAAGAAATATACAACATAACACATCCCCCCCCCCCATACAATGAAAGAACAAAATACACAAAGAAAAGAGAAACAAAAATGAGGGAAAATAGAGCAAAAGCATAAGCAAATAATTTACATAACGAATCCCTTAAGCCAACATGGCAAGGCTTTAGTTCTTTTATCAGGCAAAACATCAACCACATTACTCCAAAGAGTATCACATACATCCAATTGAGCAGTTGTTTGAACATCTGAACTGCAACCTTCACCCATTCCCCCCTCATCACATAAAGAATTACTGAGTTGTCTGAAATTACTCCGTTCAGAATCTGAAATAAAATCATTAGCAAGTTGAGATTGCAAATGACTATTCTCAAAATGGTCTTCAATCCAATCAAAATCATTATCCTTAGGATTGGAACACTCCTTCACAAAACCTTGATCAGGATTAATGGTGATGCTTTTAAGATTCCATACCCTTCCATCATCAAGTCTTACAGAATTTTTTAAAACCTCAGCAACTTTACATGGTGGTTCAAAACAGCTCACACCTTTAGGTACCTTGAAAGGCTTCCGAACCCTCACCCAATCTCCAACCTTGACTAAAACATTCTTAGTGTTGTGATGACAATCATAAAAATCCTTGCTTTTAGCATGGGTAGACACCAATCTATTTTTAACTTCCACAGGAAACCAATTGGCTATTTTACCATCAAAAAGCCACCCAGGGCTAAACTTACACCTCGCTGTTCTGCCCCTCATCATGATGAACGGGGACATGCCAGTGCTATTTTGTATCGTAATCCTATAAGACCAAACAGCCTTTTGTACTTGCACTTTCCAATCTAACTTCTTATGCACCGAAGCCTGAATAATGCCCTTAATCACTCTGTTAAACCTTTCAACAGTGCCATTACCACTGGGATTATATAATGCCGTGGTTTTATGTTTGATACCACACTTTTCAAAATACTCTTTAGCCAGCTTGGATGTAAATTGGACACCATTGTCCGTAAGAATGCAAACAGGCAAACCCTCCATGATGAAGATCTTATCTAAGAATTTAAGAACCGTCTGAGTATCAACTTTGTCTACGAATTTGACAATCGCCACTTTGAGAAAAGAGCGATGGCTACTAAACCAAACTCCTTGGAGTCTCCAATTGGTCCAATAATATCAATCGCAATAGTATCCCAAGGAAAATCAGGTATCAGACCATCACTCATTTCAGGCTTTAAGGTCCTAAGCGTCTTGTCAGCAGACTTACAAACATCACATCTTCTTACAAAATCCTCTAGTGCACCATCAATACCTGGCCATCAAAACATTCCTTTAACCACAGATTTGGTCCTCACAATCCCAAAATGTCCTTCATGACAAAGTTGCAAAATGTTCCTTCTTAAAGATGCAGGTGGAATGATTCTGTCACCCCTAAAAAGTATACCGTTCTCTGAAGACAATTCCATGCAGATCTGCCAAAAAGCATTAAAACTTGGAATTTCCCTTATCTTGGGCCAACCTTTGCAAATGTAATCCATCACATTCTTCAACACAACATCCTTCATCCTTTCCCTGTTCAACCATCCATTCAGTCTTGTTTATGGCAGGTTCACCACAATCATGTACTAACGCCACACAGTATTCACTTCAAGAATCATAATCACACTCCTCTAGAGGAGGTGGAAGTCTAGATAAGCAGTCAGCAATGCGATTATCCCTTCCAGGTAGGTAGACCATTTTATAAATATACTCCTTCATACGCATAGACAATCTAGCTAATCTTGCTGACGCACCTGAAATACCCTCACATGACAAAATACGAATCAACGGTTTGTGGTCAGTTCGAATGACCACAGGTTTGCCCCACACGAATGCCCGAAAATGCTCCAAAGTCCATGCATGTAATTTTATTTTGATGGGAGATTTTAATGTACATTTATGCTTAACTTGTGCTCTAACGGACGTAGATGGGCCTGACAGTGTTTCCCCCCCCTCATTTAGAACATACTCAGAAGGGATTGGTTCTGGAAAATCTATTAATTGAAAATGATCTGTATGAGGCAGAGTTTTATGATAACAGTACACGGGTTGCCACATACACGGGAAGGGACTGTGACTCGATCATTGATTTTATTTTTGTATCACTAGGTTTCCTTAAGTATGTAATTTCCTACAATGCTATTGCTATGCCACTGAGTGATCATAATCCCGTGGGGAAGGAGCTAGCAAACGTTTTTTTGCCGCTAAAATCGTCTGTTACCCCCCAGGCTATATTGCCACTAAAGGTTAAGGACCAGGGGAGAAGAATTAAATGGGAAAAGGTAGTTCCTGATGACTTTTTCTTAAACTTAACATCTATGGCTGCTGAAGATTTGAATGTTTGTGCCAATCCCCACTCTAGGAGTGAGGAGGTTTTATCCTCCTTCAAAGGTGTCTGTCGGTCAGTGGCTATAAACTTAACAGCTAAAGGTCAGGGGGGCAAAAATAAACCGGTGATGGGCTGGTTTGATAAGAACTGTAGTAAAGCCCATAACCTCCTGAAGAAAGCACTTAATACTCGCCCAAGGGACAAAACCCTAGTAGTGCAACTTAGGAAGGATTATACTATGGCAATTAAAACTCGTAAAAATGAAATAAAGAGTGATGCCTGGGTAGAACTTATGGATAAAGCCACCTTAAAAAACAGCGCAAAGTTTTGGTCAATTATCAATACTCCTTTGTTCTCTTGTGACCAAAATACTGTGCTGGAACTCAATATATCTGAGGTTGATTGGCTTAGCCATTTTGAAAAAATATATGGTAGCAACATGGAGCAGGAACCCTTTGTAGTCCCCACGTCTGATCTCCCCTTGGTGCCTGTTAGTTTTGATATAGCTGAAGTGAAAAGGGCAATAGAGGACACTGCGGGCCGGAAGGCCCCGGGTCCCGATGGGGTCCCAGCGGATATGTTCAAGGCAAACCCGTTGTACTGGGCTAACATTTTTTAATGCATCTGCAGTAGTTGGATTCCCGAATACCTGGTCCTCAGCTACGATAATTCCAGTGTTCAAAAAAGGTCAGAGAGGAGACCCTAGATGCTATAGACCTATATCACTGCTGGACTCCTCGGTTAAAATTCTAGGGAAGGTTGTCCTGGCGAGAATAGCATCTTGGGCCAAAGGGAATAATATTCTGTCCGAGGCACATTATGGATTCAGGTCGGGGAGGAGTACAGAGGACCAATGCCTCAATCTCCACCGTATAATTTCCAAATACACAAGGGCAAAAGGGGGAAAGATATTTTTAGGCTTTATGGACTTGTCCACAGCCTTTGATCTTGTTAATAGATCTAGGCTGTGGACAATGCTCCTGAAGTTGGGTCTTGATAGTTCTTTGGTACATTTCCTGGCGGAGCTCCACAAAGATCTGAAAGCCTGCATTAGAATGACAACAGAAGGGAAATGTACGGCAAGTTTCAGATCAACCAGAGGGGTCCGTCAGGGCTGTATACTGGCCCCAATGTTATTCACGTTATATGTGAACTCATTGGAGGATGACCTAACGGCAGTCACGCAGGATATCCCAAGCATGGGGGGTGCACCAATCCCGGTGCTCCTCTATGCCGATGACGCGGTGTTAATAGCCAGGACCCCAATTGCCCTCCAAAAGTTACTTGATTCGTTTGGAAATTTCATGTCTAGTCTTGACTTGGTGATTAATAGCAGTAAATCCCACACAATGTCAGTAGGCAGCTCTAAAAATAAAGAAAAAACCTTCTTCTGTGACAGCGAGGTTATCTCTAGTGTTAAGGTTTTCACCTATTTGGGTGTAATCTTTGACCAAAGGGGTACTTGGTCACCGCAGTTAACATCTAAAGCAAACGCGGTGAGAAGTTCAGCCTCTGCAATTCTGGGGTTCGCAAAAAGATTAGGGGGAAAACCCATAGAGGCTATCCTGGCCATTTATAAAGCCAAGACTGCCGCTATTGCTAGATATGGGGCTGCAATCTGGGGTTATGTAAAATCTGACCGTATTCAAATAGAGGAAAATAAATTCCTACGATCATTGCTGGGCCTACCTCAGTCAACTGCAACCTATTCCCTACACCTTGAGCTAGGTCTTGGTTACATTCTAGACACAATAAATCTAGCTCCGCTCCTGATGTGGATCAAGCTCTGGCTAAATCCGAACCTTAGCCTTAACCACAAGATCATAAAAGACTGTCTTAAATTAGACCACAGGAGGGATATTCAGTGGCTGTCCTATGTTGAGTCCTGGGCTGCGAAGCTTGGACGCCCTGAGATCTTTGACAGCCCAGAATCCCTGTGTAAAGCAGATCTAATGTGGGTGAAGACCAACTTTATTAGGGTCTGTGTTGCCGAGCGTGAAACGGTCGAGCTATGCAAACCCTCCGTGAGGGTACATGTAATGATAACTACACCCTTTGAGTTGGCTCCTTATTTGTCAGTGGTTACAAATTTCTTCCATAGGTGGCTACTGACTAAGTTCCGTTTCAATCAAATTTATATGGTCCTGTGGGACGAGAAAGACTGGTGTAGGCTTGAGGAGTCGTCCCCATGTAAATGTGATGGTTTTTCCACCCAGGACAATGCGCATTTCTTGTTTTTTTGCTCCTTTTATTGTGAACCCCGGATTCGATATTTAAAACCAATATTGAAGGAGATGAGTTTCACGCAGTACAAGCCCGCATTGTTATATTTACAGATGCTGGATTCTCCTGTAATTATGTATTGTACCGCTAGTTTCCTGGCTGCATCTGTAAGAAGTAAGAGACTAAGGTTAAGATCGGATTTTTAATGTTGAAAGTTAATCAATTTTTGTCCATTGTACTGTTGGGCGCAAACTGAAATGAATTTGTGTAATTACCCTTTTTAACTGTCTTTTTAACCTTTGTCATGTTTAATACTGTATTAATTGATTTTAAAATATGTTTTAATTGTCTCTAATATGTCTAGAATACTTTCATGATTTTAACTAATCGAATAAAGTGGTTTTGACTGACTGACTGATTCTGTCACCCCTAAAAAGTATACCGTTCTCTGAAGACAATTCCATGCAGATCTGCCAAAAAGCATTCAAACTTGGAATTTTCCTTATCTTGGGCCAACCTTTGCAAATGTAATCCATCACATTCTTCAACACAACATCCTTTCCCTGTTCAACCATCCATTCAGTCTTGTTTATGGCAGGTTCACCACAATCATGTACTAACGCCACACAGTATTCACTTCAAGAATCATCATCACACTCCTCTAGAGGAGGTGGAAGTCTAGATAAGCAGTCAGCAATGCGATTATCCCTTCCAAGTAGGTAGACCATTTTATAAATATACTCATTCATACGCATAGACAATCTAGCTAATCTTGCTGACGCACCTGAAATACCCTCACATGACAAAATACGAATCAACGGTTTGTGGTCAGTTCGAATGACCACAGGTTTGCCCCACACGAATGCCCGAAAATGCTCCAAAGCCCATGCACACGCAAGAGCTTCCCTCTCAATAATGGGGTACATACTCTCTGCAGGAGAAAGAGCTCTAGAGGCAAACAAAATTATTCTTTCTTTTCCATCCAAACCATATTGTGATAACACGGCACCCAAGCCTTTATCGCTTGCATCTGTGGTTAACAGACAATCAACATTGGGGTCAAAACTAGCAAGTGCATTCACATCTTGTAGATCAACCTTAACCAACTTAAACTCCTCTTCGCACAAATCATTCCACACAAATTTTGTGCTTTTCTTTAAAAGTGCACGCATATTGAAAGCTTTTGCAGCAAAATTCTTTATAAACTTTGCACAATACTCAACCATGCCAAGAAACGCTCTCACTTCATCCTTGGAAACAGGTGCAGGAAACTTTACAATGTTTTCTACTAATGCGGGTTTAGGTTTGACACCTTCTTCACTTATAATGTGTCCTAAATAAGAAACACTCCTCTGACTAAATTTGCACTTGGACAACTCCACAGTCAGACCTGCTGACTGTAGAGTTTCCAAAACCTGTCTCAGTTTTACATCATGACCCGATTTTTCGCTTGCAGCCACCAGAATATCATCTTGAAAAAAAGAAATCTTGTCCATATCCCCAAAAAGTTTATGCATCAGCCGCTGAAAAACAACAGCGGCTGAGGCCAACCCAAAAGGCATACGCCTGAATTGGTAACAACCAAACGGCGTTATAAACGCCGTAAGTCTCTTAGAATCAGGATCTAACATTACCTGATGATATGCGGCAGAGAGATCAATCGTGGAGAACCACGTTGCACCATTAAGAGAGGATACCATTTCATTGATTTTAGGTAGGGGAAATTTCTCAACTACAATGTTATTGTTCAGGTGGCGTAAATCAATGCATAAGCGGATTTTTCCATTGGGTTTCCGGGCAACCACAATCGGAGAAATCCACTCAGATGTTTCAATTTCTTCTATAATACCTTTAACAAGCAAACCTTGAATCTCCTTCTTAACTTCCTCTCTGATTAATATGGGTATAGGCCTTACTTTATGTACTTTAGGTTGTGCATCAGCCTTCAAAATAATTCTATGTTCGAACCCCTTTAAAACACCAAGTTCACTGCTAAACACCTTTGGAAAGCTTTCAGACAGTGCTTCCCCCATTTTACTGCAGTCATCCAAAATCAGCACTTTTTCCTTGCTGTTAGGATCCAAAATAATGTGCAAATGTTGCTGATCAAACCATCCTAAAACTGATGGTCCCACTTTTGCCACATATAACTTTCCTCTTGTGGACCTCCCTTTAAATAAAAAAGTAAGCCATCTAAAACCAATCATGCCAATCTTATTTCCTGTGTAACTGATTGGTCAAACATCAGGTGTATTCAACTGCTTACCAATTTTGTTCACAAATTTCTTCTTCCAAACTTCTTCATTCACGATCGTGTATGGCGAACCAGAGTCTGCATAAACACTCACAATTACTCCACCCAAAGATATCCCACCCTCGTCGCCAATTTGTCGTGAAGTAGTCCAGACGGAGATAGTATTAAGAGTAAGATATTTAATGAAATAACAAGATAAAGTAATACAACAGGTGGGAGCCAGGGAAGCGATGTATTCAGTCTAACAGCTTCATCAGAATGACTCCTACCATAGAACCAACATACTAACATCATTCTACATTCCTAACACGAGCTCTTAAAGAAATATACAACATAACAGCGGCGTCTCATCCTGCCTCGTTCTGCCGCCTCGGAGATTGTTTAAACATACTCTGGATGACGGTCACGTGAGCGCGTGTCTCACGTATAGTGTGGACGCCATTTTTGAATGGGAAAAACCTTCAAGATCTCGTACTATTTCCCATTTCTAATTTGATAATTAAAAAATGCGGTACATACAGTTAAAACGCGACCACAGCCATAAATTTCAAGGAAGGGACTCGTACTTATGACAATATCATTATGCAAGAGTTAAAAACGTTTATCTATTCGATTGTATATTCAATTCAAAACTGCTTCCGCTTTATTAGGCATCAGCCGTGTCACCAACAGAAATTTTTCAACACTCTGCTACTACTAATAGAAAGGAAACCATATGTATCACAATACTATTATGTACAAGCTAAAGAGTATGTGTTTTTAAATTATGTGTTAAAAACAATCGAACTTTATTAGGCAACACAGATATCGCCTGCAAGAAAACTATTTGTTTTCAAAGACTCTGTGTTACTCAACAAAGGATTAATGGGAATCAATATCTTGACAGAAAACATGAAAAATGAGCGCTATTGCCTATACACACATTGTAGCTTTTTTAAGGTAAGCCAATGAGCTTCACATCATATCTGTACCCACTGTGTGGCTCATAGATATTTAAAGACACACATTAAGGGAGCACTCAACCAGGGCCCTCACTGATACCAAAGACGCCTTTGGGGCAGTAATGTATAATAATTGCTAATGTACAGGGGCAATAACCAACCCTATTCCATTCAATAACTTTGTTGAGTCCTTGTTGGTCGCTTTTCTCTTGATAAATCCATCTTGCTTCCTTTAAAAGGAGAATCTTCTCAACGTTCTGCGGGTTGCCCAGTACTTTCTCGAGGACTACCCATTTTGCCTTAGAGAACGGGTTTTTCATGTGTTGATGATTTGTGAGTGGAGGGCAACCCGTAGTATCTGTTTACCCTCTAAGCTCCTTTTTGAATATATACTTCTTTCATACAAAGCCATTACATATCAATAAGGTATTCACAGAGCAGCTGCAGTGGCACTGTGTGGTTTTTATATGGCAAAATAAAAAGCTAGGATCAGTCGTCACCTGTGCTCATTTCCAATTATTCAAAGTGGTCTTGTGTGTTTTAAATCTCCTTATGTATTAATATGTTGCACATCTCTGATACTTAGTTGATTGGACCAGGAGAGGATTATATAAACCATGATATATGATTCACTATATGTTGAGTGGAGATTATCGCTATGAAATTCCCTTAGTAAATCTAAAAAAAGTACCTAACATTTACCCTGTCGCAACCCTGAGAGCCCGAGATAGCATAGGCTTTTGTAAGGGACTGACCTCTTTACCCTCACCTTTTACCCAACTATGGGGACACGCAGACTTTTCCCCCGGACCTAGATTGTCTGAATTTTCTGTATGGTGGGAGGTGGTTTATCGCACCCTGAGAGATATGCTTGAGGCAGAAGAGAGTAAACCATTTGATCAACTCTGGTAAGAATATGGCATACAGGAAGGGGAACACTTCTGGTACTTCCAAGCCAGCCACATGGTGCTATAGCAACCCAGAAGGGATGACGTTATTAGAGATATGACCAGGGCACAAGTCCTAAAAAAAGAAGTGGGGGGACGCTGTCACCGGAAGTGACGTCACATCAAGAAGTGACGTCACGAAAGATGGCTCCGATCTCGTCCCGGAGAGGCCAAAAAGGTGAAGTCCAGCTGTTTGGCAGGGGGGACGGCGTCCACCCTGTAAAATAAGTGGGGGGACGCCGTCCACCCGCGTGGTACCCCGACTCGAGCCCTGGATATAACCCCCTATGAAAACACAAGGCCAGGGATTTGGTTACCATTTCAAAATGCTCGAAAGAGGGAACTTAATATAACTTTGGACATAGATCACTGGGAAGACATTTCCAATTAGAAATAGCATGGTGATGAATTATGAGGATGGGAAGGAAACTCTCCTAAAATCCTGTACTGTTGGCACTACACTCCTGCTAAATTGGCAATAATGAACCATGTATGGGGTGCATGGTGCTGAAGAGACTGGCTCCCTGATGCATATCCTGTGGTTCTGGCCCAAACTGAAAACTTTTTGGCGAGATTTTCTGAAGAATATTGGAGATCCCTAAAGTGATATTGCTGGGTTTGTTCTCAGAATAAATTTTCCTTCTAGATAATAGGAAAGAGAAACTTGTTTCACTCATGCAGTTGGCATCCAAACTATCCTGTCACACTGAGGAACCCCCATCATACCCTCAGAGAACATATGTATGGCGAGGTTATGGAGGATCATGGGGAAATGACCTAAAATTGTCCAAGGCAAGGAAAGAGAGCTCTGAAGAATATAGGGACTGATCATAAATTCCAGCAGACAAATGTAGAGAACTACAATGCCCCAGGAGAGGGAGTGCCCTAAACATTTTTGAGGAATCTTGATCTAGACTATTATTATAGTCATAGTCCAGGTCCACCCGCCCCATAATACACTGACTGATGATGCATACATTTGAAACTCTTAAATAGCGAACACTTCCCTGCAGGGCCTCTTGGCACTTGTGACCTTGTATGCAAGTCTGGAATAGACACAGTTAATGTCTGCTGAAGTCTGCAACAGTTGTAAAAAACTTTGCGTTCATGTAAGAACGTTTGAAGTAAGGGCTGTGTTTTGCCTTTGAAGAAAAGATTTATGAGGCACTTTAAGCTGCTGTTATTAGTGCTTGTAGGAGTGCTTTGTGTGATAGGAGGAGTAACCAATTCTATGTCAGGACCGGAGTCTCAGATTGTGCTTCTCTATCTTTACAGCAAAACTTACAGCAGCCAATAAAAACATGGTAAAACAAAAATTACATTTTTCCAGAAGTCCATCAACCAATCAGGGGCTACCACCGTTATATTACAGACAGCCCACGAGGACTCCTCTTTCTTTGATGCTGCAGCCAAAGCTATGTATCTCTTATTGAAGCCATGACTCAATATTTTACTTGTTTGATGGCTTGCCAAATGTTTTGGTTGTAAATCTGATCTATTCCTTTTATTTGTGATCTCCAACGTGTGCAGAGTTTTTTCAGCACGCCCAGCTCACCTTCCACTTTCTTCCCCCAGAAGGCCAGCCCGCGGGCCGCAGTGCTCTCTCTAAGTTGCCCGTGGCGGCCTGGTCCCCACGCCTCCATGACTTTCTTTCAGTTGCGAGTGCAACGCGGCATCATCGTAGCCCCTCGCTAGCACGTTAGCAGCCTTTTTCTGCCCTATGATCTGGGCCTTTGGCGGTGACGATTCAATCAGGGCCTGATAATAATACGGGCATTTCGCTGCTGCCCGCAGGAGGTATGTGACTCTGCGAGCCAGGCGGTGTATAGCCAGAGCTTGTCCAGAATTCCCTCCTCCACCCACCTGGCATTCCCCCCTCAATTACCTTGACATTGTCCGTGGGTACATTGCTACACCTTCCTCTGGCCTGGTACTGCTGTAACCTTAATTCGCCATAAAGTAATTTTCTAATTTTTTTAAACCAAAACATTCTGACAACCTTTAGCCAATTCACTGTATTGGGGACCTTGCTACCCCACCCCCGATTGTACCTGGTAACCCCCTCTCCTTTCCTCATTATATTCCTGTAGTGCACATTTACTTCCACTCAGCTATGGATCAATCTGGCTTTTAGGCCCCAGGTGAGCCATGTAATGTGGAGGAGTTGAGAGCGAGGGAGGGCCTAGCTGAGACTCTAGACTCATTGGTCTAACACTCAGTGAACAAGGCACTTACTATTGCCCTCCAACCCTTCTCTCGCCTGCTTCGCATGATAGCGGAGTGAGTCCCAATTCCCCCCTACTGCTCCTCTACAGGCCCCTCCAGGGAGCCCAGACCCAAGTGGCTAATATTCCCATATTCCTCACACAGACTTTTTAGCCCACCTCTTCCAATCCTTTTGATGGACCAAATTCATTGACTCCTCCCTCTAGTCCTCTTTCCCAGAACGGTGACGCCCAGGGTGACCCTTCCCCAGATGTCATTACTGTCCCGGCCAAAAGGAGTCATACAGCCCCCTCCTAGGATTTGTACCAACCAGACCTCTTTGACTTGACCCAGAGGACATTATTCACCCCAGATCTAGCGACTGGACCTCACGTCACAGTCACCGCATCCATGCATGCCCACCTACTCAAAGGATTCAACAAGGGAGTACAAGCTAGGCTTTGGACAGAATGCCCCCACGCAATTTTGGAGCACAAGGTCTCTGACACTCTTGAGCTTGATAGCAACATGAATATCTTTCTAAAAAAGTTCTCCAGAGACACTAAAAAAGGCATTTAGAAAGCCTGGTGGTCTTGTCAAGATTGCTTTCTGGATGTCAATTAACAGCTAGCAAAGATCCTAGAGATAGAGAAAGGAGGCTACGGAAACTGGGAATCCCATTGACCCCGGGGTCCTGGTGGAGTGGGGTGGGCTTGGCTCAGCACACCAACTGCCAGGTGGGCAACAGTAACTGTGCCATGTATATGGAGTGCCGGAAATCAATACTTATGCGATAAACCCAAACATTTCTGAATTGGGCTCTTTGGATCCTGGGCCAGTCGCCAACTGCCTACTTTCTAAAGATCCTCATCAAGGACCTGGGCAAATTTGTCAGTATTTTTACAGCATAGGACAAGGCCCCCTCCTTCCTCAAGAGAATCTTCCACTCAAACCTTTTTGCCAGGACCGGACCTTTCTGCTTTCTCAGAGGCCTCAAACATCGGTTTGATGATGAGCAACTCTTGGCAAGAATACGGCAGAGGCAGCACCTTCAACTACTGCTCTGGCAGACCAAGGCACAAGAGGGGCGGTTCCCAATCTGGTACACACGGTGGAGCGCAGCTGTCACGTACAGTTGAGCCTGATTAATCCTTCTCAGGTGTCATTGTGGGGGTCAGATTAGTCTCTTTTTACGCAGCTGGACTCAGATAACTCAGGATTCCTGGGTTCTCCAAATTGTGCAGGGCTATCAAATAGAGTTTTATGGGACCAGTCCTCAACAGGTCCCTCCAAACCCTTTGTCTTCAGGGATTTGTAGTCGATTGGCCAAAGGTGCCACTTTCCTCTCATCTCAGCATCCAGGATGTTTTTGCAGTACCAGACGCTTGATCCTAAAGCAGGGTGGGAGTCACAGGCTGCTTCTCAACCTCTGGGATCTCAACAAATGGGTTTGCTACCAACATTTCAAAATGAGGGCATTTGCCTTCTAGGAGACCTTTTCAGAGAAAGGAACTGAATGATCCCACTCAACCTGAAGGATGCTTGTTTCACGTTACTGTTCTTCGCTCCTCACCGTCTGTATCTCCAGTTCCAAAGGGAGAATGTCTGGTTTAAGTATTCAACTCTGCCTTTCGATCTCTCTTCTTACCCTTGTTGTATAATCAAGTTAATGAAACCTGTGATGGAATTCTTGCGAGCTCAAGGGGTGTGTCTTATAATTTATCTGGAGGATAAATTATAGCTCAGGAGCACGAACTCATCTTATCACACTTGAACATGATAATTTCTCTTCCTTCTAAATGCAGAGAAGTCCTGTTTAACCCCTTCACAATCTATAGAATTCCTGGTCTTCCAGATAGATTCAATGACGGAGTAATTATTATTGCCTCCTCAGAAGATCAAGGATATCAAGAGGGATTTGAAGTCTCTTTTATCCAAGGCGTTTGTGTCTCTGAGACAGGCGGCTAGGATCGTGGGTTGCTTGCATACTCCATTCCAGCCATTTTTCTGGGTCCCCTTCATTATCGGGGTCTCCCAAAGCCCAAAATGAATTGCCTCCGAAAGAGGCTGTCCTATTTGAACTTGGTTCTTCTTTCCCAGGAAAACAGGGAAGAGATGGAATGGTGGTCGAGTCACATGGAGGCATGGAATGGCAGCGTGATTTTGAGTTCTCAGCCAGACATCGTCCTAGAATATGATGCAAGCAGGTGGGGCTGGGGTGCCCGAAGCATTTTGAACTCCACCGGGGTCATTGGTCGGAGGAGGAACTTCAACTACATATCAATTACCTGGCACTCATTGGTGGGTTCTTTTGCCATCAGGGTGCCGTCTCCTCAGAGATTCCTGAGTTGCATCCTTCTGAAAACTGACAATGTGTCAGTTGTCCAATATCTCAACAAATGGGGGGTACCAGATTTGCAGATTAGCAGAGATTGCCAAAGAACTTTGGCATTTTTGTGTGCAGCGCAAAATCTCAGTAATTGAAAAACATCTACTGGGATGCTCCAATGCAATTGCAGACTGGGAATGCCAGATTTCTGAGAGATTCCAGCGATTGGAAGTTATTTCCCGCATCTTTCAGCGGTTGCATCGTCTATGGGGTGCTTTCCACATAGATGTCCTGTCTGAACGCTCAACTTCCCCAATTCCTCAGTAGGAGGCCAGACCCTATGGCCTTAGAGACCAATGGCTTTCTTCAAGACTGGAGTCCTGTGTTAATGTATGCCTTTCTCCCAATCCTAATCATTCCTCGAGAGGCATCAGAGACCCAACGTGGCCCTTGTGACCAATCAATGGAGATCCCAATCCTGGCTCCAAACTGTGATGGATCTGACATGCAATCTAGCAGTGCAAATTCCACTATTGCGGGAGCTTCTGTAGAACCCTTCAGGAAACCCTCTCCCACTTGATCTGCAAGGTACTGTTCGTCTCATGGCATGGTGACTTTCAGGAGACACAGGTGCTTGCCGGGACTTTCACAGCAAGCTGAACTGTTTGTTGCCCTGTCTTGGCCTTCCAGCACCCATAAATGATAGGTTTTGGCATAGCGTTGATGGGACAGTTGGTGTGATCCACAAGGTCTTGATCCAGTGGGAGCAGAAGTAACCCAGGTAGCGGTCTTCCTGTCTACTCTTGCTGCGGATGGTAACGCTTATTGCTCTGTAAACAATTTTCGTTCAGCCATTACCGCCGGCCATAATCCCTTGGATGGTAAGCCCATTGGAGAGCATCCTTTGGTTTGCAGAGTTATGTGGGGCATTCAAGTTTCTAAATCTCTGAGGCCCAGTTATAATCTACTTTGGGATGTAAATGTGGTCTTTAGGTTCATACAAGACTGGCCCGGAAACTCCATTCTATTGCCTAGGCAGTGTCGGCCAAACTGACTACCCTTCTTCATCTCATCTCCTGCCGCAGTATCTTGGACATTAAAGTTCACGACGTTGCAGGTAGAGTGTTTACTCCTGAGGGAGTATCTTTCCATCTTTTCAGACATGCACACAAAGACATTTCTTTCTCTTTTGTCTCTCACTAGCTTTGGGCGCAGAGATACTCCTCCGGGAGTTGATTCAAGCGCGGTATAAACTCATAAATAAATAAATATATTACTTATCCTGCTTTCTTAACATTCCACATTTGTGTCTCGTTCAATGCCTTAAGCCGTATGAGCTGACAACCCGATCGATCAGAGGTGATCCTTCAGGACAATTGCAAAAACCCTTTGTCCAGTGGCCTCTGCCATGTTGGCTTTGATGGTTGCTGTTGGACGTGTCAGAATGGATGTGTCTGTGTTTGGTGCACATTCAGGAAGAGGAGCTATGGCATTATAAGTTCTTTTTTTATGGGTTCTTGTTTTGAAAAGATCATGAGAGCTGCTGATTGGTCATCAGATTATTTGTAAAAGCTTCTACTATAAACATATTGTAAATGTTGCTTCAATGGTGATGGATCAGCTTTAAACAAGCATAATCTGATCCTCCGGTCCTGACAGAATAAAATATTTTCAAGTATTTGTGTCAAGAATTTTCAATTCTATTAAGGACATTGTGGCAAGGATGATCCCACCCGCGCAATTAATTAATTTATCATTGTATCAGTTTACATTGTTGATTATCTTGTTCATGCCCCATGTAGTTATCTTGTATTTGGCAGAGGTTACGCCTCTCTTTTTTCCTTGGCAGGTTCAGACCAAAAGCAGAGTTGAGTGTTTCCAGGGCTGAAAGTCTAGAGTTTCCAAGTTCTGTTGTTGACGACTGCCGGCATTTACAGAGTTCTTTAGTTGTCTTCAATTTCCAGAGTTGGACCACGCTCCAAGGGCTAGAGAATCAAGGGCCGCGTTGGACTAGCTGAAATGTTCAGATTCATGGTAATGCTGTGTGAACTTTAGATTTGCAAAGAAAGAGGAGGAGTCCTTGTGGGTTGTCTGTAATATAGGTTTTGGGGGCCCCTGATGGGTTGATGGACTTCTTGGAAATGTAGTTTTTGTTTTACTGTGTGTTTATTGGCTACTGTAATTTTAGCAGTAAAGGTAGAGAAGCATAATCCTTTACTCCATTTCCTTAACAGAATTACAAATTCTTAGTGTGAATGCTTGAAAATATTTCATCCTCTCTCTCTTTTTTAGAGAGTCAGGCAATGGCCTTCAGGCTTTTGACAAATGATTCCTTTTTCTCAGTCGATTAACTAGATGTATGCCGTTTTGAGCGACATTTAACTTGCAAAAAAGAATTCTGGAAAGACATGAATAAATAGCCTTTTACTATGCTGTTAATGTGTGTCCTGTGCTCAGAAGTCAGGAAAGGGAGGGTTTTCTTTAGATACGTTTGCATTGTTGATAGAAGCATATGCTAACTTGATGGTAAGGATGTTCTTATCTGTGACACAGATGATAACCAACTTTGTCATTTCTTTTGCTAGAGGAAGGTTGAAATCAAACAGTAGGAAGGAACATTTGTTAAAAGGAACTTTTCTTTTAAGCAGTCACGGACGGTGAAGGTAAGAGGGGCGGGGTGGTTGGTCCGGGTGGGGGGGGGGGGGGTATGATTTTGAGAGACAATGAGGGAAAACTAATTATTTATTTAATTTTCACTTGTGGTCGTCTGTCGAATTCCTCCCAAACCAGCTCCACCGCTTTTACCTGCACGGGCCACTGGTGCTTTTAAGACTGTGTTAATGTTTCCATCTAGGCTTTCTCAGCTCACAGGAAAGCTTGAAGTGACTTGATAGCTTGTTTGGGCCTTGTTACTTAAGGGTGCATGTAATTCACATGTGAATAACAGCTTGCTGGGAACTACCAAAATTAAGAAGACTACATGAAGACCAAGACTAAATAAATGTTATATAAGGCTGCATTTGCAAACACAGCATAGAAATTTCCGAATCGATGATACCCAAGGCATCATCCCAAAATACTGATAGATCAAAGTCTGTGAAAAATATGGGCTAAAACGTTCCCTGTAAGGAGAAGGGCAAGCACAAATCATCAATGACCGTTTTATGTTGCAACTGTGTTTGTGAGAAGTTTGACTATGACTGGCAACCAAGTGATAGTGCAAAAATGTCAAAGGTGTGGTATTTTAGGAGACAAAACTCTAATCCTTTCTTGAGGTCATGAGGCCCAACTACTTGATAAGGTGTGTTATGATAGGTGTAAAAGCAGTGAAGTATCCCCAGAAGACCTATGCAGAAACCATTTATATTATAGACCGCAATAAGGCAGTAATAGACCACCCCCTGTTATTATATCTTTATGATGAAAGAGCCATCAGGGCCCTTTTCACAGTGATGCCTTTAATATACACTGCAATTGTCAGATTCTAGTATTTAAATGGTGTGTCCTATTAGTTTATTATTATTTTATGTTGAGTTTTTGTAAAGTGCTACATCCCACAAAATGAGATTCTCAGAGTTCCTGAGTATGATCATTAAAAAGAGGGAGATATTAACTGAACTATTAACCTATCATAGGAAACATTCAAAGTCCAGTAGAAGAATGAAGTTTACATATAGGATCCCTCTTTAATATGCGTAAATGGATGATTGTAGAGGTAGAGTGTGGAACTGCCAGTAGTCTTTTTATAAACTTGTTCTCCACAATTTGTAGAGATTTGCCACTAATATATCCCCATAAACTTGTGCCAAATGTTGCAACAGACACACATTTGCTTTTAAAGATACCAAGCATTTCTCGAGGTGGTTTGTGGCCTAGTCTTTTGGACAATTTAAAAGCTCCATTACTGCTCTTTGGAATTGCATGCCTCTAACATTCAAAAGAAATGTCCTTGTTTTCTCTCACTCTGCCCAAGTCTCTATCAAAACTCCTTTCTCTCATGTTCTCACTCTGACCCTCTCTCTCTCTGAACACTCTAGTTTTAAAAAATTGTACACTGTGCAAGACATGTTTCAGCTGTTTTGTGTGAAAGTTCAAGTGTAGTATTGTTTGGCGACATAGACGCCTGAATGATCAGAAAATAGGGAATAAAATCCAACTTGTTCTAAACGTGGCGCCCTAAAATAAGTCTTGCATGTGCCCCCCAAAATCATTCAGATGACGCAAGGGCAGGATTACTGGAACCACTCACAAGAGAGCAGGATAATTACCTGATACTACCCTGAGAAATGAGACGGGGATACCTGGCACTGCCCAGAGTATCAGCACAGAAAACCTGGCACCAGTTCCTTAGTTGCCTGGGGGGGGGGGGCCCACAAACATAGGGGCCCCATGCAGACCAGAATTTAACACTCATTTTCCGTTGAACAAATGTAGACAGGGCCCAGTGCACTGCTTTGCCCGGGGCCTATAATGCTGTTAAGACGGCCCTCCCGGCTCTGATAAGTGGTGTTAGATACCCAGTCCTTGGCTGGGAGGCCTGTCAGAGTTACTAAGAGACTCTCCCCGGGTTCTCTGTAGAGGCGCCTCCTAGTCAGCCACTACTTGGTCCAATCTTTGGTACTTTCCAGATTGGACTACTGCAACTCTCTCCTTGCTGGCCTCCCCAAATCCTACCTTTCCCCTCTAAAATCCATCCTCCACTCAGCTGCTCGCTTCATATATGGGGCTAAAAGAAATGATCACAATACACCCTTACTGTTGCCTCTTCGTTGGCTTCCTATCGAAGCAAGGTCAATTTACAAGACTGTACAAACAACAGGAGGGGGAGGTAGAGCAAAAAAAGAGAAGGATTCTTGCTCCACAGAATACTTTTATAAACAAGAAGAATCCAACTCAGAGGTAGGGTGAAGTGTTCAACAAATGATGTTGGAGCACTTAGTGTTTTGTAAAATACCCCTCACACACCAAAAGGCCCCTTAGTGTCATGCTTCATCCTCGGGGTCTTCGCATCCCTCTAACGGGTTGCGGCGTGCTACGACCTACGACTACGTGGGAGCACTTATAGTTAATTACTATATGTGGTGCATGTGTGTTGGGTGTATTAACAAGTGAGTGGTGGGACGTGGTGAATGTTTAAAAGGTACCTGGCACATGAGTATATTTGAAAACAATTTTATTCCTAACTCCGGCTGGTACTATTAAAAAAAGTGCAGTGTGAGGTTAAATCTGTCGTGTTTATGGACAGGACCTCAGGTGTGCGTCGACATGTTTCGGAGGCAAAGCTCCTTCTTCAGGACGGGGGCACAACTTCCCCACCTTACTCATGTTTCATTAAATATATATCAAAATGTATTATGAAGCTTGCTTGCTTGCTTCATGAGCAAATAGGAAAGTCTGGGGTGTTGCTATTTTACAATGGGTTCGGGACATACTATTCACAGTCTTACCCCACACGCTGCTCCGCTGAAGTGACTTCAGCGGAGCGCGTGTGGGGTAAGACGGTGAATAGTATGTCCCAAACCCATTGTAAAATAGCAACACCCCCAGACGTTCCTATTTGCTCATGAAGCAAGCAAGCAAGCTTCATAAGTCATTGAACTTGTAGCAGACCGCGGTAGGCACATTATAGCCTTATAGTATTTTCACTGTTGATGTTATCAACTTTAATACATTTAGATATATTTAATGAAACGTGAGTAAGGTGGGGAAGTAGTGCCCCCGTCCTGAAGTAGGAGCTTTGCCTCTGAAACATGTCGACGCACACCTGAGGTCCTGTCCATAAACACGACAGATTTAACCTCACACTGCACTTTTTTTAATAGTACCAGCCGGAGTTAGGAATAAAATTGTTTTCAAATATACTCACGTGCCAGGTACTTTTTAAACCGTCACCACGTCCCACCACTCACTTGTTAATACACCCAACACACACGCACCACATTAGTAATTAACTATAAGTGCTCCCACGTAGTCGTAGGTCGTAGCACGCCGCATCCCGTTAGAGGGATGCGAAGACCCCGATGATGAAGCATGACACCAAGGGGCCTTTTGGTGTGTGAGGGGTATTTTACAAAAAACTAAGTGCTCCAACATCATTTGTTGAACACTTCACCCTACCTCTGAGTTGGATTCTTCTTGTTTATAAAAACTATTTACAAGACTGCCTGTATCACCCAAAATGTCTTGCACACCTCCACCCCACGCTATCTGGCTAATAAATTCAAAATCTATGACGGCTCTGGACCTTCACACAATGCGGAAAACTTCCTGCTCAAACCTACCTTCAAAAGGGAAAGATTTATGGCTCATTCCTTCTCTGGTAATGCGGCCAGAATCTGGAACTCACTTCCTCCATCCCTCCGAACCACCACCTCTATCCGGACCTTCAAACCTGACCTTAAAACTCTCCTCCTCCAAATGCACTTCCAGGAATAATTCAACCAATTTCTTGACCCTTACGGTCATCTAGGACTCACATGAGGTCAACTTAGTTATGTATTTTACTCCTGCTTTTAACCTAACATTGACACCTTTTTATTTTTTACAATATAAATATGCCAATAGTTGGAACTGCATATATGTAACTTGTAAGTGGGCTGTCGTTCTTGTGTACCTCTGTAACTGTATATATGTAACTTGTTAGCGTGTTTAGTGTATCTTGTGTACCTTAGCTAACTTACCTGGTTCTTTTGTAAAACGCTCTGACCCCTTTGGGTAAAGTTCGCGCTATATAAAACAGCATACAATAAATAAATACTTCTAATAAGTGATGTGAGATATTCTACCCAAGGCTCCAAGAAGTGGAGCGAGGCGCCCAGCGCTGTGTTCTAACCTCTCAGTCTGTATAGGTGTACTCTGCTGCCATGATGGTCACAGTCACTTCTCCCCACTTTCCTCAGCGGCGCTGTGTATTGCACAACGAGTAAAAATGCTGTGACTGGGACTGACTCAACCCCCGCGTGAGGGGCAGCAGGGCGCGGCCATGTGACGCTCTGTGCCCTCCCCGGTCTAGGGACTGTGCTGGGTGGGCCGCTCCTCTTTGTACGTAGCCGAGGCAGGGGTCTGACCCCAGTCCGGAGCACCAGACACCCGCTCCTTAACCTGAAGCCCATTAGGTGCATTTAAACCTCCGGTAAAAGAAAATGACATCCTTTGTTCGGTGTGTTACGTATCGTGCCCAGCGATGACTCATCCGAGGCACCCCGTCCCCTCTGTCACGTGACTGCGCTCCGCCCCTCCCTCTCCATCAGGCCATGCCGTGTCTGTCACATGACCCTTCCTTCTGCCGTGCTCCACTTCCGCAGCCCCAGCGCCGCCGTCGTGCAGTGTGCCTCCACCTCTGCTGAGCTGAAGATGTCTGTCCTGGCAGTCAGCCTGTGCCTTCTCGCCTTATGGCCCCTCTCGCTAGCGGAGCCCCTGAAATTTTATGACTGTGGTAAGTTGTTTGAGTTTCTCTTGCCTGCCTCCGGCTCCCGCCTGTGCACGCGCTGCCTCTAGCTCGGTGCTTATTCATGGCGCCCACCTGCCCTCTCCCGAGTGCTTGTGCTCCGCCAGCTTCCTCCGTACAGCCCCGAGTTGATCCAGAGTGCAGCGAGCCTCATAGCCCTCCGAGCCGCTCGCCTGTGAGTTTGTCTGAGCCTTGGCAATGAGCTACGTATGGCTGTGGCGTACGTGATTGCAAAGCACTCTGAACTCTGCTCAACCTGTGAAGTCGACACTGCCTCCCACGACTCCTTATAGATAAGGTGCCCAGATTTTAAATAGAAACCAGAAACCAGGAGACTTAGCAAATATAGAAGGATTACACTTTTACATCAGTCGAGGGTCACAAAATGACTTAAATGACAGCGCGCATCAACTTAGAAACCTAGACAAGAAGGTACTTAAGAACCACATTAGAAGCAACTTTTAAACCTTACCTGATGGTTAATTACACTGTGATCAGAAAACAGCAGCTAACTCGCACTACCTTTAAGCACCTAAAAACCTGCCCCCCCCTGATTCAAGTCAGTTCTTTTTGAACAAACCGGAACATGAGCTAAATTAATCAAAATCTACAGTGACAGCTGGTGAAACCCTGGGTCTATCCCGGCAAACCCGGGACTCCTGGTCACCTAACTTATGGATGCAGGCTCACCCCGGGGTACCAAGCTAGAGGCAAATGGGTATCTGAAGGAGTTAATAAACTCCATCGAAAACTTGTTTCACGTTGGGCGGGGCCTCACTGGGGTGTACGCAATCTAGAACTCTGTTTCTCCCTGGTTCCTATCCATAAAACGCTGTCTGCACCACATCCTAGAACACTGGAATTCCTGACTTCTTTTGGGGAAGGATGGGCTTAACCCACTCTTAGGTCGAGGCCTGCTGACAGTGCAGGTGTCTGCGAAAGACTTAATGGGGAGTCTGGGACAAATCCATAGCTGACTTAGAAAGCAACTCTACCCATTGCTCTCCTTATTTTTTTTATGTCAATCTTCTTTTCTTGCTTTCTATTTAATCGTTTCAGCTTGTCCATCTAGTCTTTGCCCCTCCTGTGAAGCGTAGCTCTCTGATTAGTTCTTTTTACCCTTCCACAAGTGTGTTCTTTTTGTAAATTTGTATTCTTTTTCTAAAAGTACTCCATGAGAGTGCATGTGCTGCTCTCATTCTCTGTGTTTTCCCACTTCTCCCAGCACTATTCTTTTCATAACATCATTCAAATGTATTTTTTTAGAAAGGGTTGCCCTAAAGCTGCTCTTGCGCATGCTTTCACTTGCGCTTCGAGCCACTTTACAGTGGGCTTTTTGCTCTCTAGTTCTTTTGCTCTCTAGTTCTATTGCTTTCACCTCCACATTTCTGTCTCCATTTGCCTAACTCCTTCTCCATTTGCTTCTCTCCCGGCACTCTCCACCTTGCTTCCCTTTAACTGCATATTGCTCTTCCCTCGTACCCCGTGTTGCTTTCCACCTCCCGCCTGTTACTTCCCAGCCCCATGTAAATACGCCTTGTATGTTGCTTCACCCAATTCTTGTTCTTTCCACAACCGCTCGCGTTCATTTCTTCGTGTAACAAGCATTTGCTTAACCAATAGTGTGAAAAGCAGCGAGTCTTCTAAGACCCCCAATGCTGCCCGGTGGCAGGGTCCCACCTCTAATTCACCTTGGGTTCGTTTACCAAAATAATGAGGCTAGCGCTGGGAACTGGAAGACAAGAAAAAGGTTTATTACTCTTAAGAGGAGCCCACGTCAACTGCAGACACCGGGAAGTCTGAGGGAGGTGTTCTGCTGGCAACTCTTTCTGGCTCTTCCTTTTATACAGGCTTGACATAATGCATTTGTTTTATTTATCCTAGTTACAAGGTTGGAGTTTCCGCCCTGGGCAGGTTTGTCACACAAGCCCAACATTGTTCCATCAACATGGTTACACAAGCCCAACATTAATTCTTCTCTCACCCAGGTCAAAACAGACAATCTAATCTTGCAGCTGGACCTTGCTTCAGGGTCTAAAACATGTGAGACCAGCCAGATCTAAGAGTCTGTTCTGTTGATAAAAACAGGTCCCATTGTTGGCAAAAACAAGTCTTGCTGTGTGCAGGGCAATAAACCATGTTTGCAAGAGTCTGTTTGGTATTTGCAACCTGTTTGTGTAAGGTTGTCCATGGGCTTGCCTGTAAACAGAAATGAGAGGAAAAACAAGTTAGTGGCAGCAAGTTGATGTTTGTTGTGGCAATAGTTTATAGCACCCAGCTCACATACCAGGTTGGTCATAGGGATGCTAGTAAGGGCAGGGTGAAACAAAAGGTGACCAACGGAATACAAAATGGCTGCGGTTGGTCAGAATGACTGCAGTTTATGTGCACGTAGGAACTTCCATAAGACAAGATGGCGCTGGTAATGTTTATGATTGTCGTTTTGCTTTTAACAATAGGTCTCTCCTTTGGGCCCTTATAATTGGGTAGGAGGGAACAGGGGCAGTGCGCTCAGGTACTTTACTCGGGGAGGGGAGGGAACAGGTAGATGAGCTTGTGAGCAGGAGCACAGATTCACATTGAGGGTACTGAGGCAGTTAGAAGGGGCTCGTGTACATGGTAAGTGGGAGAGGAACATTATTGAACACCTATGCTGCTGGACAAACAAGCAGTAGCCAAGCCAACAGGCTTGTTGCTACATATTGACGTGCACTAATAAGCACACAAGACTTGCTTTGCCAGTGCTTGTCTAGGTATCAGCTAAACTCCGATCATAGTGAACCAGGAAAAGAGTGTGATATTTATCAAACCAACATACTCTGAAACCATAGGGATCGAAATGGAGGAAGAGCGCCTTATATCGGGAATTCTGTGAGCGGGTGTTAAAGTGAGACAAGCATTTGCAATGCTATAGGTGACTGCTTGAGTCAGGTGCCTTCGTGTTTATGTGCATGAGTATTGCTGCGTGTTGCGTTTGGGTTGTAGAGCCTGAGATCGTACTCTATTCGAATACATGCCAACTGCCACTGGGAAGACAGGCATGTATCTGATAATTCGGTAATAAAAAGTTACATCACGAAAACGTAAGTCATTTCCTGTTTGAACTGGTCAGTAAACACGTAACTAAAGTATCATATTGAGCCTAAAAAACTGCCGGCTAGAATTGTCAAATTTATCAAGAAAGGAGAGCTTCTAAGTATGACGTTAGCGAGCCTGGCCATCCTGCTCTGCATAACCTACTCCGCGTGACCAGCCATTTGACAGTGACAGCTCTTTTTGCAGTAGTTTTGCCAGAGATAGAATCCTCTTAGGGTTCTGATTACAGGCCAAAAGACAATACTTGGAGCTAAGTTTAAACCGCCCAGAAGGGTGCACGGTGCAACGAGAAATGTCTTGCACACGTACCATGAAACGGAGAGAGAAAAAAGCTTGCACCAATATAGGAGAGAGGACGTGGCGTAACATCCAGAGCAGCCCATTTTGGAATGTGGGAACCAGGTTCGAGTCTAGGCGCCAGCTCAACACTTTGATTTTGGGCAAAGCATTTAATCTGTGAATGTGTCCTTGTGTGATGTAACTGGTGCTCACGTAAAGTCCTCCAATACCCTCGGGCCAACTTCCCGCTGTAAAAAACTAAAAAAAAAGTGTCCTCGGTCCCAGTGTCCTCCATAGCAGCGGTCTATGTGAAAAACAAAAAACTGAAAAGCAAGGGTGGCTGAATTTAGGAAGTCACTCATTCAAAGGCTATCTAGCATAAGTTGCGACTAAAACCGGGTTCCCCCTCGAATCTCATTAATTCCACCATGGTCGATGCGCTTGTGGGCTGCCTTGATGCAGAACCAGCAAACAGGCATCCTGCCAAAAACATACCTTGCATAAAAACCTGTGAAATGTAGAACTGCAGCTCATTTCATTTTAATAGGTAGGTGCAAAGGGGGTCCGAGAGAATGGATGTGGTGTGTTGAAATCTTTATGAGCTATAGCACTGGTAGAAAGAAACAATATGGCTTTGGCATGTCTAAATGCTAACCATGTCAAACAAGCCTGGGAGTGGTGTGCGCATGCGCACAAAATAATTTTTTAAAAAGCCAGGCGAAGCACTCATGCTTCTGCTGGCATCCACAAGAGCGAGCAGCAGCGCGAGAGTCATGTTTTCAATTACCACGCGTGCAGCTGCTCGCTCCCGCAAGGTGGATGCCAGCACAAGCACGAGTGTGCTTGAAAAGGAGCAGAACGATTTCAAAAGGTCATCTCCTAGAGCAGCGCGAACGCACTGCCCAGGCGAGACCTAAAAATCATAATCTTAAAGATCACAACGGCGGACTATACATTCTGCACCTCACATCTGGTTTCTTCAATTCAAAAAGTTCTGTTTTCTACAGTTCCTGTACCCTCCTTTGTTTGGTACTGCTGCTCGGCAGAATGATAATACTTGAAATCGAATGGTGCACTGGGAAGGCCCTCTTATCCAAATGAACATTTAAACAGTCTTTATAGATATTCCTTTTTTATTTTGTTTTTTCTTCTTTCATTTTCACAGTTAATTCCTCATATGGACTCTATGCATACACAAAAAACATCCAGCCAACATGTTTCGTTCAAAGTATCCAACTTGAACTTTTTCAGGGCTCATTTGTGTCAAATATGATAAGTGTTTCCAGGATTGACATTGATTAGTCAGTATGTATATAAATGTAGAGCTAAAAGTCCTCCTCCTTAAAGTGGATTATGTATATTCCTTATATCCTTAAGACTTATTCAATCCGTGAATATGGAAGCAGGGCTTATTTGCCCGTCATTAGTACCTCCTATTGCCCAGTACCTTCCTCACGCCAAAATCCATGAGCGTGTTTGGAGTTTTGGGCATGATGGCACTCAGCTGTCGAATAGACTATATTTCCGTGTTTGAAACACACTCATTTAAACGGACACCCATGTGAGACTCTCCGGTGTAGGCCTGAAAGGATTCGCATGAAAATCTTGCCCACCAGAGAGGGATAAGGACTAGATGCCTCAGCCAGTAATTGGTCAATCAATGATCTCTTCACACCAATGAGCGATGACAACTGGGCCAGAAGTAGAACCTCTGCATGGTTGGCATTCTCTCTCCACACTGGGCCTCTGGGTGTGGAATAGCATGCAGCCACCTTGCTGATGTGATCTAGCGAAAGCCTGCCAAGAATGTGATTATTAGCGGGAGCAGCCCTATTCGTGGGATGTAGGCGGATCAGACTTGGTATTATGTAGCCTACCAAGAGTGTCCAAAAGTGGAACCTCTTATGACACCGCCTCACTAGCAGATCCTAGGCAGATATCAGGTTGGATCTATTGTTAAGGATTTTGTCCCATTCTCCTTTGCCTACCCTGCACATAAAGTAACACATATTGGGTCTGGCACCCCTAGTGTTTGCTTTGGGATCCTGCCTTCTCCACCAAAAGAATCTGTTGCTAGCAGGTCAGTGGGGCAGCCCTGCATATTTAGTGGAGGCTGTTGCGGATTCAGACTAACAAAGGGTGAAAAATCTGATCTTTACTCCTCATCACAGTTTCCTAAAGCCATGCAGGTGTATACTTGCCCCTACAGTACACTCTATCCAGGTTAAATGGTGGAAGAACTACTCCTGGCCAAGAGACTCCAGTCATCTGCTTGGGTACACCTTAAAGACCGACTGCCTTCTGTGCTCGTGAAACTATAGGGTAAAAATATGTAGTCCCTTTCCTTTGCCAAGGAGATCTCTCCTCCTGTGCCTTGGACCTCGCAGCCCTAGCAAGTTCTCTTGTGCCTAAGCGCCTGATGTGGTCAGTAGCTCACTTGCAATAGCTGAAAGCAGAGTGTTGTAAGTGTCGATTTTTGGGAGTTGAATTTCTCTTGTTTTAGCTCTCAGTATCTTGGCTTTAGAGCCTTCCCGCAAGTTATCTCTTGAGTATCAATATTGAGAGTCCATGCTACGTACTCTGATGCGCTGGACATTTAGCCTCCTGTACTGCAACAAGAATCCATGCAGCAGTTGCAGGTGGGAAATGGCGAGGACCAGAGGCAAGGAGCCCAAATGTGGGGCGAGCACCGCTCCATTAAAAAAAATAAAAAAAAGACAAGCGAACTGCAGAATCCATATTCACATCGAGTTTCACCAACACCAGAGGAATGAGTTTAATCTTTAAAAAAAAACAGTATGGAAGAGTGACAATACAAAGCAAGCATTGGCACATTCAATAGGTCTCGCCTATAAAAGCTATAGGTTTTGCCAATATGTTTCAGCCATGTTGTATACCAGCGTGGCTGCTGTTCAGCATGGCTGAGTCTAGGAAAGTGGTGTGGAGAGTCGTGGAGTGTTGCTGTGGGTCATGGAGGGAGTAGAGTAGAGTAGAATGGAGTAGAATTGAGTGGTATAGTGTCATGGAGTGGTGTATAGGGTGTTGCGTTGAGTGTTGTAGAGCGTAGTAGATTATCGTCGAGTAGTGGCATTGATTGTAGTACTGTAGGAGAGTGGAATGGCATACAGTGGAGCAGTGTGTTGTAGAATAGAGTGGAGTAAAGTGGTATGGATTGGCATAGAGGGGGTTTTGTAGATTGGAGTACAGAATTGTAGAATGGAGTGGCATAGTGGAGTAGAGTGTAATGGAGAAGAGTGGCCTAGAGTGAAGTGGTGTGGAGTACAGGGGTGCAGAGTAGATTGGTGTAGAGTGCATTGGCTTAGAGTGCAGTGGCGAACAATAGATTTATTTCTGAGTAGAGTGAAGTGGCGGTGAGTGTTCAGGATAGAGGGAAGTGGTGCAAGGTAGCATGCAGAGGAGTAGAGTGGTGCAGAGAGCAGTGGAATAGAGTATAAAGGTGCAGAGTAGAATAGAGTGCAGTGGCGTAGTGTTGCAGAGTAGAGTATAGTGGCGTAGTGTAGATTGTTTCAGAGTGCAGTGGCATGGAGTGGTGCAGGGTAGAGTGCAGTGGCATAGACTAGTGACATGGAGCACAGTGGCTTAGAATGGTGTAGAGTCCAGTTGCACAGAGTGGAGTAGAGTGGCATAGTATGCAGTGACATAGTGTAAAGTGTTGCAGAGTATAGTCGCATATAGGGCAGTGATGCAGAGTAGATTGGCATAGAATATATTTGTTTTGAGTAAAGTGCAACAGCACAGAATGGAGTGGCACAGGGTAGATTACAGTGGCTAAGAGTGAAGTGGAATAGAGTGAAATTGAGTGACGTTGAGTAGATTCTTTAAAAGTAGAGTGTAGTGTGTAGAGTGGATTGGCGTAGTGTGGAGCAATGAAGAGTGTAGTGGCATACAGTACATTGGCGTAGAGTGTAGGGCATAGTGCAGTGCTGCAGAAAAGAGTGGCGTAGAGTTCAGTTTTGAGAGTTGAGTGGAGTGGTGCTGTGGAGTTGTGCAGGGTAGAGTGTAGTAGCGTAGCGTGGCATAGAATGGTGCAGAGTGGAGTCGCGAAGAGTAGAATAGAGTGGCTCCGAGTCCAGTGACCTAGTGTGCAGTGGTGTAAAGTGTTGCAGAGAAGAGTATAGTAGTGTAGTCGTGCAGAATATATTGGCGAAGAGTGCATTTTGTCATGAGTAAATTGGTGTAGAGTGCAGTGATGTAGTGGAGTGGCACAGAGTGCAGTGGAGTAGAGTAGATTGTTTCAGAGTTGAGTGGTGCATAGTAGAGTGCACAGGTGTGGAGTGGTACAGAGTAAAGTTGCATGGAGTGGCTAGGAGTGCAGTGGCACACAGAGTAGTGTGGGCGGAATTCATTGGCATAGAGTGGTGTAGAGTGGAGTGGCGCAGTGTGTAGTGGGAGATGTAGGTATGCATGGTGTGGTAGCGCACTGCTATTACTGGCCACAATCAATTGAAATGACCATTACATTTGCACAGACATGCAATTTTACTGATAAAAGCATACAGCGCACAAACGTTAATATGTGGAAATGTCCCCACCTAGTGTATTGATTTGTTTTGATTGCAGTAAAATATTTTTCACCACACTTCAGAATTAACAGAAAATGTGCTTCATTTGTGCTTTACTGTTTCCGATATATTCTAAAATATCTGCACAGTTCATTTAGAGTCATTTAAATGTTGTTGTAAGCTAGAAAAACAAGCACTGGAAATGCAATAGGTCTTGCATTAGTTTGAGTTAGAGCTATTGGCATTGTAAATGGATATATCTTTTACTTATGTGTAAGTTCTTGGTAATAAAAAACAAAATATTCCTTGATTCACTCAACAAGAACCCCCTATCAATAGTGGAATTCTTAATTCATATAAAACACATAGATAAACTTAAAAAAGATCTCACTCGGAGTCCCTGAAACACTCAAACAATGATACTACTATAACATGCAATGCAAACAAGTCAATTTATTTCTTAAGTACATGTGAATATTATTAAAACACAAATATTATAAAAACAGCTATAATAAAACACAATGCATCATTTCAGCATAATTAAAAACCATACAATTCATCAAATCAGGACAAAAGATAACCTCTTATGACACTTTCACCACAGAGAACCCTAAAAAAATAGAGAGGACGAACAATGATAGACAGTATGCTTTGTCTTTTAACTCAACAATTCCCTTGGTATAAATTTAACAGGGTTAGCCTGGCTACATATACTCTATTTTGTATCTACAGGTCCAACTTGTCCTCTGGATAATGTATAGAAATGCGTCAACTCGTTTTGATAGGTATCTGGTTATTCCATCTTTATCAAGACATTCATTATGTTCACTTTTCTTTGTGGTATATTTGATTGTTATACCCTGAATGAAAGGGAGTTGATATTGGAACATGTACAAAAGGACGAAGCTGGACGGGGAATCCCTGAGCTAATAAGAGCGCATCGGCAGGTGAGGAGGCGTATGTACTAAAAGCCCCTCTACCTTGGACCTCGTATGCGGACCCCTTGGAGACAAAACTAGAAATCTGGGGTTTCGGATTGAACCGTTCAAGAATGTACGGCAGTTGGGAAACGGGGATTATTCAAGTCTCTTTAGGGGGTCCAGTAAATAGACCATTCTTCGAGTCGGCAAAAGAATTATAAGAATAAGTGAAAAATGGGGTGTGTGTGTAGATATCTCTGGTGGACAATGAGGTTGGTAGCCTGTGGCAGCATGTGTTACATAGAGATCTGTGGTGGGGTCGAAGACCGAGATCCCTAGCAGAAGTAGTCCTTGATGGAGGGAGCTCGTTTTTAGTTATACGCAGGGGGTACACGTCCACTGGGAAGTTGATTTCCACATTGGCTGCCAGATTTTGGTCCTTGATAAGGGGCGTTTCTTAGTAGAATTTTGGATTATCTCCCCGTTATGCCACTGCCTCGCTGGTGAAAGGTTTCATCCTCTGCCCACCAAGAATTCCATTGTACTTGTCAACAACGAAACAGCCCCCTGCCAAATTTGATGATGTGCCCCTACAATTTCAACTGAGTATGGTTATCACACATACGTGCACACAAATCCCATGGCCATATTAGAACCATGTTACTCCTCATAAATCCATGGGACCTGTGCACTATAACGCCATGTTACAATCATGTGACTCCCCATAAATCCCATTAGACCTGTGCCCTACAAAAGCCAAGTTACAACCTCGTGATTCTACATTATTACTTGTGTGTGTCTTGGAGCAGAAAGTACCTTTTTCATATTAGAAAGGGTGGTGACTAGAATAGCCTTCAAACGGAGCCTCGGGTCAAAGACCTGTCTTTGGAAAACTGGAGTGGCGGATGTATTGCGTGTGATACCGCAGAACATCAAATGTCTGCATATGGCGAGGGACAGGCCAGGCGGAGTGGACCTGGTGGTTTTCTGATGCACCCATTCACAAGATTTGTTTCTATAATAAACAAGTGCTGCAGAAGAGAAGTTCCTCCTGGTGGATGGGGAACCAGCCTCGCCTCTCTCTGGTATCACAAACAATTATCCCTTTCTGTTTCTTCTCTGGGCAGATGGATTTTAAGTGTGTTTTTAAAACAGGTGGGGGACAGGCGCTCTCTTGTTTCCAAAGGAAAGTACAAAACGGCGTGGTTCCTGCTTAAGTTTCACTTCTTCTGACCGTCTCCTTCTTGATGCCGTACAGCAGACACAATTCGTAGGGAAATGGTCAAGTGCAGCACACTTGCACTTAGCTCAAGATGGTGTATTATTCAGTCTTTAACTCCACAAAGGTCAATTCCACAAAGCATGATGGGAGGGGCATCACGTATTGTATACCAAACAAGCATTGGCAAAGCCAGAAGGGCTTGACTTTGCAAGTTTTTAAGATGGTTAACTAGTTTTTTTTTCATTGCACGTATATATCACAAAATAAAAGAAAACGTGCAATAACCTAAATGTGGCTGTATAGCCTTGCAATGAAATTTAAATTAAAAAACATTTACCGACGATGTAGCCTCTTTACTAGTGCTATTTTTGAAAATAAGTCTTTCCGGTGTGCCATGCATTTAAATTTTTTTTTACTATTTCTGAAGGGGACTAGAATAAATCACCACCTAACCAAGTAGGCAAATTGCAGGCAGCTCTAATGTGGAATAATCACCCTTTATAACAGCAACAGTACTAAGTTGGCACTAGAAGTGCAGGCAAAAGAATTGCCAGTATTTTAAAGGTATTAAATTAAACACTTATACCCAGATTTTTAATTAAAGAGACCTGAACTACTTTAAGTGGATGTGAACAATGCGTACAGGGTTTACACCGTCACTCAAAGTATAGGTAGCCAATGGTTAAGTGTACGCTGTGGAAGGTAGAAGCAAAATGTGAATGACAATTTAACAGACCAGTGGCTGTAGACTGCTGACAAAAATGCCCCTCTGTGTGCATTATGTATGTGTTTTTTTTATTTTATTTTTATAAACCAGTAGCTTGATGAGATAGCTAAAGCAGTCTCAAAGGCTAGACCGAAAATAATACTGTCTGGATTCCATAGGTTTTAAATCCAAACATGTTAAAGGTGTTTAGAACTGTCTTGAATCCAAACAAACGTCAATGACCAAGATAATCTGCACAGAAACTAACACTTTCAGGAATAACTACTACAGATAAACCTGTACGCATTATTACAAACTGCTGCACACAGGACTCCTTGTAGTATATTATTTGGAAGTAGAACAGGATGATAATTGAATGATTATTTTAGGATTGTTCCCTCAAAGAAAATGAAGTCTCAGCCTAACTCTAGTCAACAACATTACGAATGACTTTGCAACTCCTATAGAACATTTCTTGTATTCCCAGTAGAAGGCACACGTAAGAACTATCAGTCCTCTGCAGTGTATGTGGCATGACTGTCGCCAACAGAAGGTGCCTACCATTGCACTGTAGTATGCTGTAAAAGTACTGCACTATTTGGTGGCTGAAAACAAAACCACAGTTGTGATTGTTTTGGTAAAGGCACAAAGTAAAACCCTGCCAAGATCAATTCAAGGTAAATTATTTTACGCACAACCAAGCAAGCCTTCTTGAGAATTACATTCAGCTTCTTAGGAAAATTCATCCCCTAGAAACTGAAGACCGCTACTGACTGTAGTTGTGAAACACTTTTCTTTGGTAGCACCACAAGACCACTATCTACATCAGAAGGTGCACCAAGTTGGCCATGAACCCAATGAGAAGCGGGCGTCGGATGTCCTGTAAAACAATCGTGGAATGTCCATAACAGCACCTGACGAGTTGATCTAGGATGACACCCGCTACACATTGACAGACCTCCAGAAAGGCATCAACACATCTTTGTAGTTGAAATGCCTACAAACTCACCAGAATGAGACAACCAACCCTCCGGTAGCCACAAAAGTCGAAGCACCAGACACATCTCTCTCGCTCCCAAATAAGGTAAACTCACAATTGCATCATTTAAATCTGCTATTAAAAAAAAAAAAGCTTAAAGGGGTAATGGGAAACTCATCTTTATGCTACCAAAAACTTTGCAATCCCATACGAATGGCCACTTAGATTGCAAATCACAATATGCAATCTACCACTGGATAGAACTGAAAAATACTCAAAACGGGAAAAAAATGAGCTGAATTGTGCTTCCAAATTGTTTTGAATTGGAAGCACAAAGCAAAATGGACTGATGGCGGATGATACAAAGGAGCGATTCCCTAGTAGGATGTTTAATCACCTTGAAGCCCCAAACGCGAGCAGCTGATGACCAAACACGTGATCAACGATTGCAGGCTGTGGATTGTTAGTGGGTGACGCAGGGAGACCCTGAAAGCAGAAGTAGACCGGATGAGATACAACGTGACCAGAGCCTTGAGAACAGTAAGACGCACTTCCCCATACACTGCTGAGACCTTATTCTATGAAGCATTGACCTTCAGCACTGCTGACCTTGCAAAGCTTCAGGATGGGTACATGATCCTCCTTCTGTGGAGCTGTCAGCAAGCGCAGCACAGCACTGGTCTGCTTATAACACCACCATAAACTTGTACATTTTTATGGAAAACTGTTGCAACACCCATTTGCCTATAACGCCTGTGCAGCACTTGCAACTCTTAGTCATGCCAGTGTAGCACAATTGTATTACATTTTTAGCATACTATATTGCACAGTAAACTCGTGATTGGCCCTTGGCACGCAAAGAGATGTAATTGTTTTTTCAGGCTGCCTTCTGGCACAATTAGAGCGATCCAGTGATGTGCTGTGGACCAAAGGCCTTCATAGAGATATTCTGATGAGTCCTGCTGTCCCGTGGTGCGTAAGGAAAATACTCCTTAGCAGTCACTAGTTTACGTCCTTCGTCAGAGAGGGAACTGTGGTTTACCACTGGTGTCCCAAGGCTGTAATTGGATAGTAAAAGTTCTCTGTTTTGGCCCTTGGTTCTCCGGGGAGTAGCGCTTACTCTAGAAGGCAGGGGTTAGAAACTGAAAGATTATGAAATAGTAAATAACCCTTGAAATGCTTAGTCTTTGAAGGGATGTGCGAGACGGGGAGATAGTGTCCAGTTGGATATCATATGTCTGATATAAACATTTTGGTTTGTGGTTGCAAATCTCAACAACTTTAATGCGATGAAGACCGTGGAAGGAGCTCAAAGACCGGCATCGCAGCATATTCGGGGTCTCATTCTGAACCCCAGTTTGGCTGCAAACTCCTGTTGGCACCTGACCCATGATTCTGAGTTGTACTGTAATTGCTGCCTGCAAGTCTTTGCCTGCTCGATTTTCACTATATAAATACTAGGACAAATCATACCGACCACCACTGCACATTCATAGTTTGTTCACTTCGAAACAGGGGATGCATGTGATACTACTGCTTTATCCCGAAATCTCAGATCTGACACTCGGAATAGTCTATAATTTGTGCATCTGGTAAGTACAACAACATCTGTATTTACCATGTGCACAATTTCTAGACGGAATTGCACAGGACTGACTGTGTCCATCAGAAAGTGTCTTAGCAACTCTCCTCTTAGGTTGCATGGTCGTTTTTGGTTATTGAGTGGTAATTCTAGCCCTTAAAAGTTCCGGGCAGTAAAGCTGTTGGGAAGTATACATCTCGACTAAACGAGGTACAACCTCCTGTTAAGACACGGATTACATGGAGGCGATTTCACTCATAACTGATTTCAGCAAGGCCTTCTGCAGCCTTCCTTTCAACCAAGGACCTGCTCCTCTCCTTGTTGGAGAACTAACCTTCTCCTTCTTGTCAGGTTGTGATTGCAAGTATTTTTCCAGAATCCATGGCTTGTTCCCAGCCCTCAAGAAAGAGAGGCACCCTCGGTGGGACTGGTAAATGCCCCATAGCACGGATGAACACTGGTCCAGTGAACATCACGTGAAGTACGAAGTTTCTGGTCCAGTGTTTATTTTACTTTGAAATTTGAATTCTTCCTCCAGTCAACCAAGGTAAGTGCATCTGGGGAACCGGATTTTACAAGGTACCAATGTCCATTATCATTTCAACCACCCAAACACTGTCACAGGGTGGATGCTAGAACAATGTATAGTCAGGGTGTCACTTCTACTATGGACTGAACCCTAGTTAGGGGAATTAATCAGACATTCCTGTGAGTGGCCTGTAAGCAGCCTTTTCAATAGTGGTAAAAGTAAAAAGGCTTCTCACCTCGTAGCCTGTGACCATACCCACCCTCATCAAGGGGACTTATGGCGTTCCATCTTTCAGCACACCGTAAGCACTGCGGATTAACATGAGGTGTTAAAAGTTGCAGCACCTCCACTGGAATTTAGAATGTCGGTTTTCCTGTTGGGAATGTAGTTCAAATAAACTAACGGAGCAGGTTTGAATAGCTTTTCCTAACCATGCTTATGACTTCTGCCCTAATGCCTCCAATGGATAGAAATGTTAGCTATGTTCTACTGCTCCCTAACATAGATTAGCGTTTCCTGATCTGCCTTGCTGCAGTCTGGAACTGAAAGATATCATTGTAGGAGCTGCAGCACTTCAGAGGCGAAAAGGGAAAGAGATCCGTGTATGGTTCACTCACATATTGGCCTGACTACTGATTTATCTTTTGCCTCCAAGTGAAATAGTGCAGTTCCACCAATTGCATAGAATAACCTATACAGCACTAATTGTAGGTAAAGCTCCGTCAGTTTCTAAATGATTTAATTGCAATCTTAAAAACGCCACCTACTTCAGTGAAGAAATACAAATGTAACAGCGGAAGGGTTTCAGGATTAAACATTTCAGTAGAGCATTCTTCATGTTGGAACAAGATCTATCTGCTGAGGTCCCACCTGTGGTTTAGTGTAGCAGATGGTAGATATCTCCCTGACCTTGAAGAGTCCATATTGTACCTCAAAAAATATGCATTTCTCCCATCAAGCGGATATCATGTGTAGCAAGAAAGTGAGGGGTACTTGCCCCTGAAACCAGTACTGGATGTACCTGTGGCCAACATGTGTGTGGCTGCTGGCGGGATCACTGCCTTTGAATGGCTTATTAAGGCTGTGATGCCTTATTTTTTCATTCTGTTCTGATCAATTCCATGTTTAAATAGCACCGGACTCACCTACTTACAAGGCCATTGGCGAGCTACCATTTTACCTCTGTTGAAAGGCGGTACCCCCAAAGAGACCCCAAGCCAAGTCAGCTTGGCTACTGCCACCTCAAGGCAGTGAGATGAGTGGTGCCAGTGGAAACCTAATTCTTGTCCAGGTGTGCAAGACTTTACGCCTGCACCACTGTGGGCGGACTCACTTAAGACTCCACCTGCTACATGTCCATCCAGCCTCCCATAACTGCTCCATTGTTTGCAGCAATTTGCATTACTGTTTTCAAGATCGAAATCCCTAGGGACACCATGTGCATGGCTACACCAGATAGTGGGTTTCCCTCCGTCTCTCCTTGGTCTGTATTAGTCATACGCGCCGGGATGTCCCCGTTTTGCACAAGGCTGTCTCCTTGAAACTCGAGTTTCCTGTTGAAATGTGGGAGGTTTCTCCATTTCTTCGATTTTCTCAAGTAAAAGTAGGTTCTCAATCTCAATGAAATTCATCCCCCTCCCTCGCCTGCCTCTTCCTGAATTGCTTGCTGGCTACCATCTAGTAACCCTCACCGCTCTGACCTTTGGCTATCATCAGAGGTCAAAAAAGGTAGATGATTCCTTTTCTTCTGATGAGAGCAAGTTTTTTTAAATTTTGAACAAGGCAGACCTTTGGTTCATCTAGGCTTCTGGTTTGTCCCTCCAAAACGTGGATATATACTGCCCCGTGAGTCAAGCCCTTTTACATTGGTTGGTTTCTACAGAGAACCCTTGCATCACGGAAGATGCTAACCTGGCACAGAGCCTTTGATGGTTGCAATTTTTCCTTCGGCAGCGGCCTAGCATGGATTCATGAGGCATTTTGCTCCTGTGATCAGACTGTAACAGGGGCAATGGACTGCCCTGCAAGCAATGGAGCTGATCCCTACCTCCCTGGAAAACGTACACAATGTCCAGCTGACTGACGAATCCACAAGGATGACGTCTCTATAGATCGTCACCCGGGAGTCACTGGATCCATATAGCCAGCTGTCTGGATAAATACAAAAGGCTGTGCAGTTCTCCTGCTTCATGTGTAGTCTGCACTACTCCTGGCCTGTTCGGTGTCCTAATGGTGCCCCAAAGGTGTTGTAGTTTTACACACGCTTAGAGCAGTACAATAAGGTCCAGTTCCCAATTGGGCCTGGTTAAGGCAGATTGTTCAGTGGCTGTCCCTCCTGGTGCCTCTTAATTTCAGGCAGACTTATGTGAGATACAAGTTCCTAGGTTTGGTGTCCCTGGTGGACGCCCCAGTGCATACTGGCTCACGACTAAATCTGCACCCTTTCTCATTATTCATTATGAAAGTTTCATCCACCCATTGGCTTTGTTGTTCTGGGAAGTGGAACCTTCTCACTCCTCATCAGTTCACCAATCGGAGTTCCTGATTTAAAGACAGAACGAACAGTTAGTCTGTACGACCAGCTGGGTACCCACATGGGCTCAATTAACTGTGTCCCAACTGTACCTAAACTACTGACGCCCCTGATGCCACCTGGAACTGGACAACAAGATTTTTGGCACACTAAAATTACCAGTTACAGTTTGCGGGAGGACCATATTTTGAGTGGAAAATTAGCAGCTGGTGCTTCAACCCACTGAACTGTCCAGCATTAGAGACCTTCGAAACAAAGATCTGAGCATATCACAGCAAGCTTGCTATGTTGTAGCCCTTTGTCTGACACCTCTGTCCAATTGACTCTACTGTATTTACTGAGTGGGGAACCCTGCTCTATTAGAAACCACGGATGTATGACGTTACATCGCATACTTTTACATCGCATACCATTACAATGCGATTTTTACAACGCAGGATCCTTTACAACGCATGTCATTACATAGCAGATGCTATTACAACTCATGCCATTACAACGTAAGTATAGGTACGTATATCTTTTTTTAAAAAATTGTAATTAATTTATTTAAAGTCGTTTTTTAAAAAACTGAACCCTTAAAATACCCTTGTACCCCATAACCCAAACCTAGCCCTGAACCCTAAACATACCCCTGTACCCCATTACCCCTGTACCCCATTACCCAAACCTAGCCCTGAACCCTAAAAATACCCCTGTACCCCATAACCCAAACCTAGCCCTGAACCCTAAAAATACCCCTGTACCCCATAACCCAAACCTAGCCCTCAACCCTAAAAATACCCAAACACCCCAAAACATAAACCTCAGTACCCCAAAACATATACTCCTATACTCATACTTATTTTTTAAAATTACTTAAATTAATATATTTATTTTTAATATTAATTAAATAAATTAAATAATGTTAAATAAAATATAAAATAAAATTATATACTTACCTATACTTACGTTGTAATGGCATGCGTTGTAATAGCATCTGCTATGTAATGTCATGCGATGTAATGGATCCTGCGTTGTAAAAGTAGCGTTGTAATGGTAGTGCGTTGTAAAAGTTGCGTTGTAACGGCTGTTTCCCAGAAACCACTACAATAGGTGCAATGTTAGTGAAAATCTAGCACTTAAATACATAAATGTGTCATTTGTATCTTGCCCCAGAAAATGATACTTATAGATTCTCTGTTCATCGGTGTTAACTACTATTTTTACATTTTAAGGTGAAATCTCAGTCTTCTACTGACTGGAAATAGAGTTTGACTATTACATCTGAGATTCCACCCCCCACCACCGATTCGAGAAAGCCTTGATTGCTCGACTTTGCCACCTCTGGAGAGGCGAGTGCCCATAATAATTCTAGTGCACTAGCATCGGCGTTGGAGGGACACTAGTAATAAAGTACAGTGCCCACGCTGGATACAAACGAGTAAGGGCTTCAGGGGCCCAAGAACCAGTGTCACAGAGGCCTCCGGATAAAGGTTGGAAACTGTTCACATCATGATCGGTGGGAAAAAGTCACAATGTATCCAAAAGCTCACAACTTTGTCTCATAGTCGTCCATGTGTTTATGGAACCTTCTGGTCCTGGAGAAGTGACCTGTGTGTGGCTGGACCTAAAGGTCCCATATGTGGCTGGCCCTTGGCCTTGGATTTAAAACCAAACACTCTGGACTTGCTCCACCCGCCCTTCAGCAAATTTGCGACTTGACCCACTGGCTTTGACGTAGAAGCAAGACGTGGGAGCGCACCCACTGGACTTGGAGCACGAGTTCTGTGTTTTATTTCAGCGCTCGATAGCACACCAGGTAATTAAATGCAATAGAATGGGTGGGATGAGGCCCATGGGGCCAGATGTTTCAAAGGGTTTGCCCATTAGGTTTCTATGGGAAAATGTGTTCATGCATGTGACCCTAAGTGAATAAAACGGAGTGAAAAATGTGATTAAGATGCTGAGGGGGCAATATTCGGTCGTTGGATTTAACACTTTGTAGATGAAATTCAAAGCATAGTTAAAGAACAAAATACAATTGGAAATAATGTTGAATATGGATTAGAGCAGAGGTTCGGTTTAGCGACCTGGAAGTGAGTTAGTGTAGATTGATAGGGTCTGAATGAGTACGAGTAATGTACAGCCCACTACATTTGCTCCAAAGTGGGTTTTCGAGTCACACATCTCCCGTTTGCTTGTATTATGCTTGTATTGCTTGTATTATTACTATCTCCCTTCTTTGGCTTCCACTTAAGGAGAGAATACTCATCAAAACCTTGTGTATTAGCCACCACATTCTGCAAGGGAAAGGCTCAAGCTACTTACACAATCTACTCACCCCCTACACTCCTATTCGTCATCTGAGATCAACTTGGACCTACTTGGTGAAGGTCCCCAAAGTTGAAAGAGCAAGAATGGGAGCCTGTTCCTTCAGATATCTGGCCGCTAAGCACTGGAACACACTCCCTCTCTTCCTACATGCTGAACCGTCGGAGTCACTTTTCCAGAGGCAACTGAAAACCTTCCGTGTATAAAGCGCACCTATGTGGGTTCTGCCCCATGACACTTGACGAGTCTGTGCCGCAGAGCGGGGACACACCACTGGACGTAACCAGGCACTTTACAAGCTTTATTATTATCTCGGTTAAGAAAGGGAGCAAGCGCAAACCTCCAGGCGGAGGCAAGTACACATGGCACCTGAGCAAATCAGATGGTGGTCTGATTGTGGACACAAGGTACCTAAGCATCACAAGGAAAATAAACAACATTTTGTGGGAGGAGAGCTTGGAGCATAAATGTTACCTTTTTGGGTACCACTACATATGTTTTTGTTAACTGGACTGTCGATTGTATTGACTCCAATTCAACCTTGTGCCAATGGCAATGTCATAAACATTCCTGAAGAGCTCCAGCTTAAAACCTTGCTGTGGCTGCAGGAAGCAGATGTTAGTCCTGGATCGGCACTATATTTGCCTGTGATGCACAGGTTCTGGCAGTGGCTTGAAGTCGAGCGCCAAATGCTCCCTGATATACCAAAGGCAATCAGGGAGCAAAATTCTCAGTCACAAAACACAAGAAACCATCATGCTTGAAACAGCGGCTTCCACTCCTGCTCCAAGTTGCAGGGCTGCTGCCGGGACCAATCCGGATCTTGTTCCACGTTGTTGAAACCCAAGTCCTGCCATAAGCGCAAAAAGGCAAATCGGGATTACTCTCTCTTGCCACTTCGATGCAGGGAGCCAGCTACACTGCTGACACTCTACCAGTATGAGTCTACAGGCCTCATCTGACTCGGAGCCCCTTATTAGGTTATGAGGATAATCCTGGCATGCCCCAAGCTTCCTGCACCACTATGGACCCCACAGCATATACAGCACTTTAACTAGGCCATGCTTCAGATTTTCAAAGCAACGCCGGTTCCTCCCCTAGGATCGTACAGACGAGCAATCACCCCACTATAGATGGACACCACACAAGGATAGATTCTTAATGTTTTTATCAACAATTAAGGCAGGTAATCGTAGCAGTACAGGTTCAACTGGATCAAGGGATCCTTTCAGGTTTAGTCACTGAGGGAAGGGGGTAGCGGGACAGTCTTGGTACCAGCCTGGTACGGGGATACCCTACGCTCAGCTCTCAACCCTCGAGCTGGGGGGTTCCTCCGGGTCGGGCCGCGGCAGCGCCAGCAGGGATCCAAAGATGGTTTCAGCGAGGATGGGCCGCGGCAGCGCCAGCAGGGCTCCAAAGGTGGTTTCAGCGAAGATGGGCCGCGGCAGTGTCAGCAGGGCTCCAGACGATGGTTTCAGCGAAGATGGGCCGCGGCAGCACCAGCAGGGCTCCAGGCGATGGTTTCAGCGAAGAAGGGCCACGGCAGCGCCAGCAGGGCTCCAAAGGTGGTTTCAGCGAAGATGGGCAGCGGCAGCGCCAGCAGGGCTCCAGACGATGGTTTCAGCGAAGAAGGGCGGCGGCAGAGCCAGCAGGGCTCCAGACGATGGTTTCAGCGAAGATGGGCCGCGGCAGCAGGGCTCTAAAGATGGTTTCAGTGAAGATGGGCCGCGGCAGCGCCAGCAGGGCTCCAGACGATGGTTTCAGTGAAGATGGGCCGCGGCAGCGCCAGCAAGGCTCCAGACGATAGTTTCAGCGGAGATGGGCGGCGGCAGCGCCAGCAGGGCTCCAAAGGTGGTTACGGGTTCCACGTAGATGTTAGTCTCGGTGTCTCTCGACTCCAGCATACAACTGCCGACCTGCTCCAGAGCTGCCCCAGATATAGGTCTGGCGTTCTTTGATGTCCGGACCCTCGCACCTGGGGGGCCGGAGGGTCCGGGATGAGTGTCCAGACACCCAGCAGGGGGGTGGAGCCAGCGCCCAGGGAGGCCGGAGGCGATCGAAACCAGGCGTCGCGGGACGGCTGGAGGACCATCAAAACCCTTCTCATTGATCTGTCAAGTGGCCGCTTTACCACCTGGTCAGATCTTGGTGCCTCGATGTCGGGGCTTCGCTGGGTCCGAGGTCGGGCCGAGGCCACGGGTCCTGGTCGTGGAGGGTCCAAGATGGAGTCGGGGTCTGAGATGGTGGTCCGGGATAGGGGTCGGACCAGCAGAGTGGGGCGAGTAGGGGTTGCCGAGTTCCAGAGGGGGAGAGCCGGCGGTCGCCCGGAGGGGCGGCTCTCGGGAAGGTTGGAGGGTGTCGCCCTAGGCCGGTGGACAGGGGTCGATGTCGTCCAGGGCCCTCCATGCGGGAGGAGTGGGACCACGCCACGAGGCCGAGTCCAACAAGAATATTTGTGTCTGACAGGTTCAGTCATTGTACATGAAGGTGGCACCACCACCAGTGGTCTATCTGCGAAAGATTTTCCAGTTTTCAGAGTGTTTTGAGTGGATGGAGGGCTAGGATAAAAGATGAAAGCAGGTTCAAGCAAAGCTAGTAGTTTCAGCTTTTAAATATATAGCTTGGCAGAGAAGGCAAGAGGTCATCTGTGAGATGAGTCCCACTCGCCTTACAGCAGAAGTGAACAGTCCACTCGCATGCAAAAGAGAACTGGAAAACAGAAATGACCCATGTGTGGCTAAACCACCTTGTACAGGAACGGAAGTGAGATATGCATGCCAGCCACAGTCTCACTTCCTCAAAAGATGCACCTAAATTGTTCTAGCCAAGCTCAGACATTGGAGTGGACAGTGATGGCCTGAGATGGATCCCAGGCAGATTGGGTAGAAGGCAAGGATGCACAGAACAAGCAAAGTGGATGTGCTCCAGTGATTGGTGGTGGGCCCCTTCCCGCTGCTAAACATACATATGCATTCAGATGCACACAAAACTAGATAACTGAAATGGCGCTGACTGCGCGCCTGTTTGAGACAGTACAAAATCCAGCCGAGTGCTGTAGATGGAGATATCTGTACCACAATGGCTGTGGTGTGTTGGCCACAAGGTTCGCAGTCTCTCACAAGGATGCAACGACCTGAGATGCCAACTGTGGCATCTCTGGCTACTAAGAGAGACTTTAAAAGACTCTGGCACATCTCCAAGGACAGAAAGGGCGCAAGATGCTGGAGGAACACCTACCAAGGCTCAACAAGAAATTGTTTTAAGAAACGGATCAAAAAAGAACCAAACATGTTGCTGTTATTGCAGATGCCTTAGACCGTTACCTGTAGCACATCACACCTCTGACCCAGCTTTAGAATATCTCCAGGTGCTTGGATCCAGAAGACTTTCAAGCTTAGCCCCTGTGCAGTGGTATGTGGCGCTGTGCAGTTCCGCACTGACTCTGCTCCTCCCTTTAGGTGACAGCTGGAAATGTATATAGGCGCCACTTAAGTGCGCGGCCGGCCGTTTCTAGCTGGACACAGTCCATGCCCTCAGCTCAGACTAATTGTTCATACCATTGTGCAGGTCTCTAGTTTATGAACTGTTTAGATGGAAAGACTTCATTCCACAGAATGTGGAAGTGGGAGGGTAGTGAGGAATCTGTGGTTGGAGCATCCACCAGAAAGGGCGTTAAAGGAAAGTAACTTGTTCTTCTGATGGCTACTTCAAACCACAGATTCTTTACCCTTAAGAATAGATCCCAAAGCAGTGCCTCCCTGGGTGGTGGGTCTGTGGAATGAGACTGATCAAAAAACCTTCAGGAGCTAACAGTCCAAATGCCCTTCTCCTCCCACCTGGCTGTCATGTCAGTAGTCCATCTTGACCTTCTGCCGTGGCACCCATGTTGTAGCCTGATCGATGTCTCTGAGATCCTTTCTATGTCCCAAAAAGCCTAAACTTCTTGCATCAAAATGAACAATTTTTTTTCTGAAAGTCACTCTGAGGGTTGAAGTTGCAGCATTATGGTAAGGAATGGCAGAGACTGGCCTAGTTGAACTATCTGATGGAATCACCTGTCCGATATAATGGTTTGCCACCTAAAATGAAAATGATTGCTCTGCCTCTCTGAGAGAGGTTGTTGTTGGTTTGGTGGACATTTATGCTGTCTGAGGGCAAAAGACCCCTAGTGATACTTCAAAAATCGCGAGAATGCTGTGAATACTGCCTTGCAGGTGTGAAAGACTGGCGGAGAGCGCAGTAGCACTAACTTCTTTAAAGTGCTTGAGGGTGGAGTTGAGATTTTTTTTTTTGGTTTTTTACCAAAGAGGCAGCGATACCTATTAAAAGGCCTATCCATGATTGACTTCTGAACATCACCCCAGAAAAACCCTTGGATCTCATACATGTGTAGTGCTTGAACACTGTGCTAGTACCAGCTGCTCTGCCCAAGAAGTCTGTTGGGCCCTGGCCTGACCCGATGACTTACTTGGCCTCATCATGGCCCTCCTGCATGATTTGCACCACATCCCATGAGGCATAGGAGTACCAGCCTAGCAAGCAGCTGACATTGGCAGAATGTAGGTCGAGGCCATCCTGTTCCCAAATGCCTCAATTCTTTTTTTACTTTGTCCGATGGAGGAAGTCCGAATTTAGGTACACACTGCTGGTGGAGGCCTGTACTACCAGGCTTTCTGGAGTATGATATTGCGTAAGAAAAATCGGGTCACCCGTAGTGGGTCTGTGACTATGTGCCACTTCTCTGTTTTCTGGTGGACAAGAGCAGGGTTTGTTGCAAGTGCCTATGAGGTTGCTGAATATGTCGTCACTGAAGGGCTGTAAGGGCTCTAATGAGGATTATCTGAGCTCCAACACCTCCATGAAGATGTTGATTTGTTTCTTTTTTTATAAACCATTTTATTGTTTATGCGAAGGAAACAAAACCGTGCATTCCAGTATCATCTGACAAACCCCTTGGTACATTTCCAGTGTACACCTCCACATCAGACCATCATGTGCCCAGGGTACATAATCTAATCGCAGGTCGTGATAGTCTCAAAATCCTGGCATGTTTCTATGGGCAGCCCCTGGCTCTTTAAATGGGCCTCTCCGGTTGGGCACCTGAGTTGAGACCCCTGCACCACTCGGACAGTGTGAGGGTATCAGGGGACTTACAACCACGTGCAGTGTCTGTATGCTACCAAAGAGGCCACGTCCACCATGGTTCGTCACCCAGGGTGCTATTCAGGCCCTCCAGGATTCCCAGTCCAGTGATCTTGGGCGTCAGATCAACCGGCCATCTCAGAACCTGGGACAGACCATCTTCAATCTGACACCAGTATCTCTTGAGTAGGGGGCATTGCAAACCATCTGGAAGAAGTCTGCGTCCAGGCCGGTACAATGTAAACCAGTGGGACATGGGATCTTGCCAGTGCTGTAGGTGGCGGGTCAGGGTTGGGGGGGGGGAGGCGGTGGGGGCGGTTGTAAGTTACTTCAAGTGCAAATAATTCAGTTGGATCAGTCTGAGACGGGAGGACACAGCAAGTTGAGGCTTTTCATTTTTAACTCAACAGTATGTAACTAGAGCCAAAACAGTTGCGGGTCTGATAAATATGGCGAACAACGCAGATTCCTCCATGAAAGTCCAGGGAGTGAGGTAAGTCCTGTGTCCCAGGAAGTGTCCAGTCTACTGGCCTCTTGTATGTGGATATAAAATGGCGTCCTCTTATTGAAGGACCAACTCCTGCCCACCATCCTCGGCAAAGGGTAGCTGGTCTGAAAGCTGGCGTAGCGCTGGGGAAAGGAGGCTCCTCCTCAAGGGTCCCAGTTTGTCAGAGTAGAGTGCATTGTGGCCGGAACTGGGCCTAACGCGGCTCTGGCCGCAGTCCAGATGGGTTAGGACAGAAGGGAGGGTGGCACACAGTGTCGAGGCGGCATGTGACCGCGCGGTCACTGATTCACTCAGGGAGGGGGAAGTCGCAGGGCCCACGTGCTTTGGCACGGGGAGAAGGCGGGTGTGAAGCTGTATTTCCAACATAAAGACCTTTGTCCGGAAAGGGGAATTTTACTCTCTGCCTTAATGTTTTTGCTCCGTCAATAAAATCTGACATTGTAATGCCCTGCTAGAATCCCCTTTGACCTATTAACGGCGCCTGCCTCTCCATCATGTCTTTCTCTGAAGTTCCTTTTTCTGTCCCTTTCTGTTTTTCTCCATGCCCATTTCTATCTCCTCTTTTTCTGCTCCCGCTTCTTTTGTTGCATCTGTTCTCTTTGGACCAGTCTCTTCTTTCTCGATCTTTCATCCCATTGTCTCTCACCACCCCACCCTCATTCCTTTCTTGTGATGCCCTTCCTACCCCTCTTTCCTTTTTTGCCCTGCTCTCTTGAGCCTCTCTCCTTCATCCTGTGATCTGACATTTTTAGTATTCCAAAATACCAGACAGTTATGCAGGAAATGATTAACCCGACTGGCTTCCTTTAGAGATACTAATTATGTTTAAGTTTCTGTGCAGGGCTCAGAAAGCTCAGGGTTCCTAAGAAATAAATGTCAATGGTACGCCCACCTTCGCTCTGCTGAGGGGAAGCACGGTGTAGTTGGCGCTCCCAGTTTTGTTATTTGTTTTTTACATTTCCATCTGTATTTAGCCTTCTTTATTGATCACGTCACCTGTATTTATCCTTATTTTATGTTTAGTGTAAAAATGAAGCTACAATCAGTGTATTTGCATATTCACTTGACATATAAAAGGTATACTCAAATTTGAATGTCTGGTGGGTTTTTGCCCTATACAATACAAAATAGTCATATGGAGACATTTGCATTGTGGAATAATTTCAACCACTATAAGGCTGCAGTTTCTTGTTATATCAGTACATTTTTTCCAACTTCCCTGACTGTCCGCACAGCTACGGATCTAGCACTCGTGACTGACAGTATTGAGAATCATCCAGCAGAAAAGAATACCTCTTTTCTGTATTTTTGCACTGTATATATCTGTAAAAATTAGTAAGAAAGGAAAACTGGGAGCCCTAATTATAGCGTCTAGAGGGGAGAGGGATTGCTGGTGTGGGAGATCGCTTCTCTTTGCCACTAACAAAATTTGTAATTCTATACATTTTCAGATTAAGTCTTCGGTTGGTCATAATCATTTCCCCAAAGATTTTTTTGTTATTAAAAAAACTAGCTCTTTACGAGATATCTTTCCTAACTCTACTTTTCCTTCTCGATGCCTTGCTCTTTCTGAACTTCTGGTGGTCTGGCTCAGACTTTTCCTGTCACCTTTCTCATCCCCATGTGTTGTACTAGTTTCCCTAGTCCCAACTGCCTTGCTCAGCTTCCATCCACCCTCTCTGTTTTGGTCTAGCAACCTTAAGAGTCTCTAGGACAAAAGGTATCCTGGCAATACAAGAGTGTTGCTGGGCTTTTTGAGAAATGCCTTGTGGGCGAAAGAGTGCCTATAGCAAGGGCCGGACTACAAACCCAAATCAGCCCTGGCAAAAATGTTCAAACGAGCCATCCACTGCATGAGACCGCAAATAGACTGGTGCTGGGGGAGCATGCTTCGGTCATGACAGTCCATCCTTCTCTGAAAGCAGTCTTGAGCGCAGCCCACCAGAGAAAAGCCAGAGTAACAATAGCCATTCCAGCCCAGTTCATTAGCTTTCTCGTGGAAGAGGTGTGGCGCAGCGGCCAGGGTGGCTGACTCCGGACCATGGGGTTCACGGTTCGATCCCTGGCACCGGCAGCAGGTTAGCCCAGCACCATGTAACAGGGCATTAGCTCGCTTAATCTTCCCGACCACCCCCAGCGCCGGAACACCTCTTCAAGGTGCTGGTATTTCATCTACTTCTTCTGAACTGAGATTATTAAAATGAAAGTGAAACCCCCCAGCAGCTCTGTAAGGGACAAGGCAGCTCCTCTCAACACTCATTTATTTCCCTCCTGGCTAGGGCAGTTCTAGTTTGTAAAAAGTCTGGCAAAGGACAAAATTGTAGAGTAGCTTTGCGTTTCTGTTCTAGACACCAGCACTGTCCATACAATAAAAGGGACGTGTTTTTTCCTCGCTAGTCCCTTTTATTGTATGGACAGTGCTTGTGTCTAGAACAGAAACGCTAAGCTACTATTCACAAATGAGCATGTAAGGTTTTATGAGCAGGTAGGGCATGGCCAAAATGGGTGGGCACTGAGTAGCAACCCCAGAGGAAGGGTAAAACTGGGGAGAGGGACTGATTTTAAGAGCAGGGGCGTGGGACAGACGCAGAGGTGAAAAAGGTATTCAAAAGGAAGTGCAAGGCTGAAGACCACGTCTGGTGTGAAAGCAGGTTGGGGATGTGTAGATGGTGGGCATGGGACAGACACTGTGGTGCAACGGCACTGAGAAAGGAAGGAAGGGCGGGGCTGGGACCACACAGTCTGTGTGAGGAAGTGGCTGGGAGTAGGCCGCTGCACTCTATGGCACTATACTCTGTCACTCTAGTCTGCACCACTCTACACCACTCTACTTGACACCACTACTCTGTACGCCAATGTACTCTACTCTGCACCACTACACTCTACGACACTGCACTCTATTATGAAACACTCTACGACACTGCACTCTATTATGAAACACTCTACGACACTGCACTCTATTATGAAACACTCTACGACACTGCACTCTATTATGAAACACTCTACGACACTGTATTCTATAATGCTGCGTTGTATACTGCTGAATTCAGTCGCTGCACTCTATGGCACTTTACTCTGCAGCTCTCTACGCCAATTCACTCTGCACCAGTTCACTCTACGTCACTCCACTGTATGCCACACGCCTCCCCTCTGCGCCACTTCAATACACGACACTCTCCTCCAGTCTTCTCCATTCCACTCTACAGCACTCGACTCTCCTCTGCGCCATTACCTTTCAGCCTACTGAAGAGCAGCTACGCTGGTATATAACCTGGCTAAAAAACATTGGCAAAGTCAATAGCTCTTGCATAGGCGAGATCTATTGGCTGTGCCAATCCTTGTTATAAGGATCCGTCATTATGTCCATTTGCTCTGCTACATTCCCAAGATCCTGGAAGCAGGCCCTAGTTACTCCGCTAGTAAAAAAGGCAGGATTAGATGTTAATAATCCTGCCAACTACCGGCCAATATCCCAGTTACCCTACCTCTCTGAAGTGCTGGAGAAATTGGTCAACAGACGGCTTTCCAGCTATTTGGAAATTAATGAACTGTTGGACGATTCCCAGACGGGTTTCAGGGTGAACAACAGTACTGAAACAACACTTTTGGCGGTGACGGATAACATTAGGGCCAGGTAGATCAAGGCAAGACAGTCGTTCTGATACTCCTTGATTTATCAGCGGCTTTTGATACCGTTCCACACAACCAATTACTGAAAGCCCTGGAAGGGAAAGGTATACGAGACAAGGCATTGGGATGGCTAAAATCTTTTCTGGAGGAACGAACACAATCAGTGTGTTTGGGTGACTTCATCTCTCCCCCGCGAAACATTAAATATGGGGTTCCCCAGGGGGCCTCACTCAGTCCAACTTTGTTTAATGTTTTCGTTTCCTCATTGGCAGCCATTGGAAGACGGTGGGGTGTCGAAATGTGTTCTTATGCTGACGACACCCAGTTAATGGTTACCATTGATGAAAAGGATGATCCTAAAACCCGACTGATGAACTGCCTGACTGAACTGGCCAACTGGATGCAAGAGCATTGTCTGAGATTAAATGCAGACAAGTCAGAAATCCTCTTGTTTGGCAAAAATCCCCAGCTCTGGGATAACAGCTGGTGGCCAAGCAACCTGGGGTTGCCTCCGAATCCCACCCCAAAAGCAAAAAACCTGGGAGTGGTATTGGACAGTGCTCTGTCCATGAAATCACATGTCTCCACTGTCTGCGGCAAAAGCTTTGCATTGCTGAAAATGCTCAGACGAGTTTTCCCCTGGATCCCGACTGAATGTAGGAAAACTCTGGTTCAGTCATTGCTGATGAGCAGATTGGACTATGGCAACTCACTGTTTGTCGGAATGGCAGACTATCTCTTTTCCAAACTGCAGATAGTACAAAATGCCGCGGCAAAGGCTGTCTGTAATAAAAAGAAATTTGATTCGGCTAAAAGCTGCATGCGAGAGCTTCATTGGCTCCCGATGCGACAAAGAGCCAATTTTAAATTACTATGTATCACACACAAGGTGCTATATAACGCAGGCCCTACCATTTTACATAATAAAGTTGAATTCCACAGACCACCGAGGAACCTCCGATCCAGTACATTAGGAAGAGCCACCACCACCCGGGTGAAGACTGTCAGGATGGGAGAGCGAGCCTTCTCGCATCTGGCGGCTACTAAGTGGAATGAACTTCCTCCCAGTCTTAGACTGACAGATGACCTTCTGTCTTTTAGGAAACAACTAAAGACACTACTCTTCCCTAAATCAGAATAAATCATCACTCAGTGTGGTTATCGTACCTCTCCGCATCCAACTTTAGCGCCGTGATATCCTACTCAGGATGATTGTTAGCGCTCTATAAATAAAATAAATTAAATACAAATACAAATTTAGTGGAGTCTCGGGGGTTGCTTTCTAACCTGGTTACAAAACAAGAAGGTAAACTCTCCTATGTTCCAGTAGTCAAATAAGCATAGTTTATACATTGCGGCTATCTAAAGATCTTTCCTAACATTTGTTTATGTTCAAATGTTCACAGCGCCATCATCCTGCCATCTAGCGGCCTAGATCGGAAAAACGTCTTGTTTACTTGCGCAACCAGTCGAAACTTGAAAAAAAAAGAATATTGTTCTCGGAAGAAAGTATTTGTTGACATTTAGATAGTGCACACTTTTCTCAAGCAAAGTGGAGCACCGTACTTTAACGGGGTGGGGCTGGATTTAGACGATGCCTTAAGCGAGTTTCAAACATTTGACTTGCTAATTACACCACGCTGACTTACAATTCCATTCCATTTCATTTCACATATTGACAGTTTTAGCCTTAGGCACGTGAACATGGTGTCATTTTCCCAAAAATGGCATGGAAGTCGGTGACGTTTTGTTGGGGTTAGAGCAAGGTCCGGCAACCTTGAGACTAGACAAGACAAGAACCCTCCTGGGTCAGGGCCCGAGTTCAGAAAAAAGGCACTGTAAGTTTATGCCAGTTAGTTTTATTAAGTCCTCTTTTACTAGTGAAAGCTGAGCCCGTATACACACATGTTCATGTGTGTTAAAATACCTTCTGATTGGGCTTCGAATCCGAGGTCTGCAAATCACACAAAGTGTTCAACCCGCTGAGTTAAAGGCACAACCCGAAGAATGGAAGAGAAATACATCGCCACGTGGACGCATTCCCAATGAGCATGTTCTGACACTCATGAACTGCTGTGCATCCCTTGCACCCAGTGTCCCCGCCACCCTTCATATCCATCAGCGCTGGTATGTCTCCGGTGACCAACCGTCCGTAATTGGGACCTCACGTCCGTGAGGATCCCTTTTACCGACGCCTTTTGTCTGAAATGTTGGCCCTCCCAGGGAGCAGCACTGCGCCCCTGTGAGAGGCCTCGCTCCCTGATGGGGCCGCCTCGCACTCTTCCTGGAGCACAAGTGCAGCCCCAACCTGCCCATTGTTCTTCTGTACGCCGGGTAATGCCACATACAGAATGTCAATGGGGCTGTCTGGGGCGTTAAAGCATGTGGTGGCTCCTCCTGCCTCAGTGTACAGCAGGGCATTTGTCAGATAAAAGGTAAACCGCCCATGCTGCAACGTTAGAGAACAGTTTATATAAAGAAGCCTGTAAAACAAGTTAAAAGAACAGGTTATCGTTCTTTCACTGTCTCATCTTAAAACTGAAGCATTTTCAATATTCTATTCAACAGGGCATGGGTGCTGCTTTTTATTTTTAAGCAACTAACAACCATTGACAAAGCCAATAGTCCTGACTTGTTGGCGTAATGATACTTGCTGTTTTATATATCTGGATGCAATGACCGAAACAACATAATACCAGTCAGGCGGAACACTATGCTAAGCTCAAACTTTTAGCCTAGGTGATTTAAACCACGCCCGTAATTACATCGAACACCCCCTTTGAAGAGACCCCCCCCCCCCAGTTTTTTTTACACCACTTAAAGCCCTGGAAATAACACCATGTCACAGTCACCTCACATCCTGGCACTGCATCATACATCACTCATGACTTCTACGTTTTCAGACTGCCTATATGCAGGGGCATAGTGAACTTTACCCCACATAATGTGAAAAGGTGGGAGAGTAAATAAGTGAAGCACTGTGTGAATGGCTGGATGGATTACCGAAAGGATGAATGGATGAATGAAAGTGAATGGATAGATAATGAAAAAAAGGGTAGATGGATGAGTGAATGAGTGGAAGTATGGCTGAGAGAAAAGGTAAATAGATGGATGTATGGGTGGAAGGGTAGATGGATGGGTAAAAGGGTGGATGGATGTGTGTGGATGGTTGAGTGAAGGGGTAGATGATGGGCGAGTGAATGGGTGGATGGATGAGTGAAAGGATGGATTGATGAATTGATAAGTGGATGGATGGATGAGCGAAAGGGTGGATGTAAGGATTGGGTAAAAGGGGGGTAGATGGACAAAAGGATGGCTAGATGGGTGAAGAAGTGAAAGGGTGGATGGATGAGAGGATGGATGGATGGATGGATGGATGGATGGATGAGAGGATGGATGGATGGATGGAGGAAAGAACGGGTGGATGGATGAGGGAACGGATGGATGAGGGAACGGATGGATGAGGGAACGGATGGATGAGGGAACGGATGGATGAGGGAACGGATGGATGAGTAATAGGATCAATGGATGGATTCATGAATGGATGAGTAATAGGATCAATGGATGGATTCATGAATGGATGAGTGGATGGATGGATAAGTGAAAGGGGAATGGAGAGAGAAAGGGAGGATTGGTGGAAGGATAAAGTGACTGGGGTGGATGGATGAGTAAGTGAATGGATGGGTGAAAGGGTAAATGGCTGGATGGATTAGAGAATAGATGGATGGATGGGTGGAAGAGTGAATGGGTGACTGTACGGATGGATTGGGAGAAAGGATGGTAGATGAATAATGGATGTGAGGGATGGGAGGATATATGGTGGATAGGTTTGCAAATGGTTGAATACGTTTGGATATAGATGGAAGGACAGAATGAACTGTGAAAGACTGAATGATTGATAAAAGAAAGATTACACCTTGTAGCACCCATTATCTTAAGTAACATTTCTTATACATTGACTTTCACGTTCATATGAGTTATTGTCTCTATATAATGTGTGTGTGTGTGATGTAACTCACTCCGACACCCTGCCCTACTTACTTGGGATGAGTAACACAATAAAAGAAATTAAATACACATGAGAGACGGTCTAAGTGAAGATGAGGGGCACCATTGCAGGGTGGTAGCAAGGCCGGACTGGCTGGAACATGCATCGGGGGTTTCCCTGGGAGGCTGGAAAGGGGGGGTAGCGGTTTTGTTACTGGGGGCTGGCACTGCAAAGTTCTTTGTATATCCAGTAGTTTTTAAGCAACAATAAAAGCGGCCTCACTTATATTCAGGTGTGGTTCACCAATGTACCTGCTGGAGCGAGATGCGAATTTTGTATGGTCTAAGGTAGCAAGCTGCGGCCATACTGAAAAACCGTGAAGTGCACGATTGTCTCCATCTAATATAAACTTATTTTGACTTGTACTTAGGCGGTTGCTTATTTACTTACTTATATACTATTGTGCAACCACCTCTGATGTGTCTTTAAAACTTACCTTTTGTCCCGAAGTTTTGTCCTGAATTTTGACATTTTGTCCTGAATTTTGTCTTTGTCCTGAATTTTCACACTCACCGTCCTGAATTTGCACCTATGCCAGTTGGTCACCCTATGGACCACCATTCTCTGTGCATGTGGCATCTGCCTCCCCCCGCAGCTCTGCACCCCCCCCCCCCCCCCCCCCCCCCCCGGGCTTGCTTGCCTTCTATGCCTCGTTGCCTTTGTCCTTAACTGTACATTCTGGCTGCCTTGACTATTGCTTCTTTGTGTTCCTTTCCATGTACCCCCATGTATCTTGTAGTTTGTGCACCCCTTTACCTTCTTTGCCCTTGCTCCCTTTGAGAGATTGAGGTGTCCCTCCCCAGTGAGGTGAACCACTGGTCCAGTGCAGTCTTATGGGACTGAAGCTGTTTGACGCAGCTGTCGCTGTTCTGTATGAGGGGGGCGCTTGCGTTGCCTCTGCCCTTGTGATACTTGTGTTGTGCCTCTTATTAAAGTTTGGAACATATTTCCACTCCACAAAACCAGCACAATTGGTTTCTCATTTCCTTTTTTTTTTTTTGCAGGCAGCCCCGATGGGAAGATTGTTATTGTGGATGTGAGTCCCTGCCCCACTCAACCGTGTCCACTCAAAAAAGGGGAACTGTACAACATTAACATCACGTTCTCCAGTGGTAGGTATCTGTTATACTGCACCTTTTACATACTTGGCAAGTGTGTGGGTGTTTTGTGTTTTGTAGACTTGTATGTGTATCAGCAACATAAAGTGTGCCAAGGGGCATATCGGGTCTTCTGAATTTTGTCCAGACAGGCCACAAAATACAGCAACATCCGATAGCTTTTCATTGTTGACAAGAGATTACTTTAAACCATGAACCCCTGATTGCTGCCTCATCCTTAACTAAATCTCAAGCTTCACAGAATACATCTGAATACCTCGTCCTAAGAATAGGAGCAATATCACTACTCACAAACCTACTTCTTAAAGCGAATAGAATGCACTTTTATTCGAGGAAGACAAAACATTTTCCTGTCCTGGCTCTAACAACCCCTGCACTTTCCGAGGATGATCTTTTCCACTTTAAAGGTTCATTCCCACCTCACCAGTATTTTTCCCAAAAAGGCAGGATTTTTGTGTAAAGGCTGGTAAAGCAAGTAATGACAAAACATTTATGCATCACCTTTGGAAGACTTGCCTACGGACTTTGCCAGTGCTTGTTTGTGTTGGTACTGCCGCCCCCGAAGTAAGCATGTATAGGTGTTGTGCTATAGGTGTCCTGGTACAACTAGTATTTGCTGCGCAGTTCAGTACTGCTCAAACCATACTAGGGTGGAGCCGCCACTGACATTGGATTAAGATTTGGGTTGAGGAGGTAACAGCAGGTCGTGCCATCGTACGACCTGTTATTGCTGCTCACGATTGTGCTTGAGATGGCATTGAGGTGGGCACTGGAGGGAGGCAGCTGTGGCTGGTGATAGGAGTGACGGAAAGAAGTGAGGCGCTTCGGTCCATGATTGGACACTGTTGACGAGACTCTGTTCATGATGGAGTCTCGGATGCTGATCTAGTGCGCATGCTGTAGCTGGCTGTATTGATATTGCCAGTAGAGTTGCATCTCGCCCTGTGAATAGAACACCACTCGTAGTTTTGTGCTTAAACCCGCCTCCCCAGGTCGGCTATTTATTGGTTTAAATAAGTCCGGTTCCGGGCTAAACCATGGCTCTCATTGCGACGGGTGGTTCGTCTAACTCACTTGATCACTGACAGCGGGTGGACTAAGCCAGCGACACTATCCAGGCACCTTTCTCATATGCTTTAACTCCGGGTGTGAGAGGGTCAAACGAAAACAAGCATTGGCATAGACAATAGGTCTCGCCTTTGGGGCTTTATAAGTGTTTAGTTATCCAGCTCAATATCCTTGGTGCAACTACATAAAGTGTTGCATGGCTAAACAGTTCTAAGGTCCCAAAGGCGAGATCTATTGGCTATGCCAATGCTTGTTTTAAGTGTTTGCATGTGTGAAATGCCTTAGGCTGAAACCAAGGCTGATGAGCCGGTACTTAAAAGTAACTTACCACAGTAGCCAATGGGCTGGCCAAAAGCCCCTTTCACTATATCTTCCTGTAAAATGTAGGTGTAGTGTGTCTCGCCAAATAGCTAAAGCTGTGTGTAAGCTAGACCAAAAATATCTGAAAATTCCTGAACGGCAGCATTTTTTTAACCTTTAAAATATAAACTTAAAATTATAGATACAAGCACAGAATCACTGCAAATGCATATAGAGCTATTTAATAAGCCGAGGTAAGACTGCCATGTTAAAACAAAGACTGTTGTCGAATTCACAAAAGTTCTTAATTGAGTACCCTTGCATATTCTCAAAACCTGAACAAATGGGCCTTATATTGCCCTAAGATAATTTATGGATAAAGACAAGAGAGACCAGAAAGGTCACATGATTCGTCCACACCAAGCTAATTTGAGTGACAAGAATTGACCGATTGGTGAAGAGCAGTGATATAAAGTTTGTGTGTGAGTGTGTATTAGATATATGATGTTTGTAGCATTTGTTGCAGTGGATATGCACTTTCTGCATACTGCTGTCATCTAGTGTTCAGACAGTTGCAAGTTGTTTTTCTTCCAAGAAAGTCTTTTGAGTCACGGGGTGCACTGTGATTCGACCCTTAGCTGGCAATGCACATGGCCACAGGCTCCATGTTAGATCGTTTTTTCCCGCTATCGAGTTCGGATATGTACCGATGGTGCTCCAAGACTCAATGTGTTCTTCGCATTCCTTTATGCCCACATTGTGAATGTGATGCGTATATTCAGAAAAAGCTTTTGTCGTCCACGCTATCTTCAATGACGTACTTAAGAGACCAACCATAGCCTATCGACTCCCACCGCTATGGCCTCTGGCTCCCGCTGTGTGCCTCTTGTCTTCGACTCCTCTTTAGATAACGCTCACTGGGTGACAAAATGGACGCCTTTCTAGAACGGTCACCAGTGCCACACAAAATACCTCTATTTCTCCCCCGACCACAATCACACCACCTGTGAGGCCTGCCCTCACCTATTGTTAGAAAAAGAGTCTGAAACAGTTCGTTTTTTGGGCGTATCAAAAGATACAGACAATCCTCAACAGCATCCATGACCTCTTTAGAGAACCAGCCACGCTCCCCGTCGACGGAGGTGAAGACGCCAGCCCTTTGGGTATTGTGCCCCACCACCCATCGCCTAATCCAGAGGAAGTTTTCTACTCTGAGTCCCACCAGGAGAGAGAGAAGGGGAGGTTATATTGCCATCGATGCCCGCCTGACTGCACCCTAAGACCTCTGAGCACCTCAAGTATGGTCCACACCAACACTCGCACTAAGCCCCCGAAGGAGACAAAGCACCGCCCCAATGAGTTACGGGTGTCGACTTTCATATCCAAAGCTCTGCAGCCCTCTGGGCCTATGCTGCTTTTGGTCTCTGGTCGTCACCAGCCAAAGGCCTCAGAGCTGACGAAGCCTCTGTCTGTAGGCAGCACCCCTCCAGTCATCAAGCTCAAAGGTCCGCAAGCCTCCAGCCTGTGAAGCCGCCATCTGCACGGAACATCTGTTGACGGCCGGCTATGACAACTCAGATCAACCTATCCTACAAAGGCTCCAAAAAGGAACTGGCTACAAGACAGAAAAGACTATTCATCCATCTCCCTATGGCAATGATAGCGACAAAGCTACCTCAGCCGAAACATTCAGAGACTTCCTCCTCTCCAATTAGGAGACCCAGATTGGTATAATTACCCATGAGGAAATCTCTCCCTGACGATACCATGGCTTCCCACATGGTGATCCTTTGGGCAGCCACCTTGCATGTCCTCCATGAGGAAGAGGATTTCCTGGTAGAGATATTATCCAAATCAGAAAGAACGGTCCACTTCCTGCCCATGCTGAAGGGCATGCTTAAACCTGCTTTTGGCACCCTTTAAAGAGCTAGTCAGTGGCAGGGTGGTAAATCTTTGGGTAAAGGAAAACATTTTGTTTTTTCGCCCACCGACCCAGTCTACATCAGGGGACACATCACCCGACTCCCTAGTTGTCCACACAGTACGCCAGAGGGGTTCTGCTCATGCCATGGACAATGCACCCCGGCTCAACAAGGACATCACCCATTGGAGGATATTCAACTCCGTGGGCCTTTTCTCCCGGTATGACGGGCCTCATTGTGACAACTTTAGTTTCTCCAGGGGAATTCGGCAAGAGTGGGGAGGAGATAATCTGAAGATCACAGCTTCTGGGTTTAGGGGGGGAATCAATATCGGCATACTTATTAGACGCCATGCCTGGTTCTGTTTTTCAGGCTTCATCTTCAAACTAGAGGTTCAACAGCATCTCCTCAACCTGCCCTTCGATGGGGAACATCTATTTGGGGAGTAGGTTGACGAGATGCTGGAGGAACTCAAAAAGGACACCTACATTGCCAAATCTATGTGTGCTCTTTGGACCCCATCCAACAGGGTCTCCTTTCAGAAAAACAGACTGGAGGAGGCTCCAAGGCCGCTGCCCCATATTCCACCCCCTCATAGCAGAAGCATCAACTTTCTTCCAAGGGGCTGCAAAAGGGTATAACAGGGGAGCCTTCAGCTGCAACAACAATAAGGGCAAGGGTAGAGGTGGTTCCAATAGGGAGGCTTCCAACCATTGACTTGCGATGACCTATGAGGTTCACAAATGCCCAAACTCTGCCTGCAGGTACTCACACCCACAGTCCATGGGTAGTGCACCGTTGTTGAATTGTTCAAGCTTCTTTACTCACGCTTTTTTGTCTCTCCCGCTCATTCCTCATGCGGTGCGGAAGATGTGTCAAATATCCCAAACACCAATCCTAGTTGCACCCACGAGGCCTGGACAGTCCTGGTACTCAACATTCTTTAAGCTGGTAATCAGCCTCCTTAAGACAGTAAATAGCACAACACGCAGTGGGCCCCAGGGGGAGACCAAACCATATATTAAGAAAGTGGTATAACAACCCTGACTTGTCTAGACACAGTGCCTAGAGCACGTAGAATCACTGGAACCCCAAGGAACCACCCAAGGTAGTGACACAGGGTACCCACGCTGGATGCGTGCAGTGTGAGCACAGCCGTGAGCGCCGTACAATCCTATGGGTAAGTCGCGGGTGTAATTTTTGAGTTTAAGGACTCTTAGAAGAGGACTTTGAGCAAACCCTTTTAGACTTAAAGGGTCTAAGGCCAGCACCCATGTGAGCACCAGAGTACTCGTGTTAGCTCAACCAGGGAAGCCTGGTGCATAGGTGTCAAATGGTGTCGGGAATTGTCGTCGTTTTCAATGGCGAGATCCTATAAAGTGTTGCTGCCGTGAAAGAGGAAAGTTTCCGGTGTGATCCAAGCATGGATTGGAGATGAGAAGAACCTGAAAGCTGAGGGGACAGAGTCTGGGTCACTTGCCAGTGACCAGGGGCTGGGTAGACTAATGCCCACCGATGTCGGGTGCCTCAGGTGCAAAGAGGGAAGCTTGACTCTGCAGCCACGGGGACCAGGAGACGATGACGACCGAAGTCCGCAGGCGAGCTGTCCGACGAAGGATGTCAAGTGCTGGGGGGGTTCAGTGTCCAGATTGGAGACCAACAAGCCTTGGCAACGGCAACCCACACGATCCGAGAAAAGATGTTTCGGTGAGGACCAGCAAGTTCCTTGGGACTCCCCAAACTATGGAGAGTCAGGGCATGTCTGGAGCAACCAGAAAAGCCCACGTAAAGGGAAGGTTCCCTTCTCAGGGACCCACAGGTCGGCTGACTAGGGGTCTTGAAGGGGCCTCGAGAGGAATCACAAAAACACCAGCCCACGAAACACTCCTGGAGTGTAGGCCGGTGATCTTCAGTGGAAACGCTGCTCGGAGCTTGGACTACAAGTAGCCCAAATCACAGCCTCCGGGATTGCCAAAAAGCATACGCTGCTGCAAATGTTCACGGTGTCCAGGGTTCGGGTTGCACGGTCCCCACGAGGGCTGCGGGTCTCATGTTTGCTGAGAGCACTGGTCGGCCTCCGGGAAGCTTAGGAACCCACCTCCTGTGTTGCAAAATCTTCGGAGTCCATCGGGAGCTGCGTTGATGCAAACGGGTCAGATGCGTTTAGGTGCCTGCCTTGCAGGGGAGTAACTATTTTACTCCAAGGGAGATTCTTCAGTCATCCAACGTCTAGCAGATTGTCGAAATACTTGGTTTCTGTAGCAGAGTTTAGTCTAGGTAAATTCTAAAGTCCTGTAGCCAAGGAAGGGGTGGGACAAAGTCTGGCACCCACCTATGGGAGGGTCAGGACAGAGGGGCGGCTACACTCATGTCCTTTGTCGAGTTTCGCGCCAGGGCAGGGGCTGGTAACCCCTGCCCCCAGTGCAGACATCAAAGCACTCTTGGAGTGCACGCACCCAGCCCCAATAAAATAAAGCCTGTCTGGGAGATGGCCACACCTCCCTGTGACAGGAAACCTATTGTCCAGCCTCCCCTGCCAGAGTTTTGTCCAGCAGCAGAAGGGCAGACTTGTGTCTCTGGCTGTCAGCATCCATCTTGTGATGCCAGGGTCGAGAAAGCTGCTACCGGGTGTACCAGTGCTGTCCTATTTCTCCCTCTCGGAGGGTGGAGTCATACCTCCCACACCGGTTACTGGTGTGGAGGTATGATTCCAAGGTGTTTGACACCAAACACAACATGTTTCCTTACAGCCGTTTTAAAGTTCACATGTACTGCGAGGTTTATTGCACTAAAGAGTATATGGTTGGCTGCATCACAAGCGACCCCGAGATAGAGGTTCCGAAGGCTGCAGAGGGGCTCTGCTCATGCAGCAGCACCCTCTCACCTAAAACCCAGCACCCTGCCTTCAGGATTGATGAGGCCTGCCATAGGGGTGACTGATAGGTTTATATGTGCAGTGATAAGGATAGATATAGTGAACCTATATCTAAGTAAGGGGTGCATGCACCACCTTACACAGGCTGCAGTAGCAGACCTGTTGTCATTTTGAATCGTCTCTCAGGGGTGGAATAATACATGCTGCAGCCCCTTAGAGTCCTCTGGGGTACCTATGCCATGGGTACATAGTATTCCATATACTAAGGACTTTTAAGGATACCCCAGAATCCAATCTTGAGTGTACCTAAAGTACATGCAATCAATTTAGAGGAGAAAGCAGCTAGGCTGGGGTCCTGAATAGCAGGATCCCAGCCAGACTAAGTCGAAAACAGTGAAACATCAAAAAGTGGTGGTAACTATAAGAAGCTGACCCTACCTCCGTTAGAGTAAATGTCTATATTGCCTGAGTCGCGTAGGCCTACCACACGAGCCTGCGATGCAGAAAAAATAGAAAGAAATTGTCCATTTATTGCATCCCTAAACACCTTAAACCCACTGCCCAGGACATAATCTGTTACCTGCTCCATTTACAAAAATCTGGCCTTGCATACACTTCAACATGGCTACTTTTAGCAGACATAGCCGCTTACACGAGCAACATGGATAACTCCGCCCCTTTTTGCATCTCTGTAATTAAACTGTTCATGGAGTGCTTCAAAAGGATGATCCCTTCCAGAGTCACCCCCCTCCCCGTTCTGGTGTGGAATCTGAATGAGATTCCTGCCAGGGTCATGCCCCCCCCCTTCTCCTCTGAATCTTCACGCTCTTCCCCTCTCTAATTCCTTTCTTGCAAAGTAGCTTTCCTTGTAGTGATATGCACCAGTAAGTTACAGCCCCCATGCTGCAGGAATCCTATCAGTTACAGAGAGACAGGGTTGGACCACTCTGACTTTAGATCTCACTGCAGAGCCTGAATGTGCCCTCTTGTATGTTCAACCAGCTGGATGCAGGAGGCCAACAGTCCCAGTAGCCTCAGTCATAATCACTGAAATCCAGGCCATCGGGATTCCAGCCCAAATGTCCTGGACTCCACTCCAGGGGAAAGGCACAACACTGCATCGTATCCAGGATGGCTCTAATTAGTGTATTTATAAGGCCCTTAGTAAAGGGCAGGAGAGGTTCGGCAGGGGCCTGGTGAGGCTAGATTATCGCTGTAGGGATGTTGGTTTTAACTTCCATCGTCAGGAGCTGCAGGTTCAGTACCTCTGCAGCCCTTATGATCATTACTTCAAAAGATGCACTCTCCTCAGTGGCAAGCAGAACCAGGCGGAGGGACTAACTCTGCATCTGGCGAAGTGTCCAGACCACTGGCATGCTGTAAATCTTTGTACCAATTGTCCACGTCATATTGTGGAACACGTTTGTCCTCATTGTCTCAAAGTCTGGCTGTGGTCTGAATCTGAGCCAAACATTTGTTGTAATGTCTACACAGGACTGCGTGGTAAAGGAAATGTGTTGGAAGTGTACCAAAAGCATATCCACCAATGGACTTGTAGCATGGCCAAGGTTTAGACCGGTTCAACTTGGAACTGCAGACCACTAGAAGTTGTGGATCCTATAGCAGTATTGGCGTCTAAGTCCAAGGAACTCAAGCAGAGTGTGGTGCTGGGGCCGAAGTCCGCACCGAAGCTGGTGCAAAACTCGAGGTGTGTTTGAAAGGTACAGATGATGCCGAAGACGAACCAACTGGTTGGAGTCTAACTAGAGGTCTATGCAGATCACTGGGGCCTGAAGATTAGTCTAAAGGAAAGCCGGTGTGCTGATCATGCGCATTGGCTTGCTGCAATGTTGCCAATGGACCCGGAAACTCCGGTTTATTGGGCCCAGACTCTGAATCGGTTCCCCAAGAGTTTGGGAGCAAAACTGGATGGCAGGTTGACAGTCTTTCACCTTTTTTGGAGATCAGGACTAACGATGAGAGGCCAATTTGACTCCAACCAGTGCAGATTTTGTGGTATTTTATAAAATAGAGCTCTACTTTGCACTCCTAAATATCCTTCGGGTTATTATGGAAGGGGGGGGGGGACATTTCCCTTGCACACTGGTAAAAGTTTGAGAAAAAAAGCTACAGCTCCAGATTTGCATCCGAAGCCACAGAAAGAAAATAACTGACGTCAGCTTGCATTTGTGGCCAATGTATGTGGCTCCATTTGTAATTTCTGGAGCGTATCGAAGTTTGTGGAGCCGCACGGAGCACTACTTCAAAGATTTTTTCGGATACATTCTCACATCTTTGGAATATTCACAACTTGTGAAATCTGCTGTTGGGAGTATCCTTCATAAAAGATAGGTTTCATTAAAAAAAATTGCACTTTCCCACTCTAACCAGATGGTGCGATATATGCAAAACGTGAGAAACAGTTTTTACTGTATTTCCTATGTGCATATACTGTGCTTAGGTGCTGAAGCACTTAGCAGATGGGTAGTGGTGGTTGGTCCAAAGCTGGGTTGTCTCTTGATTCCACCACATGCCTCTTTAAACCACTACCAGACATGTGCTGCCTCTTTATCTCACTCTTTCAGGTTCTTTGTCATCCCTGCTTTGTCACTGTTTTTTCCTATTTTCTTTTTCCCTTTCCCCCGTTTTCTGCTTTCGTGTTTTTTCACTCTTGCTCTGGATCACACTTTGTTGAGAGAAAAAAGGGCTGATGTACCCCCACCTGCATCCAATGGCTCAAATTAAGTACTGCATATGTGTAGAGGTTGCTTTAGAGTGTCGCAGTCTTTGCCTACTTCTAAGTTCTGATGACCAGAGTCCACTGTCTCCACAGGACACTAATTCTGCAAGTGAATAGAGAGGCTCTTTCGAATGTGTGTCCTATGTTTCACCTGCTAATCTATTAATGCCTTGCTGCGTCTTGTTTCTCCTCAGCTGTGGATACCCAGAACACCACGGCCCTTGTTCACGGCATTTTGGCAGGCGTCCACATCCCTTTCCCCATCCCGGAGGCCGATGGATGCAAGTCTGGAATTTCCTGCCCAATTATGCATGGAACCAGCTACAACTACATTACTTCACTGCCCATTAAGAGCATGTATCCTTCTGTAAGTTGTTCCACCAATGCTGTTTGTTCATTTCTGGGCTTTCCATGGCTTGGGGTCGAGGTCACTATTACTGTTCATGACTCCTCACCCTGCTGGAGAGGATCCCAAACTTTAGTAAGGTTGCCTTTCACCTCCATCGCTGGGTTGGGATCATATAGGGCAGCATATGGGGGAACGTGGGGGGTGGGTTTTAAAATCGTTATTGATTTTTATTAAGAAGGTAGGCAGTGGTTCATCTTAAGTGACCTATACATAGGACACATGTTTGTGTACTACACTATGGTGGAGCAATAGTGCGGCAACCCAGAATAACATGGCATATTAACTTTTAGTCATACAACGCAGTCAGAGCCCCTCCATTCACATGTGTACGGAGTGAATTGATGCCGCGGGAGCATGCACCTCCAACACTGGACCAAGGCCTGTCTGTGCATGGTTCAAGCTGTATGCCTCTGAGGTCCGCTCAGTCCTTCCAAATTTATTTAGTTATAAAGTTTTATATAGCGCAAACTTGACCCTAGAATCTTTTAATGTTTCTGTATATCGGGCCCTCCTACCCAGACATTAATCCATGCCCTAGTCCCATGTCTCAACTGAAGGTGCAGCCCTTTCTTTCCTGGCTCTGGTAATGTACCGGTTGGCAATGATCATATCCATCCAGAGTATCACTCAATGGGGTTGAGTTCCTCCCAGGTCATCTGTGATACGCAGAAGGGTAAGTTTGGGTTCCCAGGGGATGTTCCAACGCAGCACCACCTCTGAAGTGTCCCAGTAGTCCCAGGAATCTGATCCAAATGAGAGAGTCCAGGACACTGCCAAAAAGTGTGAGGTATGTCTGCTTGTGAGTCATCGTAGTCAATTCCCGGTCACTATCCGCCCCATGCAGTGCAGCTGGGCTCCGGTGCGGTAAATGCGATGAAGCAGCTTTAGTTGTAGGAGTTGACACTTAGATGCTAATATTTCCTGTCTGGGGGCCTCCACTACCTCCCTCCAATCATGATCATCCATGTGACCCAACTCCCCCTTCCATGCCCTCCTCACAGCCACCACCGGGTCTTGCAAATTATGCAGAAGTATTTTATGGAGCTTATGTTCCTTAATGTCTGTGAGAAGGACTTTGGCTTCCATTGGGGAGAATTTGGAGAAAGTCTCCTCTGATGGGATGGCTGGTAAGAGTGCATGGCAAAGCTGCAAGGAACAAAAGAACTGCGTACAATGCATGTCATATTCTGCTTGCAGGTCCAGGAAGGACTTCAGCCTCCCGCTATGTATCCCGTCCCACAGGGTTGAGATACCTATGATGTCCCATGCAGAGAAATCGTGCATAGCCGCTACATGCGGAAGTCTAGTTCCCCGCCATAGCAGAGGTGGGTGGTGGTTTCAACAATCTCCTAAGACTTACAGATATCCTGACCTCCATCTCTGTGCTGGGAGCCTATGGGGCTTTATACGTATTTTGCACAGTTGTAGGATCTACAAAGCTTTATAATTGGATCCTTTAAAGCCATATCTTAGTTGATATCACTATCAGACTGAATATGTTATATGGTCTTCTACATCCGCCTCCGGATCCCTGTAGGGCGGCATATGAGATTTTTTATATATCATATCTGGGACATTGTAGATCTGTTTCGAGATTCTTCGACTACACTCTTGAGATGATACCCCCATGGTAGTGTACGCATGTCTTTTGTTTTGACTTGTAGGTCCCTGTAGATCTACACATGGGACCTATACGTGAGCACACTTACACATGGAACTGCAAAGACACATGTAGGGGTGAGTCTCCTCTATATCCGGTCCGAGAGCACTATTTAAGACTGGCCATAGCTCACCGTCAGCAGGGCTGTCAGTAGGGCATACATGAGGGGGTTTTATATGCATCTCCCCGACCTGGAAGAGATTTAATGAGGGCCCATCATCTCCACCTCTGAGTTCAGGCCACTTGTAAACCAGTATATGAAAATGATTTACCACTATCTCTAGTGCCTTGGAAAGCTGCATAGAGATGCCTTTTACCTCCTTCTCTTGATGGAATCACTGCAGGGTTATAGACTGTTACTTAAGAGTCCGAAGCCTGTAGGGATGTGCATGACAACTTCATTTTCCTCTTTCTATACTTCTGTCGCTGGGCTGAGTTCACTGCAGGGGTGTTTCAAGCTTTACTTTGGTCTCCGAGGTCCTGTAGGAATGCTTTTTGGAGTTTAATTTTTTACCTCCATTTCTGCACTGTGGTCACTGCAGGGCTTTCGTTTTGGGTCTTTAACTTGGTCTCATATGCCATGTAGGGTTGGGTACAGCACAGGTATTGGAAGAGAAGTGGTGCTGCATCACTCCAGAACAACCATGCTAAAGTTCAGAAGATGAAAGGGCAAGACATTTAAAACAAAATTTTTTATAGTCGTTGCAAAGGTCAAATGTCAGGAAATATCTTCTGTCAAATTGCTGCTTATTCTTTTAACATGAAGAGTGGGGTTTACTTTTCGTCTTCTGAGTGCAGAGTGAGAGGGTTTTGGAAAGTGAATTTTGTGGCCATCTTACTTGGGTGCAGAAAGTGTCTAAGGAAAGAGTGTACAAGGTCAATTTTTTTCCAACACAACAAAACTTAAATATCAGTAAATGAACTGTACACACATTTTTAAAATATAAGCAGTTAAAAAGCCACGAATGAAGCACTTTCTTTTGTAAATCTAAAGTGTGATGGATACAGAGATTTTAATGGGATCAAAACAAGGCAATATACTTTGCCTGGTGAGGCACAAATGTTAAATACTCGCGGAAAACTGATTTCCACACATTATCCTTTGAGCACTATATAGTTTTATCAGTAAAACTGCATGTCTGCAAATTCAGTGGTCCATGGAAAATGTGCTGTCTGTAAATGACCGTGCGCTACCACACCATGCTTTAGTAATTTTTTTGCTACAGTGTGCTCTAAAATGCCCCACCAGTTACATACCACGACCTTACCACTCTCATACTCCATAGACATAGCTCATTTGTTACCCTTAATTTTTGTAGAATGCATGGATTCTTTAAAATCCTTATGATTTCAGTGCTGTAACCTTGACAGCAGCTTCCCCACCTTGAATTATTCCAGCACGAGGTGTGTCTGGGGTCCTCTGCCTCCTTACTAGACTGAGAGGATTGCAGAGATGTCTGCAGTGGTCTTTTACCTCCTTATCTCGTCCGAGATCTTTCAATGTCTAGAATCTGGGTGCTCTATATGGATGCAGTTTACATCCTGTTCGTGGGCGAGGGGTTGCCAGTGATAGGAGAGATTAAAGTGGCATCTTGGGTTCTGAGGCCATCTCTGTAAACATGGTTACTAACTTCTCTGTTTTCCTTTACAGCTGAAGCTGGTGGTCGAGTGGGAGCTCCGGGATGACAACAACAAAGACATATTCTGCTGGCAAATTCCTGTTGTTATCACAGACTAGGGACCCTGACGGACTGCGCAGGTCCTGCAGATGATGGACTGTACAGATGCAGGGTGTGGGTGGGCGGATAAGACCATGATTTTAAATTTCATCTTTCTAAAATTCCAGACCCTCTGGACACAATGCACCGCAAGCAGCAAGGGAGCCGACTGGAACAAGGACAAATTCCGCTTTTGACAAGAAGGAAGAAATTCATTATGTTATCATTATTTGTATTTTCATCACTCTGGAGAGAGCCATGCAGGGGGCAGTGGTGTGGAACCTTACTCACTTATCTTTGGACCAGTTTTAAGGGGTAGCTGAAGGTTTCCAAGCTTTTCGTATGCATGGGAGCCATACTGACTGCAGTGGGCAGTTGTCCATAAGGGTCAACAGAGATATACCACAGTAATTGCTGTGGAGCATGACTAAGATGAAAAGCCATAGGGGCCATCCTAGGACCTTTGTACTAAGATCCAAGACGACAGCCAATGGGGAGACATTCTGGCTGCAGTTGAAAAGCTCTGTAGGTGGTGGTCACGATTTACCAATATGACTGTTTTGGAGTGGCATGTCGAGGAGGAAATGGGAGTTTTTGACTGCCATGGAATGCGATCAGCTGAGGCAGCTAGTGAAAAGCTGTCCTGTAGTGTGATCCACTGGGGAAGCCAATTCAGAACCATTGTCAACATTATGGAGCCGGATCTAGACATATAGTGATAGGGAGCCACCCTGATTGCTTATTAGTGGGATTCACTAGGGCACCTAGTGTGGAGCTTTCTTACAGCCCCGGAATGCGATTTGCTTTAAAAGCCACAAGGTGACATCCTGAATGCAAGGGATAATGGTCTGTAATTATCTGCTACAAGACACCAGCCTCGCTGTCCTGGTGTGGGATCCACGTGGGTAGCCAATGAGTTGCCACGTTGACTACTCAGAAGTGGGATTGGTATGGACAGCCATGGGAAACCATTTGGGCTTCTCTGGACTGGAATGCATAGCCACATCAATGGGTCTATATATTCAGAATGCTTCCTGTTAATCAGGGACCTACATAGATGACTAAATGAATTGTCCTGGTGGCTCACTATACATATCTGAGTGACTCAATGACCTCTTACATGACCAGCCATCCCGGTTACTGCATGTGCTAAGATCCAGAGATTCCTTATTTTAGCTTTTGTCAGCCTTGCTCCTTGCATTCGCTAGGACCTAGACTGGTTCTTGCTTGTGTTGGAATCCAGACAGGCTGCTTGCTTTTGTTAAGAATTAGACTTGTGTGCATTTGGCTCCAGCATGTTCGCTACTCGTGCAAGGATCCAGACGTGTTCCTTACATGTGCTTGGGCCTACCCTGGTACACTTGGTTGTACTAGATCTAGGCAAGAGTCTTGCACAAAGTAGGTACCAGCCTAGTTCGTTGTTTGTACTACAATTAATTCAAGCCCCATGTGTACCTTGGGATCTATATGTTGTCGTCTTCAGTGCTCACTAATTGTCCTTTTATTTTGTTCTCCCTGCAAGAAGCTACAACGTTTATGCATCTCCTTATTGCTTATGAGGATAGAAGGGAAAGGGCAGGGGGTAATTCCAATTTATGGCTGGTATTATCAGGTGGAGGTTTTAAAACCTTTCAGATGAAGCCACGGAGACTGGCTACCCAGAGGTTAAGAAGCCTCCTGCTGACTCTTGTGTAATCAGATTTTCATTTGTCAATCATTCCGCAGCAAACAAATACAAATCTGGTCTTGCGTGACGAGCAACGTACACAAACTGATTTATTTTTTGTTTTTCTCGAACGTTTTAAATAAAATCTCCAAGTGGCCAATGATCCATGTGCCTTAACAGATGTGATAATGTTTTCTAACTCTTTACACTTTAAATAAATACCGTTTTTGAAAGAAGTCCAAGGTGTGTCTTTTATTTTTGGCTGACGATTAGCATTATAGTCAATTACTGTCCTTCTGCCATCCTCGTTTTTTGATTAAAAAAATCTCGATGTGAAACTAGTAGAGATCTGAGCTCTACATCGGTTTTCCTGCATATACCGAACACACTCCCAGACTCAAACTTTGTCATTGCCACAGCCCGTTTGAGTCCTAAATCACTGGGCTCTCTTTCGTAGCCTGTGACCAGGAAGTCTCGTGTCAGGCCTAGATCTGTGGAATCCTAGGCGAGGATCTCATCTGGGGGGACAGAGCCCAGGCCTGCCCCTAACCATCCAGGGAAGATCCTTGTTCTCAAACTCTGGTATCTTTGTTCTCCCTCAAGCTTTAAGCACCCAGGGTGTTTCAGGGATGTTGATCAAGGAGTAGTCTGGTTCTCCAGTATTGGGGTGTCTTTCATAGATTCACATGCTTGAATATTCCCCGTCGTCGGAGTGGGAGTCCCACGGTAAATAAAATAGCAATAAATACTAAATATATATATAATATATAATAAATATATAAAGTACATAATAAGGATAAACCCAAAATATGCATAGAAGAAGCATAGGGTACCTAACCAAAAAATTCTACATAGGAATGCATGGGAATATAAAAGTTCCAATGCAGCCTATCCTTGTCATTATGTTAGTCCAAACTGCAGCCAATCAGGCACCAGCAGCCCTCTAGAACCTTCTCCTCAGAGCTCAAGCCCTCAGATTTTCTACCGCACGTCGTGTGTAAGGGAGTCTCCCTGAGCTCTGCTCAGTTTTTCTTCTCTTCAAGTGTTTTCCAGTTCTCTACAATGTCTTCAAGTAAGAAGTCTCTCTTCAGAGCTTGTTCATCCTGTGGAAAGCTAAGATTATTTCATGAGGACCCTCACAGTAAGTGTATTTACTGCCTGTACCCTGACCATGAAGTGGGAAGCTGTAAGCTCTGTAGAAAATTTCTCAGAAAAAACTCTTAAGGATAGAGAGGGCCGCTTACTAGTTTGGCTTCAAAGGCTGAAGGATAAAGACAATATACTTTCTGATGCTGAAAGTCTCGTTTCAGGCCACTCTAAAGCAGCTTCTAAGCGTGGTAGTGTGCAGGAGGTGCCTTCCCCATTTCTAAAAAAGAGGAAAATATCCCTCGCTTTAACCCCTGCGGTGTCTTCACCTTTACCTACCACGTCTGGGCCCACGAGACATAGCTCTCAGGCTCCTTCTGCTTCGAATTCCAGTTTTTCTGTGAAGAAAACTGATTTTCCGTCGACAACGGTAGTTTCAACTCCGTCGACGAGAATGGCTGTCTCTGGATCAAAGTCGACGACGCTGGCCTCTGGATCGTCGTCAGCTTCGGCGTCGACGTCTTCGTCGTCGATGAGAGTTGTTCTCAGTTCAAAGACTGTTTCTTCTATAATTCCGATTTCATCTTCGTCGACGAAGAGAGTTCACTCGTCGACAGCCCGTTCGTCGTCGACGAAAGGATCGAAGACTGTGGGTTCGTCTACGCCCTCGACGACGAGTGTACTGTCAACGGCTTTCCCGTCGACGAGAGAGTCTGCTTCATCTGTCCCGTCGACGACCGCTCCGTCGACGACCGCTCCGTCGACGGCGGCTCCATCGACGAAGACCTTAAAATTGAAGGTTCCGGCGACGACTATGTCCATGAAGATTACTCCGTCGACGATCTCGTCGACGACGACATCAAAATCAGTTCCCTCAAAGAAGACGACTGATATCATGCCGTCGACGCGTGCGCAGGACACAGTTTCCACGCCAGCCTCTTCATTTGCTTCAATGCCTTTTATTGCCTCTACAGTCCAGCAAATCAGACCAGTTCGGGACTTTCACAGAAGGAGAAATGGTTAATCCTCCCTCTCCTTTGTTTGCTACTGATTCAGATCAGGAGTCTGATGACCAAGCTCAAAGTCTTTCGGACTTGAACATAAAGTGCCAAGACTTCAGTAACGATGAAGAGGAACAGTATGGCCAACATCAAGCAACTCACTCTCAAGTACCAGCTGCGATGTTGCCTATATCAATGATATCGAACCTCCAAAGTATGTTGGAGGATTACAATCGGCGATTCCCACCATCTCCACAGGTTGCTGCTGTCCCATCGGTGTTGAACCCAGTTACAGAGCCGACACTGGCTCCTTCACACCCAGCGCCGCCTGTTCCTATTCATAGAAGTACATCAGTTCGAGTTCATACAACAATTTATCCAAATGATGATGATGACGAGAATCCTCCAGAGCGTGAGGATGGAGAAGTTTCGGATGTGGATGGTGATGGTGGTGAACATTTAGCGGAGTGGGATGGCTATCGTGCTCAGACACCATCCCCTTCTCAGGTGCCGCCAGGGGATTCTCCTCCAGTGGATATTGCAGGCTTCCACCAATTAATGGACAGGGCGGCGCAACGGTTCAAATTACCACGAGTCCAGAGAGAGGAAGATTGCTTCCTTTATGATTTCAAGAACCAACCATTTAAACAGATACACACAGTCCCGATTATAGATTTCATCTGGTCTGAAGGGGTCAAATTAATGAAGACGCCTAACTCTCTACCAGCACAACTACCAAGGTTGGAAAAGAAATATAAGGCGCCGGTGGGATCTCCGACATGCCTTACAGGTCAACCTAAGCCGATTCTGTCGTTACGCAGGCAGCTCAGAGAGGTTCGAAGAATCCAGCGTCTACTATCACCGCTCCTCCAGACCGAGAGGGCCGTCGCCTAGATGCAATTGGGCGGAAGTTTTCCTCCATGTCCTCTACAACGGTTCGAGTAGCTAACGCTATGGCTATCTTAGGCCGTTATGACCGTCAGGCTTGGGCAGATATGTCCGCCTATGTGGCGTTACTTCCGGATGCTTCCAAGGCAGAAGCGCAGCAGATTCTGCAAGAAGGAGAAAGAACTTCAGAGGAACTCATTGATTGTGCAGTGGATGTGGCCTGCACTGGTTTTCGCCAACTCGCTGGAGCGGCCGTCCTACGTCGACAAGGTTGGCTACGCTCAACTTCGTTTCGACAGGAAGTTCAGACAAAGATTCTGGATATGCCATATGACGGCGAGTCACTATTTGGAGCGCATATTGACGAAGCGCTGCAATCCATAAAAAAGGACACGGACACTGCACGTGCCTTGGGTACCCTTCAATTTAAGAAGCAGCCCTTTCGGGGTGCTCGAGGACGTGGCACTACATCCACTTTTCGTGGAGGAAGCAGTCAGTATCGGTCCTATAACCAAGGTAACCAACGTTTCACCGGAAACCGTCAACAGTCTTCCCGTCAGCAACCTGCCAGAAACTATCGAGGAAAGCCCACTTTCAGGGGAACTTCCAACAAACGTCAATGACTTGTCTGTCCAACTGAGAATTGGAGGGCAAATCTGTTTGGTTCTCAATGGTCCTCCATTACAATGGACCGTTGGGTACTCGACATTGTGAAAAAAGGCCATGCATTGGAATTTGTCGAGGTACCTCCTCCAACGCCACCTTTCGGACCACCACCTCCGCACCTCAAGGAACTATTTCATCAAGTTCACCTTCTCATTCGGAAAGGTGCGGTGGAAGTAGTACCAAAGTCTCAGAGAGGGAAGGGGTTTTTTTCCCGTTTTTTCCTTATCGTCAAGAAAAACGGAGAATGGAGACCCATATTGGACTTGAGAGCACTCAATCACTATCTCAAGGATCAGACCTTCCGTATGCTAACGCTTACAGAAATCTTGCGCTTACTCTCTGTCGGAGATTTCATGACGACCATCGATCTCAGAGACGCCTACTTCCATGTCCCAATACTCGCAGGTCATCGAAAGTTCCTGCGCTTTAAGGTGGGGCACCTTCATTTCCAATTCAAGGTACTTCCATTTGGCCTCCGGTCGGCCCCCGAGTCTTTACAAAAATGTTGGCTCCGGTCATGGCTTTTCTTCGTCTCCAAGGCATCCAGATATTCCCATATCTCGACAACTGCCTCCTGAAATCGCAATCCCGCTCACAACTCCAGCACCATACTTCCATTTGTCACAGTATTTCGTTCCTTGGGTCTGTCCATCAACCTGGAGAAATCTCAATTGCAGCCAACAACTTGCAAGGATTTCCTAGGAGCAACGCTGGACACCAAACTAGCAATGGTGTTTGTCTCCCGGGAACGTCAGCAAAGGATTCTCCGGTTAGTTTCACTACTTCTGGCAAAGAGGTGCACTTCAGTCCGTTTGTTGAAGTCCTTTCTAGGGATGGCTTCGTCGTGCATTGCTCTTGTCCCTCATTGCAGACTACGAGCACGACCTATTCAACAAGCACTGGACGAACAGTGGCGTCAAGTCACCGGTTCCTTCAACGATCAGGTTACCATCACCATTCCCATGAAGAAAGCGCTCGGATGGTGGGCACAACCACATCAGCTTGCGGCAGGCACGTCCTTTCTGTCCAACACCCCGGATCTGACATTAACGACGGACGCATCTCTGGAGGGTTGGGGAGCTCACCTCCAGGACCTTTCCGTCAAGGGGAAATGGACTCTGCACCAGAAGACCTGGCACATCAACAAATTGGAGCTCATGGCTATCTTTTTGGCCCTGAAATCATTTCAACCAGTGCTGCAAGGGGAGTCGGTTCTCATACAGACAGACAACACAACCTGCATGCATTACATAAACAAGCAGGGCGGAACGAAGTCTCCGGTGTTATCCCGCCTAGCAGAGGCAATTTGGGACTGGTCCATCAATCATCAAATCACAATCACCGCAGTTAATCTTCCGGGGTTGTCCAACCTTCTGGCGGATTCCCTAAGCAGATCCCGATCATCCAACCACGAGTGGGAACTTCACCAGCCAACACTCGATATGGTCTTTCGTCGTTGGGGATTCCCGGAAATCGACCTCTTCGCATCTCCAGAGAACCGCAAATGCCCCGCTTACGCAAGTTGGCATCCCACAAAGGATCCCAAGGCAATGCCCTTTTGATGGATTGGTCGAATCTCTTCGCCTAAGCCTTTCCTCCGATCCCTCTGGTGCCACGAGTACTTTGGAAGATTCGGAGAGAACCCTGCCACATCCTTCTAATTGCTCCCAGGTGGCCACGACAGGCGTGGTTCTCGGAGCTGCTCCTCCTGTCTCAATGCAAACCCATTCTTCTTCATCCTCGAATGGATCGTCTCTCCATGGACAGGGGTCAAATCTACCATCCAGACCCCTCTTCTCTGAGCTTATCAGCCTGGAACCTGAACACTGTGAATTTGCACATCTAACCATCCCTCAGGAGTGTCGTGACATCCTTGCTCAGGCCAGGGCTCCATCAACTATAAAGACCTATAAGTTGAAATGGGAACGCTTTTTCCACTGGTGTGCTGACGCCGGAGTGCATCCTTTGCGTGCCACGCCCGCTGAGCTCCTCCCTTTCTTTTTCCAACTGGCTCAATCTGGTTTGTCTCATGCTACTTTAAGAGTTTTTCTGGCGGCAATATCACGCTTCCGCCATGATGGCTCCGCTTCCCTATGTTCATCCAGGTTAATACGTCAATTTTTCAAGGGACTTCTTCGAACTTTTCCTCCAGTTCGGCGTCCCCCTCCCGAGTGGCGCCTCAATATTGTCCTATCACAATTAATGACCGCACCTTTTGAACCAATCCATAAAGCAGACCTCAAGTATGTCACCTGGAAGGTCGCGCTTCTTCTTGCTTTGACGTCTTCACGTCGAGTGAGTGATATGCATGCATTCACGATCAAACCACCATTTCTACAGTTTAAACTGGATTCTGTGCTTTTACGCACTAACCCTACTTTTCTTCCAAAAGTGCCTTCAGACTTCCATATTAATGAGCCTGTTATACTGAAGTCTTTCTTTGCTAACCCGCAATCTCCTGCGGAACAACGCTTGCACTCTTTGGACATTAGACGAGGTTTAAAGTTCTACATCAGCAGAACAGCCCAGTTCCGAAGATCGGATCAGCTCTTTGTAGCCTATGGCCGCTTTCAAAAAGGGCGACCAGTCACCAAACCTACAGTAGCCCGCTGGGTGGCTTCTGCGATTGCTTTCTGCCATCAGAAGGCGGGAAAGCCTTTACAGACTGCAGTACGGGCCCACTCTACCAGGTCTATGGCCTCTTCGACTGCACTCTTTGCCGGAGTCCCATTGCATCAGATTTGCAGAGCAGCCACATGGTCCAGCAGGCACACGTTCACAAAGCACTACAATCTGGGTGCCATGGCTGAAGGAGATACCGCAGTTGGACAAGCTGTGCTCCGTAATCTTTTTCAATAAGGTGAGCCTCTATTCTACCCTCCCCCTAGTAGTTTCCAGTTTATTCATGTCTTCTTTATGTATATATATATTTGTATAACTTCTATGGCATGGGTTATTACACCTGTTGATTCCAACCTTTTGCTTATACATTGCATTCTGGAAACTTTGTGTTGGGATACGGACTGCTAACTATTCTATATTCAAGCATGTGAATCTATGAAAGACACCCCAATACTGGAGAAGAACAATTGTTACTTACCTGTAAACAGGTGGTTCTCCAGTATTGGTGTCTTTCATAGATTCACATGCGACCCTCCCTCCTCCCCTCAGAGGCTCTCTTCTCCTCATAGACTCTGTGGTCACTCTTGTGCTACGAAAATCTGGGGGCTTGAGCTCTGAGGAGAAGGTTCTAGAGGGCTGCTGGCGCCTGATTGGCTGCAGTTTGGACTAATATAATGACAAGGATAGGCTGCATTGGAACTTTTATATTCCCATGCATTCCTATGTAGAATTTTTTGGTTAGGTACCCTATGCTTCTTCTATGCATATTTTGGGTTTATCCTTATTATGTACTTTATATATTTATTATATATTATATATATATTTAGTATTTATTGCTATTTTATTTACCGTGGGACTCCCACTCCGACGGGGAATATTCAAGCATGTGAATCTATGAAAGACACCAATACTGGAGAACCACCTGTTTACAGGTAAGTAACAATTGTTCTTCTCCATTACACCCTTCCACTCTTTCAACACTGGACTCCGCAGCAAAATGTTCTAAAGGGAGCTGGAAGAGCCGGTCCCTGTCTCATTTTCTGTTCATTTCACTCCCAACACCACACTTCTTTCACTCTGCATAATCTCGAGTCCTGGTCTCCCCTGTCTTATTTTCTTCGTCTGACACCTTTTCCTATCCATTGCACTTCTAAGCTGTACTTTAAACATTTCCCCTATACCTTTGTTACTTTGCCCCTCCTTATATCAGCACCCTTTCTCCTGTCCTCTTCCCTCTTTGCAATTTTGTTTTAAATGCCCTCTTGCTTTCCTCTCCCCTCTGCTGCCAGATCACTCTAAAATCTCTCAGATGAGGCCCATTGTTAGGGGTTTGTGAAAATTAATTTCTGCATGATTTTGCATGCAGATTTGTGTCAAGTTCACAGCTTCCTGAAGTTGCAAAGTTTGTGGATTTCACTCGTGGAAAACGTTTCCTGCAGAGAGATTGTGCAGGAGAATGTCACTGCTAAAACTCTAATTGTGGGAGTGTAAGAAAATGGCTTTTTGAATGGTTACCCCCAAAGTATTGGACAGATGTTGCTAGTTTTTCAGCTAACCAGACCTCCATGCCACCCTGATCCTTAAACCTTTGTTTGCCTGGCCTACACCCAATTGGCATACGCTAACTTACTTCAAAGTCACTAGTATATTGTACCGGAAGTTCCCAGAGCCTGTGAGCACTTGCGGTGCCACTCTGAGGGGCACGAGGTAAAACATGGCTTCCAGTCTGCCACTGGAGACTGGAAGGGCAATTTATAATTGCTAACTTGACTTTAAAATTTTAAGCAATGGCAAAGTCCAATCTCCCTTTTTGATGTGTGTAAGTCACCCCTAAAGCACGTCTATTGAGTCCAAAGGCAAAGTGCTACATATTAAGAGTAGAACATGTTTTTAAGATGGTCTAGTGTCAAAAACCCCAAATTGTCATTTTTGCAGAGCATGATATTGGTAGCCCCATTGGCAGGTTGCGTTAAACGCTGACATCTCAGCTGTGCTATCGTCTGAATGAAACTACCAAGCTTGGGACTTCAAGGTATCAAATAACCCATTTACTTAAGCCCAACTTGATTCCCAAGTAGAAATTAATGAAACTTGTTGCTACATTCAGCTTTTAGAAAGTTGCTAATCTGTTGCTGAATTTCTCCAATGGTCGTTTACTGAGGCTGGCCAGGAGACCTCCTTCTGCCTGCTTGCGGAGACATGTAAATGGCTCCCAGGACAGGTAACAATAGAGGCCTGCAGTTGTAGGAGGAGTTACCTCCTCCTGGATGAAGCCTCCTAGAGAAGCTTCCTTTGAAGGGCAAACAGTAACCACAGTTGAGGGGATACTCTTTTGTTTGGGTAGACTGGTCGCATCTGGGACTTAGAGGGAAAAATAGGCCAAACAGGTTTTCTCATGGGTGTGTAGCCCACATATAGCCACTCTGCTGGGGAAGGCTACTGAGCTCTCGAGAATGAGGGAGGGTCTGCCATCTTGGGAGTGGGCAGAATAGAGCCTTCTGGGATAGCTGGATGCCACACTTCACAGGAAGTTGTTATGAGGCAGGAGGGAACTTGGTAGCCCAGCGTCTAGTGACTGTGACCATGTCCTCCCCTGTGGTCACTTACTGGGCATAAAAAGGGCACCCCTGGCACTCTGATCTCGCTTAACTGGAAGAAAAGGACCAAAGAAAGTCTGCGCTGCTGACCCTGGAATCAGGAAAGAAGTTGTTGCACCAAAGTGGGACCCCCACTGCTGTTCTTTATGCTAGTGAAGGAAAGGACTGTGCTTGCTGTGTCCTGTTTGTGGAGAAGTTGGCTCCTCGAGCCCTGCCTGAAGTAGAGACTCCCAAGAGTCAATTGGCTGACTTCATGTTTGCAGCACAGGGCCACAACAACTGAAGAAGCCTGCTTGGGTGAGTTGGTAGCCCAGGTCACTGCTCCTTGTGAACGTGCAGCCAAAGATTCACCCCATTACAGAGATCTAGGCCTAATTCCATTGTTTTTTTTGCTCCCCATGCCATTCCAGTTTAAACCCAGTCCTATGCAAATCAGTCTTGGCCCTGTTCCCCAAGAGAATAGTCCAGCCCAAACTGCAGGTTTTCCCCGGACTGGAAACCATCATCCTAGGACCAGTTTTGGGGGTTCACCCCATATCGGCCAGGCTAGCTTGACTCTAGTTGCATTTCTGGGCATACCCGTCCCACTCTGGTGACAAATGCAAAAAGAACAATTGACTGGGTTGGTATGGTGAGCAAATTAACGATGGATTTAACCCAGATAGCTTGACTGGGGGTGAATGTTTGATTTGCTCTGCATTCTGTCCATCTGTGTGTCTTGTCCAAGTGACCAGGACTTGATGCTCTGCTAGGAGAGCTGTCTGAGTGCAGCTTGGTCACCCAGGAGGATAGATACTGCCAAAAGAAGGAAGCCGCTGTCCCCATTGAGGATGGCCATCTGCTGACCTGGAGAAGACTTAGTGGGACGTTGACCCCTGTGGCCAGAATCACCTCACCAGGACAGCGAACCGATGAGTAGCCTAAGGAAGACCCACATCGACTACACAGCATCTTCTGCATCCCTTGCATCGTGGTTGCTCCACAGACCTCTATGGCAAGGAACCACTGACACGAACTGGAATGAAGACTGCTTTTATTCAGAAGCAAACCCAAGGAGATGATGGAGGGAGCGCTGAAACGTTTCAGACACTCGCCGATCTGGGTTTAATCTATCATCATTCTTTAGCTCATTTCTCCACCCCAGTTCAGAGCCAGCCATATGCAAATCAGTCTTCACCCTGTGCCTCATTGGAACAATCCAGACCGAACTGCCAAGCCAGGTCTCCATGGACCGGAAACAAGCATCCTGGGACCGGTTTCAGGGTAACACCCCTCATCAGCCAGGCTAGCCTGAATCCAGTGGCCAAGTGAGCAAGGGACCCACGTCTGGGCATACCCTGCCTACTTCGGGCGAACAAAGTAAACCCAAAGAGAAGCGGTTGCTCCCTTGCTGGTATCGCCACACTGCTGCCAGACTGAACAAAGATTTTTAAAACGCTGCCCTTTGCTCGCATTGACCCCTGCATTATTCTTTCACTTGTTCCTCATTAGCATAGCATTGTAGCGCGATTGCAGACGCTGAGCGCTTATTACCTGGATTTGTATCTGTCTGTGCATTGCTGCCTGTGACTGCATTAATTGTTTTTTCTGCTGGCTATTGCGACGCTTCCTCTCTGTCCTAATTAAATATCCCAGCCTCGTCCTGTTTGGCTTTGGGGTCGCTGCCATTTTGTTGATTGTTGTTGCTTCCCAGCACCGCCTCTCCACCCCGCTCCCGCCTCCCTGCTGACACACCCCTCCCACAGAAAGGATAGCCTCTTCCCTCGGTCACTAGCGCTGTGACCGTCCTGAACCTCCTCAGAAGCGGTTGCTCCCTTGCTCCCTTGCTGGTATCGTATCGCCACACTGCTGCCAGACTGAACAAAGATTTTTAAAACGCTGCCCTTTGCTCGCATTGACCCCTGCATTATTCTTTCACTTGTTCCTCATTAGCATAGCATCGTAGCGCGATTGCAGACGCTGAGCGCTTATTACCTGGATTTGTATCTGTCTGTGCATTGCTGCCTGTGACTGCATTCATTGTTTTTTCTGCTGGCTATTGCGACGCTTCCTCTCTGTCCTAATTAAATATCCCAGCCTCGTCCTGTTTGGCTTTGGGGTCGCTGCCATTTTGTTGATTGTTGTTGCTTCCCAGCACCGCCTCTCCACCCCGCTCCCGCCTCCCTGCTGACACACCCCTCGCCCACCCCCCTCCACACTCCATTTATGACGCATGAATTTACGCGCAGCGTCCACGCCGAAGGTGCGCCAAAGGTAAGCCCGTCTACGCCCGTCCGCGCCGAGACCGCGCCCAGCGCCAGACCCCCTGGTTCCCTTAAGTCCCAGCCCACTCGCATCACTTACGATGCCACCACCCTCCTAGCCCTTAACCACGGTCGCTCCCCCAACTGCGTCCAAGCCGTTCCTGGACACACCCATGGACCCTTCTCTTGCTACTCCTGCAAGTTCGACGGCACCAAAACCAACTCCTCATCCACCAACACCAAACAGACACCTGACACCAACCACCTAAAATGCATCCTGCTCAACACCCGCTCGGTCCACAGACACGCCATCGACCTCTGGAATCTACTAGACACCAAATCACCGGACGTCGCCTTCCTAACAGAAACATGGATGAACGCCTCCTCAGCCCCAGACATCACCATTGCCATCCCGGAAGGATACAAGATCATCCGGAAGGACCGCATCATGCAAACAGGAGGAGGCATCGCCATCGTCCACAAGAATTCCATCCGCATCTCAACCAGCTCTGACGTCAACCTTGCCAACGCCGAACACCTCCACTTCCAGATCCACACCGACCCCAAGACCACACTCAGAGGCACCCTCCTCTACCGGCCTCCAGGACCCCGTGCACAATTCAGTGACGACCTCACTGACTTTATCACCCCACACGCCCTCCCCTCCGAGGACTACATTCTATTGGGAGACCTCAATTTTCACCTGGAAAAGAGCAATGACAGCAGCACCACCACCCTTCTGGACAATCTTGCCAACCTCAGACTCAAACAACTTGTCACTACCCCCACCCACATTGCAGGTCACACACTCGACCCCATCTTCACCTCCAGCAAACATGTCTCATTCAGCCACACCACAGCTCTTCATTGGACGGACCACAGCTGCGTTCATTTTAACTACAATAAGACCACAATCCACAACCATCCTCAACCTACCCTGCGAAGAAACTGGAACAAAATCACCACCGACCAGATCTCCTCATCGCTTCTCCTAAACCCCCCCGCCCACTCCTCAAACCCCGACCAAGCAGCCACTAACCTCACCCAATAGCTATCCAACAGCGCCGACATCCTAGCACCGTTGAAAAAACGCCAAAGCAAACTAGGCAGCAAAAACTCCTCTTGGTTCAACGATGATCTTAAGAAATCTAAGAAACTCTGTCGCTCCCTTGAGAAGGCCTGGAAAAAAGACCCAAACACCAGCACCAGAGACGCCTTCAAAAACGCCACCCGCATACACCACCAACTAATCCGATCTGCCAAGAAAGCCGCATTCAAAGATCGTCTAGATAACAACGCCCACAACAGCAAGGAATTATTCAACATAGTCAAAGAATTTACCAACCCTTCAGCCAACTCCAACGACATCACCCCCTCCCAAGCCCTCTGCGACTCCCTAGCTTCCTTCTTCCACAACAAAATCGCAGACATCCACAACAGCTTCGACAACCGACCCGGAGACCAACCCACTCAACCTTCCGCAGGACCTTCACCCCCCTTGAACTTCCTTAACGACTGGAACCCAATCTCCACCGAGGACACCATCCGCCTGATGAACTCCATCCACTCAGGATCCCCAACTGACCCATGCCCTCACCATATCTTCAACAAAGCAGACTCCATCATAGCACCACACCTCCGAGATGTCATCAACTGCTCCCTCAACTCCGCCACCTTCCCGGAAAGCTGGAAACACGCAGAACTCGGCGCCCTTCTGAAAAAACCCACAGCTGACCCCACCGAACTCAAAAACTATCGCCCCATCTCGCTCCTTCCATTCCCGGCCAAAGTCATCGAGAAAGCTGTCAACAACCAGCTCGCCGCCTTCCTCGAAACCAACAAATCACTCGACTCCTCACAGTCTGGCTTCCGAGCCAAACACAGCACTGAGACCGCCCTCATCGCAGCCACAGACGACATTCGAACTCTACTGGACAATGGAGACAGTCGCCCTCATCCTCCTCGACCTCTCCGCTGCCTTCGACACAGTCTGTCATAGCACCCTTCTACAGCGCCTCAGAAACGTCGGAATCCAAGGAAAAGCACTGGAATGGATCACCTCGTTCCTCACCGGAAGAACCCAGAGAGTCCGCCTCCCACCATTCAAGTCAGAGGCCTCTGAAGTCATCTGCGGCGTGCCACAAGGATCGTCACTCAGCCCCACCCTCTTCAACATATACATGAGCCCCCTCGCAGCCATCGCTCGCCAACACAATCTCAACATCATCTCCTACGCTGACGACACTCAACTGATCCTCTCACTCACCAAAGACCCTAACACCGCCAAAACCAACTTACACGAAGGAATGAAAGAAGTAGCCGAATGGATGAAGCACAGCCGTCTGAAACTGAATTCAGACAAAACAGAAGTCCTCATCTTAGACACCTCCCCCTCCGCCTGGGACGACTCTTGGTGGCCAGAGGCCCTCGGAAAAGCACCCATCCCGACGGACCACGCACGGAACCTGGTCGTCATCCTGGACTCCTCACTCTCGATGACCAAACAAGTCAACGCCGTTTCATCTTCCTGCTTCAACATTCTTTGCATGCTCAAAAAAACATTTCGCTGGATCCCCACCGAAACTAGAAAAACGGTCACCCACGCACTGGTCACGAGCCGCCTGGACTATGGAAACACCCTATACGCCGGTACCACCGCTAAACTCCAGAAAAAACTCCAACGCATCCAGAACGCCTCAGCCAGGCTCATACTAGACATCCCGCGTAAAGAACACATCTCTGGTCACCTGAAAAACCTCCACTGGCTCCCCGTACATAAGAGGATAACGTTCCGCCTCCTCACCCACGCACACAAAGCACTCTACGAACTTGGACCCGAATGCCTCAACACACGACTGTCCTTCTACACCCCCACCCGTCAACTACGATCCTCCAACCAAGCCCTGGCCACTATACCTCGCATCAACAAAACCACCATGGGAGGTAGATCCTTCTCCTACCTGGCAGCTAAAACCTGGAACTCACTTCCCAATCACCTTCGCCTTACTCAGAACCACCTAGCATTCAGAAAGCAACTCAAAACTTGGATATTCGACAAGTAATTCCCCACCCCTCCTCAAGCGCCTTGAGACCCTATGGGTATGTAGCGCGCTATACAAATCTATTGACTTGACTTGACTCACCCCCCCCAGTCACCAATCTGGTTTTAATTAATCATCTCTCTTTAGTTCACTTTGCCACCCCAGTTCAGACCCAGCCATATGCAAATCAATCTTGAGCCTGTCTCTCTTGGGAACAGTGCAGACTGAGGTGGCGAAATGAGCTTAAGAATGATGATGGATTCAATCCAGATCTGTGACTGGGGGTGAGTGTCTGAAAAATGTCATTGCTCCGCCCATCTGTTTGCTTTATTCAGAAGGTAGCTGTTCTGTTCGACCTTGCTAGTCCCCTTGACTGGCTCCCTGTCTGAGTTGGTTGCCTAAAGTAACACAAAGTAATGCATTCCAGTATGAAAAGGATTCTGTGTGAAGTTCGTTGAATTTAAAAAATGCTTGTTTGCAGTTGAGGGAAACGTTTTGATTGATTGTTATTGCAAAATCTGTATCTCTGAAACCCTCCTGTGGGTCTTTTTTGTTTTGGTGTCCAGAAATTCAATAAAATGTACTCTTTTTATAAATTCATGTTGGATTTCTTGAGGGTCAAGCTTCTTTCTCTTTCGGTTGTTTTGGTGTTGTTTAAATGCTTTACACTTGTTCCTTTGTGGAAGCCTGACTGCCCAGAGCCACAGCTACCCAGGGTTGAGCTAAGGTTTAACAAGCAAAACCTAACTTGTCCTAAAGGGGTTGGGAGTGCATTACATGGTAAGGTCACATAGCCACACCATATATTACATCCCATTTCTCCACTTTGATATCTAGTGGTGGGATCCAGAACTTGTGTTTAGCAGTACCATCCAGTTGGTGGAGATTTAAACTAATCTAAATCCTCCCAGAACAAATTTACTAAGTAATCCTTGTGTTTTCCAATCGGTAGTCATGTCCCAAAGTTTGCAGACAGGCAGTTTTCAAGGAGTTGCTAACTTTTTAAAGTTTTACCCTTGTGTTTTCCAATCAGCAGTCCAGTTCCAAAGTTTTCAGAGAGACCGTTTAAGGAGTTGCAAACTTTTTAAAGTTTTACAAGTTGTGACAAAGTTTCCAAGAGTTCAAAAGTTTGATTAATAGTTTCAAAAGTTCTTAATTTTGCAGGAAATAACTTTTTGAGCAAATAAAAAATGGTGGTTGACCTAGTCAACCAGTCCATCATCAAAATAGATGAGCTGAGGGTACTGTACTGGGACAAAATGATCACCATGGAAGCCAAGCCAAGGCAAGGAAGAATGATCTAATTTGGGCCCTCCCCGCTTGGGAGGAGGCCCAGGGAGTTTCACCAGTGCTGGAAAAGAAAATACCCCAAAGAAGTGGAGAAGATGATGAAGAGAGAGAATAGGGCAGAATTGTCCTCAAAACAGTAGCAGGGAGGATAACGCCCTCTCCTCCCAACACCAGGCCAGGGGTAGCCTCCAGAGCCTGTAGTGTGAGAAACTCCCTCAACAGCAGGGGGTCACTGCAAGAGGAGATGGCAGCCCAGGAACTGGAAGAAAATGCCTTAGCGGAAAAAAGACTAGCCCTTGAAGAAAGTAGGGCCAAACTGGGCATGATGCCCGAAGAGAAAAGTGACAAAAAAGGGGCTGGGATATCGGACAGAGGTGCTAGGTCAGGTTGCCCAAAGGGATTGGCCCTAGTTATGTCCAGGGTGATGACAAAGATAAGTGGCTAGCATCCTACAGAAGGGCTCTTAGGATGAGGAAGGTGGGTACACAACACAGGGGCACACTGGTCTGGAAATTTGTACCAGTACTTGGTTGAGATAGACTGCTTACACTTGAGGAATAGATGAGGTAGCAGAATCCTACCCACTCTACACTGAGGTCTGAAGGACCGGGTTTTAGAACCCAGCGGCGTCAGGGAGAACGCCCGATGCCTTCGAGTTCCCCTGTCTTGGCAAACAGACACGGGATACTTCTTGATGACGTCAAAGACCAAAGTTTATTGGCTGCAACCAGGAACAGAGATCTACGAAGCACACACGGGTGGTTCGCTAGAGACTGCACAAATTCAATGAGCGGAGCATGGTCTTTTATGCCAAAAATCAAGCCTGAGGCAACATTTCAAATTTGCATCGAGTTCATACAAATGGACCAATGACAGTGTGACAATTTAAAAGTAGCGTATGACGACAATCCAACTTTCCGTTGTCCAGCCCACCAGAAATGACCAAGCACATTCCAGATTTCTTGTTGGATCAGGCCGGACAAACCCATCCTAAACCCTCACCCCAAATCGGTGATTATGTCGTAAAGGAAAGAGCAGAAACAGATTGGAAGTGAGATAGAAAGGTGGGAGCAGTGTACCATAAACTCGGGCATGTCCTACTCTTTGATCTTTATCTGACCAGCTGTTTAACAAGGAACTGGCTCAGCGAGGTCAGCCTCGGGCAAGGAGTCAGTTCGGCCAGGTCATTCAGAAGTCAGCTAAGGCATACGTGTCTCAAGGACTCGTTCGGCCACAGTCATCGGGCCTATGTGAGGGCAACCATACAAAATGGCTGCCGTACACAAAATGGAACCCGAAGGTCCAAACTAAATCCTCGAATACGGAGTGTTCTCATTGATCGATTCATGCGAAAACACTCAGACACACTGCACTCGTCATTTGCGGTCTGCTGACACCAAAATAGTCTATTTCCGACTACCTTTATTGAACGGGTTCGGAACCACCGAACCAGACCCAAAAACTCACAGAACCACAGATCCTCCTTTTTGCCCTTACGTAGGCAACAGACCCAAACCCATGTCAATCTGAATCCGGATCTATATTCATCAGATCATCGATATGTTGCTGTAGCATCATCCTATTACTTAGTACCGCTCTCTGGACCGGTCTCCTTGCACACGCAGTAGCACAGAGGCCACAAATAGCAGGAGCACACTGTACACAGAGACAGGATAGCTAAGACCATCCCAATGACCATCAAAATCTTCCAACCCCAATTGGATATCAATCCCCATAACCATCCCATTAACGACCAATCTCCTTTGTCCAAATGGACAGAATCTGAGATCTTATGTAGCTTGGAAATGGCCTGGAAAACTGACGGAGCGTTGTCTGGAATGAAAACGCAGCAGCTCGTTTGAATCAGTTTACAAACTCCACCTCGATCTGCTAGTATGACATCAAGGGCAACTCTATTTTGGAGTGTCATAAGTCTATCCGGCTGGAGATCAGCAGTCAAGTTACTAAGGGCACCGGCAGTTTCGACTACGGTGGACTCAACCACTCTCGTCAACTGGCGAATATTCCTGCTGTTAGCCATCGGTCCCCAGAACGGCAGAAAACCCTTAAAGAAATCTCCCAACTCTTGCCCTGCAGGGTCTTCTTGGCTCAAGACACCTCTAGCAACTCTTGTCTTATGGTAATCTGCCGCAGCTGTAAAAGTGGGAGGCAACAGGAAAGAAACAAAACATGTGCCCGAAAAATCAGGGGGCACCCATGTATAAGCTTTGTCATAGCAAACAAAGTAGGTACCCTTAGCAGCTAAAAATGCTGGGGAAGACTGACACGTAAATACATAAGTATCAGTACAAATGCTCTTCCCTAACTGAGCTCTCGGATTCTTGCCATTACCCTGCAGACAATAGCGACCCTGATGGGGCACTATCAAAATCGGTGGAGAACTCTTCACTCACCGGTTAACACTCAGACTAACTCCATATCCAGTAATATCCCAACCACTATAGGGTTGCTTCTCATCTATCGGAATAGTTTCAACGGCATTAGTCCCTTTAACCATGTCGACTATGCCTCTTGCAACAGCACTATTCTTCGGGTTGTCCTTCGGTGAACGTAAAGGGTAAACACTATAGGCATAAATAAACATCGTTCTGTAAGCCCAAATCGAACCATTTAAACAAAAAGGCAAAACTAAGTACGGAATACCCTTGTCAGTCGTATGGGGCATTAGACCACAGATCCAACAGTTCGTTGTGTTCATCACTAACTGGTGTTAGTGCAAAAGTTGAATAAAGGAATTATTGGCAAATTCCAATCGTCTAACTACCTAATGTTCAGGCAAAGGATGAAAAGAATGAGAAGAAATAGTTGGAAGTGTAGGTTGCACAGTGGGATTAAACGTCACTTTAAAAGAGAATGTCACATAACCAATTATGAATGTCATCAAACTCAATAGCAAAAATACACACAGTATTAGAAAACGTTTCTTCAAAATGAATTTACATATCTTCTTTCTAAAAATCATTGTCCTTGCAGGTCTCTCCAACTCGAAGAAATCCATCCGAAACTAAATATGCTGCTCGCGATTGTAGGGTGTTCTATGCTAAGGAATGCCTCTGTCAACCCAGGGCAACTCCCTTAGGCCAACCAGAACCTTCGACCTAGTGTCTCAGGCTTGCACTCCAAAGACTTAGGCACCGCGACCCTGCAGCTGAACCCGGATGGCGGTTCGAAAAACAAAAATGAGTAGATCCTCGGTGGAGAGTTAACCTGCAAACAGAAAAATCATAAAAACTTTATTTGTCTTTATTTATTTGTCCATGACTCTCGGTCGCAAATTATAGCGGCTTCTTCCAGGCAATTCTTTATCTTTAAATAAGAGTTCAGGCTCAACAGTGTTCAATCGATTCGAAGGAGGCACAGCTTCTTGAAAAATGTCATCGCTTTCTCTTTCAGAGTTCGTACCAATCAGACGAGCATTGCTGAATGGCAAAAATTGTGGAACAGTGTGTTTCAGAGTCTGGAAGTCCCTCCTGGACCCACTTATCGTACGGTAAGGGCAAAGGTGCCCGCTTACAATGTACGCCGTGGATCCAGTTTCGCTTGCCTTGAACTCGGACCGCAGATCGTGTCGACAGGAGCACTTGAAAGGGCCCCGTCCAGCGGGGCTGTTCGTTCTTGCTCTGCTGAAAATTTTGGACAAACACCCAGCTTCCAGGTTCAATTGAATGGCCTGGATCCTCAGCTTGTGGAAGGCTATCGTAAACCTGTTGATGTAAAACATGCAATTTAGTCATCAGTTCACGCAAGTAGTCAAGCAACACAGGGTACTCTATCTCACTAAATCTAGTTGGCCTTGGCACACCCCAAATATTAGCTGGGCGACCAAAGACAACTTCATAAGGGCTTAGACCCATTCTTGAATGCACAGTCATTCTCGTGGACAAGAGCGCTAAAGGCAAAGCATCTGGCCACTGTAGACCAGTGCTCGCTTGGATTTTGGCTAATTTCAATTTGAGTGCCGTTATAGCACTCGACTAAACCAGCTGATTGGGGGTTATTTGCAGCGTGGAACTTCTGCTGAATTCCTAATCCTGCACACACTCTCTTCATGACTTGACCCACAAATTCACTCCCATTGTCACTCCAGATAATTCTCGGCATTCCAAATCTAGGGAAAAACTCTTTGATAAGGGCTTTCGCTGTGGACAAGGCAGTATTGTCCTTAAGGGGGTAAGCTTCTACCCATCTAGAAAAGGAGCAAAGAACCACTAAAACATATTTCAAATTGTTGCATCTTTCCATGTGGATAAAATCCAGCTGCAAAGCCTCGAACGGCTACGTAGGAGGAGCAAAATGACCAGCTGGTGTTGGAGTCCCCCTACCAGGATTGAACATCAAGCACACCATACAGTTCTTAACCAAGTTCTCTGCACATTTTGGAATTCCCGCATTCTGCCAAACCGGAGCCAACAACTTACAAATCCCTTTCACGCTGATATGTGCCATGCCATGAGCCATTGTAACAACCGGAAGCACATACGCGTTAGGCAACAACCATCTCTGATGCTCAGACAAATCAGTCCAACAACCACTCAAATCCAATCTACCCTTGCTTTCTCTCCATTCATTCAACTCTTTCTCTGTAGCTTCAGCTTGAATAGATTTCACACTCTCAATCGTATCTTCACACATACTCTTCTCTGGAACCCATCTCGCCGGACCCGCAACATACATTCGACTCATCACATTTCTTGCAGTTTCTTTCGCAACTTCATCTGCAAATGCATTTCCGCGACCAACATCATCCATAACTTTCTTATGGGCACTGCATTTCACAATCGCTACTTGTAATGGCAAGGTAAGTGATTCAAGAAGTTCATTCACCAACTGTCCATGCTGGATCTTCGTCCCATGTGAAGTAAAAAATCCACTTTCACGCCACAAACGTCCAAAGCTATGCGCCACACCAAAGGCATATTGGCTGTCAGTATTCACATTCACTCGTTTTCCTTTTGCCAACACACATGCTCTCGTTAATGCAATCAACTCTGCTGCTTGTGCTGAATTATGTGGAATACGCGCAGTTTCAACAATCGTATGCAAAGTCGTAACAGCATATGCCGCAGTCGTATCACCATTCGCCAACTTAAAGCACGAACCATCAACCCACAAAGTACCATCACACTCAGGAAGAGGAGTATCTCGTAAATCTACTCTCCCTTTCGTCTCTTCTTCAGTTCTCAGGAAACAGTCATGCTGTTCTTCATTATCATCTGTCTCATCTGAAATTGGCAACAACGTGGCAGGATTCAGCATGTTGCATCGTTTAATGGGCACATGACTCGCTAACAACGTCAACTCGTAACCCGACAACCGAGCACTAGTTAAATGCTGTGTCGTCGTACGGTTCAACAAGGTATCCACTGCATGTGGAACCATTACCACTAACATGTTGTCCATAACTAAACCAGCAGACTGTCGAATTGAAACAGCCGCTGCAGCTCTCAAGCAACTCTGCAACGCTCTAGCTACCGGATCTAAAGTCGACGAAAAGTACGCACATGGGTGTTGCTTATCGCCAAACTGCTGAGTCAAGACTGATAATGCACATCCCTCTCTCTCGTGGACATACAATGTGAAAGGCTTACTGTAGTCGGGAGTACCCAACACAGGAGCCGAACACAACGCATTACGTAATTCGGGAAAGCTCTTCTGACATTCGTCAGTCCAAGGAATAGGATTTGGAGTTCCTTAACAGTAAGAGCTATCAAAGGCTTCGCTACTAAAGAAAAATTAGGAATCCACTGTCTACAGTACGACGTAATACCCAAAAACGCACGTACTTCTCTCTGTGTCGTAGGCACACTCATTTTCGCAATAGCTTGAATTCTCTCTGGGGTCAATTTCCTTCCCTCCTTCGATAAGAGGGGACCTAAGTAGGTTACTTCTTGTTGACAATATTGCAGCTTGGAGAGAGAAACTTTGTGATGACAATCAGACAAATGGCGTAGTAACGACAAAGTGGCTTCCTTACAAATCTCAGTATCAGCGGCCACTAACCAATCATCAACGTACTGAATAAGGGCTGCACCATCAGGTAAAACCAACAAGTCAAGTTGCGTCTTCAAAGCTTGACTATAGATCGATGGACTCTCACAATAGCCTTGAGTAGCGCGCTTAAAGCGGAAACTGCGTCCTCCTAAAGAGAATCCAAAGATGTCCCTACTCTCCATGGCAATCGGGATGCTGAAGAAAGCATTCTTCAAGTCGATCACCGAAAACCATGTAGCCCTAGCCGGAATCAGTCAACAAAGCTGTAATATCAGGCACAACAGGAAATTGTGGAACAACAATCTTGTTCACTTCGCGAAAATCGATGACAAACCTATATACAGGAGGCTGTGAAGAATCAGTTCTCTTCAGAACAGGCAAAACAGGACTATTGCACACATTACCTCTCGTTTCCTCAATGACACCCTTGTCGATCAGATCATAGATAATCGCTAAAAGTGCACGCTCACCATCACTCGATATACGATACTGTGGAATGTGTGGTAACTTAGCATTCGCCTTCAGTGTCGCAACATATGGGAGAATTTCCAGTAGGCCCACATCATTCGGACCAGTAGCCCACAATGAATCTGGTAAAGAAGACAATTCAGATGAAAGACTATCTTTCGACATGTACATCGGAGAAATCACTCTCACCCAAGGTAAGATGAACTCCTGACGGAGAACAATACAGTGTCGCATACAATCTCTTCAATAAATCCAAACCCAACAGATTCTCATTACAACCTGTAGTCAAAATAAGGGGTGCTTCGATCTTACACGGTCCAACAGAAGGAGACAAGGAGCAGAAATCGGATTTGTAACGGGGGCGCCAGAAAAACCTACAGACACATTATCAAAGCCAGACAAAGGTGCGCCAGGGAGTTTAGAGTGCATAACAGAACTCTTTGTAGCACCAGTATCTAGTAGAAAAGGTTCTGACACACCTGATGCAATCACTTCAACATAGGGTCCACTCTGATCTACTGGAACTGAAACAACTCCCTCTCTTTGTCCATGGCTGTCCTAACAATCATTACCATGCCCTTCGTCACCTTCAACATAGTAATCATCCATATAGTACTGTGCTGTCCTACCAGACGAACCTTGCTGTTGATCAAAACTATTCATCGAGTTCTGTGGAGGCAAAGGACGTAAGTTCTGCCCGCGACCTCTACCTCTAGGCGCTTGTTGAGCACCTCGACCTCGTACACCAGAAACACCATTTGTGCGCTGTAACAGAACCAGGCAACTATTCTTAAAATGACCCTCTTCTTTGCAATATGCACACTGATTAGGCCCATACGGGAAACGCTGTTGAGAAGACTTGTTTCTTTGCGAGTTTCTCGAATATTGCTGAGGTTGCTGATAATCACGCTGACTATTAATACGGGGTGGATAAGCTTGTTGTAGAAGAACTTTAGTCTTCAATTCCTTAGTCTTCTTATCCGCTTTCTCTAACTCATCTTTGCGCCTATTTTCATAGTACTGAGCCATAGCTAAAATCTGTGCTGACGTGGAAACGGGCCAAGCATTCTCGGAATCCTTCAACTTAGTGCACAACTCGGGAAGCAAATTATGCACAAACTTGTCAACAAACAATCTCTGGCCACCCTCGGTAGCCATATCCTGACCATTATGATCTACAAAAGTTTCTTCAAACCGCGTGAAGAAATCATACACAGTCTCGTCTTTCTTCTGCTTACATGCAGACAACTTGTCCCAATTAACACGCACTTCGGGCATCAAAGTCTTCATGAAATTAATAATCCTACCAGGGAGTTGAGCAATTAGTTCTTCAGGCTTAGCACCTCCAACTTGTCTATCATTTGCAGCAACACGATTAACCCATGTATCACCTAATTAATTATCGTGATCCGTATGTCGAATCACATTCCAGATAGGTTGTGGAACAACATTACCAAACAACATGTCTATATCCGCTAAATTCATGACGCACGAACCCACAGTTTGAGTGAGCTCTTTATAATATCCCGCCGGATTTTTGCGCGGATCAGGTAAAGTCTGCTTAATCGCTAAGACTTCAACACGCTTCCAAGGAACATGTACCCATACTCGCTGAAATTGTGCAGGCGCAGCTACAATACCCAATCCAGCATCGGCCTGTACTGCTTCCTTCCATACCGGAGGAACCTCACGCATCGGATACTGACGCGCTTTCCTCCTAACAGACGAATCCGGCTCAAACAACCACTCTGAAGGAGCACTATTACGAAACAACAACAATGTCGACACCGCTCTCTCAATGTCGAGGAGACTCACAATCGTCCCTCCCGCAAACTCGGAACGCACTCGATATAATTCTTCAGGCGCTTTACCCACTTCGTCCATCCATTGTTCATGGAGGAACACACACATCATTTCAAAAACGTACCGTTGCTTTGGTGCTTTCCATTGTCGGAAAACATCCATAATACCTTCAAGATCATACTGAGAAGTGTACGTAACCCATCTACGTGCCATGTGATCCAAAACTACACGCTCATCTATGTCAGGCAATTGACTACGTGATTGTCTATCCTCATTCACTGGAGACCTACCCAATTGTCCCAACCAAGGAGAAAAGAAACCAGAAACAGAAGCAGTCACTCGCTGTCTAGTAGAAGGAGAAGATGGAAGAATAAGGGAAGACGGAACAATAGTAGAAGAATCCAGAGTCGGAACAGAAGGAGCATTGAGAACAGGCATAGGAGTAGCAGGCAAAGGGGGAGGCAAAGTTGGCGGCCCCTGAGGAGGCTGCGCCAAAGGAACAATAGCCAACGGAAAAGGAGCTGGCTGTGGAGGAAGTACTGGTGGCACAACAATCGGAGGTTGCACAGCCACAACTGGCGGCGGTGGTGCTGTAGCACTCTGTGCATAAGGGGGTGGCGAACTCAATAGATGCGACATTAAAGGATCTTTCGTAAGATCTTTCTTGTCTCCCTGCTCTTTAGGCGGCAAAACTGGGTAGCATATATCTACCGCTAACTTCTTCGCTCTAAGCATCTGTTCGCTTTCTTGCTCTTCCTCATTATCCCTAAACGCAATAGCAGCTTGTACCATTGACATACCTCGCTCTCGTTTATTCTTTTTCGCTAATTAAATCTCTTTCTGTTTGGCATCTTTGCGCCATATGCGGAAAGAGTCAAACATTGCCGGCCGGGCTTTCTTCTTGAACAATTTCACTTCAAGATTATCTAAAATCTCAGTTGCAAAACTACCATAACGGGGCCACTGTAGGACACCGTCTTTCCTCGTATACTTTACCCAGATCTCATTATAACTAATAGGACCTACACCATGCTTCACGTATAATTCATATGTAGGAGTTCCAATTGGAGGAACCGGACACGAATCCTCTAACCGGGAATCCTTAGAACAACCACAACCAAATATCTTTCCAAGTCTGCTAAGACCAGGCATCTTGCTCACTAGTCTAGCTTCAAACAACAAGGGAAATCTCAAAACGATAGTCTCACGAATACACGAGTCCCTTGGCTTTGAGGCCTGCAGGTACCAAATCAAAGCGATCCACTAAAGGAATACCAAAAACAAACTAAGGACTAGGAGACGCTCCACTCATACTTAACTGAAATGCCGATGGCGTCACCAGAAGACCCGTCAATCGTCTCTCTCTACAAACGTCTAAGGCTCCAAAACAGGGCGACAGTCAGGGCAGCAGTCCTTCGTAGCCGTCGGAAAGTGGGAAACCTCTCAGCAAAGACTTTCGGACCACTGCAACATACAGGGGTCGATGAAGTGGTAGGCCTTCCTCCAAAATTTTCACACGAAGCTCCTCACGATCTTCAGGCTTGGACCGGTACCGCTGAAGTCGCCCCACATTGGGCGCCAACTGAAGGACCGGGTTTTAGAACCCAGCGGCGTCAGGGAGAACGCCCGATGCCTTCGAGTTCCCCCTGTCTTGGCAAACAGAGACACGGGATACTTCTTGATGACGTCAAAGACCAAAGTTTATTGGCTGCAAGCAGGAACAGAGATCTACGAAGCACACACGGGTGGTTCGCTAGAGACTGCACAAATTCAATGAGCGGAGCATGGTCTTTTATGCCAAAAATCAAGCCTCAGGCAACATTTCAAATTTGCATCAAGTTCATACAAATGGATCAATGACAGTGTGACAATTTAAAAGTAGCGTATGACGACAATCCAACTTTCCGTTGTCCAGCCCACCAGAAATGACCAAGCACATTCCAGATTTCTTGTTGGATCAGGCCGGACAAACCCATCATAAACCCTCAACCCAAATCAGTGATTATTTCGTAAAGGAAAGAGCAGAAACAGATTGGAAGTGAGATAGAAAGGTGGGAGCAGTGTACCATAAACTCGGGCATGCCCTACTCTTTGATCTTTATCTGACCAGCTGTTTAACAAGGAACTGGCCCAGCGAGGTCAGCCTCGGGCAAGGAGTCAGTTCGGCCAGGTCATTCAGAAGTCAGCAAAGGCATACGTGTCTCAAGGACTCGTTCGGCCACAGTCATCGGGCCTATGTGAGGGCAACCATACAAAATGGCTGCCGTACACAAAATGGAACCCGAAGGTCCAAACTAAATCCTCAAATACGGAGTGTTCTCATTGATCGATTCATGCGAAAACACTCAGACACACTACACTCGTCATTTGCGGTCTGCTGACACCAAAATCGTCTATTTCCGGCGACCTTTATTGAACGGGTTCGGAACCACCGAACCAGACCCAAAAACTCACGGAACCACAGGTCCCCTTCGTTTCCCTGGGTGTGGAGAACATTGAACTTTTAGCCCACTGGAAGCCCACCCCCCTTATGTAGAAATATAGGCAATGGCAAAAAATCATTAGCGATACAGGTTCCAGAGTAACCATGGTTATGGCTAAGCTGGTTTCACCAGACCAGATCCTTCCAGAAGAGGAGCACCAAATAGGTAATGCTGACAGTGTCACAAAGTCCCATCTCATGGCTTTGGTGGACTTTGTGTGGAAAGGGGTTCCTGGCCCACAGAGGTAGATGTTGCCCCCTGCCATCCCAGATCCCAGCAGGGTGTGTGCTGGGAAATGATCCTGAGTCTTCTGCCTGGGCAGAGGTGGGGGGGGGGGGAAAGGATCCATACAGCAATGCTGGGTCTCACTGAGTGGGTGTGCTTCCCCACAAGAGCACAAAAAGCCTGAGGGAAGGTCCAGGGATCCTGGAGCTTTAAAGAATGGACCAGGTCCCTAGAGCCAAATGAAGGGACAGGGAGGCTTGGTACCTACCTTCCAAGAGTCCACAGACCCAGAAGAAGCCTAACCCCAAGAATAAGGGCCTGGTGCCTGAAGAGAAGGGTTTGACCCTAGGAAGCTTGCCAGACCCGGCAGAGCTCCAGTGAGCAGGTGTATGCACCATAGAAGACTTGAGCAAGGACAAAGGACATGCCCCACTCTTGAGGACCTGTGACAGTTCGCTGTCAAACAGGAAAAAGGGGATGCCACTGGTACCCATAAGGTATACTGGGAGGACGGCCTCCTGTGTAGTGATGCAAAGGACCCCAAAACGGGTTATCCTTCAGCAATACAGGGAGTTCTTCTTTAACCTAGCCCATGACCTCCCCTTACCTGGATCCCTTAGGAAAACTAATAACAGGGACAGGCTGGTCAATCACTTTTACTGGCCCCAGATGGCTACGAAGGTTAAAGTGTTGCCACTCCGGTGTCACCTCCCCAACCAGTGGCAAGAGACAAGCCAAAGGTTCCCCTGATACGACTTTATGTGGTGGGGGACCCCATTGAGAGGGTGGGAGATTGAAATTGTTGGTCACATAGACCTACCAACAGCCTCCGGGAATAGATTTCTCTTGGTGGTAGTGGACCATGCCACTAGATATCCAGAGGATATTCCACTTAGGACAGCCACTGCTACTGCAGTAGCTAGAGCCCTTCTTGGAATCTTTACCAGGTTTGAATTCATTAAAGAGGTAATCCCAGATAAAGGGACTCCTTTTACGTATGCCTATCTGAAAACAATGTGGGATGAGTGTGGTGTTACAAATTCAACACCCCCTACCATCTCCATTGAAATGGCCTAGCTGAAAGATTCAACGAGGCCATAAATGGCATGATCATGGGTTTCCTTGAAAATCTCAGGATAAGATGGGATAAACTTCTCCCAAGCCTGCTGTTTGCCTACAGTGGGGTTCCTTAGAAAGGAGTTGGCTTTAGTCCATTTGAGCTACTCTTTTGACACCCTGAAAGGGGTTCCCTAAGTTTGATAAGAGATGGTTGGGAGAGACCCCATCACAGCCGAAACAAGACATAGTAGACTATGTCCTTAGCCTTTGTTCCATGATTGCCGAGTACATGAAAAAGCCAAAAGGCAAACAAATATTTGGAGGACAACCAGGAGCTTAAGAAGCACTTGTATGAACAAAAGTCCTCAATGTTGGAGTGCTAAGCCAGGACAGTTGATGGGAGTCTTGGAGACTGTAGCACCCAGAGCATTTGAGGGAAATTGAACTGGGCAATATATCTTGGAGAAGAAAAGGGAAGTCACTTACCTGATGGACCTGGAAACCCCAAGGATCCCTCATATGGTCATCCATTTGAACAGGGTCAACCTGCCCCATGCCAGGGCAGACCTCCAAGGGCATGTGGAGGGGAGGAAGAGAAGAGCTAACCTCTCCCTGACCTACTGTTACCAAATGCCCAAGATGGTACAGTGAAAAGAGTTGTTCTGTCCTCCACTCTACTCTTTCAGACGAGCAACAAAGGGAATTCTATCAGTTGCTGAATGTTTGCTGGATTGTTCTTCCTGAACCCAGGTCTGAACACTTGGTGAACCCATGATATGGACACCCGTAACAGCTTGCCTATCAAGAGCAAAATGTACAGATTGTCAAACCATGCCACGTCTAGCATTAAGGATGATGTGCCCAAGATGCTGGAGTTGGGGGGAGTGATAGAGCCCTCAAGTAGTCCTTCGGTCACCCCCCCTGGTACTGGTACCCACACCCAATCCCAAAGGAGGATACCTTTGAAGAGGTTCTGTGTGAATCACTGAGGCCTAAATACAGTCACTAAGGCTGATGCACATCCGCCATACCAAGAGCTGATGAGCTCATTGATAAGCTGGGGGCTACAAAATATCTGAGTACATTTGATCTGACTTCATGTTATCGGCAGATAGGCCTCACACCCAAGGTCAGTGTGAGGTCTGCTTTTTCCACACCTGAAGGCCACTTTCAATTCAAAGTGATTCCCTTGGGGTTGTAAAATGCACCTGCTCCTTTTCAGAGGTTGGTGACCCAAGCACTGTGATCTCAGAAAGCTTCAATGCAGCGTAACTGGATGGTACTGCTGTATTCAATTCCACCTAGAAGAAGAACCTGGTCCACCTCAAGGGAATGCTTCTTGACCTGAATTGGTATTACAGGAGGTTTTTTTAAGGTATCATAGTAGCACCACCCACAAACTTCTCCTCCAAGAAGCCAACCCAGAAAAGTCATCTGGACTGAGCAGTGTCTGTTATGTTATGTTAGGGGGTATTTATATAGCGCCTATCACCGCCGGCCTCTAAGCGCTTACCAGAACAAAAAACATAACACACTAATGCTCCTAGAACCTCAGTTGTTCCACCTCCTATAATGTCATGAAAGCCCTTCTGAAAAGATAGGTTTTTAATTTCTTTCTGAAGGGTAGAAGCTGCGATTCCTCTTTCAAGGTGGGCGGGAGCTCATTCCACAACTGTGGGAGAAGCACAGACAGGGCCCTGCCCCCTTTGGTCTTTAATTTGAACCTAGGTTGAATCAGGTTGGAGGTTGTTTCTGAGTGCAAAGGTCTCCCAGGAATGTACCTCTTCAGACGTTGTTTAATGTACTCTGGGGCTTTCCCAAAAAGTGCCTTATGGGCCACACAGAGACATTTGAACTGGACTCGGAATTTCACTGGAAGCCAGTGCAGCTTCTGAAGAAGGGGGGATGCGTGCGAGTTTCTAGGCGCAGAATAGATGAGCCTAGCTGCGTCATTCTGTATTACCTGCAGCTTCCTCAACAGCTTGTGTGGTAAGCCCAGGTATAAGGCGTTGCCATAATCGAGTCTCGAGATGACTGTGGCGGATACGATTGATTGCAGGGTGGAGGCAGATAAGATGGGAACTAGCTTGCGCAATTGCCTCAACACACCAATGCAGGAACCGACGACAGCAGAGACTTGAGGGGCCATTGAGAGGTCTGCATCAATCCTTAGTCCCAAGCTTTTTACTACGGTGCCAGGAGACGTGGTGGTTCCCAGCTCAGGGGGCCAATACAGGTCACTCCAGGGATCCTCTTTGTTGCTGACCACCAGCACCTCTGTTTTATCAGCATTCACCTTCAACAGATTTTTAGTCATCCAGTTGAATGTGAATGAGAGCAGGTTCCTCACTGATTCCTGGGCCTCAATGGTGTTGTCTAGCCGGACTAAGAGCTGTGTATCATCTGCGTAATTAAAAATCTCGCAGTTCATACTCATGAGCTCCTCCACTAGAGGTTGTAGATAGATGTTGAAAAGCAGGGGGGATAAGGCCGACCCCTGAGGCACCCCCCAGGTCACTTCGCAGGTCTCAGACAGTTGGTGTCCTAGCTGCACTCTCTGGGTACGGCCTGACAGGAAGGATTCTAGCCACTTTAGCACCTGGCCTGTGATCCCCAACTTCGCGACACGGTCCAGCAGAATAGTATGGCAGACCGTGTCGAAGGCCGCCGATAAGTCTAATAGAATCAGGGCGCACGGCTGCTTGTTATCTGCCCTGACTCGCAGCTCATCGGCGACCGAGGCCATGACCAGTTCTGTGCTGTGTTGGGGCCGAAACCCAGCCTGCCTGGTGTGGAGAATTCTGACACCCTCAAGGAAGCTCTGTACTCAGCACCTGTCCTGGAGGCTCCTGACTTTAGTAAGGAATTCATTGTCCAGATAGATGCTTCTGAACATGGGAGTGGGGCAGTGTTGTCACAGGGGAATAATTTAGACCAGTATCATCCAGCTGCCTTCATCAGTAGGTGATTCCTCTACAGAGAGCAGCATTGGAGTAGCATTCAGAGGTAAGCCTTTGCTGTGGTCTGGTCCCTGAAGAAGCTAAGACCCTTCCTGTTTGGGACTCACTTCAGAGTTCAAACCGACCACTGGCCTCTCAGTTGGCTGATACAGACGAAAGGAGAGTACTCCAAACTGTTGAGGTCGTCCATTTTCCTACAGGGTATGGACTTTACAGTGGAGCACAGACGTTTGACTGCCTATGTCAATGCAGATGGCCTTTCCAGGTTCTTCCAGGTCAGTTGCTTATCACTTTTCATCTGGAGGAGTGCCATGGAAGGAAATGCCTCTTTTTTAAATTTATTTTTACAGTCTCCCTCAAAGCTATGGACAGATGCTGCTGTTTTCTTCAACTCCGAGTGTACTGAGACCTTGTAGGAAGCTGGCTCTCTAAATGTAGATTATTATACATGTGTATAAACAATTAAAATGTATACACATGTATAAAGAAACAAAGAGGTTGGGGGAGGGCCAGATGGATTTTTAGAGACCTGACAAAGACACATTCCCTAACTGAATACAGAAAAACATAAGAGTGTCAGAGGGTCTAAACGGTCTATGTGTGGTTCATTAAACTAATAGAACAGTGTCAACTCATCTAGCAGTGATAAAGAATATTGGTGGATACCAGTGATCACTCACAGGATATCCATCAGTCACCACACGGAACCGCCCTTCATCATTTGGCATTCCTGCTGGCCACAAAAATTGGTACACCACTGGCTCAAACGGGGGGTCAGTTGGTATAACCTCCCAAGAGTCAAGTGATAGCCAATAGTGGTAGAGTGTCACAAACTACCCATCAATTAAATAATTGGGTGACTGATTTGCAGTGCTGTGAGAAAAGGTGTGTGCAAAGGTGAGTGAGAAATATAAAATTGGGTGAGGGAGCAGATAAGGCAACTTTATTAGGGTCTATGCTCGCTCCACCAATATTAAAAAAGCAGCATAGGTAGATTCAACAAATATCTACTCTGATGTAAAGATGGTCGACATGTTTCAGCAATATACTAGGGACTATAGAGTCCATTGCTTTCATCAGGACCGGTTTGTATTGAAATGCTACTGCAAATAGTGAAGTGAAGGATAAAAATCAGTGACAAAATATTTGCATTGCTGCAACATGAAAAAAGATCACCTGATGCTGTAGGTGTATTCCTTTTTATGCAGAAGATATATTCGTCACTACAAGACAAGAAGAAAAGACACAGACTAATACAAGTAAAATTACCACATACATATAGACTACGCATCATGTTTGTATTGCACATTGAGCTATAAATCAATAGTCTTGATTTAATCACACATTGGTTTCTCATTTTCTACACATGCGGACATATAAATATGATGTTCTCATGTTGCTGAATTACTCCATCTTACCATTATAGTTGGAGCAAATGGCTCCACCCCGCCTGGCAACGGCTCAGGACACGAGGGAAGCACCGCTCTAGTAAAGGAAGCAAAAAACAAACACACAAGTATGTAATTGCCTCTTAGTCCAACGGAAAATAAAACACATGGAAGGTGCCTACAGGAAAAATGAATCGTATTGAAATAATATGGGTCCATTGGTGTTTCTGAAATGACCCAGGCGGGAAGATAATGGGCCATACTTGATACATCATAGACGTATCTTCTATCTAGAGATATGTCATGGAGCTATTTTCAAGAAAGTAATGGCAGCATAGTCATTTTTCTGGGGTTCTATATCGTTTGGAAAATTGCCTGCTTAGTATACGCGCCGAGGTATCACTACACATTGATGTTGCTCGTGGTACTTAGGATAAACAATGTGAATCTCGGCGTCCTAGATGTAAGAGTAGCAGTTAGCCCAGAGAGATAGTTCTATTTTTAAGAATATAATGGCAGCACAGTCACATATACCCTGCGGTTGTATATTGTTTAGAAAATTGCCTGCTTAGTAAAAAGCACACGCCGAGGTATCGCTATTACCCCACATTGATGTTACTCGTGGCATTTAGGATAAGCAATATAAGTCGGCGTCCTAGGTGTTAAAGTAGCAGTTAGCCCAAAGAAATAATGACTAGCATGTGAGAGACGTATGCCAGCGTAAGTAACCTAGTTTAAAGAAGGAGGGCAAAACGCTCGTGCTCGGCTTACCTATCCGTCGGTACTCCTACACCTCCATCTGAGCCGGTTGGGTAGGTGCCGGAGCAGAGACGGGAGAGTATTTTTAAGCTGTCTCTTCATTGGTCGGTCGCGGTCACCTGACTGGGTCGACCAATCAGGGCTTTTGTTGCTGCAAGTGATCACTTCGACCGAAACTCCGTACTGATAGGTAGTGCCACAGTCACGTGATCGGAATAGCTGATCACTTATTGGTCAGTCGTCTGTTTATGTGGCTGCTAGGAAACTCTAGTAAACAAAAACAAAAACCGCCACGCTATGTCTGTAATCATGTTACCGCTACAAAACTCGGCTCTGATCTAACCACCGTTATAAAGGATTACACAGCGCTCATTTAATAATGGGTCGTAGATTGATGATTTAGCACGCACCAAGCGCTAATTGCTCTATAGATTGTTCTATTTAAGGAGCAGTTCGATAGTGGTTAGCATGATTAGTGGGTATTGTCTCTCGTTTTAATTGTCTCTTGATGGCAATCTCATACATGTCAGATGGAATATTTAAAATCATTTAAGAATCCCCCGGAGAAGGTTTTTTTTTAAGCTTATTATCATAAATATATCCCTAGACTGTAAGGGTTATATTGAACAAAATTGTGTCATAGATGGTGTATTTGAGGTATACTTGAAAGAACAGATATTCCAATCAGAATCTTAAATCTAGGTATTCAGAGAATAAAATGTTCTATTTGTACAAGAAATACAGAGAGAGTTTTGACTGTTATACGGCTCGCATCGTCTGAACAAAAGTGGTTAAAGAGCAGACCATGGCATATCGTCGTTTAAACCACTCTTATTGGTCTTCAATTTGAACACCCATTTCTGTTCTTTGCGGAGAAGGAAATTAGTGTGGTCTGTCACATGGGTAGGAATGTATGGTTGTTCGAGCACAGTCCATGAGAAAGCGGTGCGGGCATGTTGTTTCTCAAGGAAGTGTGTAGTGAGTTTGGTTGCCTGTCTCTTGCAACGGATCGTACTCTTGTGCTCGGAAATTCGTAATTTTATTTTTCGAGTTGTCATTCCTACATACTGTAGACCGCATGGGCAGGTAATCAGATAAACCAATTTCTCGCTATTACAGTTGGTGAATCTGTTTTGTCTCCAAGGTCTATTCGTACCAATATCAATCTCCGTCGACCTAGTGGTTTATGGGCAAGCTTGGCACGACCCACACAGATGATGCCCTACCACTGGTGGAAGATCCCAGATAGTTCCAAGAGCCCTTGGCACTTATATCTGGGGTCTGGTATGCACAATACGATCCTTCAAATTTGCACCACGTTTGAAAGAAAACAGAGGTGACTCGATTGTTCCTTGTCCTGAGTTTAATATGGACCAATGTTTTTTCACTATCTTCTGTATTTTGTTATATAGGGTCCCAAATGTGCTAACACAAGTCAGTCTGTTTGATGTAACTTTAGGCACTGAAGGTTCTAACAGGGCTTGTCTGTTGTTATTACTTGCCCGTTTCATAGAACCCATAGGATCCAATGCCTGAAATTATTGGGCGGCCTGGTGGTGGCCTCTGTGTTTTATGTACCTTCGGGAGGCAATAAAAATAAGGCATAACTGGATGTTCTGTAACCAAAAAGGCTGCTTCCTGCCGAGTGACCCACCCTTCTGTGAGTGCTTCTTCCACCATTTCAGTAATTGTTTTACGCATATCAGAAGTGGGGTCTTCTCCTAAAGGGCAATATGCCTGTCTGTTGTTAAGTTGTCTCAGGCACTCGTTCCGATAGTCACTGGTATTCATCAGGACAATTGCTCCCCCTTTGTCTGCCGGTTTGATGGTGAGTTCTGTATTGGCAGACAGGGACCTCAAGGCACTCTGTTCAGCTTTGGAGAAGTTGAAAAAACGTTCTTCCTCTGTAGAGAATAGTGTTTCAATGTCCTTTTCTACAGCCTGTTCAAATGCTAGTACTTGCACTGGTACCATATGCGGGCCAGGGTTAAAAGTAGACTTCTTCTTGAGACCAGTGTTGCTATTTTCTGAGTCTGGTTCTTTCTGATCTATTTTAGAGAAGAAGAACTGTAAACGGACTTTGCGAAAGAATTTGGCCATTTCTACATTTGTTTCAAAATGATCATTTCTGACGGTAGGCACAAAACCTAACCCTCTGTTGAGGACCTTGTCCTCCAACGGGGTGGTTGTGTAGGAGCTCAAGTTGATGACGAGCTCGCCTCCACATTCACTTGGCCCGTTGTCTTGTTCTTCGATGCATTGCTCCTCAAGTTCCTCGTTGAGGGTGTCGGAGGGCTGAAGTGCACCTGGGGTTGTTGACCTCTTCTGCGTCCCCGGGGTCTTCCTCGGCCAAACCCTAAAAAAGGCGGCTGTCCACCATAATTCCCTGCGAAATGCAGTGGTGGGAAGGGACCCATCGGTTGTTGAAAGGGACCCATAGGTAGTGGGAACATTGGATTGCCAAATTGCCATGGGCCGGGTTGCCACCATGATTGGTTTTGATTTTGGTTGCCTCTCCAGTTCCTCTGGTACCTCTTACCTCTAGCTCCCCTTTGGGGATTGCTTTGATTTGAGAAGTCAGAATCCGTTGAGTTATCTTCGGAAGATGATGATCCATAAGATGATTCATTCCTTCGACTTTTTGTGTTGAAATCTGGCGGTACATACGAGTCACTAGTGTAGGAGTACACCTTTTCAAAGCTGAATTTCTCAAGGTCCTTTTTAAATTTCTCCATTTTGGTGAATAGAGTAAAATCTTTGAAATCCTGATTGCTTTTGTTCGATTCATCTTGACCCTGTTTGAAAAGTTTACTGGTCAAGGTTGTTTTTATCTGGGATTCCAGGACCTGAATCTCAAATCAAAATAGTGTCCGCTATTCTCTGTGATGTCTGTATGATTAAAACCAACCAGTCTCTGGTACACCTCCAAGCTATGAGAGACCAGTTTTTTAAGAATTCCTTGTCCTTGAGGAACAGTCTCGGGCATTTGTCACAATCAGACCCGAAGGTGCACAGTTTTTTCTGAGATATTGGGTCATAATAGCCCCATGTAGAGCTGTCCGAGTCTGTGATTTTTTTAGACCTAGGATTTTACCCCAATCATCTGTACGAATATTAGGAACTACTGGTATAGATTCCAAAAGATTAGGTTGATCATTGAGAACCCGCTGCACATCATTTTCATCAAACGCCAAACCATGGTTGTCTGCCATATTTATCAAAAATCCTAAAGGCACCTACGTAGGCCTTATACCGTGAGACACACTACTACACTAAATACAGAAGATAGTGAAAAAACATTGGTCCATATTAAACTCAGGACAAGGAACAATCGAGTCACCTCTGTTTTCTTTCAAACGTGGTGCAAATTTGAAGGATCGTATTGTCCATACCAGACCCCAGATGAAAGTGCCCAGGGCTCTTGGAACTATCTGGGATCTTCCACCAGTGGTAGGGCATCATCTGTGTGGGTCGTGCCAAGCTTGCCCACAAACCACCAGGTCGACGGAGATTAATATTGGTACGAATAGACCTTGGAGACAAAACAGATTCACCAACTGTAATAGCGAGAAATTGGTTTATCTGATTACCTGCCCATGCGGTCTACAGTATGTAGGAATGACAACTCGAAAAATAAAATTACGAATTTCCGAGCACAAGAGTACGATCCGTTGCAAGAGACGGGCAACCAAACTCACTACACACTTCCTTGAGAAACGACATGCCCCCACCGCTTTCTCATGGACTGTGCTCGAACAACCATACATTCCTACCCATGTGACAGACCACACTAATTTCCTTCTCCGCAAAGAACAGAAATGGGTGTTCAAATTGAAGACCAATAAGAGTGGTTTAAACGACGATATGCCATGGTCTGCTCTTTAACCACTTTTGTTCAGACGATGCGAGCCGTAGAACAGTCAAAACTCTCTCTGTATTTCTTGTACAAATAGAACATTTTATTCTCTGAATACCTAGATTTAAGATTCTGATTGGACTATCTGTTCTTTCAAGTATACCTCAAATACACCATCTATGACACAATTTTGTTCAATATAAACCTTACAGTCTAGGGATATATTTATGATAAAAAGCTTTAAAAAAAAACCTTCTCTGGTGCATTCTTAAATGATTTTAAACATTCCATCTGACATGTATGAGATTGCCATCAAGAGACAATTAAAACGAGAGACAATACCCACTAATCATGCTAACCACTATCGAACTGCTCCTTAAATAGAACAATCTATAGAGCAATTAGCGCTTGGTGTGTGCTAAATCATCAATCTACGACCCATTATTAAATGAGCGCTGTGTAATCCTTTATAACGGTGGTTAGATCAGAGCCGAGTTTTGTAGCGGTAACATGATTACAGACATAGCGTGGCGGTTTTTGTTTTTGTTTACTAGAGTTTCCTAGCAGCCACATAAACAGGCGACTGACCAATAAGTGATCAGCTATTCCGATCACGTGACTGTGGCACTAGTGGCACTACCTATCAGTACAGAGTATCGGTCTAAGTGATCACTTGCAGCAACAAAATCCCTGATTGGTCGACCCGGTCAGGTGACCGCGACCGACCAATGAAGAGACAGCTTAAAAATACTCTCCCGTCTCTGCTCCGGCACCTCCCCAACCGGGTCAGATGGAGGTGTAGGAGTACCGACAGATAGGTAAGCCGAGCACGAGCGTTTTGCCCTCCTTCTTTAAACTAAGTTACTAACGCTGGCATACGTCTCTCACATGCTAGTCATTATTTCTTTGGGCTAACTGCTACTTTAACACCTAGGACGCCGACTTATATTGCTTATCCTAAATGCCACGAGTAACATCAATGTGGGGTAATAGCGATACCTCGGCGTGTGCTTTTTACTAAGCAGGCAATTTTCTAAACAATATACAACCGCAGGGTATATGTGACTGTGCTGCCATTATATTCTTAAAAATAGAACTATCTCTCTGGGCTAACTGCTACTCTTCCATCTAGGACGCCGAGATTCACATTGTTTATCCTAAGTACCACGAGCAACATCAATGTGTAGTGATACCTCGGCGCGTATACTAAACAGGCAATTTTCCAAACGATATAGAACCCCAGAAAAATGACTACGCTGCCATTAATTTCTTGAAAATAGCTCCATGACATATCTCTAGATAGAAGATACGTCTATGATGTATCAAGTATGGCCCATTATCTTCCCGCCTGGGTCATTTCAGAAACACCAATGGACCTATATTATTTCAATACGATTCATTTTTCCTGTAGGCACCTTCCATGTGTTTTATTTTCCGTTGGACTAAGAGGCAATTACATACTTGTGTGTTTGTTTTTTGCTTCCTTTACTAGAGCGGTGCTTCCCTCGTGTCCTGAGCCGTTGCCAGGTGGGGTGGAGCCATTTGCTCCAACTATAATGGTAAGATGGAGTAATTCAGCAAAATGAAAACATCATATTTATATGTCCGCATGTGTAGAAAATGAGAAACCAATGTGTGATTAAATCAAGACTATTGATTTATAGCTCAATGTGCAATACAAACATGATGCGTAGTCTATATGTATGTGGTCATTTTACTTGTATTAGTCTGTGTCTTTTCTTCTTGTCTTGTAGTGACGAATATATCTTCTGCATAAAAAGGAATACACCTACAGCATCAGGTGATCTTTTTTCATGTTGCAGCAATGCAAATATTTTGTCACTGATTTTTATCCTTCACTTCACTATTTGCAGTAGCATTTCAATACAAACCGGTCCTGATGAAAGCAATGGACTCTATAGTCCCTAGCATATTGCTGAAACATGTCGACCATCTTTACATCAGAGTAGATATTTGTTGAATCTACCTATGCTGCTTTTTTAATATTGGTGGAGCGAGCATAGAACCTAATAAAGTTTCCTTATCTGCTCCCTCACCCAATTTTATATTTCTCACTCACCTTTGCACACACCTTTTCTCACAGCACTGCAAATCAGTCACCCACTTATTTAATTGATGGGTAGTTTGTGACACTCTACCACTATTGGCTATCACTTGACTCTTGGGAGGTTATACCAACTGTCCCCCCGTTTGAGCCAGTGGTGTACCAATTTCTGTGGCCAGCAGGAATGCCAAATGATGAAGGGCGGTTCCGTGTGGTGACTGATGGATATCCTGTGAGTGATCACTGGTATCCACCAATATTCTTTATCACTGCTAAATGAGTTGACACTGTTCTATTAGTTTAATGAACCACACATAGACCGTTTAGACCCTCTGACACTCTTATGTTTTTCTGTACAGATGTATAATACTTTTAATATTGAATTAATTATATGGTGTAATTATAAGGTCTGGTTGTCAGACAATCAACTAAGACAGAAGACCGTAATACAGGTACCCGTCATCCCGAAATCGGGCACATCACAAATGCGCTGTTCCAATATATGTGGTTTGATAATCTACATTTATTTAAACAAATCGCACAGAATCGATGTATGAAAATGCCAGAGTTTCATACATTGTGGTCGCTTTCTAGGTTTGTTTTAGTGCCATTAATGTAAAGGTTATGAGAAACACTAAAAGGGGCAGTTATTTCCGCAAACTGAGCGCACTCATTTTTTTTGGTCCACTGTATTGTGGCTTTCTGATTGGGCTTCGATACTGAACCATGTGTACATCCTACTTTCAGAAGTCGCCTTTATCATTCCTTGTAGCTCATTTGCATAATGCATAGTTAATCCCCAGTGAGGCCAGACAGACTCTACTGCCCCCCATATTGCTGCTGCTAATACCTTTTCAGTGTGTGCACCGGGGAGAGGGGGGCGTGGGGCAAGGTGGCCGCATGAATATAGAGCTCCTCCAAGATGTTCACAACAATCGGTGATTGCAGCTTGTTATACTCATTTCTTGAGCTAAGCACTCTTGTGGAAGAAGCAAGTGAGCACTGCAGACATTCCGAAACGGGATTACTCAACAACTGGAAAATAATTTCTACTCATGCTCATGACCGCACACGTTTTTTCCCCTTTGCACAGTGGGATGCCTTGCAATGCAGACTAATTTAAGTGATTTCTATTGCTCATAGCTTTGCTTTCGGCAAGTACGAATAGCCAGTCCAATTTGTCGGACTTTAACACCACTACTATTTTCCTATCATTTCTGCTGCTCATACTACACCAACTGGACAGGGCTGGAGACTGCTTCTTTTCTACTGAAATGCTAGTTCACTACCTATTACTGGTGTAGCTGTTTGTGTGCGAATCTTTGAGGCATTGCGATTCTCTCTCTACAGAGTAATCGAATGTCTATAAGCACAGTAACTTTTCTCTGAGGCTCCAAATTAATTCAATTTTGAACATTACCGACATTCGTTATCCTATATTGCTAGGTCTATACCCGAGGTGTTCTGCTTCAATGCAGTGTGCTGTTTACCCTTGCACCACTGTACACAATGATGTGATGAGGATCTCATTCACGTCTAATAATTTTTGTATGATGACTCCATACTCCAGTCACTTTCTACCAGTTATTTATATGTATTGTTTTTAACGATTGTAGGAGAGTAGGGTCTGCAATCCTATGATCACCCCAGATTTTTGCTTTTTGCTTCACTGGTTTACGACTTCCCTGGCTGTGGGCCTGCTAATCAGACCCACAGCCTAGCTGTTCTCTCACTAAATTGACACGTGTACCTTAGGTGCATTTACCAATTGGTACTGGGCCACCTTATCAGTCCCTGCATCCAGGGCATAGGTGTACCCAGGGCCTACCAGGGGCTGCAGCATGTATTATGCCACCCCTGGCTGGCCATCTAAGTCTGACACAACTGTCTGCTCGACAGCTGGGCCAAGGTGGTGTAATCACCCTTTGCTTTAGATATAGTATACCTATATCTAACCCTAAAATGGACACATGTATTCCTATCAGTCACTCCTATGGCAGGCCTTAACAATCCTGAAGGCAGAGTGCTTGGAATTATGTGAGATGGTGCTCTGGCATGAGCTGAGCCTGTTTGCAGCTTGCGGAACCAAGTCCTAATAGCTGTTCCATGATAACGCATACCATATACTCTTGTAGTGCATTATAATCCTCGCGGTTATTTGCCAACTCTGGTATCGCTTTATCAAAACATGTCGAGTAAGGTCTCATACGAATTGGGATACTAACCCCTCGCCAATTCTGGCAACTGGGTTAGCATTCCACCCTTCTAGAGGGACACGACATGTATGTAACTGAGAACCCCGGTTAAAGCTAACTCGAGCCTCAGCATCACAAAATGGATGCTGCCACCACAGACACAAGTCTGACCTCCTGCTGCTGGGAGTCCTTCCAGCGAGGAGAGCTTGGACAAACGGTTTCCTGTCAGGGGCGGTGCTAGCACCATCCCAGACAGGGTTTTGTGTATCCCAGGTAGGCAGGGCTGAGAGGAAGGTGACTGCAAGTGGCACCCCGGTGCTCACTGTGCATATGCCGGCTTGAACCAGTTCCAGGGGCACACCAGCCCCGGAGCTGGGGAAAGTCCGGACAAGGAAGAGGGGTGTAACCACCCCCCTTCTGGTCCCACCCATGGGCAGGACCTAGTCGCGTGCCAGCCCCTTTATTTAGTATAAAGGTAGGAGCGGGCCCCCTCCCCAAATTAGATAATTCTCAATCTTGACTACTTTCCACGAAAGAACTCTTGAACATTTCTGAAGACTCTCCCTTGTGGCTAAGGAGTAGCCACCCTGCACCAGTGGGCACCATCTAAGCGCATGCGGTTTGCTGCAAATCCATCCTCCGGATCAAGACTGCCCAGCTCAGCGAGACCCGGATTCCCTGGCACCTCTGACCTCTACCTACATCATCAGCCCAGCTGAGATTTGTGGGTGTGACGAGACCTGAAGGGACCGGCCATCTTCAAAACTGCACGACGCTTATCCAGCACGACCGCCGAGGGATCCTCGAGTGAGTGCTTTGGGGTTTGAGAAGCCCTAACCCAGAGCAGCTCCAGCACCGAAGTCCACCCCCCAGCATCCACGAGATCTGCGTGGGGCCCTTCTGCTCTTTACTGCTCACCGCGTTGTCCGGCCACTTGCCTGCTGGCTTGTAGCCCTCCTGACGACTAACCACAACACTTCCATCGCTGGTCTGGTTGTTCCAGACTGGCCCTTGCTCCCCTCCAAAAGAGGAGCACCCTGGACCCTCCTGGTCCACTCCAGACGCCATCTTGACTTCACCGCGTGGGCTTACCTTTGCCAAGGCTTGTTGCTCCAATCCTGGTTTCAGCAGCGCCGACAGCAGACACCTTCGTGGGACAGCTCGCACCTCCATCCTGGTCGCCGACAACGCCTCCTGGTCCGAGAGACTGCAGAGCCCAGCGTCGCCCGCTCACCTGGTCGAGGTGACTTCATCCGGTGCCATCCTGGTGCCCACCTAATCACTGGCTAGTGATTAAAAACTGAGTCCCCTCTGCTTTCAGGTCATCTCCATCATCGATCCAGGCTTGGATCACATCGAACTTCATCACTGGTCGCCTGCCAGCAACAACTTCTTTCAGGCTCCATAGACTGTAACGAGGATCCCCAACGTCTTTTGAACCCTATGCAGCCGCAGCCCCTGGGCTAGGTAACCTGAGCATTTTGGTGCTCCAACGTAGGTTCACTATCTAAGTGTCCAGATCCTTTTTCGTTTTCAGCCTATCTAGTCGGATTCGTCCGATAACTGTAACTTTACGAAATACTAGTATCCATAGACTTTGTCCCGCATCCCGCGTGAGAGTGCACACTCTGCACCCGATCTCCCTAGGCCTCCTGCTCCTAACCTGAAGGTTCAGTAGTGTAGCCCTAGCAATCCTTAAGCCTCTGGATCGAGTTACTTACCTGCTAGTATTTCGCATTCCACTTTTGTAGTGTATGGTTTTTCGTGCCCCTCGGGCATTTGTGTAAATTGTGCAACTTAAAGTATTTTCTTAAGAGTTTTGTTATGTGCTTAGCTCCCTGACTCATAAAGAGATCAGGGTAGACTTGTTATAAATAAATAAATATCCTTTTATTTTCATAACAACTTGTGTGGTGTCCTTTCACTTCAAGGGGTATATGTGATGGTATAACAGCTGGCTTAACACGCCCTCTAGAGTTTAGCCTAAAGACTGCTCTTGTCCATGCTACTAGGATAGCTGGTCTATAAGGTTGACATACAACCAATCATCAATAAGGGTCGTTTGGAATGATACATAGTGATCACTAGAATAGTGAGCACTGCATATGACCGTCATTGGAAAACGGCACCGGGAACCACAAGAGGGAGTTCAGCGCACACAAGGTGTACTCGCCTGTCAAGGAATACTATGTCTTAATTAAGACCCCTCGTATACTCTCTTCAACTCCTCCCGGAATTGACACATACCTAAACTGAATAAGATCTTGTAATCACGCAGGCAGCGTGCCACAGACCTCGAACGACTCGAAACAGTTAACCAGAACTTTGTCCAGAAACGGACATTTCGCACACTTCTGACATGTGTTGTCATACTTTCCTCAAGAAGCCCTGAAGATTCGCAGTAGGTTCCCTGCGATGAAACACGTGTTGGCATTATCAAAGGAACAATAAAACATTTATGTAACACCAAGAACAGAACATTTCTTTCCTTTTGGAACTCTTGTACCCGAACTTGGATCATTGATTCTCCTAAAGTCACTCCGAAAGTGTGGTTGTATACTAACTGATCGTCATTTGCTACAAATGGTATCACTTTATTGTTCTATACTTGTATAGTGCAGGGGCATTGTTGTTCTATTGTTACTTGTGTGGATCTTCCTGGTCCAACTTTGAGCGGTTGTGTGAGATTACCGCTCGCCCTATTGCCTGTACTAACCACTTCACCGTGCTCTCTACCTAGCGGACATACAGGTGTGCGCCCTAATTCCCTGGTAAATGATAAATATCTCCTTGTCGTAAAACCAGCACTGCATATCAGGCCAACTTCTCACATTGGTGAGCAGCGGTTGGGATTTGAGCTTGCTGTTGTTTTACCACACGTATCCTAAGAATATCATTTGAAAGATCACAAGTACCAAGGTACATATAACTTAGCTTAGAATACTCTGAGTTCTACTGAACCAGCTGTTGTAGTTCAACAGGGCTTAGCACACCCTGACTACAACTCTTAGCAAGGGATCAGTAGGCAAACAAAAAAGCATGTCAGACAAAGGAGGGAACTCAGAGGCCCCCCTTATGTCAATTGACCCTCCACAGGTCATATCAAGATATGCAGCTCTTAGCTTCCAGGAGATGAGACAGATCTGTACATCCAGGAAGCTAAAACAGGGTTCTAACCCTACAATCCCATTTCTGATAGGTCTCTTAGAGACTTATGATGCAAGAAGGACTTCTAACACAGGCCCTTCTAATCCAGATGGGAACATGCCCCCCTTAGAGGGAACCCTTGGGGACCCTGACCTCAACCTCAATGGAACAGTTAGTGAAGGAGAGGAAGAGGATCAGGAGTTGTCAGGGGATGAGGTAGACAAAGGTCAGGTAGAAGTCAGTAGACTCACCAGGACCAACTTAAGCAGGCATGAAAATGGACTTGGGGGACCCCAGGCCCACTCTCAGACAGGCTTAACATTGGGAGTAGACGAGTTAGGTCTCTATCCAGAGGCTCTAACAGATCCATTCGAACCAATGGCTCTCATACCTCTTCTCACAGAGGGATGACATCCCCTCAGAGGAGAGAGCATGAAGCCAAGATGAGGGAAGTCAATCTGAGGATTGAAAGGGAAGAACTTGCCCTGGCCAAAGAGAGACTTGCCTTTGCTAGAGAGCAGAAATTGAGTGGGGCAGACCCCACTGGTGGCAGCAATCTCCCAAGAGAAAAGGAGTTTAGACACTAGACACCTGAGTAAGATAGTGCCTCCCTTTAAACAAGGGGATGACATCCACAAATGGATGACTGCTTTGGAGAGGGCCTGCACTGTCCAGTGCGTCCCCCAGAGACAGTGGGCAGCTATCTTGTGGCTCTCCTTTGAAGGCAAAGGTAGAGACAAGCTCCTCACTACTAGAGCTGAGGATGCTAACAATTACCAAGTCCTGAAGAATACACTGATTGATGGGTTTGGCTTAACAACTGAGCAGTACAGGTTGCTGTTCAGAGACACCCAGAAAATTCAATCTCAGGATTGGGCTGACTTTGTAGATTGTGCCACTAAGGCTTTGGAAGGCTGGTTGCTGGGCAGTAAGGTTACTGATTACACAGGGTTGTACAATCTGATCATGAGAGAACAGATTTTAAATAACTGTCAGAACCAGTTGTTGCATCAGCACCTTGTTGACTCGGATCTGACCTCTCCCCAAGAATTGGGAAAGAAGGTAGACAGATGGGTCAGAACAAGGGTCAAGCAGAACCAGGCTCAGAACCAGGGTGGTCAGAAGAAAGCAGACCAAAAGGGTAGTAACAAGAGTGAACAAAATGACCAGAAGTCTTCGACAGGTCCCCAACAAACCAAAGAGGGTGGGGGTCAGGCTTCACAGCAGAAAAAGAAGACTCAAGAAGGCCAGTCAAAAAGGTGGTGCCAATACTGTAAGCGTAAAACTCACTGGTTTATTGAGTGCTCCAAGAAAGGAGGGCAAACTCCTACCACTACAGCCCCTAAGGCAACTGCACCCCCTAGGACAGTCAGTAGTGGTAGTGCACCTCCCAAGGGATTATTTGGGTTAACCTTGGGATCTGAGGGGTATGACAACCTAGTTGGCACACTCACTCAGGCTGTCCTTGTCTGTACAGGGGATGTGGATATATTCCCTGATGCAAGTCCCAATACTTTGGGCAAATACAGGCAGACACCTTTTTATTAATGGAAAAATGGCTCAGGCCTACAGGGACACTTGTGCCAGTGTCACAATGGTGACACCTAACTTTGTGGACCCTGGACAGATCATGCTAGGTACAGACTACCTAGTGACCAATGCCAGCAATGTCACTACCCCCCATAGTATGGCAATTGCTGATTTCTCCTGGGGAGGGGTAAGTGGCCAAAAGAAAGTTGTGGTTAGTTCAGACCTCCCAGTTGAATGTTTGTTGGGCAATGATTTGGAAACATCACTATGGTCAGAAGTGGAGCAGAGGACTCACATGGAAATGTTAGGCTTGCCAGCACATGTCCTTGCTGTGACTAGGTCACAGGCCAAAAGATGCCTCACTGAACAGGTGCTGGATCCTGGGACAATGGACCAGACACCTTCCAAGAGAAGAGGCAGTAGGGTTAAGGCATTGCCTTCCCCCTTGCCCCAGGTTGTGGATCAAGTCTCAGAGGAGGCTGACCTCAAAGAACTGAGGGAAACTGAGCCTAAAGAACTTAAACCTGATCAGGTTGAGTTTCTGGGCTCAGGGAGACCCTCCAGGGAAGACCTGGGGAAGGCACAGTTAGACTGCCCTTCACTTGAACCCCTCAGACAGCAGGCTGCTGCTGAGGCTGCAGGGAACGCCACAGGTGCCCACAGGGTATACTGGAAAGATGGACTCCTGTACTCTGAGTCAAAAGACCCCAAGCCTGGTGCAACCAGGAGGCTGGTCATCCCCTTGTCTCAGAGAGGTTTCCTTCTTACCTTGGCCCATGAGATTCCTCTTGCAGGACACTTAGGCTAGAATAAGACTTGGGACAGACTTGTCTCACACTTTCACTGGCCTCACATGAATGAAGATACCAAGGAGTTTTGTCGCTCCTGTGTCACTTGCCAAGCCAGTGGTAAGTCAGGTGGCACAACAACCACCTGTGGTGGGGGTACCCTTTGAGAGAGTGGGGATTGACATTGTTGGTCCAATGGAACCCCAGACAGCATCAGGGCACAAGTTTAAACTGGTGGTGGTGGACAATGCCACCAGGTATCCTGAAAGTATTCCCCTTAGGACCACTACAGCACCTGTTGTGGCAAGAGCCCTAGTTGGAGTATTCTCCAGAGTGGGCTTCCCTAAGGAGGTTGTCTCTGACAGAGGTGCAAACTTCATGTCAGGATATCTGACTGCAATGTGGAAGAAATGTGGTGTCAACTACAAGTTCACCACACCCTATCATCCACAGTGCAATGGGCTTGTTGAAAGGTTCAACAGGACCCTCAAAGGGATGATTCATGGACTACCTGAAAAGCTCAGGCGAAGATGGGATGTCCTGATACCCTGCCTCTTGTTTGCTTACAGAGAGGTCCCACAGAAGGGGGTTGGCTACAGCCCTTTTGAACTTCTGTATGGGCATCCTGTAAGAGGACCCCTTTGTTTGGTGAAGGAAGGATGGGAGAGACCTCTCAAAAGCCTGCAACCAACATTGTGGACTATGTACTTGGTCTCCGCTCCAGGATGGCTGAGTACATGGAAAAGGCATCTAAAAACCTTGAGGCAAGCCAAGAACTCCAAAAAGCTTAGCATGACCAAAAGGCTGTCCTGACTGTGTACAAGCCTGGACAGAAGGTGTGGGTGTTGGAGCCAGTGGCCCCAGCAGCACTCAAAGACAAATGGTCTGGGCCCCACACAATCATTGAGCAAAAGGGAGAGGTCACCTACCTGGTGGACCTTGGAACTCCCAGGAGCCCCCTCAGGGTGCTCCATGTGAATAGGCTCAAGGCATATGTCGACAGGAAGGACATGAGCTTGCTCATGGCCAAAGATGAGGGACAGGAGGAGGAGAGTGACCCTCTCCCAGACCTGCTCACTCAGAACCCTGATGATGGGTCAGTAGATGGTGTTGTCTTTTGTGGCAGCCTCTCTGAGCATCAGCAAAAGGATTGAAAACAAGTTCTTCAATCCTTTAGACATATGTTCTCTCTGACACCCCGTCAGACCAATTGGTGTACCCATGAGGTTGACACTGGGGACAGTCTGCCAGTTAAGAGTAAAATCTACAGACAGCCTGATCATGTCAGAGACTGCATCAAGACAGAGGTGCAGAAAATGTTGGAGCTGGGAGTCATTGAGCCCTCAGATAGCCCTTGGGCTAGTCCAGTAGTTCTAGTGCCAAAGCCTCACACCCAGGGTGGTAAGAAAGAGATGAGGTTTTGCGTAGACTACAGAGGCCTCAATGCAGTCACTAAGACTGATGCCCACCCAATACCAAGGGCAGATGAACTTATAGATAGATTGGCGTCTGCCAACTACTTAAGCACATTTGACCTGACAGCTGGGTATTGGCAAATCAGGTTAGCTGAGGAGGCCAAGCCCAAAACAGCATTTTCTACCCCTGGTGGGCATTATCAATTTGTGGTAATGCCCTTTGGTTTGAAAAATGCACCTGCCACCTTCCAAAGGCTGGTGAATCAAGTTATCACTGGGCTGGATGACTTCTGTGCAGCATATCTTGATGATGTAGCTGTCTTTAGCCCCACCTGGGAGAATCACCTGGTCCACCTGAGGAAAGTGTTAGAGGCACTGCAGAAGGCATGTCTCACTATCAAGGCCACTAAGTGCCGGATAGGGCAGACACAGGTTGTATACCTGGGCCACCTTGTAGGTGTAGGCCAGGTTCAGCCATTGGAGAGCAAGATACAGGCCATCAAGGACTGGACTCCTCCAACCACCCAGACTCAGGTTCGAGCTTTCTTGGGCCTGACTGGTTATTACAGGAAATTTGTCAGAAATTATGGATCTATTGTGACTCCACTTAATGACCTGACAAACAAAAAGATGCCAAAGAAAGTTCAGTGGACAGCAAGCTGTCAAAAAGCATTCGATGACCTAAAGCAGGCCATGTGCACAGCACCTATCCTAAAGAGTCCAGACTACTCCAAAACATTCATTGTCCAAACAGATGCTTCTGAGTTGGGTGTGGGCACTCATTTCAAGATTCAGACCGACCATAAGCCCCTCTTGTGGCTAAATCAGATGAAGGGTGAAAACCCCAAACTACTTAGGTGGTCCATTTCCCTACAGGGGATGGATTTTACAGTGGAGCATAGACCTGGCACTGATCATGGCAATGCAGATGGGCTCTCCAGGTATTTCCACTTGGAGCAAGAAGACTCACCTGGTCAAGGTTAGTTTATTGTCCCAAAGTTTGGGGGGGGGGGGGTCATGTAGGAGAGTAGGGTCTGCAATCCTATGATCACCCCAGATTTTTGCTTTTTGCTTCACTGGTTTACGACTTCCCTGGCTGTGGGCCTGCTAATCAGACCCACAGCCTAGCTGTTCTCTCTCTAAATTGACATGTGTACCTTAGGTGCATTTACCAATTGGTACTGGGCCACCTTATCAGTCCCTGCAGCCAGGGCATAGGTGTACCCAGGGCCTACCAGGGACTGCAGCATGTATTATGCCACCCCTGGCTGGCCATCTAAATCTGACACAACTGGCTGCACGACAGCTGGGGCAAGGTGGTGTAATCACCCTTTGCTTTAGATATAGTATACCTATATCTAACCCTAAAATGGACACATGTATTCCTATCAGTCACTCCTATGGCAGGCCTTAACAATCCTGAAGGCAGAGTGCTTGAAATTATGTGAGATGGTGCTCTGGCATGAGCTGAGCCCGTTTGCAGCTTGCGGAACCAAGTCCTAATAGCTGTTCCATGATAACGCATACCATATACTCTTAAGTGCATTATAATCCTCGCGGTTATTTGCCAACTCTGGTATCGCTTTATCAAAACATGTCGAGTAAGGTGTCATACGAATTGGAATACTAACCCCTCGCCAATTCTGGCGACTGGGTTAGCATTCCACCCTTCTAGAGGGACACGACATGTATGTAACTGAGAACCCCGGTTAAAGCGAACTCGAGCCTCAGCATCACAAAATGGATGCTGCCACCACAGACACAAGTCTGACCTCCTGCTGCTGGGAGTCCTTCCAGCGAGGAGAGCTTGGACAAAGGGTTTCCTGTCAGGGGCGGTGCTAGCACCATCCCAGACAGGGTTTTGTGTATCCCAGGTAGGCAGGGCTGAGAGGAAGGTGACTGCAAGTGGCACCCCGGTACTCACTGTGCATATGCCGGCTTGAACCAGTTCCAGGGGCACACCAGCCCCTGAGCTGGGGAAAGTCCAGACAAGGGAGAGGGGTGTAACCACCCCCCTCCTGGTCCCACCCATGGGCAGGACCTAGTCGCGTGCCAGCCCCTTTCTTTAGTATAAAGGTAGGAGCGGGCCCCCTTCCCAAATTAGATAATTCTGAATCTTGACTACTTTCCACGAAAGAACTCTTGAACATTTCTGAAGACTCTCCCTTGTGACTAAGGAGTAGCCACCCTGCACCAGCGGGCACCATCTAAGCGCATGCGGTTTGCTGCAAGTCCATCCTCCGGATCAAGACTGCCCAGCTCGACGAGACCCGGATTCCCTGGCACCTCTGACCTCTACCTACATCATCAGCCCAGCTGAGATTCGTGGGTGTGATGGCTCGCTGACCCTGTTGCTGGGTAATAGAACTATAGCCTATGTGTCACACAGTTGTGATGTTGGTTGGTACTTTTCATAGCAATACAATCATTACTCCTGCTGCAAGAAGAACGGTGACACAGGCCCTCGTCAGCAGCAGATTGGACTACGGCAACGCACTCTACGCAGGAATCCCAGCCAAACACCTACGACGACTACAACGCATCCAAAACTCCTCCGCCCTACTGATCGTCAACGTCCCCCGACGCAGCCACATCACCCCCCACCTGAGGGACCTACACTGGCTCCCCGTCGACAAGAGGATCACCTTCAAGCTCCTCAACCACGCACACAAAGCACTCCACAATGCCGGACCAGCCTACCTTAACAGCAGACTCAGCTTCCACAGCCCACCTGCCAGCTCCGCCAGCCTCGCTGCTGTCTCCCGCATCCAACGAACGACCTCCGGGGGCAGATCCTTCTTCTACCTCGCCCCCAAGACCTGGAACACCCTCCCTACTCACAAACAGCAGACCCAAGATCTACTCACCTTCAGAAGACTCCTCAAGACCTGGCTCTTCGAGCAGTAGCAGCACTCCCTTCCCTCAGCGCCTTGAGATTCTCACGGGTAAGTAGCACGCGCTCTACAAGTACTCTGATTGATTGATTGCATATCCACTCTGGGTCCTCTATCTTGAACTTCCCCAAAGGAAGATGCTAAAGGATCAGAAACCTGGCAAAAAGAGAACCAAACCAGAACCACCTATTCCAGACTCTCCCATCCAAGGGAAATTGCACTCTGACACTAATATGGAGATAATGCATCAAAATATTGAGCGCCCTACATGCCCTTACTCAAAGCACGAAATCTATCTATCGTCCTCCCTCTATCTATCACACTCACTCACTCTATCGCATCACCACAGCATCACTCAGCACCACCACAGCATCACTCAAGGGCACCACAACATCACTATACGCTACCACAGCATCACTGAACACCACAGCATCACTCAGCGCCACCACAACATCGCTCAGCGCCACCACTGCATCAATCTGTGCAACCATTCAACAACAACTGGTTCAAATATGTTCTCTCAATGTTTCAAGCTGTATTACAAATGTCACAAAAATATGTTAATATTTCACTTCTGTTATTGGATTTTCGTCACAATAAAATACACTGAACATAATCTTCACAAAAGTTATTTACAAAAGCTGAAGCTATTGCCATTATAAATTACAATAGCTTTTATTTAAGAATTCATTCTTTCAAAAAAATAAAAGCCATTGTTATTTGTAATATCAATACATCTAAGTCACGTAAATACAACACTTATTACATTCCAAATGCTATACGTGTCACATTTGTGAAAATTAAAACTATTGGCATTGTAAATGACAAAGCTATTAATTTCGCTATTTTCAAACCAACACATAAATAACAAATGTGACATTTACAATACCAATAGCTCAAACTTTCCTAATGCAAGACCTATTGCATTGCAAATACTTGTTATTGTGTGTAAGTGAGCCCCACAGCATGCCTATTGAGTCCTAAGGCAGGGTGCAACATAATAAAAGAGTGAAACATGTTTAGAATGCTCTAGTGGCAAAAACATAAAATTGTCTTTTTGCTGCAAGAAAAATTGGCAGCCCTGCTGGCAAGTACAGTTACACACCGACATCTCAGCGTAACAACTTATGAATGGGTCTACCAAAGCTTGTACTTCAAGGAATCAAACATCTCGTTACATTAAGCCCGGCTTCATGCCAAAGTCAAAATTAACGTAACTTATTGCTACATGCAACTTTTAGAAACTTGCGTCTCGGTTGTCCAACCTTTCCAGTGGTCATTTACTGACTCTGGCAATGAGACAGCCTTCTGCCCACCTGGGGAGATGTGTAATAGCTCACAGGACAGGTGGCAATAGAAGCCCTCCATTGGAAGAGGTGTTACACTCTGACAAAGTTTTTCTTTAAAAAGTTTTCAAGTGTCAGATTGGTTGACTTTGCCAGTACTTGTTCGCAGTTGAGTAAAAAGTCTTGATTTATTGTTTCTTGCAAAATGTATTTCTCCAGAAACCTCTGGTGGATCTTTTTAGTTTTGATGTCCATAAATTCATGAAAATAAACTCTTTTTTTTCATAAATTGGTGTTGGACTTCTTGAGGGTCCATTTTCATTCTTCTATTGTATTGGTGCTGTTTACATGCTTTACACTTGTACCTTTCTGTAAGCCTGACTGCACAGAGCCACAGCACCCTGAGCCAAGGTTTAATCAATCAATCAGGGGGTTTATATAGTGTGCTACTCACCGTTAGGGTCTCAGGGCACTGGGAGGGGGGGGAGTAGGGGGGGGGGGTCTCCGTATCAGTCGAAGAGCCAAGTCTTGAGGTCCTTCCTGAACGTGTGCAGGGTCAGGGAACATCTGATGTTCACGGGGAGCTTGTTCCAGGTCTTTGCTGCGATGTAGGAGAAGGCTCTCCTGCCAGTTCTGTTTCTGTGGATGCGAGGGACCTCTTCGAGGGCGAGGTCACGGAGCGGACGTTCCTCTTGGGTACGTGGAAGGATATTCTCTCGTTGAGGTATTTGGGTCTGATGTTGTTGAGAGAATTGTAGGTGTGGGTGAGGAGTTTGAAGGTAACCTTCTTCTCGATGGGGAGCAAGTGGAGGCCTCGAAGGTGTTGGGTCATGTGTTCGTGATGCGGCGTTCTGGATGGTTTGGAGTTTGTGTAGAAGAGTTCTGTTGATTCCGGAGTAAAGGGTGGTTCCGTAGTCTAGTCTGCTGGTTATGAGTGCATGGGTGACGGACCTTCTGCAGTTGGGGTGGGGGGGGGGGAATCCATTTGAAGATCTTATAGAGGATGCAAAGGCAGTTGAAACCAGTGGAAGCAACAGCGTTTACCCAGTGGTTCATGGAGAGCGAGGAGTCCAGGGTGATGCCGAGGTTCCGAGCGTGATCTGTGGTGGTGGGAACGTTCCTGAGGGCAGAGGGCCACCAGGTGTGGTTGCAGGCAGCGGTGCAGGGTCCAAGGATGAGGATCTCTGTCTTCTCTGAGTTGAGCTTCAAGCAGCTGTCTTTCAACCATGCTGCCACGTTCTGCATTCCTTCCTGGAAGTGGAGTCTGGTGTCATCTGGATTCTTTGTAATTGACAGTATGAGCTGAGTGTCATCAGCGTAGGATAAGATGCTGAGCCCATGCTGCCTGACGATGGTGGTGAGGGGGCCTATGTACATGTTGAAGAGCGTGGGGCTGAGTGAAGATCCCTGGGGTACTCCGCAGTTAATATTCTTGGGTTCGAAGAGGAAGGGAGGGAGAGGGAGTCAAATCCTCTGGGTACTGTCGGAGAGGAAGGATAAAATCCAGTAGAGGGCGGTTTCTTGTATCCCTGCGTCGTGAAGTCTGGCTGCGAGCGTGCGATGTGAGACATGACGAAGGCTCCGGCGAGGTCTAGAAGCATGAGGGCCGTAGTATGTTCCTGGTCGAGTAGTATGCGGATGTTGTAAGTGGTGGCGAGGAGGGCGGTCTCTGTGCTGTGGTTGCTGCGGAATCCAGACTGGGAGGCGTCAAGGATGTAGTGCTCTTAGATGAAGGCGGTCAGCTGGGTATTTACAATTCTCTCAGTGACTTTGGCCACAAAGGGGAGGAAAGAGATGGGCCAGTAGTTTTTCAGGTCCGTTGGGTCAGCCGTTGGTTTCTTGAATGGGGTTTCTCCTCTGCCCGTTTCAGGTCGTCTGGGAAGATGCCGGATCTGGGAGAGGTGTTGTTGGTCCGACCTAGCTCGGGTGTGATGGCGGCAGTGGCCCTGTGGAATATGTGCGGTGGGCACGGGTCCATTGGCACTCCTGAGTGGTATTCTTCATGGTCGTGATGATGAGGTCGATGGTAGCGGGATCCCAGGTCGTGATGGTTGGCTTGGTGGTGTCCAGCGCTGGTTCACTGAAGTTGTCATAGAGGATCTTGATCTTCAGATGGTTGTGGGAGCTGAGCTTATCGCAGAGTTCCTGGGATGGTGTGACGTACGTGGCTTCGCTGGTGGGTTTTGTGAACTGCTGTATGACGTTGAACAGCTCCTTGCTGTTGGTCGCGTTTTTCTGGACTTTGTCTCTTATGAAGGTCCGTTTGGTGTCTCTTATGCGCTGGTGGTATTCCTTCAGGGCGCTCCTGTGGTTGTTCCACGCTTTGAGGTTTTCTGGGTTTGCCAGGTCTTCTCTAGGCGTCTGCAGGAGGATCTGGCTACTTGAAGCTCTGTGGTGAACCAGGAGGCCTTCAGAGGGAGTTGTTTGGCGGGGTGGCGGAGGGGTGTGAGCTTGTCGGCGCAGCAGATCCAGCGGTGGAATTCCATGGCAGCGGAGTTGGGGTAAGTTGTGGCGCTGGTTTAACAAATTAAACTTAACTGGTCCTAAAGAGGTTGGTAGCGTATTATACAGTGAAGTCACACAGCCACACCATATAATAAACCCCACTTCCTCACAGGGAGGATTATGCCTCAAAATGTTCCCTTAGTGAATAATACACTATGCAATTCAAAGTTCCATTTCAGACCTTTTGCTTCAGTGTAGTATGGAGTGTACTGGAAGTACAATTTGTACTGTACTCTCCCAAGTCATGGTCTTTTTCAAATTGTCTTATTAGTTCTGTGCGCAAGTTCATGTCACAAATAAACAATTTACATGCCTTAGACTGTTGAAAGTTACTAAGCCTTCTTTTAAATGAAAAATTACTACTTCTCTATTTTGTAATGTTCTCATTAAGTTCTGCTTATGCAGACCAACTTCACAAAATGGCAGCTGCATTTCATAAACTTAAGTGCCCATCACCTTTAGTCCAAGACCTCTTTAATCTAGAGCATCCTCAGTACTCACTTTGATTTATTTCTTTATTTTATGGATCTCTTTATTTGGTTTCCAAAATACAAGAAAAAGTATGAATGCTACAAGAGCACAAAGCTCTCCTTCAATGGCACATATGTAAGTTAACATAACAAACCCCATACAAACACTTCCCTCCCCTGAGCCCATAGAAGCTGAGCAACTGTAGTGTGGCACACCATGCTAATAGCAGTGTCATCCTAATAGAAATTCTCAGCGTGGGTGGTAGCGTCTGTGAGACGAAGTAAACCAAGGTATTTGGGGCAGTTGAGTTCCCAGAACTTTGTGGAGAGTGAGGCGATAGAAGGATTCCAGAACTCCTGGTATGAATCTCCTTGTGCAATGAGGGTCAGAGTTAGCTGCTCCATCCCAAGTATGTACCAGAGGCGGTGCAGCCATCCGTGATGTGCGGGAACAAGACCTGTGCCCCAATGTATCGAGATATTCTGTAGAGCTGCATCCATGGCTAGTCCAATATGTCATCCCCGGTGGGATTTGAGTGGGAAGGTGAGCATGTAGGGTTGCTCCAGAACCGTGTAAGCGGGGAATTGAGGCAACTGTGTGGGTAAATGGGTGTCCACGTCATCCAGACTTGTTGTCCAATAAGCGGTAAGTTTGAGTGGTCCCACAGTAAGTGTAGTAGGGTCCCAGGTGATCCGCAGCTCTACCTGCAGCCAGCGCTGCGCGTGCGATTACCTTTATGCAGGCATACCGGCCTAAGGTACCAATAGGTGGGGATTTTGGTGGCAGTTTCAATGCTGGCCGTGTTTCACGTGCGGTAGTACACCCAAGCCCAATCCTGCTGTGCCAGCTCTCGCCCAAGTTCTAGTTTCCAGTGCTTTTGACCTGCCGATTGAACCTGCACAGGACACCGGCGTAAGAGGCCATACAGTTCAGTTACTAGGTGTCTATCCGACGTCTTTGTTACCAACCACTTTCCAAAAGCGATGAGAGAAGCTATGATTTTTGTTTACAATAAATGTGATGAATTATATTCACCTGGTGCTTGTTGCACAAATCACTTTGATTTATTTCTGTATTTTATGGTTCAAATCTCTTTATTTGGTTTTCAAAATACAAGAAAAAGTAGGAATGCTACGAGTACACCACGCTCGTTCTTAATGGCACATATGTAAGTTAACATAACAAACCCCATGCAAACACTCCCCTCCCCTGAGCCCGCAGAAGCTGACAAACTGTAGTGTGGCACACCATGCTAATAGCAGTGTCATCCTAAATCGAATTTTCAGATACCACTGAACTTCTTTTTAAATAGAATGGGCTCGATTCACAAATTATTTGTAGACCTGAACCCATGCGAGGGTGAAAAGCGTGTAGATATACAAATTGTAGAAATTCCTAAAAAAGTTAACTCTGGAGTAAACATTTCCTCTAAACTTCACTACGTTTTGAGGATGGTGGTTTCTTCCAATCCACTTCTGAGAAATATCTGCTAGCTGAGCAAGAGGGAAGGAGATGTGGACAGGTTTGTGAATAACCTTCCAAGATTACTTTACAGAGCTCACCAGTTGTTCCACGTCGGGTGTGAACAACCCCTGCGCTCATAGAGTCGGTGTCTGGTACTTGTAATCCTACTTTTCCCATTCTCTTTGGTTACAAGACACAGAACAAAAAGAACGAATTAACTGAGTCCTGTCTCTGGCACAATCCTACATATCTGGATATATAAATGTATTCACTCAGTAAAGTAGGTCAACCAAAACAGTCAGTCAGCCAGCCGTCGGCAAAAGAAGCACAGGGGGTAAGTGTTCCTGCTACAAAAAAAAAACATCTGCCTTCAACACCAGGAAAGGCCAATACTGCATATGGAAATCTATTGCAATAACTGCATTACATACCATAAACACATGGTTTACGCTGGAAAAAATGGCTATGTTCCAAAATTAAAAAGCCGCAAGAAAAATAATATCTAGGCGTGAAGATGACTGTCCAAAATACATGACACGTGCCTGTGATGTTTAAGGAACAATGCAGAAAAAAAGTGTTCTTAGCATTGTGTGCATCACATAACATGTGATTACTTTCTCTGGTTTGTATTTTGCCTAAAATCTTTATTCCCAGCATACCTCAGCATAAAGAGGCCTCTTGATACTGCCAATACCAGTAGTATTTTTTGAAATATCTAAATTCCCAAAAGAAAACAAGCGCGTGGCCATGTATCTGGAAAGCGTGGAGCCGACCTCTGACCCTTTTTACGTCGGGGACGGACCCTAGGCCTAGCAGTACTCTGGAAGCACTGTCCGATGGTAGTTAAAGCACGGGAAGGGTACGCAGCGCAACTGAGTGTTACCAAAAGGGAAGAGCACAGAGAGTAGCGCTATGAGGACAGTGGGCACACTTCTCTTAGGTACACATTTGAGGGGCACGTGGTCTGTGATGGAATTAGTTGGTATGGAGGATGGACAGACCAAGGACGTGGATAAGGCCCGCCCCCCTCCCCCACCCATTCTGAACCCCTAGCACCCGCTCCCCCCTCCGCCGTGCCTCTCAGCCCAGGCGGCTGCAGCGTGCGCTGCTGTGGCATCGTCGGTGGGCAGTCTGCATTCTTACCTCAGCCACACCCAAGTGTTTAGCGGGTCTTTAAAAGACCATTTACATGCCTTTTGTGAACTGGAGTTTTTGCACAGGGTCCAGTACCCCCTGGGTCCCCACTCTGCCTATTCCTTACATATGTATTTTATTTTTGCTGCCACAGTGGGAGAATGCATTTAGTGAAAAGGCATCTCGGGGAGTAGGGAATCCTCCTTTCCCCAAAAAAAATACCAGCTATTTGTTGTTTAAAGAGTCTGCAAAGGCCTCACTTTGACACTAAATAGGGTTGCTAAAACGGTATGTATTCATTTGCAACATGCCTTTTCCGTATTAATCAAGTGTCATTGATGCAGCCCAGGAGCTTTCTATTTATATTTTCAGTTTGAAGTACGCACAGATAAGTGCTAAGAATACCGGCTTTAGGTGATTTTTGTCTAGTGGCAGTTTCGGCTCATCATAAAGTAGCACGAAGGGTTAATGTGCCAACTCAAAGAACGCGTACCATGCAGATCACGGAACTGAATGTAAGTGAACTAGGAGTAGCACTATAAAAAAAATGCAATATACGTCAGCGAGAGGCTACGGAGAGACGAGGTGCACTGTTTAAGAGCGGGAGTGAGAGACTTCATGGCGGAGAGGGTCTAGGTTATGGGGATGGAGAGCGCCAAAAAGACTATCGTAAGGGCTGCCACCAGCGCTCGAGCCGGCCCTGGCTAGGAGTCTTAAACTCCCCACCCCCTCCGAAGTTCGGGTCTAGACTAGTTGCGCCCCTGGCTGAATGCAAGGTCGCACTAGGCTAGCGGGCACTGCTTCTCGCAACATCTTCGTAGTGTAATGGTTCCTACGTTCTATTGACTGCAACGGGCTAAAAGACTGATTCTACAACACCATGACATGGAGGTGGTGTTTCATCTCGGAGTGGATGACATTTAGATAAATTTGGCTAGATCTTCTATAAGGCGAAGGTAAGCCAGCAGCACTAGGGCGCCACCTAGTGCCCATGCCAAAAACTCAAAAGCGCTTCATTGCCGCACATAGGGATATAGTAAGCGCTATATAAATGTTGCAACACGATACAATGAAATAAGGTGCACATAACAACAATGATAAATGCGCTTTACAACAGCCATACACCTTGAGTAACATGCTGTAAAAACAGGTGCGAGCTTCAGGATGGAGTCAAAGGATATTGAGGTGGACCTCGCACCTGTTTTTCAGAGTTGACAGTGTGTTTTGTTCTTTTCCAACCCTTCTTCAAAAGGTGTTGTCCATTTTTTGTTTAAGGGAGAGCCTTAGGATCCATTGTATTAATAAACAAATAGGTGGCTGTGCTTATGATTACTATCTCCAGTTTTCCATTAAGGCTGACTTTTTTTATTTCCATCTAAACACACACAGAAAAAAACATGTTTATTTAGCTGCATTTATTTATAAACATTGAAAAAAACAGGAAGATTAAGTTCATTATCTTTGGTAACAGTCTTTCTGGCGGATGCTCTACCTGCAGATTTTTCATCTTGTGAATACGTCCAGGCACCAGACTGGATCCGGAAAATTTTCTCAGCAATTCCTCATCTGTGGTAGGTGGTGCGAGCTGCTCCGCATCAGGTTTGTACCGCAATCGATGTGACGTGGGGGCTGCTACATTGCAGCCTCTTCTGTGTGCTGTCATCATTTTCTTTCTAAACTCTGTCCGGACCATCTGATGCAGAGCCCTTTAAATCAGATTGTGCCAGTGTGCAGAACTCTCGATTAGCATCTTATTAGTATGGACCACATGAGCCCATTCCACAGGCCGGGGAGGAAGGTAGGTCAGTGAGGAATATGGAATTAGATAGAGAATCCACCAGAAAGAGCATTACCAAAGGTAAGTAACTTCTTCTGGTGATGGATACTTCTATCTCAGATTCCACACCTCGTGAATAGATGACAAAGCAGTACTTCCCCATGTGGTGGGGCTGTGAAATGGCTCAGATCAGAAAATCCTGCAGGATAGGCCGGCAAGATGCTCCCCTCGTCTGCCTTGGGTATCCATGCTGCCACAGCAGATCATCCCGATGGGGAAGCCAGATCGGAGGACAGATGCTCATGGCCAGAAGCTCCGTGTACCTCACGCTCATTGCCAGCGCCAGGATGACTTAGGCCATGTTGCTCCTGATCTTCAGAACTTTGGGCAGGTGAGTCAGAGACTGGAAGGCATACAAGAGTCCAAGCCAAGGGAAAGGTGTCTCCAAGCAAGCGCTGCCATGGGAACTCCAATGTGCAAAAGCTTGCACACTGCGTGGCAACAAGATTGAGCCAGGTTTCCCCTCATTGCTGGAATATGCCCTGTAGCACCTGTGTGTGCAGCCACCATTTATGATATGCTGGGAAAAATCCACTGAGTTTGTCTCCCCAGGCATTTAAAGATCCTGCCAGGTACTGCACACTTAGGGTGATGCCTTGATGATTCAACTACTTCCAGAGGAGCAGAGCCTCTTGGCATATGACACACGACTCCACTCTGTAGTGTTTTTTGCAGTACTACATGGTGGTAGTATTATCTGTTCTTTATTATTATCAAAAGAAGGAGTCTTGGGCTATTACTGCTCAATCCGAGCAGAAGGTCCCCACACTACGTGCCCAAATTACACGAAATGCCAAAAGTTGTCGTGTTGTTCCTAGTGACAAAGAAAGAGATTAGTGTAGTCTGTAATGCAAGTGGATTAGAACAGGGTAACCTAGTGGTCGCCCTGGGAATCCATTTTGTTGGATTTAATGCCCTCACACACCCTTTCAGGTGTCATGCTTCATCATTTGGGCCTGCTCCTCGTTGGGTCGGCGGTGCAATACCCAACGGGCAACACCTCATAGAGGGGCTCTTTGGCGGAGATCTTTTTCCAACTGCCGTATAGATAAAGTGCGGGTATGGGGCCAGGATTCAGGGTAGACGTTAGTGTGTGAAGTAAAATAAAGCTAGTAGTACCAGAGTCAATTTTATTCAGGAGGGCTACTGCTTTAGTTAAAAGGGGTGTTCCTAGAGGAGAGTAGTGGAAAGTGATGTTTCCTACTCTCTTCTGGAGGATGTTAAAGTCCGGTCAACATGTTTCTCGCTACTCTACAATTTGCTGAGCGATTCTTCAGGAACAAGGGGACTAGTGAAAAAGTGTCTGAGAGTATATGTAACTGTCTACACTATTGCTACTTGGTATGGTGTATGTATGCTCGTTAGGCTACCATCCTAGTGAAAGAACAGGTGAATATTACCCTTCTTCAAGTTGCGATTGTTAATACTAAGCATGGGCGGAAAATCCGTTTCGCTCGCGGATTTTGCGGATTTTCGGTAAATTCGCAATCCGCGAGATTCGCGAATCTCCCGCAAAATCCGCAAATCCGCGAGCAGCGGATTTTATGGCTTGCTCGCACTGTTCGCGTGAGTTCGCGGCTTCCCAGTACAACTTCGCGCCCCGCGAATAAGCGCTAAATTGCAGAAATACGATCTTAGCAAAACTGAAACTACTTACCAGGTTCAAAAGTTCAGGCTCATCATTAGTAGCCATTTCCTGTAGTGCTTCCTGAGGGGCCCCTCCAGAGTTCAGTTGCCTACTTGCAACTATTATGTGACCCAGCTCTGAACCTCAGAATAGTTACACATATGCCACAAAGGTCCTGAATTACAGCTAAGGGAGACAAGCAGGAGCCAGGCTGGAAGTTCAAATCCATTAATCAGCCCCTAATTCATTATTGTCAGTTGGGGCAGGGCAGGTGTTGTAACTAATTTCGCAACAATGAAAGCACTTAGCAAGTGCAAAAGATCACTAATCAGGAAGCACTAAGGAAGCAGGTGCCAGCTAAAAAAATATTCTGTGACACATTAATCAGCCCCAAATTAATTCAGGTCACTTGAGGCAGGGAAGGTGTGCTTTGCTTTGCCACAATAATGTACACTGACTGGACAACCAGAGGGTGCTGTGATGAAACAGAGGGTGGCATGGGTGGGCCAGAGGGTGGCATGAGTAGTCAGAGAGTGGCAGTGGTGACAGAGAGTGGCAGTGATGAAGAAGAGTGTCCCAAACAGGCTGGACACGTAGAAACAACAAGTTCGCAAAACTTGCGACCCGACAGGTAAGTTCGCGTTTTGCGAAATTGTACAAAACCCTCGCGAACTGGCAGAAACACGCGCGAACACAAAAAAAAGAATCCGCAAATTCGCGAGAATTCGCGGATTTTGCGAATTGCGAGTTCGCAAATCCGCAAAATTCGCGAACGCGAGATTTGCAAAATTCGCCCATGCTTAGTTAATACCTGTTGGAGGCAAAAGATGGGGAGGGGTAAAACAACATCGCAAACAAATATTACCACATTGCATTACTGACTGTGATACTTGCGTGAAACGCATGCTGTGATTCATGCGTTTCAAAGTGACATAAGTATAACAAGCACTCTCATCAGTGGGGTTTTGTGGGAGTGATATGTGAAGATAAAACCATGTGTTTTAAAAAAAGAGAAAAAGAAGAAAATACCAACTTGGTATTATTGCACACAGTTACTCATAACTCACCTAAAGTTAAAAACAATCAGACAACAACAGTGTCCAGCAGGTAAAGCTTCAGGAGATGTTCCAACATGACGCTATGTAGAGGGAAAGATCTCAGTGGTGTGTACAAAGTAATGGGTACATTGACATTTTATTCCAGTGTTAAGAGACCCACAAGTGAATACAAACTCCACTAGGTAGCATTCAAAAGTTGGTATATTGTTGTATTTAAACTTATGTGCCTCACTTACTAGGTTCAAAAACTGGGATACAAGTTGTAAGGTCATATTGGGACTATGTCTATTATCATATTTTACTATTTCTAGACCCCTTTGTGTGTCTAGATAATATTGCCACAGGATATTATCAAGCATATGTACTCAAAGTAAATTCTAATAGTAGGTTATGCATGTGTGTCTAGATAATATAGCCACAGGATATTATTAAGCATATGTACTCAAAGTAACTTCTAAAAGTAGGTTATGCATGTGGTGCACCTTTATTAAAAACCCATTCATATAATCCACTGGAAGAGACAGAAGTTTCTTAATCGTACCCATGTCAGTTACTGTTTTCCGTTGGGCAGCCGAGTGTTTAAATCCCAGGTCAGAGGCTCATATTAAGACGTCCAATCAGTCTTTTCCAGAGCAGTGGCCATAACACCTAGGGAGGCCCTCTGAGGGATGTTGGTGTAGAGGGCCTCGACGTCTAGGGTTATGAGGAAATCAATAGATCTGGCCTCACTGTAGTCCTGTAAAAGGCGTAGTAGATCTGTGGTGTCCTGTATATAGGAAGGTATTTGTTTCTCCAGTGGCTGTAAGAAATGGTCACAGAATTTAGAAAGCGGATCCAGTACTGAGTCAATCCCTGACACTATAGGGCGACCTGGAACTGGAGTAACCCCTTTATGTATTTTAGGTAGCGTATAAAAATACGGGACCTTAGGGTTCTTTTTGACAAGAAACTCTGCCTCCTTTTTACTGAGCCAGCCCTGGCATTCTGCTGACTCCACCATGCTCACAATAGATATTGTGAGGCGTTCTGTTGGATTTTGGTTCATAACCTTGTAGTATTTCGTGTCATTGAGTTGTCTTTGGCACTCGTTATCATAATCTACAGTGTCCATTATCACAGTGGCGCCACCCTTGTCTGCCTGTTTAATTGTTAGCAGTGGGTTGTTGGATAAAGCGTCGAGAATTGATCTTTCTTCTCTAGACATATTGCTGTATGTCGTGGTATGTGTCAAATTGTTAATATCTCTCAAAACTGCTTGTTCATAGGTGAGAACTTCACTAGGTACCATGCCGCTATGAGGTGTAAAAGTAGAGGCATTGTGTAACCCGGAGTCCTCAGAGGGTTCGTGGGGTTTTTCATCAAAGAAGGCGTGAAGTCTTATCTTTCTGAAGAATTTTTGTAACTCCACTGTTTGGAGAAAATCGTCAATTTTTGGTGTGGGGACGAAACCTAGTCCTTATTGGAGGACCTTCTCTTGTTCATCGGTTAACTGGTGTGAAGAGCGGTTTACTACGAGAATATCCTGTGGCTATATTATCTAGACACACATGCATAACCTACTATTAGAATTTACTTTGAGTACAATGCTTGATAATATCCTGTGGCAATATTATCTAGACACACAAAGGGGTCTAGAAATAGTAAAATATGATAATAGACATAGTCCCAATATGACCTTACAACTTGTATCCCAGTTTTTGAACCTAGTAAGTGAGGCACATAAGTTTAAATACAACAATATACCAACTTTTGAATGCTACCTAGTGGAGTTTGTATTCACTTGTGGGTCTCTTGACTCTGGAATAAAATGTCAATGTACCCATTACTTTGTACACACCACTGAGATCTTTCCCTCTACATAGCGTCATGGTGGAACATCTCCTGAAGCTTTACCTGCTGGACACTGTTGTTGTCTGATTGTTTTTAACTTTAGGTGAGTTATGAGTAACTGTGTGCAATAATACCAAGTTGGTATTTTCTTCTTTTTCTCTTTTTTTAAAACACATGGTTTTATCTTCACATATCACTCCCACGAAACCCCACTGATGAGAGTGCTTGTTATACTTGTGTCACTTTGACACGCATGAATCACAGCATGCGTTTCACGCAAGTATCACAGTCAGTAATGCAATGTGGTAATATTTGTTTGCGATGTTGTTTTACCCCTCCCCATCTTTTGCCTCCAACAGGTATTAACAATCGCAACTTGAAGAAGGGTAATATTCACCTGTTCTTTCACTAGGATGGTAGCCTAACGAGCATACATACACCATACCAAGTAGCAATAGTGTAGACAGTTACATATACTCTCAGACACCTTTTCACTAGTCCCCTTGGTCCTGAAGAATCGCTCAGCAAATTGTAGAGTAGCGAGAAACATGTTGACCGGACTTTAACATCCTCCAGAAGAGAGTAGGAAACATCACTTTCCACTACTCTCCTCTAGGAACCCCCCTTTTAACTAAAGCAGTAGCCCTCCTGAATAAAATTGACTCTGGTACTACTAGCTTTATTTTACTTCACACACTAACGTCTACCCTGAATCCTGGCCCCATACCCGCACTTCATCTATACGGCAGTTGGAAAAAGATCTCCGCCAAAGAGCCCCTCTATGAGGTGTTGCCCGTTGGGTATTGCACCGCCGACCCAACGAGGAGCAGGCCCAAATGATGAAGCATGACACCTGAAAGGGTGTGTGAGGGCATTAAATCCAACAAAATGGATTCCCAGGGCGACCACTAGGTTACCCTGTTCTAATCCACTTGCATTACAGACTACACTAATCTCTTTCTTTGTCACTAGGAACAACACGACAACTTTTGCATTTCGTGTAATTTGGGCACGTCGTGTGTGGACCTTCTGCTCGGATTGAGCAGTAATAGCCCAAGACTCCTTCTTTTGATAATAATTCTCTGCACGGCTCACACCCGTAGGAGTATCTCCCTTGGCGGGTAAGATTAGCTCTGTCCCCCTACCTATTCCCCTGGCCCAGCCACAAATAGCCTGACCAGGATTTCCAAAACAACATTCCATCCCAGTCCGTACCTATTCAAAATGGAAGGCCAAGGACTAAGTTTTGGTGAGGATGATGCCGCAGCCATCCTCAGTACTCCCTCTATTTTAAACATGGATAACGACATAGCAACGGGTAGCAACACAGCTGACTGGAAAACACTCTCTGATCTCAAAAGAGAGTGGATAAGGATCAGCCTACATGGCGCCTTAATGGCGGAATACTTCAAGGCCAAAATCGCTCCAAACGGACTGATTGTTAAAAATTTCCCCAGGATATTCTGGGAAGATGGGCAATTTAAGGTTGAGTGGTCCCAGATATCCCGGAAGTGTACACATGACTTATTATCTTGATTGTCAACACTTCAAAATGTTTGGCAGATGCCCTGCTGGAGAAAATCCAGGCATTAGAAACAACATTGAAAAATGCAGGAAACAACCCAGGGTTTAAAACAAAGTTGGCAGAAATTAATAAAGAAATTAGTGAACATAAAGACTACTTGATGAAACAAAAAGTCAACAAGCTACAAAAAGATATTGACCGTTTTGATAAGGAAAAAGTATATCCATACCTCAAAAAAGATTACACCCCCCAAGGTGGAGGTTACCTCTCTGATTCAAGTGACAACTCGTCAAGAAGAGGGTCCTATAGCGACAGTAATTCCAGTGGGGATGAATGGCAGACACACCCACGAAGGGGCGGAAGAGGTGGGAGAAGGGGTCAATACACATATCCCCCTCCACAATTACCATTCCCGGGACATCCAATGTGGCAATATCCACAGTTCCCACAGGCCATGCCACAGTTTGGACCACAATACCCCCCTCAATTTGCCCCCCAGGGTAACCGCCTTTTTTAGCCCGAGGTTGGGGCAGAGGGCGAGGGCGAAAGAGAGGGAATGCAACCGACAAACGGGTGCAATGGGAGGACACAACACCTCAAGGGATGGACACCCGGAGCAAGACGAGCAAAAAATGAGTCTCGTAGTAAACCTCTCTTCACACCAGTTAACCGATGAACAAGAGAAGGTCCTCCAGAAAGGACTAGGTTTCGTCCCCACACCAAAAATTGACGATTTTCTCCAAACAGTGGAGTTACAAAAATTCTTCAGAAAGATAAGACTTCACGCCTTCTTTGATGAAAAACCCCACGAACCCTCTGAGGACTCCGGGTTGCACAATGCCTCTACTTTTACACCTCATAGCGGCATGGTACCTAGTGAAGTTCTCACCTATGAACAAGCAGTCTTGAGAGATATTAACAATTTGACACATACCACGACATACAGCAATATGTCTAGAGAAGAAAGATCAATTCTCGACGCTTTATCTAACAACCCACTGCTAACAATTAAACAGGCAGACAAGGGTGGCGCCACTGTGATAATGGACACTGTAGATTATGATAACGAGTGCCAAAGACAACTCAATGACACGAAATACTACAAGGTTATGAACCAAAATCCAACAGAACGCCTCACAATATCTATTGTGAGCATGGTGGAGTCAGCAGAATGCCAGGGCTGGCTCAGTAAAAAGGAGGCAGAGTTTCTTGTAAAAAAGAACCCTAAGGTCCCGCATTTTTATACGCTACCTAAAATACATAAAGGGGTTACTCCAGTTCCAGGTCGCCCTATAGTGTCAGGGATTGACTCAGTACTGGATCCGCTTTCTAAATTCTGTGACCATTTCTTACAGCCACTGGTGAAACAAATACCTTCCTATATACAGGACACCACAGATCTACTACGCCTTTTACAGGACTACAGTGAGGCCAGATCTATTGATTTCCTCATCACCCTAGACGTCGAGGCCCTCTACACCAACATCCCTCTGAGGGCCTCCCTAGGTGTTATGGCCACTGCTCTGGAAAAGACTGATTGGACGTCTTAATATGAGCCTCTGACCTGGGATTTAAACACTCGGCTGCCCAACGGAAAACAGTAACTGACATGGGTACGATTAAGAAACTTCTGTCTCTTCCAGTGGATTATATGAATGGGTTTTTAATAAAGGTGCACCACATGCATAACCTACTTTTAGAAGTTACTTTGAGTACATATGCTTAATAATATCCTGTGGCTATATTATCTAGATACACATGCATAACCTACTATTAGAATTTACTTTGAGTACATATGCTTGATAATATCCTGTGGCAATATTATCTAGACACACAAAGGGGTCTAGAAATAGTAAAATATGATAATAGACATAGTCCCAATATGACCTTACAACTTGTATCCCAGTTTTTGAACCTAGTAAGTGAGGCACATAAGTTTAAATACAACAATATACCAACTTTTGAATGCTACCTAGTGGAGTTTGTATTCACTTGTGGGTCTCTTAACACTGGAATAAAATGTCAATGTACCCATTACTTTGTACACACCACTGAGATCTTTCCCTCTACATAGCGTCATGTTGGAACATCTCCTGAAGCTTTACCTGCTGGACACTGTTGTTGTCTGATTGTTTTTAACTTTAGGTGAGTTATGAGTAACTGTGTGCAATAATACCAAGTTGGTATTTTCTTCTTTTTCTCTTTTTTTAAAACACATGGTTTTATCTTCACATATCACTCCCACGAAACCCCACTGATGAGAGTGCTTGTTATACTTGTGTCACTTTAACACGCATGAATCACAGCATGCGTTTCACGCAAGTATCACAGTCAGTAATGCAATGTGGTAATATTTGTTTGCGATGTTGTTTTACCCCTCCCCATCTTTTGCCTCCAACAGCTATTAACAATCGCAACTTGAAGAAGGGTAATATTCACCTGTTCTTTCACTAGGATGGTAGCCTAACGAGCATACATACACCATACCAAGTAGCAATAGTGTAGACAGTTACATATACTCTCAGACACCTTTTCACTAGTCCCCTTGGTCCTGAAGAATCGCTCAGCAAATTGTAGAGTAGCGAGAAACATGTTGACCGGACTTTAACATCCTCCAGAAGAGAGTAGGAAACATCACTTTCCACTACTCTCCTCTAGGAACCCCCCTTTTAACTAAAGCAGTAGCCCTCCTGAATAAAATTGCCTCTGGTACTACTAGCTTTATTTTACTTCACACACTAACGTCTACCCTGAATCCCGGCCCCATACCCGCACTTCATCTATACGGCAGTTGGAAAAAGATCTCCGCCAAAGAGCCCCTCTATGAGGTGTTGCCCGTTGGGTATTGCACCGCCGACCCACCGAGGAGCAGGCCCAAATGATGAAGCATGACACCTGAAAGGGTGTGTGAGGGCATTAAATCCAACAAAATGGATTCCCAGGGCGACCACTAGGTTACCCTGTTCTAATCCACTTGCATTACAGACTACACTAATCTCTTTCTTTGTCACTAGGAACAACACGACAACTTTTGCATTTAGTATTATCTGTTCCCCCTTGATGGATGAGAGGAACGCTTATAGTGCCACGAGAACTGCTGGTAAATTTAACAAGTAGCTGTAGAAAAAACTTCTGCTGGATAACACAGTCCTCTGATCTTCCCCTCTCCCAGATGACCTCACCAAGATGTATCAGTCATGACCATTAACTCTAGGTAGGGGAGGGGATGAGGTCTGCCACCTGTCCATTTACAGTCTAGCAGCCAGTACAGATCTTTCACAGTCTCCTCTGACACCTGGATAGTATCCGAAACGTTCAATTGGCGCCGAGCTCACTAAGACTTCAGATCCCACTGCAGAGCCTGCATGTTTCACCTGGTGTGCTAAACAAGCAGGATGCAAGAGGCCAAGAAGCCCTAAAGCCTCTCTCACTGAAATGTAGGTCAAAAGTAGAAACATCTGGATCATAGCTCCAATGTCCTTGATTTGTTGGGTCAGGATGGCTCAAGGAGTCACGTGTGACTTTGGTGCATTGATTGAAAACCCAACAATGTCAAAAGGTTGCCCATTATCTGGAGATGGTTTACAACTGTTTGAGGTGAGCCCACCTTCAGCAGCCAGTCGCTGAGGGATGGGAAGACCTGTATTCCCATTAACCAAAGGTGGTCAGGGGCCACCACCATCACTTTCGTGAGTTCTCGAGATGCACTGGTAAGGCCGAATGGGAGCACTGGGAACTGAAAGTGCTCGTGGCCTATCTGAAACTGGAGGTGTCACACTTGTGTGACTGCAAGCCAGGAAAGTGGTACTAGGCATCCTGCAGATCCAATGCCATCATCCATTCTCCTCAACCCAGAGCAGACAATACTTGGGCCAGGGTGAGCGTTTTGAACCTGTCCTTCTGGAGGAAAAAGTTTAGCGGATGAAGATCAAGGATAGGTAGGAGGCCTCCATCCTTCTTCGGAACCAAAACGTGATAGGAATAGCAACCAGTCCCGCCTTCTAATGTTGGCACCATCTCTATGGCTCCCCTGGCAAAGAGATTTTGAAAATGTCATTGAATTATTGACAAGTGGTTCAGCCATGAGGGGTTGTGGTGTAGGAGGCATGTTGGGAGGGTTGGGCAGAAAAGCGAGTGAGTAACATCCTCAACAATTTGGAGTACCCACTGGTCCAATGTAATGTTCATCAACATGGGGAGGTCAAATGCGATAAGACATTCCACTGGGCGATCATGCACAACTGAGGGTATCTTAAAGCAGTTTTATGGTGGCTGCAGAAGTGGGGGTGGGTAGCAGGGGATTGGGTAGCTTGTTACCCCTGGAGGCCTGGATTCTGACTGCCAGAACCCTGACCTCTGCCTCGAAAGGCATGAGAGGCATGCTGCTGTGGAGGCAAGATCTGATACTGCTGTTGCAGGAATACCCTAAAGTGGCATAATAGTTGGGGATGCTGCTGTACAGGCAATGCCAATCCAAGGGATCGTGTTGTTGTCTTGCTTTACTTAAAGCATTCCAGGGCTGAGTCCACTTTGTCTCCAAAGAGATGTGTGCCATCATCAAATGGCATGTCCACAAGGGACTATTCAACATCACTCAAAAAGCCTGCTGAGCGAATCCAAGCATGGTGCAAATGCACCACAGCAGCTGCAACTGAGACCACCTTGTCTCCAAAGAGATGTGTGCCATCAATTGGCATGTCCATAAGGGACTATTCGACATCACTCAAAAAGCCTGCTGAGCGAATCCAAGCATGGTGCAAATGCACCACAGCAGCTGCAACTGAGACCACCTTGCCTCCAAAGAGATGTGTGCCATCAATTGGCATGTCCATAAGGGACTATTCGACATCACTCAAAAAGCCTGCTGAGCGAATCCAAGCATGGTGCAAATGCACCACAGCAGCTGCAACTGAGACCACCTTGTCTCCAAAGAGATGTGTGCCATCAATTGGCATGCCCATAAGGGACTATTCGACATCACTCAAAAAGCCTGCTAAGCGAATCCAAGCATGGTGCAAATGCACCACAGCAGCTGCAACTGAGACCACCTTGTCTCCAAAGAGATGTGTGCCATCAATTGGCATGCCCATAAGGGACTATTCGACATCACTCAAAAAGCCTGCTGAGCGAATCCAAGCATGGTGCAAATGCACCACAGCAGCTGCAACTGAGACCACCTTGTCTCCAAAGAGATGTGTGCCATCAATTGGCATGTCCATAAGGGACTATTCGACATCACTCAAAAAGCCTGCTGAGTAGAATAGAATAGAATATCTTTATTCGATTGTTTGCAAGTAACAATCATAAAAGAGCATTTCATACAAGTTAATCCATACAGTAATAATAAAATGGGGAGAGTAGTATTACAACAAGACATTCACAAGCATATACACAATAATATGGTTAAAAAGAATAAAATACATTAGAGGTGGGAGTACAATCAGCAGCAGAGTTAGTTACCCTTCCATGCTTTTTCTATGTTTAACTGCGAGTTTTAAGAAACTACATACAAACATGGTACATTCACTATTTAGCATTTGAAGGTGACACAGTGCAGGTCTGAATTGTACAAAATTCAGGTGCTTAAGTAAAGGTTTTAAAAATAGATTACGGGGGAGTGTATAAAACTGACAGAAAAATAAAAAGTGTGCCAGATCTTGCGGAGACTTATTGTCGCAGCCGCAAGCTGGCAACACTTGTCCTCTATGCGCTCCACTTGGTACAGCTAATAAAAAATGGAACATGTTAAATCGGAACCTTGTTAATAAAAAACGGTCATAACCGGACATGGGCCAGGACAGGTAGGGTTCCATATATAAACAGGTTTTGGTTAAGGCATACTGTCTCACACTGCTTTTCTTGTATTCATTTTCCTCCCGTGTCATGCACCTGGACAGCATAAAAGTGTTCCTAACAAAGGTTACATCAGTTTTGGTTATTGTTTCGGGGGATAAAAATAAATCTGGTCGGCCTAATTCAAAAAGCCACATTCTTACGTATTTTAACCATGGGATCTTAAGTCTACCATCCCACTGTAGTGCCTCTTGAAGAATGTTTCTGGTAAGAGGTATGGCTGTGTTTAGCCAGCTATTCAGCCAGCATAACAAAGGATTCACGGCCAGCTTATCACTTAGATGTGGGATGCCAAGTTCCTCATGTACCGGGAAGTTGGCCGTCCCCCTGGGTAACCTTAGGACCTGTTTTAAGAAGTTATTCTCAGTAACTTCAAGGGCACCTAGTGATTCTGATCCCCATATTTCACTTCCATAACGTGCAATTGCGGTGCTTTTGGCTTCTTATAACTTCAAGACAGCAGCCACGGACTATTGCCCATTTTTCTAGTGAAGTCCAGTATTGCCGCGTTGGCCCGCACTACCTCGCCCTTTTTCTTTAGTATTGCTGGTGCCCAAGTTAATTTGTGGTCAAAAAGAACACCAAGGTACGAGAAGGTCTTAGTAGTGGGTATTTTATCTCCATTTACAAAGTGAGGATATATTTTTTTTGGAGATACACCTGTCGTCATTGTAAAGGATTTCGAGTTATTAATGCTCAGGCCACGGGAGTTCATGAAGTCATTAAAAGAATCTAGCAAGATTTGGAGACCGAGCGCCGTTCTAGAAATTAAAACGGCGTCGTCCGCATATAATAGGACCGGTATGCCCTTCTTGCCAATGTAGGGAAAGTCTGTACCAGTTTTTAGTAGGTGCTCCTCCAACTCGTTAATATAAAGATTAAAAAGAAAAGGGGCAAGGATGCACCCTTGTCTGACACCTCGAGTTATTCTAAAATCTCTGGTTACCTTCAAGTCATGGGTGTAACGGACGTTTGCTCTTGTGTCCGAGTGGAGGTCAACAAGAAGGTTGACCAGATTTTGTTCCACCCCCATTTTTAACAGCACCTCCCATAGCCTGCCTCTGTCTACACAGTCAAACGCTGACGATAAATCCATAAAGGCCATATGGATCGTCCCTTTTCTTGCTAGGGTGTATTTACTGTTTATTAAATATAGGTTCAGACATTGGGTTATCGTGGAATGGCCTGGTCTGAACCCATATTGTATTGGAGACAGTATATTATTATCGTTGGCCCAGGCTGTTAGTCTGTTTAGGATAATACCCCCCACCACCTTTGTGACTGAGTTAATCAGGGATATGGGTCTGTAACATGTAACACTACCACGATCACCCTTCTTAACAAGCATTTACAATGCAATAGGTCTCGCAGCATTGAAGTTTGAGTTACTGGCATTGTAAATGACAATGCTTTGCATGATTTTTTTTTATTTGCAATTGGTAAATAAGCATTGTTTGTGAGAGAAGATAGAGTATGTGATGAAGGGAGGAAACAGGGAGAGGAGAAATCGAGCCCGCCACGGACAGAGGAAGAGTATGAGGGGACAGAGCATAGGATGAAAGGAGGGTCAGGGAGATGAGAGACCAAGCCCATGGCGGAGAAAAGCATATTGCGGTTCTCTTTGCCGGTGTGACCCCAGTGCGCTATCCCCCACCGAAACAGACCTAATAAAACAAGGCTAAGTAAGCTTGCTTTGCACAGTCTCAGTTCTGACGCACATTGGCGGTTAAGAGACTAGATTTTAGACCGTTCATGATGAGGAGTCATGTCGCCTTCCACGTTATTTATTTGGAAATATATGTTGCATTAGAACAATTAGTTTTCGAAATGCCAGATCCACTGGGGGCCGGTTTGAAAATGAGAAACTCTGAATTTTTAAAAAATAATGTTATCCCTGGACTTAATAAATCATAACATGTAAAATTAAACCTAAAGGTTTGCACACGTTGCACCCGCGCAATGTGAAAGAAATAGTCAGAAGACAAAGACGGCAAGTTCGAATCCACATCAGTCAGTAATACAGTCCTCACGTACTGCGCGACATTCTACACACCCTTAACTGTAAATTACTGGATTTTCGTGACTTAGAATGAAAGGACTAAGTTCACAATCTTCTATTTGAAATTGGCTGCAATGCAGGGGGGAGGAGGAGGCAGCCGCAGCCCGAAGAGAGGGAGCCAGCGGCAGTACCAGGTGAGCCTGAGAGAGTAACGGAGAGTGTCTTTTAAAGTTAAAGGTTCTGAGCCAGGGAAATGCTCATTGACATTAAAAACAACTATTTAAAAATGCCAATTGTCTCGGCAGGGAGTTTGGAGTAACATCTTGAGCTGCTAACTTTCGAACTGAGTTCGAGTCTCGACGTTGTCTCTCCCATGGTGAAACATGAAAGCGGGCGTGACCATTCTAAAAGCACACACTCTACCTCCTCGGAAGTAACAAATAAAATGAAACATGAAACACGGTGCCTGTCAATGAAGCTGTGCTGATAAAACAAAATAAAGTTTATTTACACACTAGTTGGAAAATGGAAGTGCGAGGCGAGCACCGTGCAGATACACAAGCTGAGGGGTAGGGTATCCCTTCCTACCGCTCCGCTTATTGCAAATGGATTAGTCTGCACTTGTATGGGCGGACAGGCATGACTGTTTTTTTTTTTACATGTCTGGACGGAGCAGGCGCAAAGTTGTTAACGTAACCAATTGTATCGTTGGTGCTGGAAGTACAGCTTAGTCCGGACGATCTCATGTTGGTGATACTGTCCTGTAGCCATGCCGGTGAAAATACACGTTGTCTACCGGTAAGACGGCGCAGCTGTGGGTGGAACTGCAGCAGGGTGTGGTGTGAAATGCAGCAAGATGGGGTGGGCGCGTGTGTGTGGGCGGGGGGTGGGGGAATTGTCTGTGTGTGTGCTCATGTGGTGGGGGCGCCGGCGGGGCGGGGGGGGAGGGGCTGGGGAGGTGTGGTGTGTGTGTGTGTGTGTGTGTGTGTGTATATGTATATGTATATGTATGTATGTATGTATGTATGTATGTATGTGTGCACTCGTGTATGTGTGTCTCTGTGTGCGTGCGTGATCCATGGTGACTGAAGAGCCTGCCGGAATCGGAGCGCGCGACCTGATCCGATTCTGGCAGGCTGCGTGCGTGAGCGTGCCAGTCTGTTGTCCCAAACCTCGTTAGTCCTTGAAAGCCGGAATGATTACAATAGGACTCCACTGCGACAATCGCTTTCGCGATTGCGTCGCAGTGCGAGCCCTAAAAACGGGGACAATGGTGGAGGACCCCCAGGCTTTTGGGCAACCAGCCAAAATGCCTGCATTTACAACTGCGGTGATGACTGGTGCCCATAAGAGAATGTTTGATTTGAATAGGTCGGGTGGTATACCATCGGGGCCAGGTGCTTTGTTACAGGTTAATCCTTGTATCCCCTTTTCTACCTCCCCCACTGTGAAACACAACACATTTTCATCAGAAGATTTAAAAACAAAGTCTGCTTGCAAATTATCACTTTTAAAAATTGTGCTGTAATGTGACATCCACTCTTCCTCAGGTAAATTGGTCCCGACAATAGAATTTAAGGGGACATCAAACATAGGTTTGTTTACAATGCTCCAGAACTTGGAGCTATTACCCAGAATTGCAGGATCACATAGCTTCTCCCAAACACCGGCTTTCACTTCTTTTTTCCGGGCTGCCAGGACTGTCTTGTAGTTAGATCGCAGTGACTTAATAAGAACAGGGTCTCTTGGAGTAGCCTTAAGTGTTTTTTTTAAGTCTCGTCCGGCCTTTGAGCAGGCTTGATCGAACCACCCTGGTTGGTGTTCATGATGTCCCTTTATTGGTACTGACAACATTTGGCCAATTTTCTCAACAACAGCAGCAAAGGCAATCAGAGTCGCTTCGGGCAAAGTAGATGGAGAAACACAAAGATCTAGGTCATTACCACAGCTAGTGGTAATTGAATCATACAAGGAATCGCTGTTAACCTTTGACCACTTCAGGCGACGATTTCCATTGATGGGTTTTAAGACACCGTGATCAGGTCGAGGCTTCCTATGGTCAAAAAGATCACCTCCAATCCTGATCGACAAAGGGTTATGGTCGCTGAAGATGCTTGTTAGAATTTCAAAGTCAGTGGCTAAATCAACTAGATCTCTTGAGAGGAATATGTGGTCTATGTAGGAGCCTTTACCGTGGCCTTTGTACGTGGGGACGTTAAACTGGTGTGAGTCCTCCAATGTGGTCATTGCGACGGTTAGATTCCTGCCATCTATTAAGTTATTGATACAGGTGCCTCGGGCGAGTGATCAAAATGAAAGCCAGACCTCCTGTTGCAGCCTAAGAGGCCAATAGGTGACGTTTCAGGGTTGCCACAGGGGTAGGCGTTAAAGTCTCCAGCGATAATGATATTTCGAGGTAGACTATCCGCTTTTATTTCTAAAAGGTTTTGTAATTTGAGAATGTTACACTCCTTGTTTGATAGCACGGCATTATAAAAATTAATAAGTGTCAGTGCCTTTTTACCATTCCTGAGCACTAAGATTTGAATATGTTTGTTGTCCGATGCTCTGATTGTGACCTGGCAGCTGAGTGCAAGGCTTATGTAAGTTGCCAGGCCCCCTTTGGATCTTCCGCTATTTGATGGGGTTGCTGGTGAAAAGAAACTTTGGAAGCCCTCAATGTATGCATTTTCATCTGCTAGCCAGGTTTCTTGAAAACATAGAATGGTATAATTTTTTACATAGGCTAACCACACTGGATCATTAACCTTGACGGCTAAGCCGGCTATGTTCCAAGATAAAAGATGTATGGAGCGTTGTTCGGTGAGGCCCAGGCCTGCTATCTGGGCCTGATCTGCGGGAGGAGAGATTGCTTGAACCCCATGATCCGTTATTAAGTGTTCTTGCGGTACATTGCTAATGGTTAGAGGGTTTTTTACTCCACTGTGCACTATGCGTTGAGTTAAATTGGTGGAACCTGAGTGGCTGCGCCCACTCACGTTCAATGTGTTTTCTTGGAGTTGTACTAAAGGAGCTGCCCTAGGCGCTTCACTGGCCTCCGGGGAGGAAACACTTATGCACTCTGGGCAGATGCTTGATACTCTATAAAGGGGAGCTACCTTAGTTGGGGGCTCAACAGGGATAGAGTAGGAGGATGGAGATACGATTTGTCAATCGATCTCATCTAAGTAGTCGATGTTATAAAAAGCATCAAACCTATTAGAAATAGGTACCCCATATTGTGTGTCTAAGTATTGGGGATGTGAGAAAAGCTGCTGCTGGGGACGAGTAAAAAGCTCGCTTCTCTCCTGATATCTACTAGGATGGTTGCTAGGTCTGCTCTGCCATGGCTGTTCATGCCTATAGTCGATATGATTTGTTCGAGTATATGGACCAATAGGCAGTGTATAGGCCCCTGATTGATTATCAACTATTGGCTCAAGCAGCCCCTCCTGTCCGTAGGTTGACTGCACTTGTGTACGACGATGACCATGGTTATTTGGATAAAAGTAACTTAAGGCCATGGTGCGGATCAGGCTATTTGTCACACCGCTTTTCCAGCTACTTATAAAACTGGCAGCACGAATATCCCCAAGGGTTACCACTATACAATCACCCTCGGTCGATTTAAATCTGTTTCCCACCCAGTCTACTCTTCTTACCTGTGCAATATGACCACTAATATGTTTAGGGATCGGTCTATGAGTTGTGAGCCAATGGCTCACCTTGTTTTTTAAGTCCCCATGTGTTTCTACCCTGTCCCCCGTTAATTTAGGTACACCAATCATTACAATGGTGTACGGGCTACATTCAGGCGGGAGGTTAACATGAAGTGGACTCTTTACTACCACCGATTTTGTCGTGGTAGCACCTAATTGTTTTGAAGATATGCCCTGTTTGGGGTTTTTGGTTGGTCTCGTTTGTTCTACCTGGGTAGTTGCTATTTTGATTGGGGAGCTTTCAGCGGCCCATTCACAATCTTCTGTCTCTGCATCATGTAAGGTTTGAGAGCTACTTGGTGTGGCTGCCACTGGGTGGGATATGATGGTACCTCTATCTTGAGTTGTCGCTGGGGTGGTTAGAGGAGTCTTTGGCTGATTTTGCTTACTAGCAAGGGTAGGGTTAGCTATGGCTTTTTTTACCCTGGGGTTTTTATTGCTAATCAAAGTAAGGGAATTACTGGCTGGTGTGAAGGTAGAAATTGGTTGTGATACCTTCAATGTTTTAAGCAAGGTGGATGTTGCGTCATTTTGGGCCCTTTCAAACTTCCCTAAGGCATTCTCAATTTTAAGGACTCTCTCACTGATAGGTAACAGAAGAGACTTGATCAAGCTTTCAAGGTCACTCAGAAGTGATTTTGTATTTATCGTTGTATGTTCAGCCCTGGCTGTGGTGTGTATAGACGTGTTTATGGGTACTGTCGTCTCTTTATTCAAGAACAGGTCTGGGTTTTGACTGCTTATGAAAGGACATAAGGTCGCCTTCTCTGGGGCAGGTTTAGCCAGTCTAAATGTAGACCAAATGTCTTTAGCTGAGCTGAGGTGTTTGGCCTTGAGGTGAGATTTTTGTTTTTTTACAATAGATGACTTGGGTTTGCCTCGTATGCCAGTAGACCTGGTTTTGCTCTTTATCAAGCGACTGACTTTAGTAACCGGTTTCGTCGTTGTAGATGTAAAACCACCCGGGGAAGGGGCTACTGAGTGTAAGTGAGCTATGGGTGACATATGGGTGCTACTGCTGTTTTCACCGGTAGGTGCAAGACTGTTGTTCCTACTGTTGCCTGAGGGTGAGATAAGCAAGGCTGATTGCGTGTTGTCTCTTGTTTGGGGACTAGGAAGCCCTGTAAATGACAACGTTAGAATAGACTCCTCAGAGTTTATAGTGTTATCCAGAATGTTTATGTTACCTGTGGTGTGTAAAGAGAGGTCGGGGAAACATAAATCTGGAGTAAGTGAGAGGCGTCTTTCGGAGTCCTGAATTGCATCCGCCACGACATTGATCGTTTTTTGTAGCATTAAGTCTATGGCGGTTATTGTGGGGAGAGGGCTGTTGGTGACATCTTTCAATCTGGTAGCTGATCTTGTGGTCACGGGGGTATTTCGACTTTTACTCATCCTCGCTTAGTTATTTTCAGCTGTAGGCAATAATGCTGAAAAAAGAGGTAATAGCTTGCGAGTGCAGATGATTTGAAGTCGCATTGGGCGTTTACCTTGGTTGATGACAACTAGGCAGGATCTCAGGGGGGTAGCCCCGTCCCGGACTCCTCGGTCCCCTGAGGGCCACAGAGGGCCCGCCCTTTGCCCGGGCTTAGCCCGGCGCTGCCCCGCGCGCTCCCGCGACGCGGGAGTTGAAGGCTGCTTTTAAGCGCCTCCTGGCGTGCTCCGCCTCGACGCGACTTCCGGTCGCGGAGGCTGCTGGGAAGTGTAGTCTTTCCCTCTCCCCCACTCAGCGGCAGCGCAGTTGTTGTGAGGCTGCGGCGGGGGGGGGAGGTACTCGACGGTGGAGCTGCAGCGAGGTCGGCGGCAATGGTGCTCCTGGGACGGCTCCGCTGGCTGGAATGGCGACTCTGCTCCTAGTAGGTTTCTGGCGTTTAGGATATTACCCACTCCTTTGAAGTTTGAAGGCTGCTTTTAAGCGCCTCCTTGCGCGCTCCGCCTCGACGCGACTTCCGGTCGCGGAGGCTGCTGGGAAGTGTAGTCTTTCCCTCTCCCCCACTCAGCGGCAGCGCAGTTGTTGTGAGGCTGCGGCGGGGGGGGGAGGTACTCGACGGTGGAGCTGCAGCGAGGTCGGCGGCAATGGTGCTCCTGGGACGGCTCCGCTGGCTGGAATGGCGACTCTGCTCCTAGTAGGTTTCTGGCGTTTAGGATATTACCCACTCCTTTGAAGTTTGAAGGCTGCTTTTAAGCGCCTCCTGGCGCGCTCCGCCTCGACGCGACTTCCGGTCGCGGAGGCTGCTGGGAAGTGTAGTCTTTCCCTCTCCCCCACTCAGCGGCAGCGCAGTTGTTGTGAGGCTGCGGCGGGGGGGGGAGGTACTCGATGGTGGAGCTGCAGCGAGGTCGGCGGCAATGGTGCTCCTGGGACGGCTCCGCTGGCTGGAATGGCGACTCTGCTCCTAGTAGGTTTCTGGCGTTTAGGATATTACCCACTCCTTTGAAGTTTGAAGGCTGCTTTTAAGCGCCTCCTGGCGCGCTCCGCCTCGACGCGACTTCCGGTCGCGGGGCCTGCTGGGAAGTGTAGTCTTTCCCTCTCCCCCACTCAGCGGCAGCGCAGTTGTTGTGAGGCTGCGGCGGCGGGGGGAGGTACTCGACGGTGGAGCTGCAGCGAGGTCGGCGGCAATGGTGCTCCTGGGACGGCTCCGCTGGCTGGAATGGCGACTCTGCTCCTAGTAGGTTTCTGGCGTTTAGGATATTACCCCTAGTGAGCACAGGAGTCCAGTTTGGCTCTCTATCTAGTCTAGGCTTCGGCAGGACTCTGAAGTAACCAGTACTCGATCAATTTCACGCATGCGCCGAGCTAGCGCGTTCGTCTATGAAAAACATTGTAATGCCTGAGCGTGAGACTCCAGTACCTGCTGAGTAAATCCAAGCATGGTACCAATGCATCACAGCAGTTGCAACTGCCCAGACAGTCTGTTGTGTCCAGACCCAAGCAGATAGAGTTTTTACAGAGTTCTGGCCATCCTGATTGAGACATGTGAGGGTGGCCTAATATCTTTTGGCACAGTTGGCAAGTTGTCTGCCACCCTGTCCCATAGTGCTTGCCAGCATCTCCCCAGGAGGCAGTTGGTGTTTACTGATGAGAGGGCAAAGCTGGTTGAGGAGAACATACATTTTGTGAACTCTTCCATGCGTTTAGACTCTTTCTGGCGGGTGATTGGGAATGCATTCGGATTAAGTCTGCCTTTGGAGACCTGTACTACCAGGCTCTCTGGTGTAGTATGTTGTAGGAGGAAGGCAGGGTTCCCCAGGCACAGGCTTATGCCACTTTAAAATCTCCTTATTAACTGGGTGACAAAATCCTGACTTGCCCCAGGTGCTCAGCAGTGTGTCAGTGAGAGCCTCATTTAAAGTAACAAGAGCGTCTTGAGACTTCTGTCCTGGATGTAGGATTTCCATGGGGAAGCAGGTCTTGACCTCAGTGGTTGGTAATACAAGAACCAGAATCTCTAATGCCCTCTTTATGAATGTGCAAAGGAGGCAGATTGCTCAGTAGCTGTAGCCGGTGTGGGTCAGTGGAGGTCAGTGTTAGGGAATGTGTTGACTCCACTGGTGTCCTGCAAGGAAAAAAAAGGTTTTCATCATCATATAGTTGGCTTTCATTATCACCATCACGGTCAGGGAAATCATATTGTTGTAGAACTGTATCAGAGTCAGAGGGCGAGTGGGGTGCGACGTCAATAGAAGTCCCACTAAATTTATCTCACACATGGAGTTACAGCATCACTCATGGTGGCATAAAGGGAATCTGGCTTTGCGCCATGCCTAGAGGTGAGGCAGACCTCTGGGTGAGGTAGAGTGGCACAGTTGGTGTTCAGGACATATCCATCCACATTAACCCTACTGGAGGCGTCCTCAGATCCTTAGTGCCATAGATCCCATCCATGGCCTCTTTGAACTCTCTGAGCTCCGAAGATGGAGCCTGAGTTCTCGATCTGGAAGTACCGGTGATGCCACGTGACTCCTTGTGGTGGGGCGAAGGGGAGCTGTGCTTCAACTTCTTGTGTTTCTTTTTCTTGAACCTATCCGAAGATTTTGACCATGAAGATGATCTGTCGCGAGATTGGCCTTGGGAGCGAAAGTGAGAGCATGTCCACGACCCTCGACTTTGACCGAGACTGCTCTGATTCCTGACAGTGTTCTGCAACGTACAACTTGGTTTCGTAGTCTTAGATGACATTTGGGTTCATCTTCTCATTCCTGTTGCAAAACGATGAATTGTGCTTGGAGCCCAGCCACTAGAGTCCGACCTCATGAGGGGCCTTCACCAACATCTGCTTGCGGCAGTCCTTACATGGTTTGAAACCTGTCATTTTCTGAGGAGACAAGTACCTTCCAAACTGGAAATATTTTTGAGAAGACTTTTGCAGGCACTGACAGAATCAAGGGGGCGAGCTCGGATTCGCACCAGAAGGCATGGTAAGAAGACCACCAACATCATCCCGCGGCAGTGACTGCTATGTAGGAGCCCCAATATCACATCTGATGCAGGATGAACCCAAGGCAGAGCTGAACAATGCCCTTGAACTTTTGACCATGACCGTTTGGCCCTGTCAGCCCACTCTTCTTATATTTTAGAGAATTTGCAACAATAGGTTATGCAGAAATTAGTGCAGTGAAGTTAAACCTAAAAATGGGACGCCTCTGCATGTAAACTGGCCTTGCTGTTATTCCCACTCCTTGTACGTTTAGCCTCTCAACTAGATTTATAACGCCCTTCGATTTCAATAAGCAGTATGCTTGACGATGGAGCCCAAATATTTGTTTTTAACTACAATAAATGCTCTTCCAGGTTTCTCTTGCTTGTGATCCTGCCAGGGACTGGATAGATTAGTGTTTTGCAAACTGTGGGCTGCAAAAGAACAATACATAAAGTTACAGTTACATTTTGCATGTATCTTGTCACATTTGCTGTGCTTCAAAGACAGACGTCAAATGTCAGACTAGGTCTCCTGACAAATTGCTGCTTATTCTTTCTACATGGGGATTGATGTTTACTTTTCTTCCTCAGAATGCAAAGTGAAAGGAATTTTTAAAGAGGATTATGTGACACTGTTGCTGGGGTACAGGAAGTGTGAAAGGAAAGGCCGTAGCATGTCATTTTTTGTAACACACACCAAAATGTAAATGCCTGTAATTGAACTGAACATAGATTTCAGAATATATCAATAGATATGAAAGTAAAAATGAAGCAATTTTTTTTGTAATTCTGAATTGTGAAGGAAACAAAGATTTTATTAGGATCAAAACAAATCAAGACCCTTTTAGCTGGTGATATGCAAATGATAAATATTCACTGAAACCCGATTTCCACACATTATCATGGATGTTCGATGCAGTAAAACTGTATATTTGGTCACATTTTGTGGCATTTCAATGGAAAATGTGCTGTCTGAACATGACAGTAAGCTACTACACAATGCATTAGTAATATATTTGTGACCGTATGATCCAAAATGCCCCACCAGCTGCATACTACATCTTTACCACTCTCCTAATGAGTACATTTGTGACACTGTGTGAAGGTAGGATTTTTCACAATCGATATGACTTCAGTGATGTAATCACTCCCTATGTGAAAACTGTTCCAACACCACTGGTGCAAAGGTGCTAAAACAAACCATTGCAAGGATTCCCAAGCAAGACTCTGGGTGAACCTTTGAGTATTTTTGGCTGTGTTTTTTTTCTTTCTTCTGCAAACAATTTCAATAAAGAATATGTTCACTGTCAGGGGCAGCTTCTCCATTAGGGCGGAGGAGCATTGCCCTACTGCTTTCTCGCAGACACATAAAATGGTAATAACTACCATTTTATGTTTCTGCTTCTCGCACTGCGGAAAAGAAGTACAGAAGAGTTTGGTTGCAGACGGGCTGGTCTGCTCTGTGGGCAGGTAAGGAGTGCTGTGCACACTCCTGAGGGGGCAATGACTGTTTGGTCGGCCTCTAGGGCCGCCCAAACTTGTCATGTGCACTCTGCCCTTTCTCCATGCAGGTTGCAATGCCGCCTACATGGAGAAAATTGCCTCCCTGTAAGCCCCTGGCTGGGTGGCGTGCCCACCAATCACAACACAATCACAACCCTGCCATTGCAAATTGTGATTGGCTTAGGAAAAGGGAGGTAGGCTGCCTGCTTCCTGTTCCTGTCGGAGGCAGTAGAGCAGGAGCAGGTGATGAGCAGGGCCGGCACAGAGAAAACGCAGGACCCGGCTGGCGAACAAGTACATTTTTACATTGTTTTATATTCCCCCCTCCCTGCGTGACCCCACACACCCCCACCAGTGATTAATGCCTGCTGCGACTGCTCACTATACATGCTCATGCACAATTACCCCATCTATGTACAACTTTCATATACAAACTAAGACACATGGATGTGACCTAACAGTTAAAGCTGCCTACTTTGGCTCTGGTGGTGCTCAAGTAAGCTGCTTCACTGGGCCTCGTTGTAACTCAGAAATTGAGTTGAGTCCATACCCTATTCTCTTCTGTAGAAGTTTTTGTTTGGCTAAAATCACTGGTATCGGCACCATGATTTTTCAGAAACCTTGTGATTTTAGTGAAAATATTCCACAGGCCAGCAGATCACACTGAAAAGTGTTCCAGCTCAGGTGCTGTTCACCATCTGCCACTTATAAGGGCAAATCAATATCTTGGCCATAGTCCGATCGACATGCCAAAGGGGATGGTGAAGGTTGTGACATTTGCATACAATTGCTATTAGAGAGGAACCCAAAAAATAGTAAAGAATATGTTATGTTTATAATTCATAGCATTTTTAATTAATTTCTAGTATTACATTGAAAAAATTACCTTGAGTCATGTTTGTCAAAGCTAGTAAGTTTGCAAAAATGTGTTCTAAAGTTTAGGTCGTGGTTCTAAAAGGTTTGAGAAGCATTGGGATAGATCAAAAGATTTGCAGAGAAACAACTTAATCACCTTCTGAATCGCGGAAAAGGTTACCCTTCATTTTGGCAAGAGTGTGAGTGAGCGTGCACTGCTGTGAAGAACTTCAGTTTTCAGAGCTCTTAATGTAGCTCTTTTCACATTTCCACTATTAGGCGCATAGCTTGGACACTTTTTTGTTTAAATGCTACAAAAATCCAATAAAGAAATCATACTGTTCTGTGATCGTGGGGTGTAGGCGGACCGGAATAACAGGCGTGGAGGCCGTATATAGTGGGCTATCTTCTTAGCCGGTTTTTATTTTCAATACAGAGTTCGAAGGGGGGGGGGGAGGTAGAACAGTGTCCTGAAGCGGTGCTTGGCCCGATGTCGGGATTTTATATACAACTGTGCCTGTGGTTTCAAACGGGTAATACAGAGTTCTACAGTGCTGGGTGCAAGGTGGGGGTTTGACTACTTTACACGCTACTATTTACACTCTCTGTACAAGGGGAATCGGTACTCACTTGCCCCGCCGCAACTCTCCCGCGATTTGCGGCCGCTCTCCAGCCTCCTCCACCGGGCTCCACCAATCCTCGGTCCAGACTTCGTCTTCTTCTTCCGCTTCACCGCTCGTCTCCGTAGGTTCTTCGCACGCTGTCTCCTGCCACGAGTCCTCCTGCTTGAACACACTGCTCTCTTCGATTCCGGCTTTTCCGCACTCCGCCTCGGGGTTGAGGGAGGGACTTCCGGGGTCACTGGCGAGTCCTTCCAGTTTTCCGCATGTTTTGGTATTGGCTCCTGCAAAGAAGGAGAGAGGGGTGGAGTCCGGGTTGCTATGGACGCCACAGGATCGAATGGTGAAGTCCGGGGCTTCGAGGGACGAGGCCGCCTGGACGAGGTAGGAGATGTGGATCCATCACATCCCCTTCCCCTAGCTGTCCTTCTTGATCGGGTTGGAGGGAGAGGGTAACGGGAGAGGTAATCGGCATTACCCTGATCAACGCCTTTTCGGTGTAAAGTCCTGAACCTATAGGGTTGTAGAGATAAGAACCAACGAAGGACGCGGTCGTTGTGCCCTTTGTTAGGGCCATCCATTCCAACGGGGCATGGTCGGTGTACAGGATGAAATCACATCCGTCCAGGTAGTAGCGGAGGCTTTCTACAGCCCATTTAATGGCCAGAGCCTCTTTTTCTACTACGGCGTAGTTCATCTCTCTTGGAAACAATTTCCTGCTCAAAAAGAGGATGGGTCGTTCCTCCCCGTTGTGGTCCTTCTGGGATAGGACTGCCCCCAAGCCCTGTTCTGAAACGTCAGTTTGGAGGATAAAGGGCAGGGAATAGTCCGGGCTGATGAGCACAGGACCAGACATCAGGGACTGCTTAAGGGTGTTAAATGCATGTAGCAAAGAGGGGTCAGGGTGTCTCAGAGCCTCTTCTGTCTTGGTAGACTTTTTTAAGAGATCGGTTAGGGGTGCTGCGGTCTGGGAAAAATTAGGGATGAATCCCCTATAGTACCCTAAGAGACCTAAAAATGCGCGGAGCTCTTTTCGTGTTAGGGGGAAAGGGATCGATTGTATGGCGGTGATTTTATTGTTTTGGGGTCGGATATCTCCCTCGCCTAAAAGATAGCCCAGGTATTTGACTGTTTGGGTGGCTAAGGTGGTCTTTGAGGGGTTAATGGGGAACCCGAATGACTTCAGGGAACTGACAACGTTTTGTAGGTGGTGCAGGTGTTGGCCCCAGTCGTCACTGTAGATGATTATGTCATCCAAGTAGGCCCCTGCATATTGAGAATGAGGCCGTAACACCTGATTCATGGCCCTCTGAAAAGTAGCGGGAGCGTCGTGAAGGCCAAAGGGCAACATTGTGAACTGATACAGCCCTTCGGGGGTAGAAAAAGCAGTTTTCTTTTTGTCCTCATCTCTCAACGGGATCTGCCAATAATCCTTGCATAGGTCAAGCGTGCTGATGTATTTGGCCTTCCCTATGCGTTCAATCATCTCAACAACACGAGGCAAAGGGTAGGTATCAAAGGACGAGATCTTATTAACCTCTCGAAAGTCAATGCAAAATCTGATCGACCCGTCAGGCTTTGGCACCAACACAATGGGCGAATTCCAGCTGCTGATAGAAGGTTCTATGATCCCCATACGCAGCATCGGGGCTATCTCATCCTTGATAACGGCTCTGCGGGCCTCAGGGACCCGATAGGGTCGTTGGCGTACCGTTTTACCGGGTTCTGTTATGATGGCATGCTCAATAACAGAGGTGTGGCCAGGGTAGGAGGAGAAAACCTGTTGTAGCGGCCTCAAGGTTTTACGGAGTTCTTCTCTCTGTATTTCCGTCAAATCCGGATCCATACAGACCTCATAGGATAGAACGGTTTCGGGTTCTGTGCCGGACAGTACGGGGCGAGGACCTACCCATTCTTTCAACAGATTCACGTGGTAAATCTGGGAGATTCGCCGGGTAGGGTCTGTCTCTATCTCATAAGTAACCGGCGTCACCTGCCGTAGGACCGAAAAAGGGCCCTGCCATTGACCTAGCAATTTGTGGTCCGAGGATGGCATCAGGAGGAGTACCAGGTCTCCTGGGAGCAAAGACCGTGGTGTAGTGCCTTTATCATACTGGTGTTTCTGGTTTGCTTGTGCTTCACCATATTCTGCCTCACGATGTCCCGTATTTGTCCCAAATGGGTCCTGAGGTTCTCCACATATTCAGGGAGGGGTCTGGTTTGGTCGGGTTCAGCCTCCCAGGCCTCTCGGGCCATGTCTAACAGGGTTCGCGGGGGACGCCTATACAGAAGCTCATAAGGCGAAAATCCTGTGCTGCTCTGTACTTTGCAGCGGATCGCAAACAGTGCTAGGGGTAACATCTCCTCCCACCTCTTGCTCTCCAGGGCCAGCAACTTTTTCAAGGTAGTCTTTAGTGTGGCATTGTAGCGCTCCACAAGCCCCTCCGTTTGGGGATGGTAAGCGGAGGTCCTTATCTGCTTAATACCTAGTTGAGAATACACCTGTCTCATGAGGGCGGACACAAAGGGGGTCCCCTGGTCTGTTAGTATTTCCCTAGGGAAGCCTACCCTAGAGAAAATCGAGATCAGTGCTTTCGCTATATTCTGGGTGGTGGGCTGCCGTAGGGGTATGGCTTCAGAAAAACGGGTGGCGTAGTCGACCAGGACTAAAGCATACCGACACCCGCTTCTGGAGGGTAACATGGGACCTATTATGTCCATCCCTACCCTGCTGTAGGGTATATCAATAAGGGGCAGGGGTTGAAGAGGCACTCTGGGGGGTCGATATCTACTGTTCTTCTGGCAGATCGGGCATGCACGACAATACGGTTTTATTTGCTGGTAGACACCTGGCCAATAGAATTTTTCCAGGATGGCCTGCCCTGTCTTCTCATCGCTAAAGTGGCCCCCTAGTAAGTGACTGTGGGCGAGGAGTAACACCTTATCGTGGAAGGGCCCTGGGATTATCAATTGTGGTGTTTGTTGGCCCCCCCTTTTCTGTACAAAAGGCCGTTCTTTTTATAGAAGTAGGGACCTACTTGTAGGGGGTCTTCATTGTCCAGGGTGTCCCCACGCATCCTGTAGGACGGAATCTTCCTGTTGTGCAGCACGAAATTCCCTGTCTGTTTCCCAGGGGTGTTCTTCTAATCGAACGGGATAAACTGTAGTGTAGCTCCTCTTCTCTCTCTTCTTTTGGGTTTTTGTTTTGTAGGGTCTGGCTGATGTTTCTGAGCATGGTTGGCCGTGGGGAAACGGGGCTTCAGACCACCATTTCTCCAAGGAGTCGGTGGTATCATGGAGAAGACGGGGAAGTCCTGAGTAGTCACTGCCCAGTATTACTTGCTCTAGTAGGTTGGGTATAAGACCCACAGTCAGTGTGCTTCCGTGATCCGTAGGGTGTTGAACGCGAACCCGGGTGGTAGGATACAATTTCGTGTCACCATGGACACACTGGATGGCTACTGTACCGGTCACAGGTCCCACGGGTTTGGCAACTCTTGGGGTCGGAGTACGCTCTGTCTGCAGCCCGTATCAGCAAGGGCTAGAACCGGGTGTCCATCTATTCTTACCGGGCAGTGGAATCTGGGAGGGGTAGCTTCCGCAGTGAGGCAAACAAAGTTCCGGGCGAGACCCACCTCCATCGGTTCTTCTTTCTGGGGGCACACTCGGGCGATGTGCCCATAACCGCCGCAGTGGTAGCACTGAGGTCCAGGTGGAGGTGGTCGAGGGATAACAGGGTAGGGGAAAAGGGGAGTGGGCTCCAGTTTCCTGGGTATGGGAGGCCTCAGTACCCGGTTCTGGTTATGGATTTGGGGACGGTGGGTGTGTTCATCTTTCGGCTTCTGGAAGTCCTGTGCCCGGCTGTAAGCGCTGGCGATCTCTATCGCATTCTCCAGGGTGAGGCGGGCGTGTTGGCGAACCCATTTTTGGGTGGAAGAATGCAGGGATGCCAAAAACTGCTCCAGGTATATTTTGGAGAGGATTTCCTCTTTTGTGGCCGTGGCAGATCGCAGCCAGCGATTGGCCAGGTCTTTGATGCGAAAAGACAGAGCCCGAGGGGTTTCTTGTGGCCCTTCTCTGGCCGGCGCAGCCTCACCCTATAGGTCTTGTCGTCTATACCTAGACGTTCCAGGATGCACGTTTGATGTCAGCATAAGGGGTCTGTCCTTGGATATTTGCCTGTTGGTATGCTGCTTGTAACTCGCCGGTCAGCAGAGGACCCAGATAGTGACCCCAACGATCAGGGGGCCAGGCAGCGGCTTGGGCTAGATGCTCGAAATTGGTAAAGAAGAAGTCCGGGTCTTCTCCCGGTACATACTTTTGGAGAACCACTGAGGGAAGTGAAGTGACTGGTCTTTGTTGGCCTAGTACGTCGGTGAGTTTGCCCATAACTTGGTCTTGGGCTGCCCCCTGGCCTTTCAATACATCATGTAACTGTCCACGGTCGTCCTCGGCTGTCCTGAGGAACTGCTCCATCAGCTTCCCCAACTGCTCCTGTGTCTCCGCCAGTTTCTTAACAGCGGCCTCCATGCTTCCGGATAATCCCACTTCTGACACCAATTGTGATCGTGGGGTGTAGGCGGACCGGAATAACAGGCATGGAGGCCGTATATAGTGGGCTATCTTCTTTTCAATACAGAGTTCGAAGGGGGGGGGGAGAACAGTGTCCTGAAGCGGTGCTTGGCCCGATGTCGAGACGATGGCTCTTCGCGGAGGGAAGGTGCTCGGCAGGAAGTCGTTTTGAGGGCTTCTTCCAGAGGAAGTAGTCGGTTGGTCACCGGGACGGCAGCTCCTCGGAGGTATGGGAATGAGAGAGAGAAAGAGGGCCGTTAGTCCGACGATCTATAACAGGCTGATGCCGTATACCTTCACCAGGGGGTGCGGATTTTGAGAGAACGTGAGGAAGGTAGGGGACGGGTCAGAGGGGGAAAGAGGAAGAATGGGAGGGCAGAAGGGTGGCTGAGTGTCGGGCGAGTGCGGGATTTTATATACAACTGTGCCTGTGGTTTCAAACGGGTAATATACAGAGTTCTACAGTGCTGGGTGCAAGGTGGGGGTTTGACTACTTTACATGCTACTATTTACACTCTCTGTACAAGGGGAATCAGTACTCACTTGCCCCGCCGCAACTCTCCCGCGAGTTGCGTCCGCTCTCCAGCCTCCTCCACCGGACTCCACCAGTCCTCGGTCCAGACTCCGTCTTCTTCTTCCGCTTCACTGCTCGTCTCCGCAGGTTCTTCGCATGCTGTCTCCTGCCACGAGTCCTCCTGCTTGAACACACTGCTCTCTTCGATTCCGGCTTTTCCGCACTCTGCCTCGGGGTTGGGGGAGGGGGAGGGACTTCCGGGGTCACTGGCGAGTCCTTCCTTTTTTCCGCTTGTTGCTATTGGCTCCTGCAAAGAAGGAGAGAGGGGTGGAGTCCGGGTTGCTATGGACGCCACAGGATCGAATGGCGAAGTCCGGGGCTTCGAGGGACGAGGCCGCCTGGACGAGGTAGGGGACATGGATCCGTCACATGTTCTTTTTAGAAAAGAGATAAAAATTGTCACGTTGCATGCGATTACTTTAATATAGGTCAAAAAGGTATCAAAGTACAACTGTTCCTTTTTCATTGAAATAAATGTGGAAAAATATTAATTAAAACTTATTAATTCATGGAAAGTAGCAAAAGCTAATGAATACAGACAGAATGAGGTGAGCAATAATACGGATATAGACTGCAGAAAATGTAAGCAATAAATCCATTATACCAACAGCATTACTGATATACGTTTTAGTGGTATAATGAATGTCCAAATGTAGGTTGCTGATGCAAACTCTCAGAATTCGTACAATGGAGAATTCCATTGATATCCTCCATTTTCATATCTATCTAAGCTAAAAGCTCTTAATCATATTTGTCTACGGAAGGAGCTTATTATAAACCCAGAATCTGCCATATTCTACTAAGTATCTCCCGTTCAAGCCTATCACCTTTCGCACACATTCTGAGTTTAGGCTCCAGTGCGTATCATCAGGACGCGGGCCTTATAGCTCTACGGTACTGGCAATTGTACAGCAGCGAGGTAACGCAGAACATGAAAATGAGCAACCAGGTTATACAGCACCTTCTTTTATTAGGAAGGTACAGAAAAGAGTCAAGGAGTGGGAACTTTTGTGTGGGCTCTGGACCATCTATTAATCTTGAATGGATGGTTGTGAAAGGTTCATGAGCATTTTGAAAGAAGCATCCTGTTGACAGCTTCTGAAAAAGGGCAGTGTAGTATCTTCTTGGTCCCTACAGGCACATCCCACATATAACATAGCTGTCCCTCTGTACAGTCTTAAAAAATAAAATAAACAAAGATTTCCCAGTGTTTCCACAGTCATCACAGATGGACATTGTTCAAAGCAGAACTACAATGATAACAAGCATTTGCAATGCAATAGGTCTCGCAGTTGTGAGAGTTTAAGCTATTGGCATTGTAAATGACAATGCCTTTTATTTACGTGTTGGTTTTTAAAACATAAATAAAAGGCATTGTTATTTACAATGCCAATAGCCTAATCTCTCGCAAATGCGAGACCTATTGCATTAGAAATGCTTGTTTATTATTGCAGCGCCTGAGACCTGCCAGGCCCGCCCCACTTGAAGACTTGATTTACTCTAAGTAAAGGTAAAACTTGGAAGTAGCTGGAAACGCGTTTACTACTGTAGACTTACAGTAGTCCATTTGCGTGGGTACCTCTGAGTAGAAGTGCGATAAGTTACAAAGTTCTATGTCACTAACTTGTGGTATTTTTTGCATAAATTACCAAAATATGCAAAGAGGAAAGTTGAGCATTTGTATGAAATGAGCAAAGGTGCAAGAAAACCAGGACTTTTGCAAGCATATTGTATGGTAGTGTAATTGGTCATGAGCCACTCATGAGGAAAAGCTAAGCAAGGGATGTACACAAGAGTATGAAATACAGGTATATTTCTGGCGCTGTTAGAGTTCTCAGTAGAAAGATCTAAGGATGGTACTGCAAAAGTTCAATCTACTCACAAGTTACTGGAGGAGCTGCAAACTACAGGTAGACCAACATTCAGAAACTTCATAAGCTTGCGCTAAGGTGATAAAGAAACGTGCATGCACCCCTACCTCCGAGGCAGATTGGTTGACACTTTAGGTGTTGTAAGGCGCCAAAGCAATGAGGCTATGTTGGGTGACTCTCCAGGAGTGGTGGGGCGTTTCCAGTGCTTTAAATGGACTGAGTTTCGTACACTTTTTTATTTTGAGAGGGCGAGTGCCTGCACTTCTCAAGAGTGACATAATACGTTTAATTGGAGAGTACTGGCACTTCTAAGAAGCAAGCAGATACTTTGGTACAGGGTCCCAGCACTTCTGTTTTTCCATTTCAAGCACTGGGTGGTTCAAAGGGCCAGGTTACATGTGCAAGCAGTCTGCCAAATGGCACAACATTCAGTTTTTCGTGTTTTTAGTGACACTATGGCAACAGGATATTGTAACCCATCTAACAGCTAATAGAAACATGGTGCCCTAAATATCATAAAAATCATACTGTGGTTAATAATAGAAAACATGCACCCAATGTGACAAGATTTTTTAAAAGGATATTTATGACAGGATACTTGGATGAGAGGCAATATTTTTGCTAATGATATTCTGACACCTAACCCTTGGAGAGAGTATCCAGGCCTCTGGACAATAAACCCACACTCTCCAGTTTGCAGGCCACTTTGCGTGGAGTTTGCAATCTGGAAATTTGAAGAGTGTACGTTTTGCTGAAGGCGCAGCGCGCCAGTTATGTTGGCAGACTTTATCTCAAGCTTTGTGCAGTGAACTCTTACAGTCCTGGCCCACCTCAGCCTCAAGATCTCCCTTGACACAGACCCTCGTGACTGCGTGCACCTGGGCCCTTATTTATGAGGCCTTGCGTCAGTTTTGCGCCGCCGGTGCGTCACTTTTTGTGACGCACCAGCAGCGTAAAAAAATGCGCCTTGTTGCGCCATATTTAAAAAGTGACGCATCTAGGTAGATGCGTCACTTTTTAAACCCCTGCGCCACATTATACCTGCGTCAGGTATAATGTATGAAGAGGGGGCGTTCCCCCGCAAAAAGCCTCGTAATAGTGACGCAGTGAAATCTATGAGAATTCACTGCGTCACTTTTAGGACGCTGTTGCATCAAAATCTTGCGTCTGCCTCACAGCAGGCGTAAGACTGACGCAAGCCCTTTCACATGGGGCTTTCCCCATGTGAAAGGACGCATTGCTGGAGTTGCGTCACTTTTGTGACACACTCCAGCAATGCGTCACTTTTGCACTTACAGATACGTCAGAAATACTGACGTATCTGTAACTCCTTGCGACATGATGCGTCATACATTAAATAGGACGCATCAGGAATGTCGTAAGGAGGGCGCAGTGAAAAGCAACGCATCGCTGTTTTCACGCAGCAATGCGTCACTTTTCATAAATGAGGCCCCTGGTGTGCTCTGGTGCCGGAGGCGCCTCATTAAAGCAGAGCACTGTGAGGGAGAGAGAGGAGGCCGCACCAAGTGTGCTTGTTTATAAAGCTTAAGATGTATTCCCTATCAGCTTATCCGCTGCGGCCAGACGTGCAACGCTCATTGGACTCACAGGGCTTCAGCCCCCAGTCGTTTGTGGCAGCCCGGGATGTCTTCCCGGGCGCACCACAGCCGCACCCGAGTACTTCACAGGTCTTTTAAAGACCTTTTGCTTGTTAATGAGGCTTTGGTGGTTGTCACCCCTTCTTAGGGCCCCTGCAGCTCCACTCTGCCCTTTGCTTGTAGAATCAGCCCCCCCGAAATTTGACTCTAGGTGCGCCTCCGGCTGGCTATATTTAGAAATTAGGTGAAGAGACTGCAGCTGAAAAGGCTGCATTCAGGCATGTTTACACTTTTTTCATGTAAAATACTCGGGATAAGAAAGGGAAGAACAAAGGCAGGGGAATGACAAACGGAAGAGTGTGTAGAGGAGAAGAAAGGTAGAAAGAAAAGGTGGGAAAGGGGAGAATGGGCAAAGGAAAGGAGGGTGGAAAGAGCCATTGATTTCAATCGTGGAAGAAGAGAAGAAACAGAAATACAAAGGTATGAATAAATATTGGACGGAAGGCATTTGCTTGTGAATAGAAACCGAATGAAATGAAGGGAGGGAAGCGGGATGATGAATGCAAGCAGGAGAGTGAGTGAGGGAGGCTGCCCAGGCACCACAATAAAAGTGGCCCCTTTACTGAATCACATACCTAAAAAAAGTTCCCCTTTTTTGCAAATTGGAGCAGTTTTTAACTTGTAAAGACAAAATGTGTAAAGGGATGGAAGATTGCACGGATTTGAGCTTGCTGCAGGCAATGTTTGTTTTAATATCACGGGCATCAACAGTAAAAACCGGTCTTGCAGATCATAAAACAGGGCCAAAAACAGCCCAAACTCCTGCCCACACACAGACCTTTCAGACCAGGACATGGTCTCGGTTGTCGCAAGAGTCAGTGATAAGGCAAACTAGAGGGCCCGAGCTCCTAACAGGCGGTCTGTGCAGCTATTTATGGCACAAGAGAGAGCAGGGAAAGAAATGGAATGGAAACAAGGAAAGGGGACAGTACCCGAAAATGGAAGAACACAAACTATGAAGTCATTAAGTCTGAACAGGAAGGCAGAACGGAGGGAATATCAGATGGAAAGAGGGCAGAGGGTTGAAGAAGGTTTGCTCTTTATTCGCCCTTTATTTTCTTCGCGTCCCTGTCTGGATCCGGGATAGAGGGCCATCCCAACAGAGGAGCAGGGAGTTTGTTTCATAACTTGCCACAACAACATGCTGCCCAGGGGCTTGCCTCTCTGCTTGGCAGCAGTAGCATTGCCTGGGAGCCTCGCCAAGCCCTGAGTGCCACCAGAGCTGGCAGCGGCACCCTCTGAGCCCGGGAGAAGGCTGTGAGCAGCTGGGGCTGTCGCCCGAAGGAAGCGAGCTCTGCCCTAAGAGCCCGTCTGCTGCAGAGGGCAGGCGAAGAGAGCATGGGGCACTGAGACGTCATCACCACTGGCGATAGTCGCCCAGCTGACAGTCCCTGTCCTGCCTTCCAGTCCAGCTCTACCACCCAGCTGAGAGGCCCAGCAACACCTCCCATTCCAGCTCTAACTTCAAATTGAGAGGTCCTGCAGTGCACCCCCTCCCGTTCCAGCTCTAACTCCCAGCTGAGAGGCCTGCAGCCCCTACCGTTCCAACTCAAACTGCAAACTCTACACTGCCTCCCATTCCAGCTCCAACTCCCATATGAAATTCCCTGCAACACCCCCCCCCCCCCCCCATTCCAGATCTAACCTCCAGCTGAAAGGCCCCGCTCTGCCTCCCTTTCCAGCTCTAATTCCCAGATGAGAGGCTGTGCACCCTCTGCCGTTCCAGCTCTAAATTTCTTACAGGCCCTGCACCACCTCCCATTCCAGCTCTAACTTATGGCTGAGGGGCCCTGCATCACTTCTCATTCAGAGCTCTGACACCAGAAGAGAGGCCTTGCGGAGTCTCCCTTCCTGTTCCAACTCCAGTGTAGATGCCCCGTGTCCAGGGTCAGGCACTAGGGCACTGGTCCAGTAGCCACCCTCTGCAATATCTGAAAATAACAGGTCTCACTGCTTCCTAGGTCAACAGGTTTTAAACATACCCTCCCCCAGTGGAGTAATGCAAAATGGTGGGGCCCACAGGAATATGTGATGAGGGCACGGGCCCCTGAGTGCCTCACATCTCACAGATATGAATTGTCTTGAGCTGAATTGGGGCCCCCAGAAGGAGTGCCCCTCCCCCCAAAGGATTGGGGATGCTGAGCCACAGGGTCTGTGGGAGTCTGCCTTACGCGCCTTCCCTCCCCACGAAGTGTGGGCATTACGGTGAGGCTGGCTGTCAAGGAAACAACCATCTCAAGCACCCCCATCCTCACCTGACCATTCCAGCATGGGGCATAAATTGAGTTGAAGGAAGGGTTTGTAGTTATAGTGCTTACCCACCACTTGCAAGGTATTAAGGAACTAGCCTGGCAGGTAACCCAGGCAACAACCCCCGGTCGCCATGGGCCTGTTGGTCTCTGGTAAGTACACAAACAACTCTCTCCCTCTCCACTGGCAACCAATGTTGTGTCACCAAATGGCTGCAATATCAGCTTACAGGCTGGTAATTCAATTATTGCATTAGCAGAGGCAGGCGATCCCTGGCACCGCTCCTCCGAAGAGGAAACACATTGGAGAAGAGCTCGGCGCGTGAGCTGTGTCCGCCGGCAAGGCTCGGCGCTGGACTGTCAGCTTCACATCAGCATACATTTTAAAAAAAAATCCAAAAACAGTTCTGTTGGGGGCGCTTTGCCGCGACAGCGTGGTTCATTTTTAAGCAACCGCCGTTTTTAGCCGATGAAGAGATATAGCCTTGAATCAAAAGCTGTAGACTTTAAATATAGGAAATCTGGATCGAATCCCAGCATTTCCTCGACATCCTGTGATTCTCGGCAAACTGTTCAATATTCTCGAGTCATTAAAAAATATTAACATTCAGGTGCTCATGTAAAGCGATCGAAAACCGTGGAACTAAGTTCGCGGTATAGCAAGCTATTAAAATAAAATAACAAAATGCACCCACTTTATATTACACAAAACGGTGCAATAGAGCAATGTTCAAAACACATATAGTAAGGGGGGACCCATGGGCAGTTTAATGACCAGCTCTGAATACAAGCCCAACTAACAGTATTCACAACAGAGTACCAGAGGGTCAATAAAAAGACAGGCTAGTTAGTGAAGACAGAACGGGTGTAGCGCTCCCACTATCCATATGATTTCGGGGCAAATGCTAAAGAACATATATATGTGTATATATGTATATATCTCTATGCCAGATCAAAATAAGTATCTGGTCTCTGGCTCCCATCAGTCACCACTCGGAACCGCCCTTCATCATTTGGGGCCCCGAGGACCAACACTGTACCAGATCTCGGTGTATTGACAGAAAGAAGAGATCTTCCTGTAAGTCTGTATGTGTTGGTATTATGGTGTAAACCATATGTGTTGGTAAGGTAGCTGATGGGGTTGAAGAGAAATCTACAGTGCAGTGCAAGAAAAACCAGGAAAAGAATAGGGGTAAATAAAATTGGTTTAAGGAGCAATAATTAATTTATTAGGTTTTAACTCCTAGCACCAATGTTAAAAAATAGCTCAGACAGGGTGAAATTATAACCTGCCTAGTGGTGTGACGTGGTCGACATGTTTCAGCAAACCTGGCTATTAGCCTTGCTTTCTTCAGGACCTATTAGTTACAGCTACTGCAAACAAAACAAACCCAACGTGACAGATAAGTAAAAGAGTAAAAGGTAGTGTAGGAACGACACAGAAAAGTCACCTGAACCTCCAGGTTGTGTCTGTTCCAGACCTCTTCTTACACTCAGCGGCGGGCTGATCAGTAAGAGATAAACACCTCACCTCGCCTGGCTGCGGCTCAGGACTGGTGAAGCACCGCTCTATCCGTCGGTACTTCCTCGCGGCATCTGTAGGTTCTGGAGGTTCAGGTGAAAAAACAGTAAAGCCGGTTTACACTGAATAAAATTAATCTTTTTCAGTAATGGAAAAATAAACCTTTTCCTAGCCTCGTAGTACAAAGGACAAAAAAACATAAAATGCAAGGTGTCTTGGGGAGAAAAATCATCACATTTGCACAGAGCAGCGTCCTCGAGCCTACTCCAGCCCTGCAAATCCCATAATACCATATGTATTTGGTTGAACCGGAATTTTGTCAATAGCCATCTATGAAAAGAGTTAGTCACAATGGACAAATAAGGAGGCATCGCTAATGACAAAATAACCAGGAGGTGGCCCCTGACCGATGGTTTACACAATTCTACTGCTTCCTGCTCTGCCTCACTTAGCTTAGTAAAATTAGGGGCAGATTAATGAAGGGCTTGCGCCACGTTTACGCCGCCGTTGCGTGACGCAACGGCACGGAAACGTGGCGCATCCCTGCGCCCTATTTACAACGTGACGCATCTAGGAGATGCGTCACGTTGTACAGCACTGCGCCATGAGGAGGCGTTCCTGCGCAGGGGGGGGCGTTCCTGCGCAGGAACGCCTCCTGAAAGTGGCTGAGTGAAATCTATGAGATTTCACTCAGTCACTTTCAGGGCAATGCTGCGTCAAAACCCTGCGCCTGCTTGAAGCAGGCGTAAGGTTTGAGGCAGCATTGAAAGAATAGGCCCCCCCAGAGCATTGCTGGAGCTGCGTCGCGCTTGCGACGCAACTCCAGCAATGCGCTACATTTCCGGCACAGATGCGTCACGCATCTGTGCCGTTTTTGCCCCATGGTGCGCCGCATCATAAATGCGGCGCACCATGGGTGGCGTAGCTGTGGCGCACTGTGGCGCATGTTAACTGGCGCATCCCTGGGGATGCGCCAGTTAACATAAATCTGCCCCTTAGTTTTTACCCACGCTAAATCAGCCTTACATAAAGATTCTGAATTGGAAAAAATCTCAGGGCGCCCCATATTCACAGCTGACGTTTTTATATAGGACAACCACTGGATTTCCTTCATGTTATCTAGATTTATACAGTCCTTTAGAATCTTATGGTTTAGGGAAAGGTTCGAATTCAACCAAATTTTAATCCATAACAGGATAGGGGCTATTTTAATTATATCTGTTATATATCCTATCCCCAACTCAAGATGGACAGAGTGGGTAGCTGTGGATTGTGGAAGGCCTAGAAGGGACCGTAAAAATTAGTTTTCTTCTGTTTGAATGGGGTCGGGTTTGGTAAACCCCCATATTGCTGCCCCGTACCTTGCGATTGATATAGTCTTGGCTTTATAAATTGCCAGGATCGCCTCATAGGGTTTCCCCCCCAATCTTTTAGCGAATCCTAACACTGCAGCAGAAGAACTTCTCACTGCGTTTACCTTTATTGAAAGCTGTGGGGACCATGTTCCCCTATCATCACAAGCACTGGCGTTGCCAATAGGTCTCGCAGTAGGAAAGTTTGAGCTATTGGTTTTCTAAATCACATTTTATTTTTTTGTTTTGTGATTTACAATGCCCATACTTTTAACTTTTCGCATTAGGAAAGTTTGAGCGATTGGTATTGTAAATGACACTTTTTTAATTTATTTGTTGGTTTTGAAAATAGCAAAATTAATAGCTTTGTCAGTTACAATGTCAATAGTTTTAACTTTCGCAAATGTGACACCTATAGCATTTGAAATGCAATGTGTGTTGTATTTACGTGACTTAGATGTATTGATATTACAAATAACAATGGCTTTTAATTTTGTAAATAATTAATACTTAAATAAAAGTTATTGTAATTTATAATGGCAATAGCTTAAACGTTTGTAAATAAATTTTGTGAAGATTATGTTCAGTGTATTTTATTGTGACGAAAATCCAAGAACATTGCATTTGCACCTACACACACATATGTGTTGTAGCACTGAGTGGTGTGAGGGTGTGAGGGTGAGGGGGTGTTAGGGTGAGGGTGAGTGGGTATGTGAGTGTGTGAGGGTGAGTGAGGGGGTGTGAGGGTGAGAGTGTGTGAGGGTGAGGGTGTGAGGCTGAGTGAGGGTGAGAGGGTTGTGAGGGGGGTGAGGATGAGGGGGTGAGTGAGGGTGAGGGGGTGTGAGGGTGGGTGAAGGTGTGACCAGCTAGATATGGTTGGTATATGTTAAACATAATAAGGATAAGAAATGGACCGTAGAGCGTTAGATATATATGTTTACGGTATTTGCAAATAGAGGAAAGCGTCCCCACCCCTGCAAGAAATACTGGCAGGATAATGAGCAAGTAAGGGAAAATTAGATTTAGGAACAGCCATACGAGATGTGCCTAGGTAACAAGTGCTGCCAGACACCGAGTCACACGCTGCGTGCGAGTTTCGGGCAGCTGGGTTTTTTTGTGGAGAGCTTCCGGTTAAACAAACAGTGCCGCTTTTGAGCAATTCCAAAGCATCGGATTCATCTGGCACACACAGCTGTTTGTTTTCCCTCTCCTCTCTCCCTTTTCCTGTCCCGTCCCCGTTTGTGTTTTTTAAGCGGACCGCGGCACCGTGTGGAAGTCAGGCATGTTTGAATGGATGGTCGAAGGAGCACTGACAACAATTTAGAGGAAGAACCTTATATTGTAAAAGCATCAGCACTGAGAGGTCCAGCCCTTTGCTTTAAAAAAACAGAAGCAGCACCTGACGTTTTACCCATGCTTCTCTCGCGAAACATGTGAAAGAAAATATTTTTAGCACGTCAGTGGGAAGTTTGTGGTATTTAATTCACAGCGCTTCATGTTGGCTTCTAAGCACTCAACGGTGTGGAGATATCGAGAGTTATGGCACAGCCTGCATTCCGCTCGGACTATATCAACTCTATAATGGGCCATGACCTTCGACTTGTTTATCATCGGGCTATGCGCTCAGAAGTGGCAGATAACATCACAGTGCTCTACAAAGCACCCATAGTAAAGAGACATCAATATAAACTTGCCTCTGGTTTATTACACCTCTGTAGTTGTATCGTGCTGGAGGACGCTGGGATCAAAACTGTTTTTAGTTTGATTGGATTGAACAGAGGAGAATGTGCTGCACACCTTGCGTCGTAATTGAAACCCACAACAAACTATATTTGAATCAGCAGGTTTAAGAAAGCTGATTTTTATGTTAAACAGTCCTGAGAAGAATAGCAAGCACTCTTTTCTCACATCCTCCCACAGTAACATTAATTGATGCATTGTAGGGATTGCTTGTTATGGGGATTTTTTCCCACGTGAGAAGCACATTTCCTCATAGACTCGTGCTGTTGCCGTTTTCCTCTACTCATCAGACTCGCAACGAGCTACGTTTATTTGCTCCGTAAGGTGCAGTCTCACGGCCACCAGAAGATGTCGCTGTGGTCATGGCACAGAGGAGACGAGTGCAGGGAAATGAAACCCGCAAGATGTAAACCACAAGAGACCCTGTTGTTTGGGATGGTCACGAGCTGAGTGCAGGGAAATGAAACCCGCAAGATGTAAACCACAAGAGACCCTGTTGTTTGGGATGGTCACGAGCTGTGGTTGGACTTAAACATGCAGCAAGCAAGAGCATGTTAGAGAGCATATTGCTTATAATGGAAATACCGCTTTTAATAATGCAAACCGTTACTCGGTGAACCTCATGTAGGATTACCACCTTCTTAGAACAAAATGTGTTTACCTTTTGATGTCAAGTAACACATAATAAGAACTGTTATGTAGAAAAAAATCGAACAAAGAACAAGAGCGGCAGGGAAACTGAAAGTACGGCTGGCCACCGGCCAGCCATGAATAATTAGGGGAGGAGAAGCCGCAGAGCACACGCTGGGAGAAGCCCTTTGATGTGGTGGCGGCCGTGAAAAAATGCAATTAGGAGGGAGGGAGGGAGGCTGATGCGCGTGCTTGTTTGGTCACGTGATTCACGTGAACTCGAAGAAAACCGCACGAAAAAACCCGTGGTTTCACGAGTATTTTGAGCACTTGAATTCTCGCCATTTCTCATTCCTTCGGAATGGAAAAGGCGAGACCTAAAAAACTACTCCCAAATAGGTAAATACTTTCACTCTGGTGATTTCTTCACTGCCACAGTAAAAGGTCTTAACTTTGTTTTTCGAGGCACCTAACGACATGACATGCGATTTGCCATTATTTACCACCAGATCCAGGCTTTTCATAAAATCCCCAAAAGAGTCCAACAATCTTTGTAGGCCCAGCGGGGTCCTTGCTAATAAGACAGCATCGTCGGCATAGAGGAGCACCGGGATCGGTGTTCCTCCCATGCGCGGGATGTCAAGGGTGGCTGTTAACAAATTTGCCTCCAACGAGTTCACATACGGCGTAAACAACATGGGGGCCAAGATACATCCTTGACGCACCCCTCTACCAGACTTAAAACTTGACGTGCATTTCCCCTCATTCGTCATCCTAATTGAGGCATTTAAGTCTTTATGCAACTCAGCCAAAAAATACACAAGGTACCGATCAAGGCCCATCTCCAGGAGCATTGTCCACAGCCTTGATCTATTAACTAGATCAAAGGCCGTGGACAGGTCCATAAAGCCCAGGAAAATAGAGCCCCTTGCCGCCTTCGTGTATTTAGCTATAATTAGGTGTAAGTTCAGACATTGGTCCTCTGTGCTCCGCCCAGCTCTAAAGCCATACTGGCATACTGGGCGTCGGACAGTATGTTATTATCTGAAACCCAACCTGTTATCCTTGCTAGAATGACCTTCCCTAAGATTTTAATGGAGGAATCTAGCAAAGATATAGGCCTATAGCATCTGGGGTCTCCCCTTTGACCCTTCTTAAACACGAGAATTATTATCAAACGAGACCATGACTTAGGGAATCCTACACTGGCCGAGGTATTGAAGACATTGGTCAGAATGTTTGCCCAGTACGTAGGGTTTGCCTTGTACATATCTGGGGGTACCCCATCCGGGCCTGGTGCCTTTCGCCCTGCTGTGCCCTCAATTGCTTTAACAACTTCAGCTAAGTTAAACCTTACTGGTATAACAGGAGGTTCAGAGGCTGGGGCCACAAAAGTTTCCAACTCTAGATGACTTCCATAGATTTTTTCAAAGTGGCTCAACCAGTCCTCCTCTGCAATATTTAGTTCTAAGACAGTATTTTGATTACAGGAAAACAAGGGGGTATTAATAATAGACCAAAACTTGGCACTATCTTTTAGGGTTGCTTTATCCATAAGCTCAGCCCATGCATCGTGTTTAATTTCGTTTTTCCGTGCCTGAACTACTCTTGAGTACTCTCTCCTAAGCTGGGCAACCAGAACTTTATTCCTATGTTGATCGTGAAGAGCCTTTTTCAGAAGGTTATGGGTTTTTATTACATTTATAGTCGAACCAGCCCATTACCGGTTTATTTGTTGCTGCTCGACAATTGGATGTAAGTTCTTTTGCCACTTGGGAGCAAATACTTTCATATGAGGTTATTACATCCTCCCCGTTAAAGAGAGGATCTCCACAGATGTTTAGTTCCTGGGCAGCCTTAGCAGTAATGGTATGGAAAAAATCCTCTGGCACAACCTTACTCCAGTTTACCCTCCTCCCCTGATATTTGGCTTTAACCTCAACTACAGCCTGTGGCGGAACAGTTTTATTTAACAGAAAAAAAACATTTACTAACTCACTCACCACAGGATTGTGGTCACTAAAAGAAGAAGGTATAGCATTATAAGAGATTACGTATTTTAAAAGTCCTGACGAGAGAAATATGTAGTCAATTATTGTTTCACAATCCCTACCTATATACGTGGCAACACGAGTACTTTTATCAAAAAACCCTGCTTCAAACAAATCATTATTAGACAGGAGTTTCTCCAGTGCTTCCCCCTTGTGATTATGCTCAAAATGCTGAGGGATGTGAAATCTGGTCCATCATTATCATTTAATAGACAGTTCTGACTACATAAATGCACATTAAAATAGCCCAACAAGATATATTGGCAAAAAGTGGTTTGCTTTGCCTTATAGGTATTTAAAAAATCTGTCAACCAAACTAAATGCTCATTTGGGAAATCCCCTTGCTGCGAATTATAGCAGTTCACTAAAATTAATTTGGTATTATTAGTCAGACTTAATTCCAGAATAAGAAAATTATGGGAGGGACAATCTACCCTTTTAACTCTTCCCCCTTACATTCACAGAGACCAATAACACGAGGCCCCCTCTATCTCTACCTGCTGACGATCTCAATGCAGGGACAAAATGCGATGTGAAGCCATCCATCCAAAAATCACAGTCCTTGTCCCATGTCTCTTGAAGAGCAACAATATCATGTTGTTTAACAAAGTTTAACCAGTTGCTATCATCTCTCTTAGAACGCAGCCCAGCAACGTTCCAACTTATCATCTTAACCTTTTTCCCCCACGGCGTTGCACACAGTTGCGGGATTACAGTATGTATTGTGAGAAATCAATGTCTTACGTTCAGGTACCAAGGGAACCAAATTTAGGGGGGTCTCATCTCCCGGACCCTCACAAACCTCTCGTCAATCGCACATCTCTAAGCCAGAGAGTGCATCAAATCTGTTGTGTGTGACAATATTAGGCCCATATTTAAAATAATTCTCTCCACCGGATCCCTGCAATAAGCCTGGCGTCCGAGACACGACAGGTGTATATGATCTCAGTCTCGCACTATGTGGGGGGGGCACTAGTTAGGTGATTATAGAAGAACCCAAGAGGGCGCACGCAAATACTATTGGCATCGTACATCATAGAGGCTGCCCTTAACAAAACTGTAGCCACATGTTGTGGGTGCCTAAATTTACAATTATGCAGTCCCCGCTACACGTCTTTCTAGAGGGGCCAATCCAGTTAGCCCTTCTAGTTGATATAATTTCAGAAGCAAATTTTATGGGGAAACCACACCTCATATTCAACCACGACACAGTTTTATTTTTAAGGGAATCATGCGATTCCTCAGGTGACTGTGCCGAATGCAAATCTGGGGGCGGGACATTGGTTAAAACAACTACGTAGGGGGTGCAATCCGGGGGAAGATTTATAAATTTACTTCTCCTAACAGGATTGTTACTGGATGTACCATCAGGCCCTAAAGTCGGTCGTGTAACTACGCTCACTACTGTAGTAGGGACCGGGGAAACTGAGTCAGTTCTAATTATGTGCTGAGAGGATTGCTGCTGATTATCAGCCCTAACTTCCTGCTCTACCCCACCTGTGCCCTTCCCAGCAGGTTTTGCACTGTCAGCCAAAGCTAGTTGTTTGGCTATCAGCCCTCCTAGCCTCTTTACTTCGGCAGTAACACTGTCGAGCTTGCGCACTAGGGGTTGGACATACTCTTCTAGTTTTGTTTCAAACTTGGCTTCCAGAGAGCGAAGTAATTGGGCAAATTGGTCTGGGCTTAGGTTAATGTTAGCCACATTACTTTCTTCCTGTAATATAGTAGACTCATCAATGGTGTGTTTGGCTGGTAAGGAGGTATCTACCCTTCTCTTTGTATGCTTCCCCCCCATTTTGCTTTGTTGTTTCCTGCAGGTTCTAACTGGTCTAGTGATTGGCAGAGCCTCCTCATTATCAACACATATATATATATTACAACTTCTAAATGGGGTTCAGGGTGAACCTGGGCTACCACCGTGGTGACCACAACGGGTCCCATTTCAGGGGTGGCAGCCTCTGGCGGATCCTCCAAAGGGGTCAGAGAATCTTGAGCGGGGTCAGGTGGGCTTCCTCTACCTAGGGAGACCCTCCTATCATTATTAATTTTATTTACCATCTTGACCAGGTAGTTATCAATTGGGCCTACCCCCGATGTAAATTTCTCATTCGTGGCTCTTGGCATAGTTTTGCCTTATTCCTAGATTAGTTCTACTTGGAGGAAATAAAGCAGGGTATGTGTCCTAAACAGTACAGCGAAGAAAAAAAGACAAAATATTTAGGTTGTCAATCCACTCTACTGTATGAACACTTTACCAAATATCACTATCCTAAGTCTCCAGAGGACCCAACACAATTTAGACAGAGTCTATGGCCCTGCCGTGTCTCTTCCTGTCTATGACTGTCATAGACTGTCCCGCCCTTGTCCCGGGCTTCTCCCCGGCAGCTCCCGCGCGCGACTCGCGGGGCGAGAGGGCGCTCTCCCCTTTCTAGCGCTGCTGGTCGCGCTGGTGGCGTGTGTAGGAGGCGCCGCCCCAGTGCTGCTGGGAGATGAAGTCTTTTGGGAGTCTCTCGGCGCTCCCGGTCTGCCCAAAGACTTTGACCAAGCCGTTTCCCTCACGGCGTGACAGAGAGGAGCCGATGCCCCTTCACTCGGTCAACAGGTGGTTCCAGGTAACACTCCCCCAGGGGGCTCCTGGGCGCTCTCCCCTTTTCAGCGCTGCTGGTCGCGCTGGTGGCGTGTGTAGGAGGCGCCGCCCCGGTGCTGCTGGGAGATTAAGTCTTTCGGGAGTCTCTCGGCGCTCCCGGTCTGCCCAAAGACTTTGACCAAGCCGTTTCCCTCATGGCGTGTCAGAGAGGAGCTGATGCCCCTTCACTCGGTCAACAGGTGGTTCCAGGTAACACTCCCCCAGGGGGCTCCTGGGCGCTCTCCCCTTTCTAGCGCTGCTGGTCGCGCTGGTGGGCGTGTGTAGGAGGCGCTTCCCCGGTGCTGCTGGGAGATGAAGTTTTTCGGGAGTCTCTCGGCGCTCCCGGTCTGCCCAAAGACTTTGACCAAGCCGTTTCCCTCACTGCATGACAGAGAGGAGCCGATGCCCCTTCACTCGGTCAACAGGTGGTTCCAGGTAACATTCCCCCAGGAGGCTCCTGGGCGCTCTCCCCTTTCTAGCGCTGCTGGTCGCGCTGGTGGCGTGTGTAGGAAGCGCCGCCCCGGTGCTGCTGGGAGATGAAGTCTTTCGGGAGTCTCTCGACGCTCCCGGTCTGCCCAAAGACTTTGACCAAGCCGTTTCCCTCACGGCGTGACAGAGAGGAGCCGATGCCCCTTCACTCGGTCAACAGGTGGTTCCAGGTAACACTCCCCCAGGGGGCTCCTGGGCGCTCTCCCCTTTCTAGCGCTGCTGGTCGCGCTGGTGGCGTGTGTAGGAGGCGCCACCCCGGTGCTGCTGGGAGATGAAATCTTTCGGGAATGTCAGTGGGACAGTGGCGGTGTGGCTGTGTCAGTACGGCACAGCGCAAAAGGCAATGGTGTGCGTGTTCCACATCCTCAAGTATCTCAGTGGCAGACGTGGGGAACGATGTCTGTAAAACGGAAAAGGCTTTTCGATCGACTACTCACGTTTAGCTGCCTCGTGCTGCTCCTTGTGACCTGCCCACGCCACCGGATCCGGGAGGTAGTGAGAACCCCTGCGGCCAAGGACTTAACCCCATGGTGGGGTCACGTGACCATTGTCGGAGTCAATAGCACATGCTGACTTCACAAGGGGGGATTGCGGAGTGGTGTGAATGTGCATTTGTGGATCGCTGTAAACAGCGCCGCCCTAGGTCAGTGAAAACGGTATGTCTTGAAAAGGGGTGGGGGGTGGTGGGTGGGGTGTGGTTTTGTGTATTACCCCGAAGTGTGTATGGCACAAGGTCGGAGCATAGAGTACTAGCCAGGTAACCTTGTATAGCTTAAATTTACCATTATCGCGGAGATGTTAAGATGAACCACCATAGGTCAATCTAAAGGTTTGAGAGTGGTGTTGGGGCGACCCTGATTCTCACAAAACCGCAATGTGGTTGTTTAGGGTGCATTCATTAAATGACAGTACCATTAACTCATTGGTGACCTATGTGTAGGGAGGCCATTAGAAGAGCGTAAAGGGGTTCTGGGGTTCCGTATTGTACGCAATTATGAAGCATTAGTGTTTTACGTGTAGGATGGCCATTTGCACGGTGTCTTATTATCTTAATCAATTTGTGGCAGTAGAGCACTCTGTGGGTGTTAGGGTTCTGTTGTGGTGCTCCAGGAGGGGTTGTAGAAGCGCCTCTGCAAATGCAAATAGCGTTGGTGCCTGGTAGCTCCTCGAAATGCGTGTGCAAGCTTGAAGATACCCACTGGTTGTTCCTCTCGGTTTGCTGAAATGGCACCCAGCCACGGGGTTGGTAGTCATGTCACATATTGACAATTCATAAGAATGTGGTGTCTCTTATAGATTTAGGTTCTTGTCGAGCTCCACAGTATTTCCTCGTTGAGGCCATAAGCAATGTATTCATCTCTGCTCCTTTGTGAAGAGGTTCTGTTTCGATGTTCTTGGGTTCACTTCTAGAACTACCCATTTCACGGAGTCAGGAGAGTGGTTCATCTCTAGATAGTGGGCATACATTTTGGTGTTACTTTTGTGGCAGCGGAAGATGCTGCGATGTTCTGAAATTCGCAATTTTATCGGGCGTGTCGTCATCCCCACATAGTAGAGGTCACGGGGACATGTAAGGAGATATATGCAATTTGAAATGTTGCAATTAGTGTGCGCTCTAATTTCCCAGACGAAGGTGTTGTTCAACGTTATTGTCTTGTGTACTGAGGTAAAGGCACAAGCACTACACATCCCACATGGGTAGTGTCCTTTGACCATCGGTAATTGCCACAGAGTAGTCTGTTGGTTTGTAGTCTTTAACCGTGGTCTGGTTTGCACAAGCATATCTTTGATGTTTTTTGAGCGTTTACAGGTAAACCGTGGTTGTTCAAAGCTCAAGGTGCCTGTGTTGAGGATGTTCCAATGTTTTTTCAGCACTTTAGTTAATTGATTGGAGGCTGGTGTGAAGGTGGTTACACAAGTGAGCAATTCAGTATCGGCTTTCTCTTCTACTTTGTCTTCCAGGAGGCCTCCATTATGGTTGTTTTGTGCTCGTTTTCTAGTGAGTGCGATGCTCCTTTGAGGGTATTCTCTTGCGACTAGGTATATGGCCAGTGTTTCTGATTCAATATTGTATTCCTCAACAGTACTAAAATTCCTCCTCACTCTTAAAAACTGTCCGAATGGCAAGTTTTCTTTGAGTGTTTTGGGGTGATGACTGTTGAAATGTAACAGGCTATTGCGGTCAGTGCTTTTCCTGTGCATAGTGGTAGCAAAATGGCCACCATCGATCTTGATTGTGAGATCCAGAAAGGCTATCTGGGAAGGGGATGCTGTGATGGTGAAATTCAGATAGGGATTAAAGTTATTGATCCACCTGAAGAATTCGCTATATGTGTCACAATCACCTGTCCAAAAGATCAGGATATCGTCTATTAAGCGCTTCCACAGCCGGATATTGTCGTGGTAAGGGTTAGAGTCGTGAAATATGTGTTGCCTCTCAAATGCTGCCATGTAGAGGCAGGCCACACTGGGAGCGAAGGTACTCCCCATGGAAGTACCTTGCGTCTGGTGGTAAAGCTGGCCTCTGAACTCGAAGACATTTTTGGTCAGGGCCAATGTGGCACATTCCATTATGAAGGCAGGTGGAGTGAGTGACTCCCAGGCGGTTGCATTTAAGACTTCCTCAATCACTTCTAGGGTTGCCCTCTATGGGATGTTAGTATAGAGGGCCTCAACATCTAGGGTGATGAGGAAGTCGATCTGGTTGGTGTCTTGGAATCGGTCCAGCAACCGTAATGCGTCTGTGGTGTCTTGTATATACGATGGCACAAGTTTAACCAATGGTTGTAAAAAGTGATCACAAAATTGAGAGAGGGGTTCTAGGACGGAATAAATTCCAGAGAGTATTGGTCGACCCGGTACTGGTGAGACCCCCTTATGAATCTTTGGTAGTATGTAGGAATAGGGGGTCTTTGGTTCTTTTTTGATGAGGAAGGAAGCCTCCTTCTTGCTCAGCCATCCTTGACTCTCTGCAGAGTCAACCAGTCCCGTGATCGTTCTAGTGAGACGCTCAGTTGGGTTCCTAGGAATGGGTTATGTAATATTTCCTATTACTCAGGTGTCTGCGGCATTCTGTATCATAGTCTGTTGTGGCCATTATGACTGTAGCCCCGCCTATGTCGGCCTGTTTTACTATGATCGTAGGGTCGTTTGCAAGGGATTCTATTGCCAACATCTCTTGTCTTGAGATGTTATTAAAATGCTTAAGTCCAGCAAGGGATTTCACATCTTTCAAGACAGCCTATTCGTAGGTAAGCACCTCATTTGGCACCATCCCATTGTGTGGGATAGAGGTGGATGTGTTAAGCAAACCTGAATCTTCTTCAGGTTCACGGGCCTTCCCCTCAAAAAATGATTTGAGGCGTATCTTGCGAAAAAACTGGTGTAGTTCGCAGGTTTGTTTGAATTGGTCTACCTTAGGTGTGGGGACAAATCCCAATCCTTTCTGAAGGACATTTTCCTCTGTATTTGTCAATTGTCGCGGTGACAGGTTGACCACTAGGCTCGTTTTTTGGAGGTGTGACTCCTGGTTTCCACCATCCGTTGTTGTGGCTCCTCCCATTGCACCCTTTTCTCCTGTTGGTTGCCTCTTCTTCGCCCGCACCCTCTGCCCCAACCTCTGCCTAAAAAAGGTTGGTTCATACCTTGGTGTCCAAATTGGGGTGGGCACTGAGGTCCAACATGGGGTGAACTCTGTGGAAACATAGGATACTGCCAAAAAGTCGGTCCCTGGTAATGGGGCAGTGGATAGGTGTTGTAACCTTGTCTACCTCCTCGCCCCCTGTGTTGCTTAGGTCTCCAGTTTTCTGTACTGCATTCACTGTTACTGGAGGAGCCTCTCCTAGAGGAGTTCACACTGGAATCAGAGAGGTAGTCAGTACCTGGTGAAACATAGTCCGCCTTGAGGTAGGGATATACCTTCTCTTTGTTGAAGCGTTTTATGTCCTTTTGTAGCTTCACAACTTTCTGTTTCATGAGGTACTCCTTATGTTCCGCGATCTCGTTGTTAAGCTCCGTTAGTTTCGATTTAAAACTGGGGCCTGGGACCGCATTGTTAATCGTACTCTCTGCGATTTGAATCTGATCCAATAGTTCATCGGCCAGTCTTTTGGCCGTATTGACAATTAAGATCAGCAGATCTCTGGTGCATTTACAAGAGATCTGTGACCATTCTATCTTGAACTGGCCATCTTCCCAGAAGATCCTGGGAAAGTTTTTAACTATGAGGCCATTAGGTGAAATATTAGCCCTAAAGTACTCGGCCATAAGTGCACCATGTAAGGTGATCTTAACCCATTCCCTCTTCATGTCAGATAGTGATTGCTAATCTTCCGATTGGCTTCCAGTTGCGTCATCGCTTTCGATGCCCAGAATTGAGGGAGTCCTAAGTATTTCTGCTGCTTCGTCCTCGCCATAACTCAAACCCTGGCCTTCCACTGTCTTGCTGGCAGGGTCTAGTATGGATGTATACAATAAAATGAATTGAGCCCTCGTTCGAAGGGTGACCACTCGAGTGTAGTGGTGTACAAATCAGACCAGAGGGGAACACTCTGACACGAGACAGTACACTCGGATGAGTGCACTGCTCACTGTTTTTAACTAGGATAGGAGAACCCCAGAATAAATTGATCTACGCCAGGTATTCCCAATCCTATTTTAACTCACCACTGCACATCTACACTATTCTGGCCCCACACTCGCACTTCACCATACGGCTGTTGGATAAAAGATCTCCGATAAAGTGCCCCTTTTTAGGGAGCCCGTTGCACATTGCACCGCCAGTCCAATGAGGAGCAGCCCATATTATGAAGCATTTATTTTTTTTTTATTTTTTTTATTTATTGCCATTTTTAGAGCGCGAACAAATACCCGCAGGCGTCTCGGCGCTAAACAAATTCGCATAACTTCTGCTCAGTATTAAATGCTCCAAAGGATTTATAGTGGAAGCTATTGATTAAAAAGCCATGTCTTTAATCTCTTGCGGAACTGGAGGAGTGAAGAGCTCAGCCTGATGTCTTGAGGCAAGGTGTTCCATAATTTGGGTGCCGCAACCAGGAAGCGGCGATCGCCCCAAGCCACTGTTTTAGAACGTGGGATCACTAACTGGTTAAGGGTAGAGGAGCGGAGCTGTCTAGAAGGTTTATAGGGTACCAGCTGGTCCTTAAGAAAATACCGTCCTTGATCGTTCAGTGCCTTATACACTATACAAAGTGATTTAAACTTGATCCTGTTCCGGACCGTCAGCCAGTGGTGTTTTTTAATTTCGTCTGAGATGGCCGCAAATTAAGGTATTCCAGAGAGCAGGCGTGCTGCGGCATTTTGTATCGCCTGTAGCTTCGTCGTTACCCTAACCTGTGCATTTAGGAATAGTCCATTACAGTAATCGAGGGACGATAGGACCAAAGAACTGACCAGTGTTTTAGTGGCTGCTGCTGGCAGGAACGGACTAATTTTCCTAATCATGCGTAGTTTGTGGTGGGCTGTGGTTGCTACTTTGTTCGCATGATCCATGAAATTGAGAGCCTCATCAAATGTGACTCCCAAGTTCCTGACACCTGAGAGGGTGTGTGAGCGCATTACAATCCAACAAATGGATTTCCAACTGTAGACCCTAACGTAGCTGGACCCAACCGTTCGTTGACTCTCTGACTCTGCCACTAGAGGAACAGCATAATACCACTTCTTTGATATCACTCATTATTCTTGCCTAACAGTGAAGTTCAAACTCCATGCCCATTCAGTCTTTGGTATCTCTGTAGTCGCTGCCAACCGAGAAACCAACTATATCTCGGCTGTGATGCAGGTTTTATGAGCAATTATACGGTATAGATATATGGAAAGTCTCTGAAATAGATTTCATGGCTCTAAATCTTGAAACCCTTGCCCAACTCTCCATGAAATGTGAAACAAATTGAGAGCTGGGTGTGCCACCTGCAAGGCTGTTTTCTGGACTCTGACATTGTTCTCCTAAACTGGGCCGCGTGCCATGGCTAGCCAGCCCCGAGCAGGAAAAGGGTAGTGTTATTATTCACTGTATGGCAACCAATAGTCCTTCATTCTGTCCTCTGCTGGCCTGTCTGCCATCCAGTGCCTCGTTAGTCGAAGATGACAAGTCCGGCGGACTGTGTGCGGTTGACCGGATAGCGCTCGAGTTTCAGCAACCGCGGCACCATTGAGAGGTTTGTACATCAATGTTTTTATTGACACCCGTCATGAAAGGTACGGCGACGTGTGTGAAGCAGGCCTGTGGAATCAGTTGACTGTTTGTTCGAAATGAATAGAAATGTGGAGTGGGGGGCGCTCCTACGTTTATGAATAACCGCTTTCTCGTTCTGCTTTTTTGCCTATTTTGTCCCCGACACATGCTCTAATTTGTTCGGTTGGACATCCTAGTTTAGAGATTTGATGGCCTTACACATTTCAGACCTTACCTATACGATTGAACCATGAGGTCTTCGTTATATTGTATTGCTGTTAAGATCACTCATTCTCTCTGTCCAAAGCAATTGAGTTTACAGAACATGTCGAGCCTGACCACCTGCCCCTGAAAAGTCCTTCTTCAGTTATATGCTAAAACTCGGGTTCCATAAAACTAGTAAATATATGCATTCCTTTGGTGTTTCAACGTCGCTCCTGCTCATACACGTGAATCACCAACGCAGAGAGCACTAGGTAACAAAGTGGGGCTGGGGATGAGAGAACTGAGCGACCTGCACCCTTTCCACTCTGCCCTTTTGTGTATAGAGCTAATGTACGTTAAGTACAAAAGTGCAACAATCTGCAGGGTGCTGGGGGCCTGTGTGCCTCAGTTGCTAACTGACCAAACTTAAATGCGTCCCCTGCCGGGTAGCACAGAGCTGATATAATAGGTCGCGACCACTGTTGTTGTCTGGGGCTGCCTTCTAAAACACCCATGAGGTAGGCGTCCTGGGGCACTGGAAGTACACAACGGCCATCGGATCGGCCTGTCTGCTGCAGTCTGATCAGAGCAGTCGGGACCAAAGCAAAAAAGAAAAGTACGCATGGGCCATCTCCATTATCAGTGATGGAGACAGGCAACCACCATCATAGGCGCGTTCTGCACCCACATTTCAACCTTTCAGGAGTTTTTATTTTACCTCCGTGAGTTAGCTTACACTGCTTGTTAGAATACATTGAGCGGTTTTCTTTCAGTTCATTGACATCTCAGGGTTATGGTTTTTCGCTCTAACCAAACTTCTTGAAATATAACAAATGGCCACATACTTGTTTTAGAGTCAGCAAACTCCTCTTGGAGCAAGTGACTTGTACAGAAGATTACATAGGTGTAACAGAGGATCCTGCATACTTTTCTCTTTTTCTGCCATCCCACTTGGACGGCCTTGTCTGACTTCCTTCTGAAGTAAAAGGTTTCTTATCTTTATGGGGCCATGTGTTTGGCCCCATAAAAATAAGAAGCCTTTCACGGTAGAAGGAAGTCAGGCGAGCCCGTCCAAGTGGGACAGCAGAAAAAGAGAAAACTATACATCACAATGTGCTCTTTCCCATTGGCTGGCCACCGTTTAGCATAAACGGGGTGAACAACCTTTACAACGAAACTTTTACAACGCACTACCATTACAACGCGGTCATTACAACGCAAACCATTACAACCCATTGCGCTGGGGGGCGCTCTAGGATAGGGAATACATTTAATTTACTATCCAACACCTTCCCTAGTGTCCACGGGGACTGGTGTTGGAATAGTAAATTAAACTTTTCACTATCCAGGACCCCAAAGAGCTATGCGTTGTAATGGATTGCGATGTAAAAACCGCGTTGTAAAGGAAGGCGTTGTAATAGCCTGCGTTGTAACGTCATACATCCCATAAACGGTGACGCCAGCCAATGGGAAAGAGGGGCGGGGCTTAAAGCCCGTTACTGAAAGCCACCTAAAATCATAAAATCTTGCCAGCGAGACTGCGCATGTGCACAGCCCACGCAGGCGTGACCTAAAAATGAACACTGCATGACCCCAGGGCATAAAATATAATTTCTTTATTTAACAGAATTAACCAAATTATTCAAGCAACCTTACATCTAAAGACACGTTACATGTATTTTATAAAGCTATTGTAGAGATCGGAGCCTGGGCATCAGATTGAAAGGCCGCTTCAGGTGGACTTTTAACCAGAAGCCTGACAGTGGTGGTGCAGAGTGTGGCTCTGGCATTGTCCCTAAACAGTGATTCTCTGGGTCTTTGTAACTGGACAGTGAGACATGGCTCAGGGTGACGATACGGAATGACTGGGCAGAATGATAATCTAAACTGGCGTACATTATTTGCTGCTGAAGAGTTGGTATCAGTGCTATGCAAGGGTCTCTTAGTGTCTCTGTTACTACAGAGCAGGGCTCAGTACTACCAGATCCTGGCTCAGGAGGTTTGTTACAGCAGACCTGGGCTCATGGTTACCAGGGTGGGTTTGGTGCAGAGCTGACCTCAGTGTTACTTGAGCATGGCTCACATTTCTTATGGAATGGCTAGCCTTAGTGTTATTGGAGTATACCTAGAGGTATTCGTTCCTGCAGAGCTGGGCTCAGGATTACCAGAGTGTGGCTCAAGGTGTTGTTAGTGAGATCTGTTAGTGTTAAAGAAGCGTGGTTTATTAGTGAAGCATTGAGCTGTGAATAACTCTAAGGTCTCTGTGTTCAGTGCTGCAGAGCTGAATCTAGAATGAGGGCAGTTGTTACTGATGGGAAACTAAGGTTGGTTGTCTGCAGGTCCGTCTCAGGGGGTTTGTTCATGCAGTTCTGGACTCACTATTAACAAGAGCATGACTTCTGGTGTCTATTAGTGGAGATGTGTGCTAGGTCATGATGAGCGAAGTACAGACTTGGTGGTGTCACAGAACAGGACAAAGAGACTGATTTGTTGTTGCTAAAACAAACTCAAGATAGCAAGCAGCCACACTGACAGCAGAGGAGCCTAGGGGAGTTCTGATTACAGCTGCACTTGATGGTGTATTATTGATGAGCTACACTCGCTTGCAGAATGAGAAGCTTTAAAGTGGATCTACTGTATAGACGTGTTGATAGGAAATATAGCCAGAGAGCCGTTTCGTACACCACATTTGGAGGTGATGTAGAAGGCACAAGTGAACAAAGAGATTGACACCTCATAGCAAGGGGTGCGGGGTGCGGGCACGGGGCATGGAGTGGAGAAATACACTTCTGTTCACCTTGATACATAGGAAGGGTCTATGTCCACTACACGACAATGTATAGCCCCCGTACAGTCCATGGTGTGACCTGGAGAGTCCATATGCAGGAAGGCTGAGTGTGGGGACCTCTAATCTCCTCTAGGCGCTTCTTAGCTGAAGAGGTGGGCCACAAAATCAGACGCAGAGGTGGCAGTGTTATTGCTGCAACAAACCTCAAAAAAAGATCGGACATTCAGCTGGTGGGATTCAAAGCGTCAGTTCTCCATGTAGGACATGAAAGTCTTTCCCACTAGGCACGGAGCCCCTCACGCCTCAAGTGCTTTCACATCTTCTAAGTTCATTTGTTGGTGCCTTAGTTCTCCGCGGCCAGGCGCTGTGGTTTATGTGGCACACATTGGTGAGGCAGCTGGGAGGGTATGTATCCAGGCAAACAGACGCAGTGATAGGATCCTTCTGTGTTCTTGCACCGACCATTTTGGCACAGAGATGTTCCATTGTTGATGCGTTCACACTCATTGATATCTGAAACAAGACAGAAGAAAGTTGAGATAGAAAGAGGGTAAAGTCACTTAACTATTGCATTGAGTTTTCAGCTTGATGTCCATTCAAGTCTGGATAATCTAATGGTTGGATATGGACTGATGCTAAGAAATCTGTGAAATGTGGACTCTAACCCCACAATACCCGCCAGTTCAACACTATCCTCACAGTACTTTATCAAGCCATGGGTGTGAGACTTCCTTTTCACATTGTGGGAAAGCTGGGTCGACTGCATGTGAGTTTATAGCAGACATCACACTGCGAAACCAGAGTTAAAGGTAAGTAACTCTTTCTTTTACAGAATTCAAAGATTCACATCCTTTGCACAGAGTATCTCTAGCATCTGACTTGATCCAGTAATTCCCTGGAATATATATATATATATATATATATATATATATATATATATATATATATATATATATATATATATATATATATATATATATATATAACCTCCACAGTGGTTCCTTCGCGGGAGTTTGCGCAGCGCTCACGTATGTGCGGTGTCCTGCGGCAGAACCAAGCCGCTATTTATTACCAAACTTTTCCAACCAGGGAAAACAACGGGTCGCACAGCCAACCTGGATTCAAACAGTGATCCTTTTTATTTCAGTTATTTCAAAAGGGCAACAGGCGCAGAGATCTACGCGTTTCGGTGTCACTCCACCTTGCTCACGTGAGCAAGGTGGAGTGACACCGAAACGCGTAGATCTCTGCGCCTGTTGCCCTTTTGAAATAACTGAAATAAAAAGGATCACTGTTTGAATCCAGGTTGGCTGTGCGACCCGTTGTTTTCCCTGGTTGGAAAAGTTTGGTAATATATATATATATATATATATATATATATATATATATATATATTTATTTATTAAACGTCACGTAACAGCATTACACTCCTCCTGTCGTGATATATCCCTACGAATAATGCTGTTGCAGCATTTACTCTTGTAGGATGTTCTCTTGGTCTACTCCTAGCCAATTATTACCTAACTGATAACACAGGCAGAGATGTGGTTTCTTACACTAGTAGCTCTCCATTGTAGTTATGATTACTGACATTCCTGTGAGTCAAGCAGTGTTTCAAAACACATTAAAAAAAATATTTGAAATCAAAATACGCTTTAAAATGTAGAAACAAAACCACTTTTAAAGGCAAAAGCATCAAGTAGAGACTTCCAGGCGATGTGTGCAGCCCTGCAGCACATACCATGCTCAGCACCAGCCCACACCCTCAATTCTCTTTGAAGCTCCTTGCGAGATACCAGACAGTTCTCTCACGTAGGAGAAGTGGATTGTTTTGGTCATGATGGAAGAAGTTACCCAAGATAAAAGAAAGATAATTACATGGAAACAACGTTACCTTCTCTGTCGCGAGATATTAATCAAAATCATTATTGTTGTGATAGAATAACAATCATTACACGCAAAAGAGACAAATTGGAAGAAAACTATGATCTAATGAAAGTGTTCCTTGAGGGCAACCTTCCCTTCCTGAGACTCTGTGCTGATTTTGAATCTGTGCCTTACCTCCTCAATCCGCCTTCGTCCCAGTACTTACTAACTGTGGTGTCAACCTCTTCCTCGCCATCATGGGACCTAGCAAACCCGAAAAAGTGGCCTCTCAGCACTCCCTTTTTGTTTCTCCCACAGGCCCCTTCTCTCATAAGGATCATAAAGGAGGCATACACCCCCAGATCTATGTTTTTAGGTCCAGCTTGACAGCGCAGCTCTCACTAGACCTTATGTGATCACCAAAAGAGACTTCAAAAAGCACTACTTGAAGAGCGGTGCCATGGCTCGGTCCTCATGTTGATGGACCTCCATACAGGATTTAATTGGGCAGACGTGTGCTTGGCTCCTAAAAGATTTTTGTCACCCAATATGGCTGCCTCATTCACATAGCTGCCAAGGTTTCAGATTACTTTAGTGTGACATTTTCATAATTTCAGTGCAATTATGGGTGACATTTAACGACTATGAGTGACACTTTCTCGCGAACAGTATGTCACCCACACTTAGTCGTAGCATGGCACAGTCTAGGTCAGACACCTATTGCTGGGCGGGGTGGCAGATAAACAATAAATTAAACAGAGATTCCCTGCCTTAGCCAGCCTGTGCCTTCCTGACTGGCAACCAATCGAATTAATGGTATGATCGGATCACAATCAATTGACAAAGTCTGTCTAGGCTCTCTGCCACGTGGGACCCGAAACCGATACAGGATGTGAGCGGGGCCCCAATGAATGTCTAGTCTTTACCGTTCTCCAATTAGGCGCCTCTTTTACTGCAGTTTAGACTGACCACGTTTTTGGAATGTATTTAGAAGCTTTGTTTTGCGGCTGGACATCTACATCTGCTTGATACTATAGTTTGAGCATGGGGTGCTTTTTTACATTAATTAAGCAAGTGTGTGGTGTTGTGTTTTGGTCTTCAAATCTCTTAAGTTTGTTTGGTTTGCACATGGGTTTCAGTGATAGCAGGATATTTCTAGGTCATAATATATTGAGATTCCTATACCGCCTGCTGTACACTAGTGCCATCTTGTGGCCTTTTTTGGAATGGACGCATAAATATGTGCTCTCTTTTCAAAGTGAGACACTGGAACTATGTGGTTTTATCGTACTTTAGGATACGGTTCTTTTATTTTATTTTATTTAATGCGAATTTATATAGCGCGAACATTACCCGAAGGTGTCCGAGCGCTTTACAAAAGAACCAGTTGCGATACATAAGGGCTTAGGATTACATGCGTTACATAAAAGATACAAACAGAAAAAAAATTGCAAATCTACAAGTTAAAAAGTCACACAAGGAAGAGATATACACAAAAAAAATTGCAAATGTACAAGTAGTAAAGTCTCTCAAGGAAGGGATACGAATGGATATACTCTAAGAGTCACATAGGAATGGTAGACAGTAAAAAGGTCTACTGCATACACTAGCGATTAGAGTTTCTCTCTCTCTCTCTCTCTCTCTATATATATATATATATATATATATATATATATATATATATATATATATATATATAAACTCTGCTCTCCTGGTTTTTTGGGTCTTGACCTGAGAAAATCTACTAATAGTATGTCTATATATATATATATATATATATATATATATATATATACACATACAATTAGTAGATTTTCTCAGGTCAAGACCCAAAAAACCAGGAGAGCAGAGTTCCATTAAGTGGGGTCGGAGGGGGCACGCAGTCACAGCACCAAGGGAGGGTGGGAGGGATACAGGGTATGGAGAAAAGGCAAATCACATGATCGTCAATGGGGAAACGAGGGAAAAGGGTAAAGGACAAGGGAATGGACAAGATGGCGGGTCAGGGTCCAGACAAAAGCAACCGAGAACAGCAGCAAAATGGCGGGCAGGACAAAAGTAAAGAAGTCCATGAGAGTGAGTATGAATTAGAGTGCCAAAAGAAGTCAGGGGGGTACATAATTCAAAAATCAAAGTCAGGAAGGGAGAGGAGGCGGGTAGGCTCGGGTCCACTGGAGTAACGTTGATGACAATCAGAATCAGCCGGTCGTGGCTCTCGCGCCCCCATACCTGGGAAAAGTTCACTGGTTCCTCGCTCTTGCCCGGCTGCAGCAGCACTTTGTTTGACGGCAACAGAAGTTGTTGGAGAGGGGGCACACAGGGGCAGAAGGGCTGAAAGAAGGCCGGGCTCAGCTGTCCTCGCGCCTCTGGTCCCCGAAGCAGGGGCTGTGTGCTTAGACTCCTGGGTGGAGGCACCTCAGCGGGAACGTCTGTGCCCCCGATCCATGTCGGGACAGGCCGCTCTGATGAGGAGTTATCTCCGGGGGCCTGGGGTGGATGAGGTCCTCCATCCGCTGCCCAGTGCACCCCCATTATACCAACGACAGGAGTCCCCCCGGTGTTGCTCAGGTGCCGAGAAGCATCTGACGAGTGTTGATGCAGTCACTCAGCAGGTACCGGGGGACCACTGGGTCACTCCCAGATTGCAAGCAGCGAGGACCGCATGCTGCCGGACAGTCGCTCCCGGCCGGGCCGCCGAACACCTCTCTGCAAGGCAGCTCCCTGGCGCATACTGGAGGTACCTGGTGGGCTAGTTGGCCCCTAGGGACCCTCGGGGTTGAAGAGGAATTAATTCCCCAACTTAAAACGCGCCACAGGGCAAGTTTGCACACATGCCACCTCAGGCCCGCTCCCTTCCTTCACCACTGTGCAAACGTGCCCTGTGGCGAATTGTAAGTTGCTTCTTTCTGGATTTCTTTTGCTTCTTTCTGTGCGTTTTTTTTTCTTCTTTCTTCACATGTCCTACCTCTGTAGGCATAGTTAGAAACTAGCATTTGAAAAACCTTTGAAATTCACTGAAAAAAACATAGGTTTCAGTCATGTTATAGTTAGAAATGAGCATTTAAAAAACCTTTGAAAGTCACTGAAAAAAACATAGGTTTCAGGCACGTTATAGTTAGAAATTAGCATTTAAAAAACCTTATAAATTCACAAAAAAAACGTAGGTTTCAGGGGCGTTATAGTTAGTTGGACATTTCACTCGTACAAAACCATAGAAATTTCCCTGTTATAGTTAGTTCAGCTAACTATAATTCGCGCACCCGCAATGCAGTGCTGATGACGTCACATAATACATCACTCATGACATGGTCAGTGACATCTCAAATGACATCACTGAGGACATCATCCTTGTGATAGAGTGGCAAAATTCCTCTCACCCTAATATAACCTTTGATACACACTCTCAAAAATACAAACTAACATTTTCAAATCAATGGACATACCAATACCAGTTACAACACACCTATTAAGTAATTCCAAGATCTATACACACATCCACTCATTCATCAACAGTCCTATACAGTCACTCATACATGTACTCACTCATCATATCTACTCAAATACCTATACATCCTGTTACACACCACCACTCATCCATAGAGTTACTCACTCACATAGTCACACATGCAAACAAAGTATCAAACATCCATTTACTTATATATACAGGTATACACACACCACCACACTTACTTCTACAGAAACTTACACATACTTACTCTCTTAAACCATCACTTATAAAAACGCATACTTATTTATACAGGAACTCTTCCAATCTCTCACTCTCACATATACTCACTTATATACACAAATTCTGACATATACTAGTTTAAAACATATGTAGTTTATTTATTTCACGTATAAAGCGCACAAATCACCCCATAAGGGTATCTCAGTGCTGGAGCCACATAAGCGAACTGAGGAGACTAATTTAGAAGAGTGATGTTTTCAGGAGATACCTAAAGGCCAGTTAGTCTGTACATAGTCGCAGGTGAATGGGGATATTGTTCTATAGGCAAGGGGCAAGATGGCAGAAGGCCTTACCACCTTGTCGAGTCTTTCTAAAGCGTGGGACTGAGATCAGGGCTTTGTCTCCTGAACGGAGGGGTATAAGAGGTACATAGTTAACAAATTTGTCATTGAGATAACTAGGGCCTAATCTGTGTACGGCTTTATAAGCTATACAGCATGTTTTGAAAAGAATCCTTTTCTGAATGGGTAGCCAATGTATTTCCTGTAGCAAAGGGAGGGAGGCTGTTCTTGGGGGCCATTGGTAACCAGACAGGCCTTGGTGTTTGGGACAACCTGTAGTCTAGATATATCCTTTTCGTTGGCTTAGATCAGCAATGCGTTACAATAGTCTAAGCGGCTTAGAATCAGTGCCTGTATCAGGGTTTTCCTCGAAGACAGTGGTAGGAAAGGGAAGACTCTTCTGAGCATGCTAAAGCTGTGGAAGCAGGCTCCGATAGAGGAAGAGACATGGTCTCTCAGGGTGAGTTTTTGATCCAGTCGGACACCAAAGTTTTTTACCATTGATTTAGGGCAAGGGGTGGGGCCTAATTCCTCTGCCCGCCAACTAGGCGACCACCTCAATGTGGCATCACCAAATAGCATTATCTCGGACTTTGTAGAGTTCAGTTGGAGAAAGTTCATTTTCATCCATTCTGCTATAGATTTCATTACTTCACAAAAGATGTCTTGAATGTTAGGATTGGATTTATCAAATGAAAGGAGTATGGGTGTCATCAGCGTATGTTAGAGGGATGAAGCCCAGTTTTCTCAACAGTCTTGCCAGGGGAGCAACGTAAACATTGAATAGGGTAGGGCTCAGGCATGAGCCCTGTGGTACTCCCTTGGTAACCTTGGTGGTCTTAGAGTGGTAGGGGCCTCGCTTAACGGTCTGTCTTCTGGCTGATAGAAAGTTGGTTAACCATTTCAGGGCTTTCCCTGTGATGCCTATGTCGCCCAGTCTTCTGAGTAAAATTTGATGGGATATGGTGTTGAGTGCTGCGGAAAGGTCAAGCAGCACCAAATGTACTGCCTGACCCTTATCCAACAGCATCCTGATGTTGTCCATTACTGCCACTAGGGTAGACTCAGTGAGCTATCTGGGGCGCAAACCAGATTGTGAGGAGTCAAGGCTATTAGTGGATTCAATAAAATTGGAAAGATGTATATTGATGTGTTTTTCTAAGATTTTGGTGTGAAGGGGAAGGAGCGAGATGGGTCGGTAGTTTGTTGTGTCTTCTGGAGAGATTTTGGGATTCTTTTTAATCAGAAGTTTCTGTGCCGCTTTCCAATCAGGAGGTAGAGCTCCATCCTTCAGGGAGCTGTTAAGGAAATAACAAATTGGGGCTGCGAGCTGTTTGGCCAAGGTAGCAGTTAGTTTAGCAGGAACCAGGTCCAATGGGGACCCTGATTTAGCCCTTTTTAGGAGGGCTTTGGTATCTTCTATTGTAAGTTGTGAGAAATTTCCTAATAGATTAATTGCCGGTGGAGTGAGAGGGGATTCAGTTTCTAATTTAGGTTGAGGATTTATAGTAGAAGTGATTTTGTTGTTGATCATGTCTATTTTCTGTGTGAAATGACCAGCAATGTTATCGCACAGCGTTTGAGATGGTACAGATGCCATGTCGCAGGCTAAAGGATTGGTGAAGGTTTTTAAGATCTGATAGAGGCATTTCTGAGAGCTCCCTGCTTGTTCGAGAGAGGCTGCGATATGGGTCTTTCTCGCATTTTTTAGATTGCGATGGTAATGGATTAGAGCCTCTTTGAAGTTTTATTTGTCTGAAGGGTTTTGAGAACTACGCCAATGGTGTTTGAGTCTTTTGCATGAGCTCTTTTCTAGCCGCAGGGGGGCTGAGTACCATGGGGCCTGGTGTCGTTTAGTGGTTGTGGGGCCTTGTTTCAAAGGTGCTAAGCATGTATAGTAGAAAATAGGCTAGCGTTGAATGAAGCTAGGCGTGTCTCAACGTTATCTATTTCCGCGTGATGAGGTAGGCAAAATGCATCTTCAAAGTGTGTTGGTGTAATTAAATTCCACTTTCTATATTTCTTATTAGGATAGCATTTGGGAGCAGAATGATAATTATAGGTATTAATCCGAATCTCGACCATAAAATGGTCAGACCAGGTCAGAGGAGTCGTGGCAACATAAGATATGTCGAGCGAGTTATTTAAGATGATGTCTAACGTATGTCCTGCCATATGTCCTGCCTGGTGGGTTGGATCTTTGTTTATTACAGTAAGGTTGAGTGCGGCCAGTTTGGTCAGAAAAGATGAGGCTTCCGGGTTGTCTCGAATTTTACTATGTATTTCGAAATCTCCAAGAAGAAGGAACTTTCTGGAGGAAATGACATGAGGGGCAATAAGTTCAATGAGCTGTGAGGTGGTATTGGTTAGGGGTCCTGGTGGGCGATAAGACTATGGCTCCTTTCCAGTTAAGGTTATGCTGTAACTTCATACTAAAAAACAGTATCTCCAACTGATCATTGCTTACTTGGTCTAGGACGGTGATAGTTACTGGGTTTTTATAGACTATTGCTATTCCTCCCCCTGTCCTGTGTGGTTTATCTAGTTTAGTATGTGGTAGTCCTCAGGGAGTGCTACTGCTATGTCAGGATTGGAGTGGGGTTTGGTCCAAGTCTCTGTTAGGAACCCTATGTGGGGATTATTGGAGGCCAACAGGTCCCATATATTAGCAGCATGTTTGGGCAGTGTCCTTACATTAGCCAAAACACAGTTCCAGCTATTATTGGTATCTGTTCTGGCGGAGTGCCCATTCTCAGTCGATTGGAGATTGAGTCTATGTCCTGCTTAGGCTTGTTATTAGCATTCTTGAGGTGAACTGGAGCGCTTTGATATTTACAGTTATTACAGGAAAAAGGACCCTCCACTTCAGTAGGGGTGGTACAAGCATAGGTTGGTAAATCTACATTTGAATTGTCGTTCTTTATCGTAACCAACTCTCTACTAGTCTAAGTAACGGAACCCTTCACCTGTTTGAACTGAGAGTCGTCGAAACCGGCATTGGATCCTGCTTCTGGCGAGGTCCAGGCGCGGACCTGCTTGCCTTTGGCGCGCCCGCTGCGAGCGTCTGACTAGGCATCAGCTTTATAGTATGGGGGCTAGACTGCTAACCTCCCGTCGGAATTGGGAGAGAAGCAGTCAGGTCTCACTTCCGGTTTGATCACCTCCCTCCAGACAGCCGGAACTATCTGTGCTGGACTGGGGGGGGATACTGGGTGAGTGAGCTACAGTGCGCAGATCACTAACAGTGTGCAAGCAATTTTTAAAAATGTAACTAAAACATCGGAGCCCTTTACCAGGTGCTCTCTACAAGGTTGGCTAATTGACAATTAATGGGGAGGATACCGGGTGAGTGAGCTACAGTGTGCAGATCACTAACAGTGTGTGGAGACTCTAGAGATTTCACTGTGAGGAGGGCCATCCAAGAGTACCAAAGGCTACCACAATAAGTGGAGCAACAACACCCTTCCGGATGCGCGGCTGGGTGCATTTTTAGCATTTGAGAGCATACCCTCTGGCTGGTGATGCAGAAGAAGCTGCCTACAGTTGCCCATCACTTTAGCTTCATGTGAGCAGATGCAGGCAGTGGTGCTGGGTGACACTGTGATAACTCTGCCATGTGTCTCTGCATGATCTGGCTGCTACCAGCATTGAATGCAGCTGCCTGAGGATTTGGGGGCATATTTACAAACAAATGTCGGAGTGCGAAGCAGCACCAAAATCAGCAGTGCCGCACTCCGACATTTTTAAAACACATGGATGTTTGGTATTCACAAGAATATTTCACACCCCTGTGTTCCCCCTAGCGCTGGCCGAAAAAAAGCTGCTTAGCACCAGCGCAGGCACCGTGCAGCCATGTTGCAAGGGTGCCTGCGCTGCAGGGGCAATTGTTTATGTGCAGGAAGGGCCCGACCCACGCTACACAGAGACACAACACTCGGGATGGCAACAAATTACAGTGTTGGGAAGTTATGCCAAGATTGGCTAAAATCCTAAGCATCGTCTCAGGTGAAACTACACTTGTCCCTTCTTTCTGATGACATGAGGCTACAGGACTTATTTTATTAGGTCCTCAATAACCACGTCAAAATCACTTTTAGTATGCTATATACAATGAAGTGTGGAAGGTTTCACAGCAGAAAGCTGCATTCAGACATTATGAAAATTGACAGGGCAAATTTAGAAAGGCTCTGGCAGTAGATATTAATATGACCACTTTATCCACCAGGATATGATCTCTGGGTAACTCTGTGGTGTCTACAATCAACATCATACAGAGTGACGTGTCTTCTTTACAACATGGGAAGTCACAGCTTAGGGCTATCACGTTACTGAGTTGGACTCTGCAAACGCTTTGTGCTTGTCACATTCCATGGAAACACGTTAATGTCACTAGTTTGTTTTTACCATACAACCTCACCAAACAGACCATCATGGCTACAAAGGATGCAACATACACTATGTTACACATAGAGAAGTTAGAGAAATTAGCATTCACTGTTGCAGAGATACCTTCCGTGGATTGGATAATCCATAGGTTTATTTCTCTGCCATTTTCAGCTTTTCGCTTCCAAAACTGCTTACAACACCATCAAGTGGGCACATATGAAGCGCTACAAGAGGGGTATGTACACGAGAAGGAATGACTAGACAACAACGCACACAACAGCAAGGAACTCTTCAGCATCGTCAAACAGCTCTCCAACCCCAGCGCCAGAAACAACGACATCACTCCCTCACAAGACCTTTGCGACTCACTCTCCTCGTTCTTTCACCGCAAGATTGCCGAGATACACAACAGCTTCAGCGCACAAATCACACACCCAACCACCGAACCTACGCCCCCCACCACCACCCTCCGCGCCTGGACCCCGGTCAGCACCGAAGACACCATCCACACGATGAACACCATCCACTCCGGATCACCAACCGACCCCTGCCCCCACCACGTCTTCAACAAGGCCAACTCCGTCATTGCACCCCAACTCTGGGAAACCATCAACTGCTCCTTCGAAACCGCCACCTTCCCGGAAAGCTGGAAGCATGCCGAACTCAGCGCCCTCCTGAAGAAACCATCAGCACACCCCTCCGACCTCAAGAACTACTGCCCCATCTCGCTCCTCCCTTTTCCTGCCAAAGTCATCGAGAAGACCGTCAACAGATAGTTGGCCCCCTTCCTTGAGACAAACGGATCCCTCGACCACTCGCAGTCCGACTTCCGAGCCAACCACAGCACCGAGACCGCCCTCATCGCAGCCACTGACGACATCCGAGCCCTGCTCGACAATGGGGAATCAGCGGCCCTCATCCTCCTGGACCTCTCCGCAGCGTTCGATACTGTCTGCCACCGCACCCTAGTGCAGCGCCTCAGCAACATCGGAATCCAAGAGAGGGCACTAGACTGGATCATCTCGTTCCTCGCCGGAAGAACCCAGAGAGTCCGCCTCCCCCCGTTCAGATCCGAGGCCACCGAAGTCATCTGCGGCGTACCACAAGGATCATCACTCAACCCCATCCTCTTCAACGTCTACATGAGCCCCCTCGCAGCCATCACACGCCAACACAACCTCAACATCATCTCCTACGCCGACGACACCCAGCTGATCCTCTCCTTCACCAACGACCCAACCACCGCCAGAACCAACCTACACGAAGGGATGAAAAACGTAGCCGAGTGGATGATGAACAGCCGACTGAAACTGAACTCAGACAAGACGGAAGTCCTCATCCTTGGATCATCACCCTCTGCCTAGGAGGACTCCTGGTGGCCCCCTGCCCTGGGCAGCGCACCTAAACCCACGGACCACGCACGCAACCTGGGCTTCATCCTGGACTCCTCCCTCTCGATGACCAGACAAGTCAACGCCGTCTCAGCATCATGTTTCAACATCCTACGCATGCTCCGAAAGATCTTCCAATGGATCCCCACGAAACCAGAAAGACGGTCACCCAGGCTCTTATCACCAGCCGACTGGAATACGGAAGCACCCTCTACGCCGGAACCACAACCAAACTACAGAAAAGACTCCAACGCATCCAGAACGCCTCCGCACGACTCATCCTTGACATCCCCCGACACAGCCACATCTCCGGACACCTGAGAGACCTGCACTGGCTACCTGTCAGCAAGAGAATCACGTTCCGACTCCTCACCCACGCACACAAGGCCCTCCACGACCTGGGCCCCAGGTACCTCAACAACCGCCTGACCTTCTACACTCCCACCCGCCAACTACGATCGACCAGCCACGCCCTCGCCGCCGGTCCACGCATCCGAAGAGCCACCAAGGGAGGAAGATCCTTCTCCTACCTGGCAGCCAAGACTTGGAACTCTCTCCCCATCCACCTCCGCCTGACCCAAGACCACCTCTCCTTCAGGAAGCAACTCAAGACCTGGCTGTTCAAGCAGTAGTGGACCCCCCCCCCCCCCCCCCCACCCCCAGCGCCTTGAGACCCTCCGGGTGAGTAGCGCGCTATACAAATGCCTTGATTGATTGATTGATCTTCTTTTTGAAATACTACTGTAGGAATGGTGAGGCTGATATTTTTCTTAGCTGGACTGCCTGTGAGAGTACATTGGGATATTCCTTAGTTTGCAGGGAAGTTTCGCTTTATGCTGCATGTAATGTGTCAAAGGTAAACCTGTCCTGTTATATGAAGGGTTCTCCGGTTGCTGTGATATGTCCAGCTTTCAGATTATTCTCTAATGGGAGTTATTTGATATTGAAGATCAGGGCTGCTGTGAGATTAAACAGGAGTTGCCTATCTGGTAATGGTATCTTTGGTCGTGACCTGCTGTACACAAGTACTGTTTCCACCTGCCCGCACTGTTAGGGATGCAAAGCTTTAACTGTTGATAAAGCTTTCAAATGTTAATTTTTATGCCTTAAGCAGACTGAAAGCCTTATTGTTACCGAAGGATGTGCCATTAACATCTGCAATGGAGACATTTGATCTTCAAGTTGCAAGGTCTTCTTATGAGATACAGTTGCTACTCCACACTAATTTCCCACACCATTTTGCAGAGCCTATGCACCACATTTTATTTTTAAATTTATTTTTATGAACTCGATAAACAAGCTTCAGATATAAACAAGCAATCATAGATTTGTAGAGAGGAGATTGCAAGTTGACAATTTCCAAGCAATATAGCACATTAGAATCCAGAAAAATAGACGTGTGCCCTCCACCCCCCAATAGTATACATCCCGAGGCCCTCCCAGAAACCCGAACAGACATCTCGTAAGAGCCCTCAGGGACCCCTGTTCAATGTCCACAGTCCCCATATGTTCTCCCATTTGCGAGGGCATCCCCGGCTTTGATACACCACACCTTCTGCCCCACAGCACCAGTCCAAGTCACATAGACATGCAGCCACTGTCAGAGGATCCGTTGCTCCCCATGCACATGCAATATTCCTCTTGGCTACCCCCCCAGCCAATGCCAACCATGATTTGGTCCACTTTGGCCATGTGAGTTCGCCAGTGACACCAAGAATATGCCATCGGGGATCCAGGGAAACTTGTGCTTCAACTACCGCCTCCATCACGAGAACAATGCCCTTCCAGTATTTCTGAAGCTTGGGGCAGGCCCACAGGATATGAAAGAACGACCCCCTTTCACAACATCCCCAGGCGCACTCCTCAGAACCTCCACCCCTAATGTAAACTTGTGCCATTCTTGAAGCATACGATCTGTGGAGGATGCGGAGCTGGATCAAACGAAAGCTTGCTCTAATGGCTATTTCCCTGGGGCATTGAAGGGCCTCCGCTCAATCATCATCTTCCAGCAGGCCCACGTCGATTTCTTAAGCCTCCCGCAGAGGACCCAAGCAGTCAGGAGTGTTATTCACAAGTTTTTTGTAAGTAAGCGACACGGCCTTCTGAATCATGGGGTCTAGCAGAAGCCTGTCTTCCAGTGGGGTATATTGGGGGAGTACCGTCCAGTCTTGCACGTGGCAGCGGAGTGCCAAGCGCAGTAGACGTAATGAAGAAATTCTCCGTCACTCATCTGGAAGTCCTTACACAGACTCTCAAAAGACACCATTCATCCACTTTTCCAAATGTCACCCAGCACGTCAATACCTATGAGACTCCATTTCCGGGAGCCCTGTGCACCACATTTTTAACATGTCTAGTACTGCTGTGTAGCACACTTTGTTAAAAATACTGGCTCTGGGTTGGATAGAGCCTTCCAGACAGTCTTGGGAGTTATTCCATAATTTATTCACTCCGTGCTAGGAAGCATTTTTGGAGGTTTTCCACTTGTCCTTTTCCTAGTTGTCAGGACTGTGATTTTATTCTTTTTATTCCTAAATGGATGTCTCATCACAAGGCCAAATAGGGATAGCACTACCACAATTGCTCCTGTATGGTGAACGAATAATACAGTGTCTTTGGCGCACCCTTACTTCAAGAACTGAATGACCATTGGTTCTTGTCCTTTTGGCCTGTCTGGCTACACTGCGTGCAGCCAGTTTTCCACCATCTGCTGTGCACTTTTGAGTGTGCCTCGGACTAATGCCTAGGAGGCAACTGGTTTAATCTCCGGACATATAACTGCTGGTGAGTACCGTAAAGAACCACTTGTACTGTTGTCCCTCGCACTTGCCGTTTCTTCTAAATGCATACAATGAGCCATCCTGGAATGCTTTGGCTCCTGGTGATCTGGATCCAGCTTCTTTCTCTGTGGACTCTATACTGGCTGTTCCTTTCTTGTCAGACGCTGAGGGGGAAGGACTGGAACATTTTTGCTCTATGGATCTGATGCACTGGGTGCCTCTGGGAACATCGTCTGCGGTTGCTGGCAACAGCAATGTTTTGTCTACTGAACAGAACACATAAACAATTTCGCAGTTTCGAGTGGTTGGAAATGTTTAATTTGCCCATGTTTTTATCCTTCTAAATTGTTTTTAAATTATAACATCTTCTATATGATTTTAAATTGATGTTAATGTGTAACTGGGCTTTCTGAATTTCTTTTATACTCAAAGAGCGCAATGCCTTTTTATGCTTTTATGTTTCTATACCTATAAACACTTTAGCATTGATTTTAGGAAGCTTTTTAGTCAACTCACATCCAAAGAGTTAGTGTCATATGGTTATATCAAGCCTGCGTAGGAACACCACCATTTTACCTGCTCATGTTTTTAAGTTGCCTTCTTTCTTAAACACGATGAATTTTTTTTTTTTAAAGTTCTTTTTATTGTTGCATCAGAAGGATTACATACCCAAATAAGGTTCACACGGTAGAGCGTCAAAATTCCGCTCTCGCCGCCGAATATGCAACTTTTCATGTTGTTAAGGAATATCGTAGTCTTCATATCGAACTTACTGGCATTTCTTCCTTTTTTTTTCCCCCAGTAACATAAATAAAACACATAAACTAAGAAACACCAGAAACCCCGGCAGCCCCCCTCCCCCCCCTAGCAGCATTTCACCAACCCTGGCCTCCCCCCCACCCCCGCTATCGCCACACCCTCCCATCTGCTGTGGTATAGCCGGCGCATCCAGCATCGTAAACAGGGCACCTAGAGCACATATATACATTGTTCAGTGAGGTTCATACCTCCTAGTACCCCGTCCAGTGACCTATGGACCACCTACGGTCATTCCTTATTGACTTATTCTAGTCCATGGTAGTGTCTCCATTTAGTCCATATTTTCCGGAATTTTTTGGGGCAGCCTCTAGCTTTATAGGTCACTCTCTCCGCTGCCATGTACAGATCTAGTCCTCTTCTCCACTCCTCCAGATCAGGTTTTTCGGGCGCCCCCCAGAGTCGCGCTATGTCCCTCTTCGCCACTACCAAAGCCAGCAACAGAAAGATTAACAAGGGGCGTGTGAGATCTACCTCTGTGGTCATGCCCAGGAGCGCCAGTTTAGGATCCCGCGGGATATCTACCTCCAGAATCTCGCCCAGCTCCATGAACACAGCTTCCCAGTATTCCTGAATTACTGCACAACCCCAGATTATATGGAAAAAATCACACGTGTGGTGGTGGCATCTTAAGCATGCAGTGTCGGCAATCCTCCCCATTCTAAAGAGCCTCACCCTGTCAAAATAGGCCCAATGGAGCACCTTAAATTGTATGAGACGGAGTCTCGACTTTATTGCCACCTTACGAGGGTGCATGAGAATGAGTTCCCAATCCAGGTTCTCCATGGTGCCCACGTCAGTTTCCCATTTATCCCGTAAGGCCTGCAAATCACCCAGCATATTATTCGTCAGGGTCCTATATGTCAGTGACACCGCCCCCCCTGCATCTGCTCCTGTAACAATCTGCCCTCCAGTGGTGCATATTCTGGTATGTCTGTGAGTGATATGTTTTGCGCCCTCCATGCATGCTGAAGTTGAACGTATTTGTAGTATTGGGTGTTCAGTAGGCCAAATTCATCTTTGAGTGCCTGAAAAGTTTTCAATTCCCCCCTTGCTATCACATCTCCCACAGTGGAGATGCCAATGTCATCCCATCTTCTGAAGCCTTTCAACTTGTTGAGCTCCCCTAGCCACCGGCAGCACCATAGTGGCGTTTGGCGGGTGGGCCTTTTGTCCCAGCCCATTCTTATTGTTGCTCTGCGCCACGCCGATAATGTAATTCTGGTGGCAGGGAGGAGCTGTTGACCCCCCTTCCCTCCATAGAGGAAGTGTAGTACCGTCTTGTTCGACCACTTGGACCTCTCTAGTGCATACGTGGGGTGGTCAGCTGCTGCATGTATCCAGTCATTGATCGGGGCAAGATGTTCTGCCCAGTAGTAGGCCTCTAGGTTAGGAAGCGAAATCCCCCCACTATACTGGTGGCGTTGCAACGTTGAGAGAGCCACTCTAGGCTGCTTCCCCTGCCACAGGAAGGTGCGGAGATCTGCATGGATTTTGTTCATGGTCGCAGTCGGTAGGGGATAGTACTCATTCTGGAGCGCATAAAGAAACTTAGGCAATAGGACCATTTTATATAGGGCGGCGCGACCCAGTATGGTGAGCAGGAGCTGTCTCCATCTGTCCATCTCTGCCTTCGCATCCACCAGTATTCGGCTTACATTTTCAGTGAAGGAGCGTTTCCTATCCAGGGTAATGAAGACCCCCAAGTACCGAAAACCTTCTGTAGTGTGTATAAGTAATTCTGGTAGACACTCCCCCCTCTCATCGCCCTGTGGGTCATAGAGGACCGATCTGTGCCAATTTATAGTGTGTCCTGCTATCGCCCCAAAACACGATGTAATTTGGCACGCATTTCATTGCATGCCTGTGCAGGAAACTATTCTCTGGAACAGCATTGCTTACATTTCCACTTCGTAGGCATGTTATCACAATACCTTGAAGAACAAGTTACTTACCTTCGGTAACACATTATCTAGTATAGACAGTGTCTAGCCGCAGATTCTGTACCTTTGAATTCCCCAGGCATCAGACTGGATGTGGGAGTTTTGTGCGTGAGCAGTACTCCTGTGCGCCAGTAGGTGGTGTCGATCGGCTCCGCATGTCATCATCGGTGTCGTCCGCGCTGGACATGACATCCACATCATTTATATCAGCTCCACCTCGGTGCACTGATGTCAGTTACTTTTCCCAACTTTCCACCCGTGAAGTACAGAGCAATGAAGTACACTGACACTGGTGTCCAATCTAGGGCCAGGTAGGGATTATCCCTAACACTAGAAATCTGTCTGCAGAGCAGGGAGGATGGGTGGGTCTGTAAGGAATGAATGAATGAAATGAAATGAAATGAAAAGGGATTTCTATAGCGCATGGCTGCCCGGGAGCGTCCCAGCGCTGGGATTGCAATGACAACTGAGCAGAGGAACAGAGGGGTAGAAAGGGGGGACAGGGTTATTGCGGGAAAAGGTGGGTCTTAAGTAGCTTCCGGAATTTCATGTAGTTAGGTTCAGCGCGTAGCTGGGTTGGTAAGGCGTTCCATAGAGTTGCAGCTGTCACCGAGAACCGACGCCCACCAGTGCGGGTCTTCTTGACTCTGTGGACAGTAGCCAGGTTACCGTGGGAGGAGCGCAGGGACCTGTTGGGTTTGTATGGGTAGGCATGCAGCCAGACACTATTTCTACCACATAATGCATTACCGAAGGTAAGTAACTTGTTCATCTAATAGAGACATCTAGCCGCAGATTCCTTACCTTTGAATAGACACCCAAGCAAAACCGTCCCTGGTGGTGGGCTTCAGACAAATTCTAAACTAGAAAGTACTGCAGGACCGAACGGGCGAAATGCCCGTCCATGTGGACCTGACTGTCCAGGCAGTAATATTTGGTGAACATGTGCAAGGATGCCTACGTTGCTGCCTGGTAGATGTTCAGGACTGGGACTCCACATGCTAAAGCAGTGGTCACAGCTTTAGCTCTGGTGGAATGAGCCCTTAAGCACTCAGGGAGCTGCTTTTTGGCCAGTGTGTAGCAGATTTTAATACAGAGATTAACCCAGCATGAAATGGTTCATTTCTGCACTGCCCAACCCTTCTTCACTCTACCATACCCCATGAAGAGTTGGTTGTCCACCCAGAATTCTTGTGTGCACTCAAGGTAAAACGACAACTCTCTTTTGGGGTCCAGATGGTAGAGTCTTCTCTTGAGGGATGCGTAGAAAGTGGATAAGTGATGGATTGGCCTGCATGGAATGGGGTTCCTACTTTCAGCAAGAAAGCGGCCCTAGTGCGAAGCATTACTTTGTCTGGAAAAACAGACAGGAATGGAGGATTTGATGATAATGCCTGCAGTTCTGTCACCCACCGTGCAGATGTTATTGCCACGAGAAAGGCTGTTTTGAGGGTGAGCAGCTGGAAGGGACAATTATGAAGAGGTTTGAAAGGAATTATTGAAGCACAAGCCAGACCTGATCTAAGCCAGACCTGATCTTACCAGGGATAAAAGGTAAGGCAGGATTTTTTCTGGGATAGAGTCAAAAGGATGAATACCATTACGATGGCACCAAGAACAGAAACGTTTCCATTTCAGTCTATATGTTTTTGACGTAGATTCAACTCTTACCCTGGACACATTTAATTTACAATCCTGAGGGATGTTTAAATCCTTGTACTCATTGTGATTAGGTTGCAGGCATGCAATTGCAGAGAAGCTGGATGAGGATGCAGGATCTGTTCCTTGTTCATCGTCAGCAGTGTGGTTGACAGAGTAAGGCGATAAGGACTGGACTGCGACAGCAGGAGAAGCTCTGTGAACCAGTGTTGACTAGGCTAACGTGGAGCAATGAGGATGAGCTGACACGGTTCCCTCTTCATTGTCATCAACGGTCTGGAGATTATAGGATATGGGGGAAAATCGTATGCAATGATTGCTGACCATCTGATCGAAAACGCATTCCCCCATGACCCTGGCTGAGTTTCCCTGTTGGTATAGAACCAGAATTTCTGGTTCTCCTGAGATGCAAATAGGTCCAAGTTGGATAATCCCCATTTTTTAAATATGCGGTTGAGAACCGTTTGATTCAGTTCCCACTCGTGATTCGATTGAGTTAACCTGCTCAACGTGTCTGCTAGGTTGTTCTTTATTCCTTGGAGATGCTCCACTTTGATGGTTATGTGATGCTGTAATGCCCATTCCCTTATCTTCTGAGCCTCCCAAGATAGAATCGAGGATCTTGTCCCTCCCTTCTTGTTCAGATAATGCATACAGGTAGTGTTGTCTGTGCACGTGAGGACTGAGGATGCTTTTATGCTTAGGAGGAACTATTAAAGGGCTAGAGAAATCACCCGCAGTCCCAGAAAATTTATATGCATTTAGGAGAGAAAGAGACTCCATTTGCCGCTTACTTGTAGGTCTTGCAGATGTGCTCCCCGACCTTCCAAAGATGCATCTGTTTTCAGAACAAATTCTGGAAGAGGAGAAAGGAATGATAGTCCCAGATAGAGATTGTGAGTAGACTGCCATCAAAGAAGTGCCTCTTTCATGATCGGAGTTATCCGAACTATGTAATCAAATGAACCTGATATTTGAAGCAACTGCTCTAGAAGTGGTCTCATTCTCAGCAGAGCATGAGGAACCATGAGAATGGCGGAAGACAACATCCTGAGAAAGGATTTGAGGAGACGTACAGAAAAGCACTTCCTTCTGTGAAGGTCGTGAGCCAGAGACAAGATGGCATTCATTCTTTCCGTTGATAAGTATACCTTGTTTTGCAGAGTGTCTATCAGTGCTCTTAGAAACGTTAACCTCTGAGAAGGAGCTAGAATGGATTTTCGAAGATTGACTGCCAGACCCAGAGAGCGGAACAGTTGTAGGCAGAGAGAGATGTCTTCTGATGCCTGACGAAGAGAAGAAGCTTTTACCAGCCAATCGTCGAGGTATGGGAAGACCTGTAAGCCTTTCAGCCATAGGAATGCTGCCACGGGGGCAAGGCACTTGGTAAAAACCTGTGGAGCTGAGTGAAGGCCAAATGGAAGGACATTGAACTGATAATGAGTGCCTGCCACGTGAACCGTAGAAATTTGCGATGCTTGGGGTAAATCAGGATATGGAAGTAAGCATCTTCCAGATCCAGGCTATTAAAAAAATTCGAATGGCTCAGAAGATGTAAAATCTCTTGAAGAGTGACCATGCAAAAGGATTTCTTCAACAGGTATTTGTTGAGTTTTCTGAGGTCTAAAATGGGATGCCAGTCCCCCATCCTCTTCTTTTTTATGAGGAAAAAATTAGAGTAAACACCCTTCCCTTTCTGAAAACGTGGAACAAGCTCTATTGCTCCTTTTTGCGGCATTATTAAAGCGTCCTTCTTCAATAACTGCAGATGATGAGTTATTGATCTTTGGGGTGGGTGATGAGGTGGCGCTTTGGTAAATTCTAGGGTATGGCCATACCTTATTACATCTAGGGCCCATTTTTGTGATGTTATATTTTTCTATTAATCCAAGAAATGAGAGAGAGGGATTTTCTTTCTGGATTTCAGAGGAGTGGCAGGCGACACAGCATCGTCACTGCTTACAGCTCGAATCTCTGGGCTGAAAGTGCTGTTTTCTTCTAGGCTGTCTAGAGTAGGCAGCCTGTGGAGGTGTGCGATATTGTTGTTGCTGTTGGTAGGATGGCCTGTAGGAGGTGTATGAATGAGGTTGGTACCTTTGATAACCTCCTTGAAAGGAATCATTTCCTCTGCCCCACGCTCCACGAAAGGGGCTTTTCCTGAATTGTAGCACTCCAAGGGCCTTAGCCGTGTCTGTGTCTGTCTTGATGGCTTGTAAAGCATCATCAACATACTTGCCGAAGAGTTACTCGCAATCAAAAGGCATATCCAAAATGTTGTCTTGTACCTCAGGGCGGAACATGGTTGCTTTCAGCTAATGCTGGGGTCTCAAAACAGCAGCTCCAGCAAGCTGGCGGAATTCCTAGATATGTCCTAAATGTGTCTTTATAATCATAAAGAAAGCAGTCTGATTGTTTTACTGTAAGAGATAATTGGAAGCGTGCTGCTGCTCTCTCAATTAAAGCATGAAAGCGGCTGATGTCCTCTGGCGGAGATTCTATCATTTGAGGAGATGAAAAAGCTGGTGTAGATATGACATAGTCATCCTACTCATCCCCTGTTTGAGCCTTCTTTTGAGGAGGAGTATCCTCAATCTCTCCCATATCATAGGTATCTGGATGCAGTTGCAGCCCACTAGTATCTCCCATTGGAGGCGGTGCGGATATAGGCACAGAAGTATGAGGAGGTGTAGTGACTGGCGGTGGAGGTTGAGGAGGTGGAGAAGGAGGTGCCGAAGGAAAACGTGAATGATAGTCTTGTAACAAATCTTGACGATCTTGAATCATTGCAACAGGCATGTGAACCATAGGTTCGAAAACTGGCTCCATATATTGCATTTTTGCATGAGGGGTATATTCCTGTTAATAGTATCCACCATAGTCCTCGTCATCATCTTCTTGATACTTTACATGTAATTGGGAAGGACTATCTGCAGGTCCAAACATCCTTTCATCATCAAATTCCTCCAAGAATGTGGAAGGAGATATTATCGCAGGATTCTGCAAAAACTGTCTCGTCTATGGTGTCGTCGACGAGAACGTCGTTGGTGGATACATTGGTGTAAGCTGTAGGGAAGATGGACGCTTACGGGCAGGCATGGAGTAGAACAACTTTGTCGATGGTAAAGGTGTCTGCATCGTTGACGAGGACATTATAGGACCAGATACAGCCGTCGCGGTTGTAGACGTAGCCGTCGATGGAACCACCGTCGTTGACGGACTACCATCATCGACGGGACCACCGCCGTCAACGAGGACGCCAATGAAAAAGTTGCAGTCGTCGATGTTGTAGTCAACGATGAGATCGTCGGCGGTACAGCACTCGTCATCACCTGAAGGGTTGATGACGGGACTATGAAATTTCCAATACTGGAGAAATCTGGGATTAGACATATCCATCAGAAGAATTTTATCTATCCATTCACAAATGCTGAGCCCACCATTACACACGTATTCTCCCTCCAGCATTGGAATCTGTGTTTATTCATCATCAGGGTGAAATCTGATTTTAAATATATAGATGAGAACAGGAAAGGAAGGACGTAAAGCCAAGGTGCATGCAAACTTTGCTCCAGGTTGACAGCGTGACTCAAGTAATGTGTGAAAAATGAAGCTCAAAGCTCCCTTGCGATTGGTGGTGCCATGGCACCTGCCATATAGAGGGGGACATGCTATGTGATGATCAATGGAGTACTAATGTTTCATTTTCACATTCTTGAATTCAACTATGTAACAGAGCTATGCAGCCTGAAAGTATGCCAGAAGGCGTAGCATGGCAAGGCCCGCCTGTGATACGGGTAGGTACAAACATTTTCTAGCGACTCTTCGGTTCTTACCCTGCCATATAAAGTTGTTGATCAGTGCCTGGAACTGCCTAATTTGTTTATGATGAAGAACCAGCAGGAATGTTTGGAACAGATAACACCTTAGTAAGGACTCTCATCTTCACATCGGTCAACCTACGCAGTCAAGAGAAGCGAGATATTAATGCCATTTTTGGAGAGCTTGTCTGTACTCTCTCATTAAAAGGTCACAATCTGTGAGTGATGTAGTTGAGACTACTCAGATGCTCAGATAAGTCATTACTTGGAGTCTCAAAAAAGGGGTATTAGTCTGTGTGGAGCCTCAACCTGTGAGGAAAGTGGATTGAGCAGCAGCGCTCTGATTCGGTAATACTGATTTTAAACCGAATATGGAATGGTAAGCTTCTAACTCTTCTAAAAGATGGAGGGGGGGAGGGGGGCTGTAAGCTGTGGTGGATAAGATAAGGGATGCAATAATTTTATCAGTGAACATCGTAAGCTTAAAGGTATCCACCTCTAGCTAGATAACTCTTATATCTCACATATTTCTATTTGCTTTCACCCATGGCTGAAGGATGAGAGCCTCTAAGAAGATTTAGAGATGCACTACCTTCTTTTGAGCTTGATGCTGATATGCTTATAATGATTTAATTTGGTTTTTCTATCTGTTTAGTTGGCGTGCTGCAAGGGTAACACGTTTGTCTAAACCGTGTCAAAACTATAAACTCCCTACCTCGAGACCATAGGTCCCGACCCCTACGCACATTTTCCAATGGGATCTACACAAATTTGTGACAACAATTTATCTCAATGATACAAAAATTATTTCACTTTTTTGATCATTTATTTTGACACCATAAATATTCACATAATCTTAAATCATAAACCTTCGTTTAAATGCAATGTAAAACATGCTATAATTTTTCCAATGAACACAAAAATGTAACAGTCTTCTTCTGTATTTCTTTTTCGAGATGCTCTATGCATTTCGGGTCTCACAGGACCCTTAATCAGGAGCAAGTGCCATCTACAAAAATAATGCACAACAATGAGCTTTTTATCACAACCGGAGTAAACAATGTTGCATATTAAAATATTTGCATTCTGAATATACTCAAAAAGTGTGTGTGACCCAAAAACCAACACCACCGTGATAACTTCAAAAACCAAAGAACCTGCTTACTTGATACTTTCAAGGCCACGCCCATGGTACCTGAAAAATTCACAACAACCCTACGTTAACAAAACTTCTTGATTCATTGATTACTACTGACCATTCCTAACGTTTCGAAGTCAACTTACCAAAAACGGCTATGTTTGAGTCCAATCCTGATCCTAGTTTTCAAAATACTGTGATGCGTAGAACGCAACCATGTGACAGCTCCTGGGAACAACAACGAAAGAAAATGGAATCTAAATTCAACCTTCTCTCAAGCGTTCTTAACGAACGGAACCCTACTAGCGATTCCCTTTTGTTACAACTTCCCAAATCTTACCGGTATAGTCGTAGTTCACAATCTAAAACTCCGCTTGACCCTACTCCAGTCTTTACCACTCCGCGAAAAACTCCGCTACCACCAAAAGCTGTTGTCTACTATTTCCGCAGTAAACACTAACATAGGACCTCTCTATTTAAATATCCTTCAACTCCGCAAACTCCGCTCTCACGAGACGTAGTGACCAGCAGGTGCAGGTACAATAATGAACACTAACAAAGGACTTCTAAAAGAATGCTATGATAAACAGAACCTTAACACAACACCGAAAAAGGACTACTATGTTCAAATGAAAGTCGGCCGCCATCATTGCGGTAAATCAATACCTTGACTGAAACTTAGTCATATAAAACTAATCAAATAACCACTCGATTCCAAACAGTGATCCAAAAAAAACCAAATAGTGGTTCCAAAAAATGGTGTGATAAATGTGTAAGCATGCTCAGAATACTGAAAACATCATATTCATATATACAGGTTATATACATGTGTACTTATCAGCAGTGGACCACAGACTTGAGCAAAATTTATAAAAAACAAGATAGATCTATCCGTTCATTTAAACCTTTCGGTTCTTGGGTACCCAATTTTTTTATCCAGAATACTTCTCTCTGCAAGAGGGATCTGGTTCGATCCTCTCCTTCAGGGAGAACTACTTGTTCCAGCACTCCAAATCTTAGTTGAGATATACTGTGTCTCTCATTTATCCAATGTGATGCTAAGTTACTTTTCATGTTTTTATTCCGTATTTTACTCTTATGTTCTGAAACTGGCACTTTTAATTTTCTCTCCGTATTTCCTACATACACTTTCCCGCAGGGACATTTGATGTAGTATATGAGGTTCATAGAGTTACAGTCTGAGTTGTGGTGTAATTTTATCTCTTTTCCTCATAGAGGATGTAGTATAGTATTGCCAGTGATGACATTACTGCAATGAACACAGTTCGTGCATTTTTTCATGCCTCTGCTTATTGATGGTTCTTTTTTATGTGTAGAAAATTTCAAAATCTCTTTCAGGTTCTTAGACCTGGTGTATGCAAACAATGGCTTCACATCGAATAAACCTTGAAAATCAGCTTCCTTTTCTAACAAAAACCAATGCCGGTTGATAATGTTCCTGATTTTTTGGGTGCTCGTATTGAACTTGGAAACAAATACATGCCTTTCTTTTTTGACCTTGGGTTTTTGAATTAGTAGATTTTTCCTTTCCATTGCATGAATGCGCTTATTTGCTTGTTCAATGACATCGGTTGGATAACCTCTTTCCTCATACTTTTTTGCTTGAATGGTCAGTTGATTTTCTAAATCATCTTTGTCGGAACATATTCTCTTGAGTCTCATAAATTGTGAGAAAGGGAGATTCTTCTTTAGGCTGGGAGGATGAAAGCTTTGGTATTTTAAAGCATTATTGACATCCGTGTCTTTCCTGTAAAGAGTTGTATTCAGTTTCTCGTTTTCTACTTTTAACATTACATCCAAAAAAGATATTTGGTGGTCACTTATGTTGTAAGTGAACTGTATATTTTCATCAAAAGTGTTCAATTGTTGAAGTTTCCTTTCTAGGGTTGGTCTTTCTCCAGTCCAAATAATGAAAATATCGTCTATGAACCTACAGAATAGTTTCGTAGATGATTGCCATTCTTGGTCATTAAAAATTTTGTCAAACTCAAATCTGGCCATGTAGGTATTGGCGTACGCCGGGGCTCCAGAAAAACCCATTGAAGTGCCTTTCTGTTGGAGAAAGAACTGATTATTCCACTGAAAGTAACTATGGAACAAGCAAAAGTGCAGGATTTCCAATACGAAGATTTTATCTGCTCTGATGTTGGTTTGCTGAAGTAATGCCCATTCCTCTGCCTCTATTCCTGCCAGATGGGGAATAGAGGTGTAGAGAGATTTAACATCTACAGTACATAACAAAAGATTCTCAGTGTATGTGATTTCTTCGATTTTGTTCAGAAAATCAGTCGTGTCTTTAACGTATGAGTGCCATTTTTGGACGAACGGTTGAAGAAAAGTGTCTATGTATTGACCTAACGGTTCAAAAATGGTACCACATCCAGTGACGATTGGCCTCATTGGCGGATTTAGAAGATCTTTGTGGATCTTGGGAAGCATGTACAGCTTCGGTTGTCTCGGTAGATCTATTGTAAGGAACTGTCGTGTAGAAGCTGAAATAATTCCTTCTTCAAAGGCTTTGTCCAAGATAATTTTCAAGGTGACTTTAAGTTCTTTGATGGGATCTTCCTCCAGTAATAGATATGTTGATGTGTCTTGCACATGTTCATTCACCTTGGCCATATAGAAAGTTGTCTCCATAACCACAATAGCTCCACCCTTGTCAGCCTTTTGAATGACCAGCTGGTCATTATTTTGAAGATTGAGTAGAGTCCGTTTGTCATGGAATGACATATTCTTTTTCTTTGTTTTGTTCAAATTTAATTGATGCATGTCATGTAGAACAGTTTTCTCAAACGCATCCAGTACCTTATGGGATACTGGGGCTTGAAACTTAGATTTAGGTTTGAATTCTAAAAATTCAGATTCTGGTCTTTGTGTTTGTTCTGTGAACACATTGTTGAAGAAATGTTTAAGCCGAAGAATCCTCATGAATTTATAAAAAGCGACCTCAATCTCCAGACTGTTCGTATCGTAAGTCGGTACAAAACTTAAACCTTTGTTTAGAATGTTGATTTGTTTGTGAGTGGTACGTTGGAAATATTAACTACTAGGTTGGTCTTTGGCTTCTCAGCCGTCCTTTTACGGATACTTCTTCTGGTTTTTCTAGATTTTTTGATGAACTGGGTGTTTGGCTTGCATCCGTTGCCTGGGGTAAAAAATCCTTGAATTTGGATGTTCCTTCTCCTCTCTTCGATGAAGACTCTTTTGTACCCGTCTTATCACTCATTTGTGTCTTTGCTGCTGGTCTAGTTTCTGTAACTTCAGAGTCAGAAACGCTACTTTCTTCAGATGTAGCAGTATTTGCTGATGGCTTCTTTCTTTGATAAGACCGTCTTTGAGCGTAGACCTCGGCCCACGTGTACACCTCGTTTAATTTATAGTCCAAGGTATCCCTTTTGTATTTCCGGAGTTTCCCTTCTTGAACTTCTTTTGCGTGTTTTTCTAGTCGTATTTGTAGTTCTTCTAGTTCCCTATCGAAATCTGTACGTTCCATCCTTTTCGAGAGATTTTGTTTTATCTTGTTGATTTCAAGGGCTAATTCCTCTATTACTCTTGCCAATTCTTCTACCAAAAGTAGAATCAAATCTAAAGAGCACTTGTTCAGAATGGAATACCATTTCTCCATGAAGTCTTTGTTTAGATGAAATCTGTATAACATGGGTTTAATCGCCATTCGTAGGCCACGTGGAATTCTTTTTGCTCTGTGGTACTGGATCAAAGTACTTGCATGTAATTTATGACTTAGTTCTCTTTTAACCAGGAACTCCAGTTGTTTTAACTGCTGCATTACCGTGCTTCCTTGTACATTAGATGTTTTAACTTCACCAATGAGTGAATTAATGTCTGAAGCTTGTTCCAGTGTGTATGCTAACGTGTTAGCTCTATTATCGGTCATGCTGGTGATGGCGTCAAATGCCATGGTTGGGTGCTATCTCGTGTGTTTAGACAAAGAACTGAAACTTTAAGAAGATTTAGAGATGCACTACCTTCTTTTGAGCTTGATGCTGATATGCTTATAATGATTTAATTTGGTTTTTCTATCTGTTTAGTTGGCGTGCTGCAAGGGTAACACGTTTGTCTAAACCGTGTCACACACACTTTTTGAGTATATTCAGAATGCAAATATTTTAATATGCAACATTGTTTACTCCGGTTGTGATAAAAAGCTCATTGTTGTGCATTATTTTTGTAGATGGCACTTGCTCCTGATGAAGGGTCCTGTGAGACCCGAAATGCATAGAGCATCTCGAAAAAGAAATACAGAAGAAGACTGTTAAATTTTTGTGTTCATTGGAAAAATTATAGCATGTTTTACATTGCATTTAAACGAAGGTTTATGATTTAGGATTATGTGAATATTTATGGTGTCAAAATAAATGTTCAAAAAAGTGAAATAATTTTTGTATCATTGAGATAAATTGTTATCACAAATTTGGGTAGATCCCATTGGAAAATGTGCGTAGGGGTCGGTACCTATGGTCTCGAGGTAGAGAGTTTGAAGGATGAGAGCCAGCACAAGCTATGAGAGGGAACATCCATGTTCAGTGCAGTCTTTAATAGAGATACTTGATGATGTACTGCTATTAACACGACACGAGCACTCAGTGACTGATAGCTCACAATCACCCACTTAATAAAGCATGTCCCAAATCCCAGTGAATGCAACACTCGTGCCATGCACATTCAGTTGATTCTGTCCAACATGGGCAGCAGGACTTTAGGATGTTGTGGCATTTTCACTGGTTTGTTTTAAGAGGTGCAGAATCATTTTGGTAGTAGCCCTACACTGATGGACTGGAACAAGGTCCAACTTATCTGGGTTCACTATCGCTGTCAGGAAGAGCCAACACTTCTGCCAATATACATGAAGACGGTTTTAGGTCTATATTAAGGAGAGATATTGACCTGTACAAGACGTACAGCCTTACATATTTACCCGACTTATGAATTACCACCACTCCAGCATCATACAGTGCCAGAAACTTCACTCAGCTCTGAACTTATTGAAGAGTTTCATTAGGATTGGAGTCAGAGTGTTGCTGTGCATCTTACAGAAAATTGAGGATATCCAGCTGGACAAGGTGATTTTCCAAATATAAGCCTATAGAGTTTAAAATCTCTTTTGTAACGGGATGGCCTGGGTCTTTTACCTGGTATGTGGTGAGCCTATACCTCAGGTGAGTCTGAATAGGCATCTGCAGCAATGGAGGACACTAGTACCTCGCTGTAAAGATCCTGTTAAAAGTTGCAGAACACTTCTGCAATCACCTTTCATCATTGGCCATCTCCTCCCTTTTATTCACAATTTTTGTCTAAATCTGGGATAACAGCAGGTAACCGACCTCGTTGCCGGACGAATAATTTCTCTGGTTACTCCAAAGGATGGGATGTTTCAGTCTTATCCAGGTCTCATGCTCGCACTTGAGAACTGAGTGCTAGGACCTTGAGGCAGTGCTTTTATGCTCGAATTCCAAATCAGTCACCTGGAACTCTAGCATTGATCTGGCATCTACCCAGGTCTTTTTTAACCACTAAACTGCTAAGATATAGATGCCCTTAATGACCACCTTGAGGGTGTCCCAACGTTTAGTAGCTGACTTTCCCAGAACATCATTTTCTGTCATGAAGTCACCTGTCCCTTAGCCAATATACTCATGCACTTTTGGGTCATGAAATGCAAGTATGGGTCATGCAGATAGTACTCATTTAACTTAGAAGTAGAACCCGGGTACGGGGGTTCACTGCAAAGAGAGAGAGGATAATTGGAGCGTAATCAGCACCAAAAGTAATAGAGTCGCACATATGTTCGATGGACAGCTTAATAGAAAGTATAATCTCTATCCTCAATCCCCCAGGCATCAGAAAGTCCCTCCTCGCTCAGCCACTTCTTGAATCAGAATGAGGCTAACCAGCCTTTGTCATACCTCTGTTGGGAGCAGTCTTCAGTACAGTCTGTGACCAGACTGTGGTCACCTTCGATAAGCAGTTATTTTGCATATTCGAACACAACTGAAATTGGTCACTTGTGAAAACCCTCTTGCTTGGAATTAGTGGTGGTAGGAGGGATAACTAAATAAGTTTCTGAGTTGGGGGGAATATGGGGGGAAATTGGGTCGAGCTCTGGATTCCACAAGACCTGTGAGAGCCGCATCCATGAACACACAAAGGAAAGTGATGCATGTTGGCTGTGGTGGCTGGGGAGAAATCTGCATGGCTGTTAGCCCATACCATAGCCATGGAAGTTGGTTGCGGCGGTCATGGGGCCATGATGATCCCAAATGGCCTAGCTGAACAAGTTACTTACCTTCGGTAACGATATATCTGTAAGAAACAGTAGTTAGTATTAGATTCCTTACCTTAGAATATCCCCAGGCGTCAGACTGGATCCGGAATTTTTTTGCGTAGCAGTACCCTTGCGCGCCGGTAGGCGTCGTCCGCGGCTCCGCGTCCGTCGTCGGTGTCTTGGGCGCCATGATAACGTCGTTGGAGTACTTAGACGCCGCCTCCGCGCTGACGTCAGTTCTTAGACACAGCTTTTCCACGCCAGAAATGCAGAGCCATGTTAAAACCCAACAATGGTGCCATTGAAACTATGGCCCTGAAAGGGGATGACCTGAACCCTAGATATCGGTTCGCAGAACGGGGAGGATGGGTGGGGTGGTAAGGAATCTAATACTAACTACTGTTTCTTACAGATATATCGTTACCGAAGGTAAGTAACTTGTTCATCTGAAAGAAACAGGTTAGTATTAGATTCCTTACCTTAGAATAGATACCCCAGCAATACCAACCCCTGTAGTGGGTCTGCGAACCAATAATCACACCAGAAAGTCCTGGAGGACGGAACGGCCAAAAAAGCCATCCCTCCGGATTTGGCTGTCCAGGCAGTAGTGTCTTGCAAACGTGTGCAGCGATGCCCACGTAGCTGCCTGACAGATGTCCTTCAAGGGGACTCCCCGGCCCAGGGCAGTGGTAGCCGCTGTGGCCTGAGTGGAATGGTCCCTCAGCCCAACAGGAGGCTCCTTCTTCGCCAAGGAGTAACAAGCCTTGATACGCAAGACGACCCACTGAGAGATGGTCCGCTTGTGCACCGCCCGTCCCTTCTTAGCGCCCACGTAACCAACAAAGAGTTGGTCATCCACCCGGAACTGGCGTGTGCGATCTAGATAAAACGAAAGCGCACGTTTTGGGTCCAGACAGTGGAGCCGCTTTTCCTCTTTTGAGGGGTGCGGTGGCGGAAAGAAGGTGGGCAAGGTGATAGACTGCCCGATGTGGAAGGCCGTGACACCTTGGGCAGGAAAGAGGGTCTAGTCCACAAGACAACCTTGACCGGATGGACAGAAAGGAAAGGAGGTTTGGAGCTCACTCACTCTCCTGGCAGAGGTGATGGCAACCAGGAAAGCAGTCTTCAGAGTAAGAAGGAGGAGAGGACAGTTGTGAAGTGGCTCAAAGGGAGTGCACATCAGATAGGTAAGAATAAGGTTCAAGTCCCACTGAGGCATCACAAATGGAACAGGGGGAAACATGTGCGTGATGCCTTTCAAAAAACGAGTTACAATAGGGGACTTGAACAAAGATGGTTGATCAGGCAGCCTTAGAGAGGCTGAAAGGGCAGAAAGGTAGCCCTTGATAGTGCCCAGAGCAGAGCCCTGCTGGGCAAGAGAATGAAGGAAGAGAAGAACCTCAGAAAGAGGGGCAGAGAGAGGATCCACAGCCTTTGCTGTGCACCATGCCACAAATTTGTTCCACCTGCAGGCGTATACCGACTTTGTGGAGGGACGCCTGGCTGCCAGAATAACATTACAGACTTCAGGAGGCAAGTAAAATGGCCTCAACTGTCGCCGATCAATCTCCAAGCATGGAGGTGGAGACTGGACAGGTTCGGGTGGAGGACCGTCCCCTGCTGCTGTGACAGAAGGTCCTCCTGAAGAGGCAGATGAACCGGGGGATCGACTGACATACTGAGCAGCTCGGGATCCCAGTACCTTCGTGCCCAGTCCGGAGCCACAAGGATGACTTGGGCCCGGTCGCGTTTGAGCTTCTTCAGCACTCTGGGCAGAAGTGGTATAGGCGAAAAGGCGTACAACAGACCGCAACTCCACTTGCGACGAAAAGCGTCTCCGAGCGGGTGCCGCCTTGGAAATTCCAACGTGCAGAACTGATGACATTGCGCCTTCTCTTCGGTGGCGAATAGATCTAACCAAGGCTCTCCCCACTGCTGAAAGAGGCCTTGCGCCACGTCCGAGTTCAGACGCCATCCGTGATCCATCATGCACCGGCGGCTGAGTTTGTCCGCCCTGGCGTTCAGAGAACCTGCTAGGTGTTGAACCACCAGGGTCACGCCCTGATGTTCCAGCCACTGCCAGAGGCGCAGAGCCTCCTGGCAGAGGGTCCACGAACCCACCCCGCCCTGTTTGTTACAGTACCACATGGCGGTGGTGTTGTCCGTGAACACCTGCAATACACTCCCCCGGACAGAGGGGAGGAATGCCTTCAGTGCTAGACGAATCGCCCGCAGCTCCAAAAGGTTGATATGGAGCCGGGACTCCGCCGGAGACCAGAGGCCTCTGATCTCCGCCTCTCCCATGTGGCCTCCCCAGCCCCGGAGGGACGCGTCCGTCACAACTACGTGCTCCGGTTGGGGAAGGGAGAGTGATCTGCCGCTGACCCAATCGTGGTCTGTGAGCCACCACTGCAGCTGTCTCGCAGTGCCCTCAGAGATCAGGACATGGTCGGACAGGTTGCCCTGATGCTGGGCCCACTGAAACTTCAGGTCCCACTGCAGAGCCCGCATCCGCCATCGGGCGTGATGCACCAGAAGGATGCAGGAGGCCATCAGCCCCAAAAGCCGCAGCGTCAACCTGACCGAGACTCGGGATAAAGACTGAAAGATCGGAATCGGAGCCTGAATATCCCGAACCCGCTGTTCGGGAGGATAAACCCGAAACTGCGCCGAGTCGAGAACCGCTCCGAAGAAGAGGAGCTTCTGGGAGGGGCACAGGTGTGACTTCGGCACATTGATGGAGAACCCCAGCTGGTGCAGGAGGTCTGCCGTCGTCTGGAGGTGGCTGACGGCTGTCCGGGGCGAGCCCGCCTTCAACAACCAGTCGTCGAGGTAGGGGAAAACTGAAACCCCTAACCTGCGCAGATGAGCTGCGACCACCGCCATCACCTTCGTGAACACCTGTGGGGCGCTGGTAAGGCCGAAGGGGAGCACAGTAAACTGAAAGTGCTCGTGGCCTACCGAGAACCGCAGGTAGCGCCGGTGGGCCGGCAGGACGGGAATGTGGAAATAAGCGTCCTGCAAGTCCAACACGACCATCCAGTCTCCTGGGTCCAGGGCAGCTAAGACCTGAGCCAGTGTCAGCATTTTGAACTTCTCCTTCCGGAGGAAGCCGTTGACGTTCCGTAGATCCAAGATAGGGCGTAGGCCCCCTTTGCCCTTCTTGGGTACCAGAAAGTAGTGGGAGTAGCACCCACACCCTACTTCTGGCCCAGGAACGCGCTCAATGGCCCCCTTGGCCAAGAGGGCCATAACTTCCTCCTCCAGAAGTCGCAAGTGATCCCCCGACACGCGGTGGTATTGCGGTGGCATGGCTGGAGGGGTCGCCTCGAAGGGGAGGGAGTAGCCCCTTCGGACGATTTGCAGCACCCACCTGTCCGATGTGACAGTGCGCCAGTGGAGGAGGTGATGGCGATCCCTGCCCCCCACTGGCGTCACGTGGGCCTGAAAGCACGGACTAGGAGGGTTTTGAGGCGGATGCTGCAGGGGTAGGTGTGGACTGACCTCGCCGTTGTCCCCGAACGCCGCTACAGAGATTTCCACGGCCGCCACCGCGTTGGAAATTAGTCTGCGGTGCGTGGCTGGCAGCACGTGTGGGGGCGCCCCTTCCTTGGCCACGAATGGAGCGAAAGGCGGGAGGCCGAGAGGCCAGAGGACTTGGCCGAAGCCCTGGAGTCCTTAAAGCGCTCAAGCGCATGGTCTGCCTTGTCGCCAAAAAGGCGACGGCCATCAAACGGCATGTCCATGATTCTGTTCTGGACATCTGCCGAAAAGTTGGCGGACCTCAACCAGGCGTGGCGACGAATCGCCACTGTCATTGCCATAGCCCTGCCCAGAGAGTCGGTGGTATCCAGCCCAAACCGGATGGAATAACGTGCCGCATCTCGACCCTCCGCGGGTGTAGCGGCCCAAGTTCACGCGGTGTTGGAAGACCGCAGTCCCAAACTCAGGGAGGAGAATACCTTTTTGCCGTATTGCTCGTACCTCTTGGATTCCCGATCGGGCGGAGCCGTCGGGAATGCGGTCTGGGAGTTGGAGGCCTGGATGAACAGGCTCTCGGGGGTGGGATGGGTGGACAGGAAACAAGGGTCGCCCGGGGCCGGGCGGTGGCGTCTGGCCACATTCCTATCTACAGGCGGACCTGTAGTGGGCCTGGACCAAGTGCCCAAAAGGACGTCAAGCAAGGCCTCATTAAACGACAGCAGAGGCTCAGCTGAGCTTGACTGCGGTTTAAGGACTTCAGTGAGGAGGTTAGTCCTCACGGCCGCGACGGGGAGCTCAAGTCCCTAGGCCCTGCCCGCCCGCGTCAACACCATACTGTAGGTTGCCCTCTCCTCTGTAGCCACGGTAGGGGGTGAGACAAAACCAGTGTCTGGTGAAGTGTCCAGACCACTGGCATCCCCAAGTTCACCTGTCCAGTCCTGCTGGGACTGACAATCACGTGTCAGAGGGTCCTCAGACCCCTCCCAATACCCCTCATCACCCATCTCCTAAAAATCAGGGTTGTCAAAGGATGGGGCCGGTTCATTGAAGTAGAACTCTCCAAGCGGCGTCGAGAGCAGCGCCCAGCGGCGCCACTCCGACGCCGGAACCGGATCGAGGGAGGCATTGGGGACGGCGTCGCCGGAGGTGACACCCTAGGGACCGGCGCCGGTGAGGTCGTCAGGTCAACCAGCGACGACCCGGATCCGGAAGCGGATCCAGCGGGGCCCTGCGGCGCCGGGCCCCAAGGCATCAGCTGCGTCGGGCCGAAGCACCCAACCCGCTAGGGCCCCCAGACGGGTCCGCTGGGCCCGAAGGCGCCGCGGAGCCCGTCGGAGGAGAGAGGGACCTCATGGCCATGAGGAAGTGCTCGATCTCCTCCGGCGTCGCTTGCTGCCCAGGGACCGGAGGGTATGAGGCAGGCAGCGATGCCTGCGACTCCGACGGAGCCGCGTGGGTGGTGTCACCCGAACCCCCGGCCGCGTCGCGTGAGCGTCGGGGGGAGTCGGAAGAGCGACGACGTCTCTTCGACTTCTTGTGCTTACCTGATGACTTCGAGCCCGAAGAGTGATGGTGACTCCCGGAGCTATGATGGCTCCGACCCTGCACCGGTCCCTCTACCTCCGTCCGGACCGGGACCTCTCGCGGCGCGGGCCGACTGCCGGAGCTCCCACCTAGCTTTCGATGTCAGGGCTCGGCAGTAGGGGCAGGCGTCGTGGTTGACGCCGAGACAGTGAAGGCACCGGCGGTGAGGGTCGGTTATCGGTATCAGTCGGTCGCAGTCCTCACAGGGTTTAAATCCAGGCATCGCTACCTGCACCGTTTGGAGTCGAAGACTTCGAAAATTATCAAAAGGGATCGTAAAAAAAGGCATGTCTATAAGGGATGTCTGGTTATCCTCCAAAAAGCCAGGAGTGACATTGCAGCACCACTGTGGAAGCAAAGGCTCTGACCAGCGTATCGGTTGTATCCAATCCGCATCTGATGGTGAACTTTGCAATATCTCTACCATCAGCAACAGATTGGGAGAGTATGGCTTAGGCCTACTCCAGAAACACAGGCAGCACTTGCGCAACCGTATACCACACAGTGTGGGAATAAGAGCCTAATAAGCATGTGGTATTAATGAACTGCAGTGTCAGGCTGGTTGAAATTCTCTTGCCACAGGTATTCAGCCTCCTGGATTCCCTATATGGTGGTGTGGTAGTGAATGTGCCTGGATTTATTCTGCACATTGAGGCCTGAACCACCAGGCTCGCAGGAGTGGGGTGCTTGCAAAAGAACGGGGTCCCCGGAAGCGGGGCAATGGCGCCGGCAATGGCCTTGTGCATAGGAGAGCCTGTGCAGGGCTTGGTCCAGGCCCTGAGCAGCACATCTGTGAGGGTTTCATTAAAGGTGACTATGGGTTTTGATAAGGATAGTGGTCTGCAGCACCTCTGTCAAAACATTGGTCTTGACTGTGGGCAGCTGCAGGTCCAGGACCTCAGTCACTCTCCGGACCACCATCGCAAAGGAAGACCCTTCTTCCATCGCCAATGTCGGAGGAGGCCAGTGTCTGGTGATGTTCCCAGACCATTGGCATCAGTCAAGTCCATGTACCAGGTGGCATCGGCCATAAACTCTGCTAGGTGGCTTGACTAAAATAGTGTACCAGTTACAATTTCTGCCAAGTGGACCTGGTTGCACCAGAGCCAGACTCGAGCGACGCTGGTCTGTCTCTGCATCAGACTCAGGAATAATAATGGGATTGGTGGTGGCGCTGTGAATTGCGCCACTGGAATGGTCCCTGGAAGAGATGGCCTAGTCATGTCCGGGGCTAAACAGGAACCACCAACGGATCTTGAGAGCTCAATGGCGCTGAGGGCAGGCCTGCTGGTGGATTCCCATTTGAAGGCCTTTCCGCACCCATGGGGCCCAAAGGAGCTCCAGAGGGGTTCAACCACCCAAACAATGAGGTTTATTGCCTCATAAAATTCTATAGTTGGGTGGGGGTCACTCTGGTAAACTCGAGGAAGCATGGAGATGCCCCAGTGTCAGATGCCAGCTCCACAAGAATAACCAGGAAGCAGGGCTTGGATCTGAGGCATTGTTCCTGTGTGATGTCTGATGAATCGGAGCAATGCAGAGAAGTCCAAGAGGGCTTCAGCTTCCCTGGACTTCTTCCTGTGAGACATACCTGAAGAGGTCCAGGATTGTGACGAGGATCGAGGCGAGCGACTCCTGGATCGGTGCCAAGACCTCCCTTGCGAATTGGGAACTGGAGTGGTGCGGAGTCCCATTAGAAGTGGCCAAAAGCTTCATGACACACTGGCGGATTGCCTTGGGGTTCATGGTCTTGCACTCCATGCAGGCTGCGGAAGAGTGATTCTGCTCCAGGTGCCACAGACAAGCCAAATGATGGTCCTTTACAGACATCTGTCTATGACAGGCACCACAAGGCCTGAACCCAGTAGGTGTCTTTGGTGACATCTCCAAAAAATAGGTAGAGAAAAAAGGCATACTAGTGGACTTTGACAAACGTTGAAAAAAGCAAGTCATAAATGACTATGGGAAACTCATCCAGTTCCAAGCAACTGAGGTCAGCATGCTGGGGTGGCACCTATATTGGCACAACACATGTCACTTCCATCACTTCATGTCACTTCATGTTACTTCCGGCCGCCGCCGCAAGGAGCTGTATTATGCCACCTACTGGCGAGCAAGGGAATTGCTAAAAGAACTTATGGATCCAGTCTGAAGCCTGGGAAATATTCTAAGTTAAGGAATCTGAGGCTAGATGTTTCTATCAGATATTCTTCGTTTATGACTTCAATGAAGATCCTACAACGTAACATAATATTTTCCAGAGACACCTACAGAGCATCCAGTGACTTCCTCCTCAACGTAAGGCCAACTTGGTGAAATCTGACCATGCTATAAACTACTTAAACACACTTGGGTCATCCAGAGTCCCATAGTTTCCCCCTACTTTAGTTTTCACGGTTCTGACAAGAAACCCTTAGATAGTCCATTATACTATAAGCACACCATACCATTAAGAGCTAACTGAGCACATAAGAATGTATATAGAGCCCAGAGAGACTCCTATGAAGCAATCGTCACAGACTTCTAACTGGCACTCCCCAGTAATTCAGAGCCCTGGGACTCTTTTACTGGCACAAGTGTATGCCATAATCTACTCATGGAGTATCCACCATTGATATGTATGCGAAATCCAGCGCCTACTACCGTTGAGCATTTTATATAGGATCATGGAACTTCCCCAGTGATCAGCATGGAGGATTCCACAGTATTCCCTAGGGATTCAAAACGTACTTGCCTGAGTCTTTCACAAAGCATTCAGCTCTTAATAAATTGGATAATCCTCTACCAAGTCCTGTGGACCCCAGCACGGTGACTATCAAAAGTATCCAACAGACTCTTATGCATCAACCCTAAGTGACTCATAAAATTATGTCAATAACTGTAAAAGAATATCCCCCAGAGACTTGCAACGAGCATCAGTAAGAAACTACCAGAAAAGGCCACACCATAACTCACCCATTACATTTCATTGAGCTTCCTTGAGGGTGTACTCCAGAGACACTATTTAGATCTTCTTAGAGCTCCCCATAGCATTTCTTTGATGCTCTCTGACAGCATCCTATTGCCTCTCTCTGTGCCTTAAGATAGAACCTTGATCTTCATAGTAGTACAACATAGTACATCATAGTACACTCCAGAGCTTCTACAGAGCATTGCTCCTAGCCTACACTGACTGTTCGTCAGAACTTCCTGAGAACACACTCGGCACTGCCAGAGTTTTCTGTTTTTCAGGCTTCATTCTGGGGTTGTCCAACAGAACGCAAACACAGTCTGATATTGTTCCTGTACCATGCAGTCATAGTTTACTTGAAGGTCCCAGCAAGACATCATAAGAAGCCATTTCAGCAGCACACAGTGGTGTTTCTTGTTCTACTTTTTATATGTGAGCACTCTACACTCACCGATACAGGCCAGCTTTGTCAGCTCAAGTTCAAAGCCATCAAAGCAGTCACAGGTGTAGCCCTCCCGGACTCGCACACATCGTCCGTTCTCACAGCCATTCAGGATGCCGCACTCCTCAGCTCGCAGACCCTCAAACCCCTCATAGTGCCCTGTAGAAAAAGCAGAACATGGACATGAGCTCACAAAACTCATTTCTATGGCAGAGGAAACTCAGACAGAAGGAAGGAAAAACACATTGATCCTACAAGGTCATAGGGGTTCACATACACACTGAACAGTGGAAAGAGCCATTCTACTGTAAACACACAAGACATTCCTTAAACATACTGCGTGTTGAATTTAGGTATATGTTTGCTATGTTCACCTAAGGCTCTGTGGTTGTTTTGTCACTGAAGCGCATGTGCTCCAAGGCTCCTGTATGCCAAAGCTTGTTCTCAAATAGCCTATCTGATACTGTTTCTATTTTAGCATTTGTAGGGACGCCAGCCATACCAAACACATGCACATGTCTGATATTCCAATTCCTGGTATTCCTATACTGAAGAGACATACGGTAGTACTTAATTAGTACCCAGCGCCTTGAGACCCTTCCGGGTGAGTCGCGCGATATACAAATGCCAAGATAGATAGATAGAACTGAATTTTTATTTTGTGATGGTTGAGATCTAAGAGTAAAGTCACTGTGTGGAATACAGACAGCAAGTTTTCTGGTCAATGAAAAGGAAAAGAGTTCCCCATTGATTAACAGATTCCGTAGGTTAGGGGAAATATGTACCTGTGTGGTTTTGCCATGGTCCCGACTGTTCACTCATTTGACTAACAGAGACTTACCTCATGTTGGTTCCACTGTGGTGTTTATGTTTTAGCATCTTCTGTAACTTAGAAGATTAGAGGAAGTAACTAACTTGATATTCTTTCCCGATGACTGCCGGCTTTGTGAGTGAGACAAAAGAGGATCAATGGTCTGCCACCCACAGATACATTTTTAATAGAATATGATTCAGGGTGGGAGTCATAGGTACACTGCATGCGAGAGTCATCTGAGAAATAATTTTTTTCCCCACAAGTCTAACAGCGCTTTGTTAGGAAGCATGTCTGGAGGTATGCTTACTGCTTAAGACTTGGAGAATCCCAGGAAGAAATTCTCCAAACCTGCTAGAGTTGAAAGAAAAGACTGGAGGTCCATGGAGAGTGTTGGCTAAGCCTGGAGTTAGGCCTTTCATATATTTGGAGAACGCACTACACAACAGCCACCTGGTGACGAACTACTTGTCCCAGCAGATTGTGAACTCTCACATTGTCTGGAGACGAGGCGTCATCTTTGATATCTGGGTACAACCTCTTTTCTGGCTCACAGCGTCTTGGCTAGTCACAGGTGCTGGATATACCTATTATAAACTTTCTTTGAAAAAGCACAATTGCTTCCTTTGGAATTTTGTTTCTTCTCCAGCACTGGATCTTTAAAAGAGTCACACGCTTGAATTAGAATAGTTAGAAGTATTTCCTACATAAGCAGTGGGAAGCAGGCTCATCTTCCTGAAAGAGGTTGTGTAGAACCACTGAAGAATCTGCTGCTGCGTCTAAATACAGGCAATATTTCTTGGTGAACATGAGTCTGTTCTTCCATGTCACAGCACAACATGCGGTGTGTAGAGGTACACCAATGTAATGAGCTACAGTTCAGGACCTGCTTCTGCTACAGTGTACCATGACTTTTCCTAGAACAGGGTGATTTACCTTTTTGTGATACAAATTATGCATTTGAACAGTTATTGCAACATTGTGCATTCAGAAGATGACCTCTCAGTGGATGTCCAGCAGCCACAAAGACCGGATCAGAGCTTCTGCCATCTTCAAGCCTCTCCAAGTTGAACGTTAGGTGTATGTCTAAAGACTGCAAGGACCTTTCTGTGTTGGTGGTTGTTAGAAATGGGGATCCCCAGTTGGCAGGGGCTGGCACCGAGGTACAAATAGGGATCCTTCTTCCTAAGTCAGAGTAAGGGGCTACACCCTGTGGTAACGTATCACAAGCAGACAGGACAATCTCAGAGGCAGTGTGTGAAGCATTTATGACCATACACAATAACGGAGTGAAGACACTACAAAGGGACACCACACAAGTAGCTATAGAAAAATAAGTATCTTTATATAGGCTTAACACAAGGCTCAAAAGCGATCAAGAAACCACAATGCACATAATTACAGATTCACTTCAAAAGCAATAGAGGACTCAAAAAGCGTGTGGAACGAACATAGGGGCTCATTAGGATGGCGGGCGGACTTTGCCCGCCAGCCACCCTTGTGGAAAACGGGATCGTCCGCGAGCTGAGCGGCGGTCCCGCACTGCAAATTAGGATGCGCCCGCCACAATGCTAAAAATGCATGTATCCATTTGCATACACAAAGCGGCAGGCACCGCGCGGAGCCTGCCGCATTGTGTATGCAACTGCAGGGGGGTAACCCAGGTACCCCACCCATGTGCACCCCCACCCCCCCTTCACCATGGGGGCCCCCGAAGTGAAGACCGCATGCCTTTCCGTGGCGGCATGGAAAGGCATCTGTTTAAGCCCATCCTAATATGGCTGGTGGTGTCTGATAGACACCTCCACCATATTAAACCTTTTCCGCCCGGTAAAGCGGCGGACGGTCTTTCCGTCTGCTGCGGTCCCCCCCACCATGCTAATATGGTGGGGGGGAAATGGGTGGCGGTCGGATCTGGATGTCGGGCGTATCGCCACCGCCCACATGGCGGTGGCGATCCGCCCGCATCCTAATGGGCCCCTTAGTTCGAGGCCGGAGTCCACGCAACCCGGTGATGCACAATGTAACTGAGATTTAAAGGGGCATGGCACGCAGTCTCACAAGGAAGCCACGTTGATGACAGCCGGACTTGCAGCTGCCACAGCTCCCAGCTGTAGCGATCCGCAGCATGCACTCATGACAATCCTGGGACGGGACTTAAAAGGCAGGCGCAGGCACTTAGCGGCACACGCAGGTGATAACAAGATCCTCGAAGTGGTGACTAGTGTGGGCACTCAGCGGCACAGCTCCTCAGCTGCAGTGGCCCACAAAAGCGATTGCGATGATTCTCGTAGGACGGCAAATGTGGGCACTCAGCTGCAGCGGCCCACAATAGCGATAGCGATGATTCTCGTAGCACAGCAAGTGCTGGGGACTCAACGACACATCTCCTCAGCTGCAGCGGCCCACAATAGCGATAGTGATGATTCTCGTAGCACAGCAAATGCGGGCACTCAGCGGCACAGCTCTTCAGCTGCAGCAGCCCACACTAGTGATAGCGATGATTCTCATAGCACAGCAAATGCGGGCACTCAGCGGCACAGCTCCTCAGCTCCAGTGGCCCACAATGGCGATAGTGCTGATTCTCGTAGCACAGCAAGTGCGGGCACTCAACTGCACAGCTCCTTAGCTGTAGCGGCCCACAATAGCGATAGAGATGATTCTAGTAGCACAGCAAATGCGGGCACTCAGCGGCACAGCTCTTCAGCTGCAGCGGCCCACACTGGTGATGATACTTGTAGCACAGCAAATGCGGGCACTCACAATAGCGATAGCGATGATTCTCGGTCCACATTCCCAGCAGTAGAACCAGAGGTTCTGGAATTCTCAACAGAGGCCTCACCTGCGAGTAGAATCCCCCTCAGATAGGAATCCGGATGGCTGATAGGTGAAGTCTAATGTCTCTGAGACTTCAGCTGAAGGCACGCTCAAATCAGGCCCTTGGGTAGTTGCTTCAGCAAGATGGATGAAAGTTTCAAAGTCTTTTTCCTCTAGTTACACGGACAGAGGTTCATCTTGGCATCCAGAAGTAACACACACTGTAGGGGTTTTAGCACAGATCTTTATACCCCAAAAGTCTTTGTTATCCAATAGTCACAAATCACTGGAACCAGCCAGAACCAGGTTGGTATCGTACCGGAGCATTTTATTTACGAGGCTGCATTCTGCCTTTCAGGGAGAGGGGATCTGCCCTCAGACGCACAGTGGGAGGTGGAGCCATCATTAACGTTGCCAGGCACAGCCCTGCTCAGATGAAAGGGTCACCCCTCCCCATTCTCCAACTTCAGATCTCTCCATTTAATCCAGGTCAGTCTCAGTCTGCCCTGACCCTCCAAAACCAGAACGCCAATACACAGAACAGCAGAGCACATGGGAAGGCTTAGGCTAGAACCTACCTACTTCACAAAAGTGGTAGTTTTAAACAGAGTACATAAACATAATTGTCACTAAAAGATGCACTTTCATTATTGGCACAGGCATACTAAATTCGACTTTCCTATCATGTTCCTTGGGTCAATTAGGATTATACCAATTCATACAGTCAATTTACAATAGGGAGCATTCGCGCTGTGGCACTGAATGGCAGTGTCACAGCACCCATAGCATCTAACACCAGCCATAACAGAGGAGACAAAAGCGAAAAATGAAAGGGAGACCCATGCCAATGGTGCCAGGTCTAACAGTGGTTAGGTTTTGGAAAAATGAAATGGAGCACCACTGGCTCCCCATGTTTGAAAGAACATTTCATATACATTTTGAGCTCAGTCGTAAGGCCACCTTGGCTTATGAGAATTGGAGAAACAGGTTGTTGATAATCAAGACTTGCAATTCACTGACTATTCTTGAAGACGTCAGTGCGAGAAGCATCACCATTTCCAAGGAAAGGAAATGGAGGTCAGTTTTGTGAATTGTCTCAAATGGAGGAGCCATTAGGAAGCTCAAGACTGTGTATAGCACCCTAGGAATGGGCAGATCTCTCACATGGGTAAAGGCACTGACATGCCTTTTCATAAATTGCTAAATAATTCACTGTGAGGTGAATAAATGTTCTTATATCCTGAAATAGCTACAAACTGTATTTGAACTGAGGATGTGGCTGGATTTGGCAATATGTAGCAGGCATGGAAGAATCTAATAAGGTTGAACACATAATGGGTGCAGGCCTTCACTCACACACCAGATACATAAATTCTTCCACTTAGAATTCTGTTTTGGAAGTAAAAGGTGCAAACTGTCCAAGTAATTTGGATCATGCAGTTTGAAAAACGTATATTGTGACAAAGAATCTGTGCTTTCTGCTTGGACAGAAATTCTGGGTGTACTCTAAAGGCTAACAGAGGAGCACTGGGCAGCCATAGTAGTTTGAACTGTCTTAGCCATGCAGGGGAGACTAGTATCCTCAGTCTATAAAAACCTCTCATCACATTTGCAAAGACTTCGGACCAGAGAAAATGGAAGAAAAGCAAAGATGTTGCACCAGTTCTTTGTAAAAAAATTCCTGTGAGATCTCTGCAAGTAATGCATGTTGTGTAAAGAGATGGCATTTCCTGCTTTCCAGAGTTGTCAATATATCTAGTAGAGGCTGGCCCCATCAGCAAAGAGATGTTGATTTTGTCTGTCTTGCTGTTGTCACTCATGACATTCTTACAGGGTTCCACTGAGGATATGAGTCTGGTAGCTGTGACGTCCAGGCTGGTGTTCCGCTTTCAATTCAATGTTGTTAACTACAGGCCAACCCCACAGCTATAGGGCTCTCTGACAGGATGTGTGGCTTCATTCCACCCTGTTGAACAAGTTACTTACCTTTGGTAATGCCTTATCTGGTAGGGACCCTATCTAGCTGCAGATTATCTACCTTAGAATATTCCCCAGATGTCAGACTGGATGTGGACATTTTCGAGCAGTACCCCTGCACACCAGTAGGTGGCGTTGTTCAGGCCCGTGTCGGTGTCATCTGTGCCAGAAGTGATGTGTGAGGTGCCTTTACAAACTCCACCCTAGCACTGACAGTTTCTTTTCGCGACTTTCCAAGCCAGAAGCACAGAGCCACAAAGGATACCGATACACTGGTCTGTATTTCTAAGGCCTCAGAAGGGTAATCCTATACTAAAATCAGTTTGCAGAGTGGGAAGGATGAGAGGGTCGGTAAGGAATTTTCGGCGAGATAATCTCTACCAGATAAGAAGTTACCGAAGATAAGTAAATGGTTCATCTGATATATACTTCTAGCCGCATATTCCTTACGTTAGAATAGATACCTAATCAATACCCGCCCGGAGGTGGTTCTGCAAAACAGATTAGACCAAAAAGTCATGCAGGAACGTGTGAGGAAAATGCCCATCACAATCGCCCTGACCATCCAGACACTAATGTTTCATAAACATATGCAAGCATGCCCACGTTGCTGCCTGACATATATCCAAGACAGGGACTCTGCTAACTAACGCAGTTGTTGCAACCTCTGCTCTGGTGAGATGGGAATGAAAGCCCTCAGGGGGTTGCTTTTTGGCCATTGAGAAGCACATTTGCACTATCCATTGTGTGATGGTCCATTTCTGCACACCCTTTCATTTTTCCACCCCGACATACCCGGCAAAACGATGATTGTCCACCTGTAATCTTTTGTGCGATCAAGGTGGAACGACAATGCTCTTTTTGGGTCCAGGCAGTGGAGTTTCTCCTCTTCTTTAAAAGGACGAGGTGGAGCGATGAAGATAGGCATGGTGATGTTTTGGCCTACTTGAAAAGGTGTCACAACCTTCGGAAGGAAGGAATCACAGGCTCTCAGAGCCAGCCTGTCTGGTTAAAATGTTGTGTAACGAGGGCGCACAAATAGTTGCTTGCAGTTCGCTGACACTCCTGATCAATGCTATGGCCAATAGAAAAGCCATCTTGATGGGAGGCAGACAAATTGGGCAGTTGTGTAGCAGCTAGAAAGGCACGCACATATGAAAGGTAAAGACAGTTAGAGATCCTATTGTGGCATGATGAATAGCCTGGGAGGAAATATATGTTATAGACTTTAGAGGAACCTAGCACCAACCAGTGACCGAAGCAAAGACGTTTGGTCCAGCAACTGCAAGAATGCTGCAGTGGTGGACAGGTAACCTTTAACAGTGCCCAGAGCAGAGCCCTGCTGAGCCTAGAGAAAGAACAAAGAATAGTACTTTGGAGAAGGGTGCAGAAAGAGGTTTAATATCCTTAAACGCTCATCATGCCACAAACTTGTGCCAATGGCAGGTGTACACCATCTTGGAGGAGGGATAACTAGCTGCCAGAATAACTTCACAATTTAGGGAGGGAGGTCGAAGGCTATCAACTGTCACAGCTCAATCTCCCAGCATGAAGGCAGAGCATGCGCAGGTTCAGGTGCAGTACCCTTCCTTGTTAATATGACAGAAGATTCTCCCGAAGGGGCAGCCTGATCAGAGGAATGATGCTCAGGAGTTTGGGATACCAGACTCTCAGTGCCCAATCCGGAGCCACACCGATGACTTTGGCCAGGTCATTCCTGATCTTCTTGAGAACTCTGGGCAAGAGTGGTATCGGCGGAAAGGCATACAGGAGACTGGAGCTCCAATCGAAACAAAAAGCGTTTCTAAGCTGGCATTGCATGTTCTTGGCTATACAAGCAGATCTAACCAATCCTCTCCCACTTTTGAAACAGACCTTGCCCGACTACCGAATGAAGACGCCATTTGTGATCTGTTAGGCATCAATGGCTAAGTTTATCTTGCCACGTGTTGCACCACCAGGATCATGCCCTGATGTTTCAGCCATATCCAGAGACGTGGAGCGACTTGACAAAGGTTCCACGACTCCTCCTCTCCTTGTTAGATGCTGTACGACATGGTGGGGGTGTTGTCCGTGAACCCTCACACCTGCTTTCAATGCCAATCAAATCGCCCAAAGCTCCAACAGGCTGATGTGGCACCCGGACTTCACTGGAGACCAGAGTCCTTTAATCTACTCCAGATGGCCATCCCAGGAGTGAGGCATCTGTCACTGCAGTTAACTCTGGGGAAAGGAAAGAGGTATGCCTCTGACCCAATCGCGGTTTGTCTGCCACCATAGCAGGTCATTTGCAGTTCCCTTCGAGATCTTGACCAAGTTGGAGAGATTCCCCGATGCTGTGTCCATTGGGAAATCAGGTCTGACTGCATAGCCTGCATATGCCAACAGGATGCAGAAGGCCATGAGGCTAAACAGCCTCAGAGTCAGTCCCACAAAAATCTAGGATAGAGGCTGAAATGTCTGAATCAGAGCCTGAATACCCTGGATGTGCCACTCAGGAGAATATGGCTGAAATTGCATCGTGTCCAGAACAGGGGAGAAAGGGAGTGACTGACAGGGATTCAGGTGTGATTTTGGTACGTTGATAGTAAACCCCAGCAAATGCAGGAGGTCCGCTGTAGCTTTGAGGTGGCGAGATGACTGGCTGGGGCAAGCCTGCCTCCAACAGCCAATCATTGAGACAGGGGAAGACTAGAACTTATGATCTCCGAAGATGTGCTGCAACCACGGTTATCCCCCTACTGAATACCCGAGGGGCACTGGTAACACCGAAAGGGAGCACAGCGAAATGAAAGTGCTCTTAACCCACCATGAATAGCGGGTAACAGATGTGGCCAGGCAGAATGGTGATGTGGAAATAGGCGTCCTGCAAGCCCAACACCACCATCCTGTCTCCAGGGTCCAGGGAAGACAGGACCTGAGCTAATGTGAGCATTTTACATGTTTCCTTCTTAAGTAAAGAATTGGGAAGGCACAGATCTAGAATAGGACGGAGGCTTCTGCATTTTGCAGGCACCAGAAAGTAGAAGGACTAGCAACCACGACCTAGTTCTGATGCAGGCATCCTCTTGATGGCTCCTTAGGCCAAAAGAGCCAAAACTTCATGATGGAGCAAGGACAGATGGTCCTCCATCAGCCGTCAGTGAGTGGCACGGGACGATGAGGGGTTTTCCAGAAACTGGATGGAGTAGCCCCTCCGGACGATTTGCAAAACCCAGTTGTCTGATATGAACTGCCAGTGGGCAGGTGATGGTAAATAGTGCCGCCACACTGGGTGCCCGTACTGGTATAAGGGCAAAATAAAGGAGTTTGAAGTTCGTGCCTGCCAGGGTAATGGAGGACTGGCCCGGCAGCTAGCTGCTGGTCATGTGTGGTCTGTGGACATCACGTCCATGGCCACAAAAAAGGCTGGAAAGCCTGCTGGACTTGATGGCGGGACTGAAAAGGATGCAGTATGTAGCCCCTACTGTAGCTAAGGAAAGAGTGAGAGGCAGACTGGGGTTGGCCCTAGAACTAGCCCTCAAAGGACATGCCCATGAACAAAGCTTGGACAGCTGCAGAAGAGCCTGCTGTTCTCAGACAGGCATGGCGTCTAAGTGCCACTGACAATGCATTCGCTCTGACCAGGTTGTGTCTAGTCTACACTTGGTAGTGAACTTTTCTGAGTATCACCTATCAATAATTGCTTGAGAGAGTATGGCATGGGCCTCCTCCAGGGCCATGGGCAGCACTTTCGCAACCAAATCCCGCACATAGTGCATACCTAAAAGGTAAATGGTGCACACCGACCACAGTGCGAGGTTAGTGGAAGAGAAAATTCTTCTATCAATGGTGTCCAGCCTTTTAGATTCCCTGTTTGGTGTAGTGGTAGGGAACACACAAGGATTTACCCAAGAAGTGGAGGCTTGGACCACCAAACTCTCTAGGGTGGGATGTTGGATGAAGAAACTGGGGTCCCCAGGAGCGGGACAATGGCGGCGGGCAATTGTTCTGTGAAAGCTTGTACCACCAAACTCTCAGGTGACGGTTGAGAGGACAAATAGAGAGGATCTCCCAGAGTTGGCTTATATCTTCTTTCAATCGGTCTAGAGTAGGACATAGGGTCCTGCCACATCTCTAAAATTGGTTCAGTCAATACCTCATTGAAAGGCAACAAAGGCATTGATGTTGAAGAAGTAGAATGAAGCACCTCCATAAGCAAATTAGATTTAAGCTCAGTAGATGAAAGAGGCAGCTTCAATATGTCAGCAGCTTTTCTCAGCAGACTTTCTAATGAATGATGTACCCTCTGGTGGAGGAATGCCTTTTGGCAACAATAACTCCCATTCCGGGTGAAGTGTCTATATCACTTGCCTTTGCTAAACCATCAAAGTCCGGATCCAGCAACACAGTTTATTCCTCTTCCAGTTTCGGACTTCTTTTATCAAAAAAGTACTGCTCCTCCTCAAAAAGCCTCTGAACCTCCCTTTGACATCATTGCCTTGACTTCGATAACGGCGTCGGTGAAGCAAGTACTGGCGTCGGCAACGTTGGTATGGCACTGGTGACTTCTGCACCTGTGTTGGGGAGGCTGTTGGAACCAGAGCCGAGTCATATGATGTAGAAGTAAGCCACCCAACGCCAGAGAGTGCAAAACCGGCATTGATGAAACCTGCAGAAATTCAACTGGAGAAGGAGCCACCTTCCTCGGTGCTGAAGTTGGCCTGGAAACCTGAGTCATTGGCATTAAAGGCATGAATGGCGCCTGCTGATAGTGTGCTGGAAATCCTCCCAATAAATCAGATAGTGGACCCATGGGTCCAGCAGGTACACCAGATAGAGTCATCACCCTGATGAAAATGCTGAACATAGCATTAAAAAAAATTATCAGCCTCTAAACAAGGAAATCTGGATACTCCTGCTCCTGTCGAGGAGGTGGAGGTGGAGGAGGTTGAGGAACTGGATCTACCTTCGACACCAAAACAGGATGTTTAGGTGAAGTTGGTGGCAGCCTTGGACTTGAAGGCGACATCAGAACGGCCATTGGAGACGGGACCGGAATAACTTCACCTCAATCTTCCCACGACGTCGAGGGATACTGACTTCGAAGACTCATCTCTTGAAGAATGATGTCGGAACCATGATGTCATTTCTTCTTAGGCTCCCTTTTCGCTGACTTTCAGGAATGGGGAGACAGCAACTCTGAGCGAGGACGTGACTTTCAATACCCTCTCAATTCATGTCTTGCCTTGGCGAGTTTCATCTCTCTCTCCTTCAGCACTTTGGGGTTCAACTTCTGGCATGATGAACCAACGTTGATGTTGTGGTACAAACTCAAACACCAAAGACAATCATCATGAGGGTCAGTGATAGATATCTGATCCTCATACTCTCTGCAAGGCTTAAACCCAAATCTCCTAGGTGGCATTTTACCCTGCAACAACGGGAAAAAACACCAAAAGACTCCTATTTGTATGGAGAGCCTAACAGAAAACCTTTATGCATCGCAAGGCTCGGAAAAAGGGGAAATTATGTCATCACGTTGATGAGGGCTTCTTATGGCTCCAGGGACGTCACGCGATGCCATGCACGAGTCCATGGGCTTTGTGACGCCCTTGTCAATGTAGGATAAACATTTCTGTGGAATGCTGGAGCATTGGGATATTCAAAAGGTGAGGAATCTGCAGCTCAATATATCCATCAGAACTGTAGTTCACTGGGGCATCTTCCTGATGTTATCAACACTAAGAAGTCAATCTTCCATGAGAGCATCTGAAGAGATGCCTCATGAATAGGCTCTAAAAGTTCTTTGACTAACACTCCTAGTAAAACATTCAGTTACCACTCTGGTGGGTCGTTTGCTAGAGGGGGGAAGTGTGGAACAAACCTCTCATTCCTTAGCCTCCCTAGCTAAGAATAAGGATGATGTGTGGGGTTCTGCGATATCGCGATCTCCTGAAGTACTCTAATTGAAGAATATGTCAAGCTTGACTCTATCTGATGTAGGATGTAATCTAACACCTCACGCGGATGCAATGAAAGAGTCTCAATATTATTTGCTGACAACCAAATGTTAAATTATTTAATTCTAAAAATAGGTTATAACTGGGGAAGTTGCCCTAGCTTAGAAAACCATATTCTAGGTCCGAGGCAGACAGGCAGCCAAGTACAGAGAAGTTGTATTGTAGTGAAGCACTTCCCTTGATTTTTTTTAAAGAAGCTATGAATTTGGGTAGAACTGGATCAGTGTTTTACTGACGGAATCAATAGCTCTGTGAACCACAATTTCCTGGTCCACACTGGTGCAACAAACATTAGTGTATATGGTTCCTTTTTCAGCTTTCGTGATACCATTTAGACCAGCAGCGTCGGGGGGAAGCGTAGAAAAATATCCCTGACCAGGGAATGAAAACGCTTTCCCTTGGGAGTAAGGGTACCACCACCTGCTTGTGCAACTTTGGCATTTAGTGTTCTCTGGTGTGGCAGAAAGATCCAGTGGAAAGGAAGGAAGCCCATCTTTGAAATACGGATTCCAGTCAAAGCTGTTAAGCTTCTTGTGACACTGTTTTGATTTTGTTACTCCTAAATTCTGTTTATAGAATAGAGTTGTCACGTTGTCTGTACTTATTCTGACATCTTGGTGCGAGATCAGTGGTAGGAAGGCACCTATGACCAATCTCACTGCCCTTAACTCCAGTATGTTTAGGCACAGGTTTTTCTCTTGAGGAATCGTATGGCTGCTTGTGCATACATATTTTATATGTGCTCCACAGGACTTGAATGTAGTTGTTCCATATGCCTGAGACCTGCATCCACTGCAGTTCTAGTTGTTTTTGCAGCTGTCGTATTCTCAGCTGACACTGCAGGATTAGAGGAATGAAAGGAAACATGGTCCCTAGCAGAACTTTGTATTTTCTGTCCCTAATCTGGGCTCTTGTGTTTATAACTTGGACCAGTTTTATTAACATTTCTCCTTTCCTGGGACGGATACACATTTAAAATATTAACACAGATGCTTGCCCCTAGAAATAAAACCTACTGGGAGTGCTTTGAACAGGTAGTGATGACCACCCTCCATAAAATGTAGGCATTTTCAGTTTTACTACTATAATGCTAGGTTGAAATGCATGCCTTCTAGATCAATTGATGCTTGAAAAATCTTCCTGATTGATGAACTGGAGGACATTTATCAATCAGATCCTTTGGAAAGTTTGTTTCTTTATAAACTTGTTCGATGCTTTAATTCCCAAGTTTTCTTTCGAATGAGAAAAAATCTAGAGTAAAACCCTGATGTTTTTAGGATTCTGGCACTGACTCAATAGCTGCTTTTTGTAACAGTTTATTTCTTGTCATAAAGCCCCTGGGTGTTGATGATGCTCCTTTGCCAGAGGTGTTTGTTTTTTGTCATAAATTCTATCATATGACCATTCTTTACTATATTCAACACCCAGCGATGTGCTGTATTTTTTTGCCACGTAGAAATATATCCCCATACCTTACCCTCAGCAGGCAGAGAGTGAGGGAGCATGTTACTCGAGTAGTTAGGTGCAGCAGTTTCTATCTTGGTCCTTGGTCGCTGATGGGCCCTTTGTTTGAGGTGCTGTCTTCCGTACGATTGTCGTCTCCCATTATGACTTACTTTGGGGATAGTAATCCTGCCTGTGGGGACAAACAATTTGAACGATACTGGCTGGAATGACCCTCTATGACTGTTCTGTTTCCTACTGTGGTAAGAACAGGCCTTCCTCCTTTGTGACACACATAGCAATCTTCTGGTTCCGGGTTAGTTTTTATGGCATGTATGGCATTATCAACATATATGGCAAGCAAATAGGATCAATGAATGGCGAGTCCAGCACTCCTGATTGGACCTCGGACGAATGGTTGTGCTATGCAGTGAGCCATATCTCCTCAAGACAGTTCTCGGTGCGATGTGGCGGAATCTGGTGTTAAAAGCATTGAGTGGTTCATTTATGAGGAAAGATTAAATTGATTCTCCTACTCTTAAAATAATTTTCTCTAGATCTCGGTAGTCATCTGGGTGCTTTTCGATGTAAGCTGTATTGTCTTTCCAAACCAGCCTGTCATAACGTAACAAGATGGCTCTCGTATTATCTTGGCAGTAGCTGTAGAAAAAACTAGAACTCTTTTCGCCACAGTATCTCTATACTTATCCTCCCTGTCCATGAAAACTTCACAACGAGTCACCAGTTGGTTTTGAGTGCCTTTACGCTGCAACTGCGATAACGGGCGTCCATTTCACCTGATTTAGCTGGCATTCTGGAGTTCTATCAGACACTTTGTATATCTTTTCATGCCTTGAGTTTAGAGTGAAACCTGTAGTCAGGTTTTGGTTACATTTGAAAAGGCTCTCCTCTCCAGATGCAAACGAGCAATGAAATAGCCATTCATCGTCACTTTTCATCCTTAAAATCAAAGACAGGCTGAGTTGTTCAGCTAGAACATAATCTTGCCAATCAGGGTCTTGCTGATCATCATTTGAAGTGTGAATGACTCATTGGTCTGACGCTACATCATCATCAGCATTGCCATTATCACCATGGTGTGCCTTGGCCCACATCCCACCTGAGTATTCAAATGCTTTATTCGGTATGCAGTGCACAACCATATAAGCAATTACAAGTACACATGTTAAAATCATCACAAATGCATAGATATTAATAATATTGCCATCTTAAAAAAAGGAAAGATGAAAAAGCCTTCCATAGGAGTTATCTGGTGAAGCAGCCCAGGTGGATGTATCCTTGTGTTTCTGTTACTTGGAGTGGATGAGGAGTCAAGCCTGCCAGGGGCGCCTGGGGAGACTGCCTGGGCAAGTTTGAGGCACTGTAAAGTGGTGATGAACATCCAAGAGGAAGGAAACTCAGACGAAGGTTATAATCCAAAAAGGGGATTTATTCCAGTTGAGTACAGCAAATCACGGGAGCGCCACCAGCTCACAATAAGTACAACAGTTGAATGAAACAGCATTAAACAGTAGAGCAAAGGAGAGGTTAAACCGACATTGCATCCTCGAGAGATGCACCTTCAAACATAAGCATGTTTGAAGGGACACACGCTCTCGAGGATGTGGTCTAGTAGAACTAATGGGTTTAGAACCTATTACATAAGACAGGCAGAACGTGAGCAATTAAGATAGAAGAAAGACGATACCTTACATCATCTCCCTTCTAATAATAAAGAAAAATGCAATTAAACAAATAACTAAGACATATAAAAATCCTTAAACCTAGAAGGAATGGAACAATTACGATTTGGTCTAACAGACTCATAAACTTCACTTGAAAAAGGAGAAATTTGAGATGGAATTGGTGAAGTTTGCAAAACCATACCTGCAGAGGAAGAGGAGGGAATAGGAGAAAAACAAGCATTGTTATGAAGACGATCAGAAGGAGTACCTAAAGGGAAATGGGAACATTGGACATCATCGGAATCAGTTTTATAAACACAAATACTTTTAGCCTGATCATTAGATATCTTCACAAGAGCTCTTTTACTCCACCACCTCCTCCACATACCTTACAGGCACCCTGCTATAGAAGTCATTCATTAACTTTTTTATGAGGTTTAAAACTTCCACAGGTAACTGAACCATTTGTACATCTGGACCTGATGGAATTCCCATCGCTGTGGGGCTTGGGGGGTAGAGGTGGTGGTACCAACATAAGATGGTTCTTCATAGCCATACGTCACTCAATCTACTTCAGAAATGGCAGATAATTAGCATTTATCAGGATCACGAGGTCCAGTTCCAGAAAGCCTGTCCTCCTTTGAATATATCAGAATTTGGCTGCCTTCCCCATCAGTTTCACGATCCCTGGATCCTTCCCTAACCGCAGATGCAGAATCATCCAGAAGTTGTGCAAGTAGGTCTTGGGTTTTTCTTACTGGGGCAATACTGGAGTAGTTGCTATACGTGAAGTGGATGATGAAGTTGTCAACAGCGCAGAAGACAATGAGGTAGTTGCAAATACAGCGATTGCCAGTGAACCTGCTTCTATAAGATACAGAGATATCGACAATGGTGTCTCTATCGACGATGGTGTCTTTCTTGACTACAGAGATTTCATCAATATTAGTAGTTTACTCATTGACAATGGTGTCTTTCTCGTTGATGAAAATGACTTACTTCTGGACTTTAATTTTTTCATTGACTTCAGTTGATTATGAAGTCTTCACTTTCAACGACAAACCTGCCTTTGTCAACAGGATGGTACTTGCCAACGGTGTCTTTGTTGACACTTTTACAGTCGAAGGTATAGAACAAAACACTTGTCGTCAGTTTAATCAATGATGGCACAGGCTACATGGCAGATCTCTTGGTCTTACTTGCTGATGGTGATAAAGATCTCATTGAAGGTGATTTAGCTCTCATTTAAATCTTCAAAATCGCACCATGACCAGAGGTTAGCATCTTCAAGGCAGGCACATAGGTCCTTTGGTGGGAGTTGCAGTGTTCAGTGGAAGAACCTGATAGCTAAAGAGGAGATGGGCTGTGGACTTTCCCCCTCGGCCGTCACTTACCCAGCTTGACGTTGGGCAGATTTTCCTGCGTCTCTTTGTCATATGCTCCCTCCTACTCCTTTACCCTACCCCTTCACCCCCCCACGCTCCATTTATTTCGTCCTCTATGTCCTTTAAATGTTTTCTCATTGAAACCTAGCTAATTGGCCAATGCCCGGTGGAGCACCTGATTGCTATAGAAGAGATGGGTTTTGGGACATCCCCCTTGACTGTCACCTACCAAGCCGGACTTTGGTCAGTCTTTCCTTCGTCTCTCCGCCTTATCTAACTCCTACCCTTTTACCCTTACCCCCTTCCCCTCTACACTTTCACTTATCTTGTCTTCCATGCTCCTGTAATGTTTGTCAGGCAACTGATGTAAATTGTAACTGAGGTATTTTGTGGAACCTCATGTAAAGCGCTCTGATACCTCCGGGACTAGCCAGCGCTATATAAAACTCTTAAAATAAAATAAATCTCGGATTTGAGTTTTTCAGCTTCTGTAGAGCTTGTCTCCAAAAACCTTCCATGAGATTCAGCATTCCGTAATTGCAGGAGACAACCCTCCCTGTTTTTTAGTCTTATGTTACCGAAAGTCAAACATATGTCACAGTTGCTGGGTATGTGGCCAGCTCTGTGGAGGCAAAAAATACATTTTGTTTGTGGATCTTCAGTAAAGATTTTCCTTGCCACACACACTTCACATGGCCAATAAATGTTCAATATGAACTGCTTTACTGAAATACTTCAATTTTAGCTTTAAATATCAAAGGTCCCCACCCTGAGATCGGGAGTAATTAAAGCATGTGAATCTTTGAGAGATCCAATGCTAGAGAATGAGAGAGAAACACATGCCACGAAATGCTGATACTTGTCCTAGATTGTCTTCGTGATGCTATTTTACTAACATAGAATCTAATTATTTATCTAGAAAGATGCATGCTTGCTTAAAGATTTTGCGAATAATCAACAAAATGATTATCAGGCACATGCATCCTAGCCTTTTGCGATCGCAAACGGTGCGATTCGCAAAAATCGTCCATTTGCGATCGTAAAAATTAGCTCTTGCGATGCATCAAGGGCCTCATAATTTGAGAACTCGCGATTAATTGCGAGTTCTCAAATTGTGATTGCATTTAAGGAATCACATTTTGCGACTCCTTAAATTCAATGCAAGAACCATTTTGAAGTAGCGATTTCGCTACTAGGGGGTGCAGATTACCATGAAGTTGAACTTCATGGTAATTTGCAAAAACTTTGAAAAATGCACTAAAGTGCATTTTTCAAAGTTCCATTTTACACACACATATGCCCTTGGGGCATGTGTGTGTGCAAGATGTACTCACATTCAGATTTCAGGGGTGCAACAGGGTGTCCTTTTGACACCCTGGCACCCTTGAAATTGCATTCTCAATTTGTGATTCTCTACTTTAGAATCGCAAATTGAGAATATCTTCTAATTTATTCCTATGGGCCTCTAGACTCATAGGAATGAATGGGGGGTATTTTTAATTGCGACTCGCAAATTGCGAGTCGCAATTAAGGAATGCTTAGAAATCGCTATTTTTTAAGCGATTTCTACATGCATAGGTTTTTGCGATTCCTCAATTGCGATTCCTTAACCCCTTCCATGCTGATGACGAACCCCAGCCGTCATGCACTACAGTGCTCGTGTGCTGATGACGGCTGGGGTTCGTCATGGCCCGCCCCTGTTCATTTGTTTACCGCACAGGGGCGGAAACGGGCCAGCAGGGAAGGGGTTAAAAATCGCAATTTAAGAAATCGCAAAAGCCCACATTGATGCATTGGCCTGTTGAATCGCAGCAGACGATTGATGCCTTCCCCTTGGGATGCCATTTGTCTAAAATGTTTTTAGAAGGGCTTCAGCTACATTTATTTATTTCCCTTGGGATACCATATGTCTAAAAGGTGCGTCCAAGAAATGCCTTTCTTCTGTGTTGCATATTTTACGCATTGTCACACTGGGCTTCTGTGAATTATAGTTGTGCTAGTACTTGGTGCTTGCTCATGCCTAGACAAAGACATACACATCTGATGACAACAAAACACATCCATCAGCTGATCTTGCTTATTACCGGCTGGTGTGTGTGGTGTTTTACTAATCCAAACCTGCAACATTTTAACACTTATGTAATGTTCTGACTCGGCAACACTTTTCAAGCTGGACAAAAAAGGGCGTTGTTGATAGATTAATGTGTTTCACTTGCAATGCTCTCCGCATAAAATAAGAGTCTCCCAGAGATCGAGTGTCTCTTTGGAGGATTCATGTTTATCTCCAAAACATAGCACAGTAAAGAATGTTACCACATTAGTCTTTAAAGGTTTCATTTCTCTCAGTAAAGCGAGCATACATACAGTTATCTATCCAGGAGTAGGAGGGACTTAAAGTAACCATGACTGTGGCAAAAACATAAGGAAGTAAGGGCCAGATGCATCAAGCGAAATGCACTCGCAAAAGGGCCAGATTCTCAGAATCTGGCCCTTTGCGAGTGCAATTTTTGCATTTGGGATGCATCATCCCAAATGCAAAAATCGCAAATAGAGAATTCGCTTAATTGCGATTGTTTGCATGTAAGGAATCTCAAATTGAGATTCCTTAAATGCAATGCATGAAAGTATAAAAAATAGCGAATTCGCTAATAGGGCACGCAAATTACCACGAAGTACAACTTCATGGTAATTTGCAAAAACTTAGAAAAAAGCACTTTTGTGCATTTTTCAAAGTTTCATGTTGCGCACACACATGCCCTAAGGGCATGTGTGTCCGCAACATATGTGCACAGATCACATTCAGCACCCTTGAACTCGCAATCTCAATTTGCGAATCGCTAATTGCGATTCGCAAATTGAGATTGTCTTCCCATTCATTCCTATGGGCCTCTAGGTCCATAGGAATGAATGGGGAGGTATTCATTAATTGCGACTTGCAATTTGCGAGTCGCAATTAAGGAATTCTAAGGAATCTCTATTTTTGTAGTGATTGCTTGATGCATTCCATTTTGCCATTCCTTATTAGCGATTCCTTATTTTTCGCTAATAAGGAATCGCTAAATGGATGCTCGATGCATCTGGCCCTTAATGATTTTGAACTACATGATAGCAGCATTCAGAAAAAATAACTTTGATAAATAGTACAGCAATACAGTAGATATTAAAGTGCATTGCTTTGAGGTGCTGGTGATAGGTGCTACTCAATTGATAGTCCTAGGAAGGATAGACGAAGATGATGAGAAATAGAGTGAACCCGTGCAATTTGAATGTATGAACTTCCAGTTACACAGAAATGAGTACAGTGTATCTACTGGTCTACACAACTATTTTACTTTTCTCTCCTAGTGTACCCTAGAACCAACAGAGTAAACGTGTACGAGGGATAGGGTAGATCAGATCTATGCTGAACACACAGTTGGCACTACTGTTTTGCTGATGAATGAATGCTTCACTGAATACATTTCACTGTTATTTTGTCACTCCACACTCCTATGTTCTGAAATTTATTAAATCAATCTGTACCTTTTGCATGGTGTGTAATATAGCATTGGACTCTGTCCTCATTTTGAGTTGTGAGATGACCTAGTCATTTGCCAAGGTGTGAGATGACCACAGTTCTATCTTAGAGAAGTATGATGGCCCAAAACGTGTAATGTGAGGGATGGCTATATCTACAGCATGTTGTGAGATGGCTCTATATGCATTATAAGGTGTGTCATGAGTCTATGCATCTAAACATTTTCAGGCAACTTTATTTACATTATGAGGTTTGAAAAGGTCCTGTGCTTCTAATTAGTGAGGCGATTCTGTCGTTATTACATGTAAGATGACCCTATCTTCTGCATAATGATATTCTTTATATATTGTGAATACCCTTCCGCTTTATGAAAAAGATTAACAAATCCTGATTATATGATTCAAATTACTTTGCTCTCTTTAGAAAGTGTTTGGCGCCCTTTCCTTATTGTAAGGTGTAGATGACCTTATGTTGTCAAGCATGAGCTTGCCCTCACCTCATTATAAAGTGGAAGATAACTAGGGGCAGGCAAATCCGTGGCAGAGATTTTCCTGTGGAAAATCAGATGTCCAGGCACACCAGCATTTTCTTAGTTCTCCCCAGATTTAGGAAATTTTACTTCAATGCTTGCAGATTCTTGGTATTTTGGAAATTACCTACAGATTGTATACCTTTGTCTGGATTTACAGGGAGAGAGAAAGCTTCTCAAAATATCGGAATGGAAGGAGGAATGACTGATGCGAACCAGAGTTAGCACTGACTGGTATGTGTATTATTCTTTGATAGTATCTCAGTTGCTTTCCAGGCTGGGCTACGCTATGGGTTGTGCAGCAAGGGTGCCAAGAGTCCTACTACAAGTAATTTAAATAGGCCTTGTACCTGGACGTGTAACCCCCGTCCTTGCTATGAGGGGGTGAGCTTGCAATTTACACATCTAGAGGTGCAAATGGACATTAGTATATCTCTTATGCTAATTTTTGCTCTATTTACCCGGCTGGCAAACTTACTCAACTCACCCCTCTAGCTGATGTGCTCTACTCATCCCTCCTGCAGTATTGCTCTACTGACCCCTCTAAGGTGACTTGGTCTACTCATCCCTCCAGCTGACTTGATCTACTAACCCCTCTAAACTGAGTTGCTCAGCTCCCTTCTAAGCTGACTAGCTCTACTCACCCCTCCAGCAGACTTGCTCTAGTGATCCCTCCAAGCTGACTTGCTCTACTGACCACTCTAAGCAGACTTGCTCTATTCATCCCTCCAGCAATTTTCTCCACTGACCCCTCTATGCTAACTTGCTCTTCTCATCCCTTGGCCAGACTTGCTCTTCTGACCCCTCTAAGCTGACTTGCTCTACTTACCCATCCAGCAGACTTGCTCTACTGACACCTCAAACTGATCACACTACTCATCCCTCCAGCAGACTTGCTCTACTGACCCCTCTAAGCTTATTAGCCCTACTGACCCCTCTAAGCTGACTTGCTATACTCACCCCTCCAGCCTACTTGCTGTACTGGCCCCTTTAAGCTGACTTGCTCTACTCCTACCTCCAGCAGACTTACTCTTCTGACCCCTTTAAGCTGACTTGCTCTATCGAACCCTCTAAGCTGATTTTCTCTTCTTATCCCTCCAGCAGACTTGCTCTACTGACTCCTCTAAGCTGACTTGCTCTATTCACCCCTCCAGCTGACTTGCTTAACTGACCTATCTAAGCTGACTTGCTCTACTCACCCTTCTGGCTGGTGTAACCTCCTCATCCCTCTTGTTGCTGTGCTCTGATCACCCCTCTGCTATCCGAGCTGTATTCACCCATCAATTTGCATGGCCATACTCACTCATCTGGTCAACTCGCTCTTGTGGCCTTGGTCCTGCAGGCTGGAACTGTGGAGTACGGATGGGCACACTGGACCCGAAGTCTCTGCCTTGTTCTCTTGACCCAAAATGTGTGTCTGGAGCACCATAGTAGTTGTAATATGGACTGACACCCAAATCAGGTCCAAAAAGTCCAAACTGAGAATCTTCTACATCTGGTCCATATTCATAGCTGGTCCGGTCTCTGAGCCCAGCGTCTCTTCCAAGGTCACTAGCTTTGTGAAGGTTACACAGTTCAGCAAACTCAACTGCGGAACAGAAGAGAAGAAGGGAGTGGATGAAAATCTTATGCCTGCGAAGATGACTGGTGTATAATATGTCTAGAGTTAAGTACTGTTCATTTGGCAACAACATCATAAGCAAAAGCCAAGGGGTGTAAGCACTGTCTGCTGTATCATCAGCTTAGATAAGAGGTCTTGCTAAGGGCTACTTGTTGCATCACCAACTAAGCTCAAATGTCATCAGGTGATCTATGACAACAGAGGAATGACAGGTGATTGTACCCTAGGTGGCTGTCATAAAGTATGGGGAATGCTAAATTGGCTCGGGTTAGGAGACACAGCACCTTCAACAGAGATCAGTGGGCAGGTTGATGGCAGGCCACTGCTCTATCAACTGAGGTCAGAACATGTTACGGGCTGGACGCCTACCATCAAAGAGGTCCCAGGGCGCGCCGATGTCTGGCTGTTGTAAGCGCTATTTAAAGAGTATACTAAAGCTGATCCTTGCACCATCAGCTAAGGTCAAAGAGTAGGTCAGCATCTTCTAAGTCTGCTGAAGATTGGACGCAAGGTAAAGGCAGGTCATTATACAAACAACGGGGGACAGAATACCCACAATTATAGAATTAGCAGAGGCTGAAGCAAATGCTGCCCACTTGGGGCGTTGAGGCTAGTAAACACAGTAAGAACTTGCCGCACACAATAACCTGGAGTTGGAGAGCAGGCCAAAGAATGGCCATTCTATCATTGGAGGAGGCTTGAGTGTAGGAAAAGGTCTTGTACAATCAGCAGGAGGCACCACAGGGTATTGTATCATATTCAGAAGTAGACAAAGGCAGTTTAGGGGAGGATAGGGAGTAAGTTATGAGGTATTCCAGTGCAAGCAGGGGCTATAGATGAGAGTGTAAGGGGAGGAGCTAAATGACTGCACCACATGAGAGCAGCAGGAATTGGTGGCGAGGCTTTTAACTCTAACATCTCACCTGAAGCAGGAGGGGGGCAAAGGGCACACTGCTGACTCCAGGCCTCGCCGTACAGACAACAACATTCAGTGTAGGTGGTTGGCCGTCCTTGTAGGGGCTCGCTGCAAATGAAGTTAGTCTCCACTCTCTGCCAGCAGATATCTATGTGCATGTCAAGCATGTCCACTTCATCGCCATCCTCTGGGGGCAAATAAACAAAGGTTACATTGTCAAAAATGAGGTTACTGTAAGCAATAGGAGTTAAGATGTATCACAAGATGGACAAACTCACGCACAGGAGAAACGCCTATCAATCTGATCCATATGTTAATAGCCACACCGACCAATGGCCTTTCCAATCAGTGCCTCGGTTATAACAGAATAGATGAACTCCTCGCTATGAGCTATGTGATAAGATAATCTCCACACAGGTGAGATACATGTTACTCTGTGCCATGTGTTAATATCCACACCGACTGATGGCCTCTCCTATCTGTTCCTCGGGTTATAACAGAATGGATACACTCCTCTCTATGAGATACTGGAAAAGATAATGTCCACACAGGTGAGATACCTGTCACTCTGTGCCATGTGATAACCTTCACACAGGATGGTTGCCGTTACAATGTGTGCCTCGGTTTTATTGTTACAGATAATGGCCTCATTCGTCAGTATGTATGATAATATCCGTGCCTGACGGAAGGTGACACTGACCTCAGAGCCATGTAATAACAGCCATATAATAAGGGCCTCAAAGCAGGGATGGCCTTTTATTCTGTTCCTATGTGATAATAAGTATATGACAAGGAAGGCATCTCTTCCCTGGGCCATGTGATAATATCCAGACAGGAGGGGTGGCCTCTGCCCTCAGAGCCATGCAGTAATATCCCCACAGTTGGCAGCCACAATATTAAAATATTACCCACCTAGGTGTGGCAACCTGTTTCTTGGTCTGTTGGATCCTCGGTGGGAAAGCAATGATATGCAGAAAAACACTTACTGACACAACAATTTACTTCACGGTATTTTTCGAACCTGAAAAGAATTAACTGATCCTGTGTTTAATCGATCTTCCTTCTATGATTACTGCAACCTACTTGAACCTAGAACAATTCACCCCTAGCCCCACCACTCCTCTGTTGTATTTTAAGTATAATAAGTATTCTGTACACGTTGCAACAAGTATGCATCTAAATCATCACCAATTATGCATTTGTCATTAATATAAGAGACTCCACTCAAATAATCTTGCAACAACTCACTTATTTGTGCAAAAAATACTCACATGTTAACTTTGCAAGGCCAAATGAAGTTCCCGCTATTGTAAAGGAAGCCGAATAAACATGATTCAGGACATATATTTTGAGTGAAAAAAACCTCTGTGATATCTATTGTTTTTTTTTTATTTCTTGTGTGCCAGATGCACTATTAATCCAGTACTGAGAGCATTTTGTGCAGCCTAAGTTCACAATGGTTCAAATTGTTAAAGTCTAACTAATCTCCCAGACCTCATCTGATTTTAAAACTAGGTAAATCAGGTATTTATTGTTGATGGGTACAGGAAGACGATTTTCTGATACTATAGTTCATTTATGAATGATACGTCTGAGATGTGTTTGAGCCTCTGTATGGATATTGCTTTTGAACCTGCGGTTCATCCTCTCATGTAAAGTTTTTGTAAATTCGAACACAGCCGTGAAAAAACTATTTCCTTGCTAAAAAATGCGGACAGATTTAGAAGTAGTTTATAACAAGTTAAAAAAAAAGAACTAAAAGCTAAGGGCGGGCAACGTATTACTCAGAGAAAATATTTCACACACCAAACACTGCTAAAGCAGTATTTTCAGGCATTAAGGAATCGAACGAATCGTCTTGTTACCCGGTGGATAATAGGTCAGTAGCCAATGTGTCCCGTTGAATGATGAAGAATGTGTAACCTTAATAAAGAGCAGTAAACGATCTGGCGCGAGTGCAGACATCTTGTCTTCCACGCCATGTAAGTGCCGGCTACTAAGAGCACATTGCCCTGCTCAGGAAATTATTAGCTCTTCGCGACAGGTGGGCGGTATTTTTGATGAATTTAAAAAGGCGCGATTTATGCCGCTGATTAAAAAAGCCAACACTAGATCTGGATGTTTTGAGAACTTCTTTCCGGCTATACTTCTAGAATGCGCAGCGTGTATTCAATTACCCTCTTTTGTTGACGCGCACCATCGGCTATATCCGGCCCGGCAGGTTTTCGTGCTGGAGGTAGGGCAGAGGGTGTGCCGACAGAAGTACTGGACGGCGTACGTCGATAAGCAGACCAGGGCGTGCCACCTGCCCTGATCCTGTAGCGCTATCGGTCCCAGAGACCGTGAGGTGTGAGATAGGTCGCCTCGGTATCAGACGCACTCGCTTCTCCTGCTCAGGCGCCTACTGACTGATCAGAAACACACCCGTGACGTGTGGGGCGCCGCAGGGGTCGGCACTCATCTCGCTGTTGTTTTATTTAGATATGGTAACTCCAGTTGGCTCAAATGATTCATTCTTTTGGCTAGACGGCCTTTATGTACGCCGACGATACACAGACACATATGTGATCAATAGGGCTCCGAACAAAGGACTACAAACTTACCCAACTGTACTTTAAATATCCGCCGCTGGGTGACATCATTATTTTCAATCAAATGGGAAGAAAGCTGAACTCATAACTTCTCGAAAATCAATTGTCTAGAATCATGTTTTCATACTATCTTCACTTGACCAGGAACCCAGAACCATCCAATGTTTGAAAATTCCGGGTGTAAAAATGGAGGCAGGTCTAATAATGGAGGGACAAGTTAAATGTGTGGTGTAATCCTGCAGCTTTCAACTAGGGGTTTGCAACCCATAATCGATTTTTCACTACAAGCAAATATTTCCGTTTATGAATGCATTTGTTTCCACGAGGTTGTATTATTGTAATGCTTTGTACCAGGAAATGGCAGCAAAACTGATAAACAACCTCTAAATGGTCTAGAAACACAGAGCCTAGACTGACTAAATATCAGGAAAAATGGTTCTCTTGCACCAGGACTATCAAGTTACACTGGCTTCTAGTGTACCAACTAATTCCTTTTACATTTTTATGCCTGGTGTATAAGTGCTAGACATTACACAGACTTCTCTCTTAACAAACAGATTCTCCTACTACAGGCTGCATCAAAGTCATACATTTGTAAAGGCCAACCTTTTGAATGCTTGAAGGTTTCAAGTTATCCTAGGCAGAAGATCGTTTTAGGTTGCAGTAGCTAAACTGTGAATGAATGCCAGCAGATAGAGGAGGTGAAACCTCTTTGTTAAAGTTCAGAAAACTGCTAAAGACATGGCTCTACCCAAGCCTCAGCATTCCTCCTAAAATGACAATGTCAGAATAGTGAGGTTGTGACAGTATCAGGCACTTAACAGTGTCAAGATACACACATGTGGAAGTTTACGCTTAAAAAATACAGATGAATACAGCAAATATACACGTGTGGTGCTTGGTGCTGCACCTTTATCTCAGCATGACATATTTTTGTATGGTGCTGCAGTCCATTGCAAGGCACATTTTGTGGCATACTGGTCCTGAAGTGGTTGGGACAATAAAGAAGAAAAAGCTTCCATTATAATGTCTTCTCATAATGGAACTTCAATTGTGATATGTGGGGACCAAACAACTTCTGCAGGATTATACCAAAAAATCAGTCAACTGAGTCCAGAAAATCATTGAGATTTCTCGCTCAAAAACCCTCTTAAAACAATTTGATTGTTAGACAACTATGTCCGGGCCATTTGGATGCACATCAAAGGTGCCTATTTATATGCCGTCATTAGTCTTCCCCGCGATCAGGTGGGATTTCAGTCTCTGGTGGGCTATAGTAAGGGCAGTCAGAGGCTATGTTTAGTAACTGTGAGGAGCAAGGGACGGGTACCTTTTAGTAGAAATTTCACTGATCATTGCATTATTACCGGGCCTGACAGTAGCCCCTCATGCCGAACCAAATCACCCTCGCTCGCGATATCACTCGAGTCACTATGTTGGGTCTGCAAGTATTGTTGTTGGGGGAAAATGCTGTGTCTATTGCCGATCATTGATTCTGGCGAAGTGCATGAGGAGAGGGCACTCTAGGAGCTCCCCCAGACCTATTTAGAGGTCTGTTTCTCTGGCTTCTCTGCCTGCCAGTCCGGTTTGGCATTATCTGTGGGAGGGCAAAGGCTGCCCTCAAAGTGGGTTTCCACCCAGTCCCAGGCTTAATTTGGCTCAGTGAAGAAGTAGGCTTGTTGGTCATGCATTACCATTACCTTAGCTGGAAACAGAAGAGAGTATTGCACATTCAAGTCCCAAGGACGGCGCTTCACTGCGAGCAAGGAGGAGCGTTGTTGCACTGTGTAGTCTGGGAATATCAATATGCATCAGTTTTTGTATTCCAGCAGATCTGCGTGTCTAGCCACTTAAAAGATAGCATCTCTGTCTTTGTAATGGAGCATCTTTGCCACCACTGGACGTGGTGTCGTCCCAGGAGGAAGTCTGTGGGAGGGTAGCTGGTGTGCTCTTTCCACTGAGAAATGTGGGGAGAGGGATTGGTTTGGTCTGAAGGTCTTGACCCACTGTTCCAGAAATTCAACCATCATTCGGGATCCCTCCTCACCCACTGGAAGATCCACTATTCGGATGTTGTTTTGTGGGCCCTCCCCTCTGCATCCTCCGCACAGTATTCCAGTCTTTGAGTTTGTTGGCGGAGATCCTGTGGGGACTTTTCTTGATCTACCAAACACGGCATCATCTCTGAGAGGCAACGTTCAGTATTAGTGACCCTAGAGGCTAATTTACTCTCATCTTTGCAGAGGAGTCTAAACTCCACTCGGATTTCCTCTATACGGGACTCAACAGATGTGCATGAGGTCTCATTGACATGTAGTATAGCGCTTATCTTATCTTGGGGTTTTGGAGGTACCAGGTCAACACAGTCCAGCCAATTCCAGGTGCCAGTGAGGTGACAGGATTGTCTCCTGATACTCTCTTGTCTGCCCATAGTGGCCGTACCCAGAAGGCCTCAGATAACGTCCCTAACAGACTAGGGTATTAGGCATTTGGAGGGTCTCTGGTGCCTCCCACCTAATAATGCAACTTCAGGAATGCCACAATTAGCTGGAAGTGGGGTGTGCAGTGTAGTTTTAGGGTGAGTGTACAATACAGGAAATTACTTAGAATGGAATGTAAAACAAAACTGATATCAATATGAGCTCTAGGATTCAAGTCTTCCAAACGAACAGTGATTACCTAAAACAAGTATTTAAGGTTCTAATCAGGACGCATTTAATATGTTTTCAGTGCATGAATGTGTGCGGGAATGTTGAGAAAATACACATTTAAATTCTAAGAGCATTCCTAAGAACTGAAATTAAATTAAAAACTTTTGATACATTATTATAAGAAGTTCCACTTTTCTCAGTACATCTCAAATGAATACATCAAGACTATGAATGTCTTAAATGTCTCCTTTAAAACAATGCTCATTATAAGTTTGTCTTTAAACATATCACCATGTGTTCTCTTTATTAAATTAAAGCAAACCATTTAAAACTTCACAGTGTAACTGTGTTTCCAAATAAAGCATGGGACAGAAAAAGTTTATGTTTATGATTATCAGAAAAGATCATGTCCTGGAGAACAACATTTCCAATAAATCAAATGAAAGTTATGCAAGAAGTAAAATGAGTTCAAATTATCACTTAGAACTACCTAAATGTCCACAAATTCTCTAAAATACCCCAACATGAGAACTACAATGCTCCACTAAATATCATTTATTATTTGCATTTTGGGGGCACCTGAGGACCATTTTGGCAATATATGTAGGTAATTTGTCAGATAAATGAGAGGTTAGAAAGAGGTTTTTGAGTGAGGACCATGGGCGTAACATAAGGGGGGAGAAGACCATTCACAATTTTGAACACTTACTACACCATACATATGACTGATAAGGCCAGTGCCCAATAGAGCCTGGGAAAGACAGGCAGTGGTTAGTTAGAGATGTGCTTCTTGACTTATTTTTCTGTTGCTACCACATTCAACTCCCACATATACCTACCTGGTAAGTTGGTGGCGTTAATGCATCGTTTCTGAGACACATCAAGCACCAGAGGGGGACTGCAGAAACAATGGTAGGACCCTGGTGTGTTCACACATTCCCCATTCTGGCAGGCATTTGAGTTCCCACACTCATCGTGATCTGCAAGTGGAGAGAGGGAGAGAATAACAAGTTACTTATCTATGATAACGCCCCTTCTGTAGATTCTCTATCCAACCGCAGGTTCCCCGCCTTGTTAATACCCCCTCCAAGTGCAAGACTGGCTCTGAAGAATTTTCTTTGGCAATTCTCTCGTGCAGCTGTAGGTGACGTTGTGTGGCTCCATGTCAGATCTGTTCTGTACTGTCTTGCTGGGTGTGATGTTGAGGCCCCTACACAGTCACCACCTCCATGTGCTGATGTCAGTTTCTTTCTGATATCTGGCTGTGCCACTGGACACAGAGCCTTAGTAATCAAATTTTACCAGCGTGCAGGTCTCTAAGATTGAATCTTATTAGCATAGAGTTGAAGAGTACATTCCACAGAATGGGGTGGAGGGTGGGTTGGTGAGGAATCAGAAGTGAGATATAGTATACACCAGAAACAGTGTTACCAAAGGTAAGCAACTGATGCATACTTCAGACCACAAATTCCTCACTATGTGAATACATACCAAAGCAGCACATCCCCAGGTGGTGGGTATGTAGAATGGCTCATAGCAGGAAATCCTGCAAGAGAGATTCGGCAAAATACCCCCCTGCCAGATCTGGCAATCCATGCAACAGTGCTTTGTGAATGTGTGAACCGATATACAAGTAGCAGCCTTGCAGATGTCCAAGACTGACTCAACACGTATCAGCACAGTGGTAGCAGTCTTTTCCCTGGTAGAATGAGCACATATTCTTTCTGGAGGCTGTTTCTTGGCCAATTGAAAGCAGATTTTGATATTTTAATAAACAGGACTATTCTTCTTGAGATGGTTCACTTTTGCACAGCTTTTTCCTTCTTTGACCCAGAGAACCCCACAAACAGCTCATTTTCCACTTGATGGTCCTTGGTATAATCAGTATAAAAGAGCAAAGCTCACTTTGGGTCTAGGGGATGAAGTCTCTCCTCCTCTTAAGATGGATGAGATGGGGCAAAGAAAGCTGGCAGAGTAATGTACTGCCCTATTTGGAAAGGTGTACTTTTCTGGAGAAATGCCCCTTTAGACCTTAGTTCAGGCTTACCCGGGAACAAGGTGGTATACCATTTTTTGGATAGATAGAACTTGAAGTTCTCTCACTTGATGAACTAGTGTTATTGCTATGAGGAATGCTGTCTTTAAGGTGAGCAGTTGGAGATGGCAGTTGTGCATTGGCTCAAATGAGAAAAGTGAGAACCAGATTAAGTTCCCAATGAGGCATCACAAATGGTTTTGACAGGAACATATAGATCAGCCATTTTAGAAAGTGCATCACAAAAGTTCATTTGAATAAAAACTAATGATTGGAAAAATGTATAAAGACTGAAAGAGCTGATAAATAACCTTTAGCTGTCACCACAGCAAGGCGTTGCTGGTCAAAGGATAAACAAAGGAGTAATATGTCAGACAACTGTGCCTGTAAAGGTAGACTATTTCAGGGCAAAAACCAGACAATAAACTCGGCCCAGCTTCCCACATAGATTGTTTTAGTTGAGGGATGCATGGCTGCCAACATAATTTTTCCTCCTTAATAAGGGAGATCAAAAGCTGTCAACTGTCGCCGTTCAATATCCGAGCAAGTAGACTTAGATTGTGCATATTAGAGGGCAGGACTCTGCCCTGCTACTGTGACAGGAGGTCCTCCTGAAGGCAGTAGCGGCCTGTGCAGGTAAGAGTAGTGGGGCTGGGTGTGGGGGGGTTATGACAGATGGCGAAGGATAATGAAATATTTATTTAATATCCCCCGTGGTCTTCTGTCGAATCCCCCCCAACCCAGCCCCACTGCTCTTACCTGCACGGGCTACTGCTGCCTGAAGGGACAGCCAGATCAGACGACAGATGCTCACGGCCAGAAGTACTGGATACCACAGTCTCCTCCCCCAGTTCTGGGCCACTAGGATGACTTGGACCCAGTTGTTCCTGAACTTCAATGGAACCTTGGATAAGAAAACTTTAGGCAGGAAGGCCTACAGGAGTCCTGGGCTTTAATCTGAGCGAACGGCATTTCCCAGTGAGAACCACCTTGGGAGCTCCAATGAACAGAAGTTGGGACACTTTGCGCTCTTGCCAGTGGTTAAAACATTGAGTAAGGGTTCTCCCCATTGTTGGAAGGTGATTTGTACCACTTTTGAGTGCACCTGCCATTTATGATCCACTAGGCAACGTTGGATGAGCTGGCATTTAACTATCCTGCCAGATGCTGTATGGCTAGGGAAATGCCCAGATGACTCAACCATTTCCAGAAGTGCAAGGCTTCATTGCACTGGACTCACAAGCCCTTTTCACCCTGTTTGTTGCAGTACCACATTACAGTGGTGATGTCCATGAGACTTGCACTCTTTCCCCCTTGATGGACGAGAGGAATGCATTCCAAATCCAAGCTAGTCTCACAGAATGGACAAGTGGTCCTCAGGAAGCATTGTGATGTGGGAGTCATGTCCGGTGAAGTGGAGAGGGAAGTAGAGGGTGCATCTATTTTGGATGATGTGGAGCACCCAAAGGTCTGAAGTACGGCTGTACCACCCCTGGAGGTAAAAGGTGATTGGGCCTGCTACAGGGTGATTGAAAGTCAACAAGGGCAAATTAAAGTGTTTTTGTGGTGTCTCCAGAGGGGCCAGGGATTCCAAAGTTTGTTGCCCTTGGGGTCAGGATGCTGGTGCCTGGATCCGAGACCTGTGTCTCGAAAGGCCTGGGATATTTGCTGTTGCTGAGACAAGGGTTGACATGGCCTCTACTGGAACCCTCGTCTGAATCCTGGATGGGGCAACATTTTAAGGGGAACTGCCAAATAGGCAATGCAAGCCCAAGGGAGTGTGCTGTTGCATTGCTCTCCTTGAAGCCTCTATGGCTGAGTATGCCTTGTCTCCGGAGAGGCGTGTGCCATCAGATGGCATGGCTAGCAGGGATTGTTTTACATCACTCGGGAACCTTGTGGAGCATATCCATGAACGGTGCCGATGGACCACGCTGCTCCTGACTGCCCTGCCCAAGCAGGTGGTAGTGTCCAAGCTCAAGCATACAACATATTTCGCTGTGTCCTTACCATCTTGTATGATCTATTGAAGGTTAGTTTAGAGGCCATCTGGTACTGCAGGGAAGATGTCCCCCACTATGTCCCACAACACTGCAAATAAGGTCCAAGAGGGCAGCTGAAGTTCACAGAGCATGAGGCGAGGCTGGCAGAGGCAAATATATGTTTGGCAAACGTCCCAATGCTTTCTGACTTTATCCAGCAGGTTGGTCAGAAACGTGTTCGGTTGAGCCTGCAGGCAGAGGCCTGGTCCACCATACTTTCTGATGTGGGGTGTTGCAGGAGAAACGCTGAATTTCGAGGCAAAGACATGTGTCTCCCGGCTATCTACCTATTACCAGGTGGGCCAGATCCCGGCTTCACCCAGGAGCCCAGCAGTGTGTCGATTAAGGCCTTGTTAAAAGGCAGGAGGGGTTCATGTGAGTTCTGCACGTGCTGCAGGACCTCTATTAGGACATTTGCCTTGACCTTAGCGGTAGGTGGTTGCAAGATTAGGCCCTCTGCTGCTCTCTGAATAATCAAGGCGAAGTAGGCAGACTCTTCAAGCGATGGGTCAGGAATGGGTGAATGAAGGCCAGTGTCGGGGGTGGTATCCATACGACTGGCATCTTGAAGGTGAAAAAAGAGATTTTCATAGTCATAAATTTGTGAATTATCGTCATCAATGGGATCAGGCAGTCAGTAGTGTAAAGGAAGTGTCTCTGAATTGTAGGTAGCGAAGGGGTGAGGAGGGTGCAACTTCAGAGGGGGTTACTGAAGATTTGCTTCTGTGTCCGAAATGACTATGGGTTCCACCTTCCACATCGACGCTCTGGTGTCAGTCATGGTGCCGTAAAGGGTATCAGGCCTGATCCTGGACCCAGAGTTGGGGATTACCCTAAAATGGGGTAGAGGGACACAGTTGGTATCTGGGATGAATCCACCAGTGGTGGACTGACTTGAGGTCCCATAGGAAACTTAGGGTCCAAAGGCGGCCCACAGTTATCTGATGGGGTACCGAACATCTACAGCGTAGCCTCTCTAAAATCCTGTATTTTCATCTGCATCCTCCCAGGAATCCAGGTTGCATCGGTATTAGGGCCGAGAATGGAGATTAAGACCATGGCTTGGGAGTACCCTGGGGGGCGGTAGTCACACAACTCCTGATGGTGGGAGTGGTGGGATGAAGGGGAGCCATGTTTCAACTTCTTAGGCTTTTCTTTTCAGACTCATCTGATGATTTAAATCTGGTGGATGAGAGCTTGCAAGAACAACCTTCGGAATGAGAATGTGTCCCTGTCCTCAACTCCGAGCAGGACCAGGCCTTTCAAGCAATGTACTGCAACACAGGATTTGGCCTTATGATCCCAGAAGCTTTCAAGTTCATTCGAGAGTATTCGATGTGCGACAATAAGTCATGTGAGGAGCCCAAACACCACAAACAGACCTTGTGGGACTGTGTCACCAACATTTGTTTATTTGTGTCAATCCTTACAAGGTTTGAACCATTTTGCTTTGAAGGGGACATGTCCCTTGCACACTGGAAAAAAATGTGAATTATTGCCTGTTAAATCTGACATAATTCAAGGGAACGAGCTCTGGATCCTCATTAAAAAGCAAGGAAAGAAAGGAACTGATGCTAGCATGCAGTGGTGGTGACTATGTAGGGGCCCTAAAGTCACATCCAGGGCAGGATAGCTCTGACACGGAGCCCCATGTGCCACCTAACAACACACAAGGGCAATGCTGAAATAAATTCTCGGGATCGTGTCTGCCACCAGGGGGGCATTCAAAAGGTGAGGAATCTGCAGTTAGAAGTATCCATCAAAAAGGAGTAGTCAGAATGATAAAAGTGAGGCGGAAAAACAGAAAGAGTGATGAACTGTCACAGATATCTTGGGATCAAGACAGCTAATACAGAGATAGAGAAACGAACACAAAATCTTAAGTATGACTGTGAAATGTATAAGTATTTTTATTGATAATAAGAAGAGGCGTTAAAAAAATGACTGTGGAAGATATGAAACAAGATGTGGTATCCTACACCTTTACCTAATTCTGGGGCTAAGTAGATAGAAAAAGGCAGGCGAAAATGTTAGGATGAGAGAGACTGCCAGAGACATAAAGAAAGATAATGAGGGAGGAAGAGAAATTATGTATTGGTTTGTTTTTATGTGTTAGAGAAACAGAGAGCGAGAGAGAGATAAAAAGAGGTGCTGAAACAAACCACTAAGAAGGACGATGAAAGATATGAATGGAGATAGCGAACCCATAATCCTGAGACTAAGACCAGAAGACAAGAAAGTAACATGTATTACAATGCTACACATTTCTTTTCACTGATTTACATGCTTTAAATATCTGCAGTTCTGAGTTAGCCAAAAAGCCTGGTTTTGAGGCTCTTCCTGAAGGTGTGCAGGGTAGGGGAGCATTTGATGTTGACCCTCCTGTTTTTTTCAGTGGATTTTTGAGTTCACACCATATTTATGCTGTTATGGCAAAGTTTACCCCAACCCATAGCTGAATTGTTCCTCTGAAGGTTCATACCAGCTGTGATTAGTGATTGTTGCCAACTAACTTCTTGTTCAAGGCACATGCCTAATTACCTGTGTCCTTAGAGGGGAGAGGACTTACCAGTTTTCCCTTTAAAGAATGTGTGCCATCACTATTTACAGGGATCCTTGAGACCTTACTCCATTGTGTGTAGTGTACTAGGTGCTATTTTTGGTATGTTACATACATGTTGCACAAGTATGTATGACACCAGGAAACTGTGTTGTTCAGAGTAGATTCTCTTGCCTGGGATAGGGCTGGTGTTGCTCCACCTCAGATGCTACCGATCTCAGAATACTGGTAACTTCGAGGAAGGGGAAAATAAAGCCAATTAGAAGTTGAACCCTAAGGATCCTCTAAAAATGAAATAATACTGGGGAAAAAGACAAAATCTCATATTGATACGTTGAATAAGTTACTTACCTTTGATAACAATGCATCTGTAAGAGACATAAGTTGTTATAAAATCCTTACTTTAGAATTACCCCCAGGTGTCAAACTGGATCCGGAGAAATGTTTTCGTAGGAGTACCCCTGCGCGTTGGTAGGTGGCGTCGGTCGACTCCGCATCCGCCATCTGCGTTGTGGTCGCTGGGATGACATTGCGGTGTCTACTTAGACGCCGCCCCTGCGCACTGACATCTGTTCTGACACGACTTTCCATGCCAGAAGTGCTGAGCTATGCAAGACACTGACCACTGGTGCACATAACCAGGGCCCTGTAAGGGAGTCCCTGTCCCTAGAAGTCAGTTCGCAGAACGGGGAGGATGGGTGGGGCGGTAAGGAATCTATAACTGCATATGTCTCTTAGAGATACATCGTTACCGAAGGTAAGTAACTTGTTCATCTGAAAGAGACTGTAGTTATAGATTCCTTACCTTAGAATAGATACCCCAGCAAGGTCAACCACGGTGGTGGGTCTGCGAACCAAGTTCACACCAGGAAGTCATGGAGAACAGAACAGCCGAAAAAGCCGTCTCTCCGGACTTGGGTGTCCAAGCTGTAATGTTTTGTGAACGTGTGCAGGGATGCCCATGTGGCTGCTTGGCAGATGTTAATCAGTGGGACTCCCTATCCCAACACATTAATGGCTGCCGTCGCCCCTGATAGAGTGGGTGCGCAGTCCTACTGAAGGTTCATTTTTTGCCAAAGAATAGCAGATCTTGATGCATAAAACAACCCATCGAGAGATGGTACGTTTGTGCACTGCCCGACCTTTCTTGGTGCCCACATAACCCATGGAGAGTTAACCCTCCACCCGGAAGTCTTTAGTGCGGTCCAGGTAGATAAATAACGTACGTTTTGTGTCCAGACGGTGGAGTCTCTCCTCCTCTTTTGGAAGGGTGCGGAAAGAAAGAAGGCAAAGTGATGTTCTGACCTATGTGGAAAGAGGTAACCACTTTGGGCAGGAAAGAGGGCCTAGTATGAAGGACCACTTTGTCCGGATGGACAGCAAGAAAGGGAGGCTTGGAAGACAGAGCCTGAAGCTCACTCACCCTGCGAGCAGAGGTGATGGCAAGAAGGAAAGCAGTCTTTAAAGTAAGAAGACGAAGAGGACAATTATGTAGTGGCTCAAAGAGAGCACACATACGGTAAGTGAGGACACGGTTCAAGTCCCATTGGGGCATTATGAAAGGAGAAGGAGGAAAGAGATGAGTAATGCCCTTCAGAAATCTGCTAACAATAGGTGACTTGAAAAGAGAAGTCTGATCAGGAAGACGAAGAAAAGCAGAAATGGCCGAAAGATAGCCTTTAAGGGTGCCCACAGCAGAGCCTTGCTAGCCCAAAGATAGAATGAAGAGGAGAACCTCTGAAAGAGGGACAGAAAGGTGAGCCATAGCCTTTGCTGTGCACCATGCCACAAATTTGTTCCATCTACAGACATATTCAGTTTTAGTGGAGGGACGCCTGGCTGCCAAGATGACATTACAGATTTCGGGAGGAAGATCGAAAGCTGTCAACTGACGCCGCTCAATCTCCACGCAAGGAGGTGGAGGCTGGACAGGTTCGGGTGAAGGACTATTCCATGTTGCTGTGACAGAAGATCTTCCCGAAGAGGCAGTCTGATTGGAGGATCGATGGCTATGCTCAAGAGCTCAGGGTACCAGGCTCTTCGTGCCCAGTCCAGAGCCACAAGAATGACTTGGGCCCGGTCATGCTTGATCTTCTTCAGCTCTCTGGGTAGAAGTGGTACAGGCAGAAAGGCGTACAGGAGGCTGCAACTTCCCTCGCGACAAAAGTGTCACCGAGCGAGTGCCGCCTTGGAAACGGCAATGTGCAGAACTGCTGACATTGCGCGTTCTCTTCGGTAGCGAACAGATCTAACCAAGGCTTTCCCCACTGCTGAAAGAGACCTTGCACCACTTCTGAGTAAAGACGCCATTCGGGATCCATCATGAACGGGCAGCTGAGTTAGTCTACCCTGGCGTTCAGGGAACCTGCCAGGTGTTGAGCCACCAGGGATATGCCCTGATGTTCCAGCCATGTCCAAAGGCGAAGAGCTGCTTGACATTGGGTCAACAACCCCCCCCCACCCTGCAGTACCACATGGCGGTGGTGTTGTCTGTGAAAACCTACACTACTCTTCCTTTGACAAAAGGAAGGAATGCCTTCAGTGCCAGACGGATCGCCCGGAGCTCTAAAAGGTTATTGTGGAGACAGTACTCTGCCGGAGACCAGAGACCCCTGATTACCGCCTCTCCCAGGTGGCTGCCCCATCCCAGGAGTGACGCATCCATCGTTACTCTGAATTCTGGCTGGGGAAGGGAGAGGGATCTGCCGCTGACCCAATCCTGGTTTGTGAGCCACAACTGCAACTGATGCTGCGCCCACTGGAACTTCAGATCCTACTGCAGAGCCCCATATGCCACCTTGCACGATCCACCAGCAGGATGCATGAGGCCCAGCAGCCTCAGGATCATTCTCACCGAAATCTGGAATAGAGGCTGAAACATCAATATCATAGCGTGAATATCCCGTACTCGCTGCTCGGGAGGATAAGCCCAAAACTGTGCTGTATCCAGAACTGCTCCTATGAAAAGGAACTTCTGTGAGGGAATCAGGTGTGACTTGGGAATGTTGATAGTGAACCCCAGCGAGAGCAGAAGGTCCGCCGTAGTCTTGATGTGGAAGATGACAGCCTGGGGTGAGCCCGCATTCAACAGCCAGTCGTCGAGATAGGGGAAGACTGGAACCCCTGATCTGCGCAGATGAGCTGCTACCACCGTCATGACTTTCGTGAACACCTGAGGGGTGCTGGTAAGGCCAAATGGTAGTACAGTAAAATGAAAATGCTTGTGGCCTACTGTGAAACGTTGGTAACGCCTGTGGGCTGGCAGGACAGGGATGTGGAAATAGGTGTCCTGCTAGTCCAACGCTACCATCCAGTCTCCGGGATCGAGGGCAGAGAGGACCTGAGCCAACATAAGCATTTTGAACTTCTCCTTCCGGAGAAAGCAGTTGAAGTCCCTGCGGTCTAAGATAGGATGCAGGCCTTTGTCTTTCTTGGGTACCAGAAAGGAGTGGGAATAGCAACCACAACCTACTTCTGGCAAAGGGACCCATTCAATAGCTCCCTGGGCCAAGAGAGCTGTAACATCCTGGCAGAGAAGGGCCAAGTGATCCTACGACATGCGATGGAGTGCTGGTGGCATCGACAGAGGAGTAGTCTCGAAGGGGAGCGAGTACCCCCTTCGGACTACCTGCAAAAGCCATCTGTCTGACGTGATGTTTTGCCAGCGGGGGAGCTGATGGAGAATACTGCCACCCACTGGCCTCTGGTGACCCTGAAGGTCAGACTAGGAAGGTTTGGAGGCTGCTGCAGGGGGGTGTGGGTGGACTTGCCCGCCAGCTGGCCCCCAGACCCGCATCTCTGGGTCCAATGTCCGCAGCCACGCATAGGCTGGGTAGCTTGCACTGCCATGTGGCCTGATTGGGTAGAATGTGGTGGGGAAACCCTTCTGTAGCCATGAAAGGGGCAAAAGGCAGATTGCATGGGGTGAGAGGTTGCTGTAAGACCCAAGGGTATAGCCGTAGCCGTAGCCCTAGAATCCTTGAAGTGCCTGAGCGCTGAGTCCGCCCAAGAGGCATGCAGTGCTCACCGACCGCAGCCCTAAGCTGGCGGAAGAAAACATCTTCTTCGCAAAGTGGTCCAGCTTTGTGGATTCCCTATCAGAGGGAGCATTAGGGAATGCACCTTTAGAGGACGAGGCTTGGACAACCAAGCTCTCGGGTGGGGTGTTGGGAGAGGAAAAGTGGGTCGCCCGGGCCGGGTGGTGGCTTCCACAGGAGCGCCTGTGCTGGGTTTTGACCAGGTGCTCAGAAGGATGTCGGTTAGGGCTTCATTAAATGGCAGCAGGGGCTCCGAAGAAGCCGCTGCCAGCTGAAGCTCCTCTGTCAGGAGATTAGTCCTGACTGCCACCATAGGAAGTTTGAGGCCCAAGGCATCAGCTGGACTTGCAACACCACAGCGTAGGAAGATTCCTCGTCCTACATAGCCACAGTAGGGGGGGAAAGCACACCGTGGTCTGGTGAGGTATCCAGATCAATGGCGTCACCCAACTTCTCTGGCCAGTCCGGCTCTTCAAGCTGATCAGCTAGAGGGTCAACAGAACCGTCCAAGTCCTCCTCACCCTCCCATGGCTGCTACTCAGGGCGATAGGGAACAACAGTGATGAACAGCTGAACAAAAAAAACCTCAGGCGCCAGTGCCGACGTCAAACGACATCCGTTAAGCACTGGGTCCTAGTCGGGGGTGAGGCCGGGGTCGACGCAGATTGGGGTCACAGCTGGCGTCGGGGCGTTATTACTGGAATCGGTGCCGGGGAAGGTACTGTGAGGTCGAGTGGCACTGATCCGGACCAAGGCCTGGATTCATGGGGGCCCTCTGGTGCCGAGGCCGAAGCCCCTGGAATCGAAGACCCTCTGCCCCCAGCCGAGTCCAAGGGGCCCAAAGGCGCACCTGCGGAGTCGGCCTGCCCAAAAATGCTATGGAGCGCTTTGTAAAATGCACTAAGTAGGGCAGTGGACGCTCTGGGAAAGGGAGGGAAGCGCGGAGCGGTCCCAGCAGTCTCTGAAGATGGAACCGGAGAGCGACGGCATTCCGGGTCCCGCGTCGCGACAGCCGACAGACGGGGAGAAGGCGAAGAGCGGCGTTGCTGCTTCGCCTTCTACTTGTGTTTCGACTTACTGGAGGAGTGCGAAAACTACGAGGAGGAATGGTGATGACTCCGCGACCAGTCCTGCGACCTTCTTCTTGACTGGGACCTCAAAGACGCACAGCAGACTGCTGGGCCTCCAAAAGCTTTCGGGACTGCTGCCGCAAAGACTTCAAGTTCATGTCCCGGCAGTTTGAGCACGACTTCGGATCGGGGTCGTGCTCCAAGCACCAAAGACACATGAGGTGTGGATCGGTGACGAACATCAGCTTGTGACAGGAGTCATAAGTCTTGAAACAGGCCCGACGATGGGACTTCCCCCGTGCACCAGGAGTTGAAGACTCAAAAAAGACATCGACAAAAGTCGAAAAAGTTTAGTAAAAAAATAACGGAGGGGCACGCTCTCTCTGGATCTGCGCTGGCTGGTGTGGAAAAAGAAATAACTGACGTCAGGGTGCAGGGGCGGTGTCTAAGTAGACACTGCAACATCATCCCGGCGACCATGGCGCCAACAATGGACACGGAGTTGAGCAATGCCACCTTCTGACACGCAGGGGCACTGCTACAAAATATTTCTCTGGATCCAGTCTGACGCCTAGGGCTAATTCTTAGGTACAGGATCTATAACTGCAGTCAATTGCAGATATATAGAATTTCCTACAGTCACAGGTATCTGCTCTCTTGACCCAGTATAGAGCACATGACATGAATTGTAACCACAAAGAAGATGAACATTAAGTCAGCACGCAAATTTACGAATAGTGTAAACCACAAATAGTATTTTAACATATTGGCTACGTATTTTATAGCACTTATAGGCACTATAGTTTTTCCTGCACATTATCAAATAAAAGCCTACTTTCAGTTTCACAGCTGGTTTGCACGCACTTGTATACATGATTTGGAACAATAAAGTGTATTGTTTAGTTTAATAACAATCCTACTTATTTGTGGCCTGTAGAAGCAGCTGTGCGCACATGATAAGCAAGCCAGATAGCTAACCAGACAGCCAGCGAGGGCCAAGTGCCTCCCAGCATCCTTCAGTTTGGAATTGGTGATGCTTGCCCTTTTTGTTGCCTGGAGTGCGAAGGTTCTCCTTAAACACTTGCTGTCTGTGCACAGTTTATGTTACCAAGGGGTCTATTAGGATGGCCGTCGGGAACTCACCTGACCTCCATGGTAGCGGGAAAGGACCGCCCGCCAGGACCGTGGCATAACCGCCGGTCCAATTTTAGTATGCTCCGCAGTCAAAATCCGACCATGGCGGGCTTCAACATTGCGGCGGTTGCTGCTGCCAGCAGCACCGCCATAATGTCAAAAGGAGCATGTCCAGTGTATCCCTGCACTGCGTGGCAGGAACTGCACAGTGCCTGCCACCTGGTACAGGGACATGGTACCCCCCCCCCCCCCCCAGTGCACCTACACCCCCCAACACATTGGGGACCCACAATGGAACCTGGAGACATTTTCCGCATGCATTTCCATGGCGGTCCCACTGACGTAGAAAGGCTGGCTACCGCCGGCATCATAATCATGCGGGCAGAGCCTGTCCCTGCACGGCACCATTTTAGCCGTCCAGTTCCACCCGCAAAGCAGGCATGTGGACTGCTACCGGCTGAAAAGTGGCAGGCGGAAAACCTCATCGGCGCGGTCGTCACCGTCATGCTAATGGGACCAGCGGTTTTTCGGGTTGTGATCGCCTGCAGTTGCCACCGTCGGTGGCGGCCATCCGTCCGCCATCCTAATAGACCCCATAATTATGAGCTTTGTTAAAAACTTTCAGAATGAACAATCAACTGAGAGGCGAAATGCCCTTTTCATCATTTATGTTCTATACGACAGTGTTCATTTGAAACAACAAAATGTAACACACACATATAAACTTTCTAGAAACCCTGCTATTTCATGATGACTGAAAAATTAAATGATCAGTGTTAATGATTAAATATAACAAATATATAAATTTAAGCTTGATTATCACATTTGAAAAGCAGAATAATATGAAAGAAATGTACACACAATTCAGTCAGATGTATTCACTTCTGATTTATTAGTTACCACATACTGTTCTTAGAAGCTAGTCTTAAAAAGGAAAAAAAAACAATATTAATGACATCCCCTGAATAATGATAAAGGTGTATATTGTGAATATATCTGCATACATGTACGTAAGAATATTTGAGCAATGATACATGAAAGAAGTTAGACAAGGGATTTAATTTCTAATTAGATACAAAATATATGTTGAAAAAACATCAAAAAGAATACAAACCTCTTTTAAAAAAAACTTTTTTCATGCAATATCCAAAAAGTAGGAACAGTTATTTGGTGTGGTGTTGCAATCTTCTCACTGTTACCTTTTTCCACATAGTGATATTGACATGAAGCTTCCATAAAATTTGTAGGTTGAAGCCACAGAAGCAGATGAGCCATTGATGGCGACGATGGAGCTGTAATAGCCTATAGTGGCTCCAACTGAAGTTGACAGCAGTGATCTAATTGTTGAGTGGGTGTATGTGCACACATGTTGACAGTGGAATAGCTAGACCTGAGACAGCCCGGGGCGGTTCCTGCATTTGCCGTATTGCGGCAGGACTCCTTGAAGGGGCCTCACGAATCTACGGATTGCCATCCCACAACGGTGCCACACTGAAGACGGCAGGTAAGAGGGAACGGATTTTTTACATTTTGTCACCCCCCCTCAGTGACATTTTGTCACCACCCTCAGAGATGACTCCCGAACTGATGTTGTCAGTTTTGAAGGCCCAGCAAATACTGCATACTTCAGAATGGGTAGCTGCATGGAAGTGCAGTATGCTTGGTGCCTTCTTATTGGTTTAATTAGTTCACTCTTGTTGACATATGTGATAGGTGTTACTTGCAAGGGAACATCCAGATGGTTTCAAAACAATTAATGTACCAGAGTCCAATGCTTGCTGACTGCCAGCAACACATCTCTAACGAAATAAAATGCTGGGCAATAGGATAGCCAGCCATTATTTTCATTTGTGTTCACATTTATTCTAGTTTTACTTCTTTACTAGAAGAAAAAGGAGAATTGTGCAACCGACTGTCAGAAGAATTGCTGAAAATCCTTTCTTGAGAACAGTGAACTGAAAAACGAAGGAATCAGTCCAAAACAGACCTAAAATCAGCCAATAAACTAGATCCATGATTTTAAAAGCACAAGTTATGCCTGTTGTGGTTGAAGAATGAAATATGGTGTCTTCAGGAGACTTCGAATCTCAGACGAGCAGCAGTGCACTGTTTGTAAGGCAAAGGTTTCTGCTGCTGAGATTGAAGATACACAAGCGTATTTAATGTATCAAAGCATGTTTATCATGTCAATTTTAGGCCATGGAACACTTTCAAACAACCTCCATGGAGGGGGATACAAAGTGATGCCACAACATTTCAGTTATTTTGTACCGTTAACATGTAGGTAAATCCAGCTGATAGTCCACTACAACTATTTTCTGTCCTTATAAGATAGGATCGTTTACAAAGAGTGTATAGTAAGAGGGAATAAATAGAGTAGGTTACGCAAGTAACCTACAATTCAATCCTGGTATCAAAGGGTTACAAGCACTGTGTAGAGTGATTGAATTGCAGAGGAGTGAATGTCCTCGAGAATTAGTGCATCAAGCTGTACTTATAATAGCTGGATTGCCATTGGTATAGCAATACAATTCAAAAGGGAATTCCCATGCATGACAAAAGAAGGCATTGTGTATTCTTCCATACCAGCCCAAGGATCTGTTTTTTTGACAGCCAATGAAGAACAAGTTACTTACTTTCAGTAAAGCCTTTTCTGCTAAAGACTCTATCACTATATCGTTTTATGAATACTACCAGGCACCAGACTGAATCAGATGAGTTTTCAATAGGAATTTCCTAAGGTGTTGGTGGCGTTTAGATAAAATATCGACTTTAAAATATCACAAGAAATAAATGCCGGATTTTAAATATCGTGAATCACAAATATTGGGATGCACTAATATAGTTGACAAGAATATCATTTTATGAGGTAAATACTATTGTTTTAAAGAAGAGCAATTTTTAATATCATTCTCAGTAATATAGAACTGAAAAATATTGTTTTTAATTATTTAGATGTGTTTTAGTTGATATGTAAATTTTATGTTACTATTGTTTATATAAATGTTATTTTTTTAAAATACAGCTTGTAATTTCAAATGATTTAGATTTTGTTTTACATTATTAAAAGTAATTTATACTGTCATAGCGGGTTGTTGGGTTTGTAGGGGTACAGGGTGGGAAGTTAATTAGGTAATAAATAACAATTTACTATTAATTGTTAATTGATTATTTCATCGATTTTTATTTATATTATTTATGGAATTCTTATTTATTTTACTTATATTATAGTTGTGGTCTGCTAGGTTTGTAAGTATCTATGGTGGAAAGTTAATTAAGTAATAATTATTTAACAATTAATTCATTGTTAATTAGTTATTTAGTTGATTTTTAATTATGGAAAATATGGAAAACTGATTTATTTTACTTATGTTTTAGTTGTGGGCTGCTAGGTGTGTAGGGTGGGAAGTTGAGAAGTAGCAATTAATTAACAATTATTTATAAATTGTTAATTGATTATTTAATTGATTTTTAATGTGTAAATTATGAAATTCTTATTTTTGTATCTTATATTTTAAGTGCAGGGTCCTAGATGCGTAGGGGCATAGGGTGGGAAGTCAATTAATTATTAAATAAATAACAATCATTTATTAATTTCTGAATAGTAATTATATATATATATTGATTCATTGTTTTTAGTTTATTTAATATATATATACAAATATATTTTCATGGTAATTAATGATTTTAAAAGAAGAGTTTAATTTTTTTTCTGCATTCATGGGGTTACTCACATGTCATGTGTTTGAATTAAAGTACTTTCCCTACTCTTGCTTAGACTGCAGTAGGATTAGTAATATTAACCTGTTCCCAGTTCAACACTTTCCCTACTGCTGCGCTATTTGGAGTAGGAATAGTGATTGTAACCCCTCTAAAAACCAACACTTTCCTTGTTGTTGCACAGACAAGAGTGGGAATATTAAATTTTACTCCTCAGAAGTCCAACACTTTTCCTATTGTTGTGCTGTTTAGAGCGGGAATAGAAAATGTAACCCCTCCAAACTCCAACAATGTTCCTACTGTTGCATAGACTGGAGTGGGATTAGTACATTTTACCCCTCCGAACTACAACACTTTCCCTAATGATGCGCTATTTGGAGTGGGAATAGTAAATTTTACCTCTCTGAAATCCAACTCTTTACCTGCTGTTGAGCTGTTTGGAGTGGGAATAGTAACTTTAACCCCTACGAAGTTCAACCCTTTTTCTACTGTTTTTTTAAGCTGATGTGGGCATAGTAAATTTCACTCCTCTGAAATCCAATGCTTCCCCTAGTGTTGCTTAAATTGGAGTAGGGATAGTACATCTAACCCCACCGAAGCCCAACACTTTCCCTACTGTTGCACTGACTGGATGGACTGGACTTTAGGAATACTACATCTAACCCTTCTGAATCCCAACACTTTCCCTGTCGTTGCATATATTAAAGTATATTTAATATTCTTAGAGTCCAATAGTTTTCCTAATATTGGTTAACCCCTCGCTGCGCCTAACGTTCTGCGCTGGTGCTTGAACGTTCTATTGCGCAGGCGGGGCCGGAACGTTCAGCGGACGTGCGCAGCACTACCGAGGTAGTGCACGCGACGTCCGCTGAACGTGCGCCGCACGGAAGGGGTTAAATAGAGTTTATAGCATTAAATGTGTTTTCATATTTTATACTACTTGCTTTTATTTGGAAATTTATTTGAATGTTTTGTAAACATTTTTGGGAGGTTTACATTTTTACTGTTTTATTGCCTAAATTAATTAATATATTAATATTCTTTTTATAGAATTGTTTATATTGTGCATGCTTTTACTGTGTGTGTGTGTGTGTGTATGCTTTCATAGTAATACATTTAAATGTTAAAAACGTAATATAATGTAAAATAAATAAGTCTATCATTTATGTTACACCATATATGTATATGTGTATATATATATATATGTATATAAATATATATTTATACACGCTAACACACTTTTGTATGCAGGCTTAGTATTCATATATCATATTAAATATGAATGAAATGCATTTAATTTACATTACATTAAATGTATATATAAAAATATTTAACATTTACTACTTTAAACTCTATTCTTATAAAAAAAAATCTATATCTTTGTTTCCTTTTGGACGATATTAGTGTCAATGATACTTTTTTCTGATATTTTTGTACTCAGCATTTTAAGTATAGGAGCCCGATATTGAGGTAAACAATATTTTTGACACAATATTTTTGTCAATGATACTGTTTATTATGATATTTTGTCAGTGATTCGTGTTGGTAGCCGACATTGTGAGGCTCCGGGTCGGATCTGTCCCATCCTGCCCCGGATGTGATATTGAGGCCACTATATCTGCACCACTCTGTGCGCCGGTGTTACTTTCTTTCTGATCTCTGTCTGTGCTGTCAGACATGGAGAACACACAAATCAGAACCTGCCAGTGTGCAGTTCTCTAGATTGGGATTAGTGGATAGAATGAGTCCATTCCAAAGAACGGGGAGTTGGGTGGCTCAGTGAGGAATCTGCGGTTAGATGCAGTTTTGACCAGAAAAGGCATTACCAAAGGTAAGTAGCTTGTTGTTCTTATAGAAACCCCTAATCATGGATTCCTCACTTTATGAATAGATACCAAATAGAGACCAAAGCTGTACCTCCCTGGTTGGTGGGACAGTGGAAGGACTCAGGCCAGAAACTCCTGCAGGACAGATTGGGTGAAGAGCTCTTTTTGCCAAAACTGGCTGTCCGGGCAATTGTGCTTTATGAAAGTGTGAAGGGATGCCCATGTAGCCACCTCACAGACTTCCAAGACCGGCACACTGAGCATTAGCACACTTAAAGATGCCTTTGCAATGGTGGAATGAGTGTGCAAGCCTTCTGGAAGCTGTTTCTTGACTACCATATAGCAGATTCTGATGTATAATCCAATCCATCTGTAAATGGTTTCTTTTAGTGCCACTTTATCTTTTTTGGCTCTATGGAAGCCCACAAAAAGTAGATCGTCTAGGTGGTTTCTGGTCTAATCGGTGTAAAAACTGAAAGCCCTCTTAGGATCAAATCAAATCAAATCAAGAAGGATTTATAGAGCTTGACTATTCACCCATGTGGTATCCAGGCACTGAGAACATAGCTGCTAAGGGGTTTAGTTGAACAGCTAGGTCTCAAGGTCTTTCCTAAATTCCAAAAGAGAGGATGAGGTCCGTAGGTGAAGGGGGAGGTTGTTCCAGGATTTCACTACGAGGTAGAAGGAGCATCTTCCAATGATGCTTCGGCAGATGCAGGGTATGTGCGAGGGAGAGGGAAACAGAGTGCCGGTGGGTGGAGGGTTGGTGGAAGCTCAGGTGGTCGTTGATGTATGCTGGTCCTTGATTGTGAAGGGCCCTGTAGGTGTCATTGACATTGACATATCTGAATGGGGAGCCAGTGGAGCTTCTTGAGGTGGGGTGTGGTGTGGGTCTATTTAGGGAGGTTGAGGATGAGTCTGGCAGCTGAATTCTGTATGGTCTGTAGTCTCTTCAGGAGGTGTGTGGTGATTCCTATGTGGCGTGCCTTGCCGTAGTCCAGCCGGCTGGTGACTAGGACTTGAGTGATGGTTTATCTCGTGTTAAAGGAGAGCCATTTGGAGATCTTACAGAGCATGCAAAGGGTCAGGAAACATGCAGAAGAGACTGCGTTGATCTGGTTTTTCATGGTAAGCTTACTGTCAATGATGATGCCAAGGTTACGAGCGTGGTCTGTTGGAGTGGGCGCTGGTCCTAGTTCATATAGGCCATCAGGAGTTATTCCGAAGGGAGGTGTTGTTCCCTAAGATCAGCACTTTCGTTTTGTCTGTGTTGAGTTTTAGGTGGCTGTTTTTCATCCAATCGGCATTGCCAAACATGCACCTGTGAAAATTTGCCTTAGTGCGGAGGGGTCTTCTGAGAGGATGAGCTGAGTGTCGTCTGCGTAGGATATGATGTTCATTTTGTGGGTTCTGTTGAAGTTGGGCAAGATGGACATATAGATCTTGAACAGTGTCGTTTTGAGGAATGAGCCTTGAGGGACGCAGCAGATGATGTTATTGGGTTCTGAGGTGAAAGGTGGTAGGCAGATTCTCTGGGCTCTTCTGGTGAGGAAGGATGCAATCCATTTGAGGGCGTCTCCTTGGACTCCGATGTGATGAAACTTCTTGATAAGGGTGGGGTGGAGTATGATGTTGAATGCTGTTAAGAGGTTGAGGAGGATAAGGGCTGCCATTTCTCCCTGATCGAGGAGGGTTCTGATGTCGTTAGTGGCTGAAATCAGGGTGATTTGGGTGCTGTAGTAGGTGAGTAATCAGGATTTGGAGGGGTCCAGAAGATTGTTGATCTCCAGGTGTTCTGTGAGTTGGCGGTTAAGGGCATTTTCAAGGACTTTAGCAGGAAATGGCAGCAGAGAGATGGGACAGTAGTTCTTGAGTTCGAGTAGTCGGCAGAAGGTTTTTTGAGCAGGGGTTTGACTTCTATGTGTTTCCATAATCTAGGGAAAGTCGCCGTGGTCATGGATGAGTTGAAGATGGCAGTGAGCTCACTGCTGATCAGTTTGCTCCAGAGGTTGAAAATGTGGTGGGGACAAGGGACTGTGGGTGATCCTGAGTAGGTGGAGTTCATGATGGCTGTGGTGTCCTTTGTGGTGAGCTGGTCCCAGATGGTGAGCAGGTGGTCGGAGATAGCAGAGGGGTTTGAATCCGTGGGAGGGAGGAGGCTGGGGGTGTTGGTGGCGGTGGGTTGGGGTTTGAAGATTTTGTAGACGGTGGAGATCTTATTGTGGAAGAAGTCCACCAGGTTGTCGCAGAGTTCCTAAGAAAGGGTGATGATGTTTTTGTTGGCTGAGGGCTTGAAGAACTTTCTAACAATGTTGAAGAGTTTTTTGCTGTGGTTAGAGCTGGCTTCGATGCTTTTCTCTTTCAGTACTTGGTAGTATTGGTAGAGGGACGACTTGAAGGTGGCTTGGTCTGTGGGCTCCTTCCTGCTGCACCATTTCCTTTCTAGTCACTTGCATTTGCATTTCGCGGTTCTCAGTTCTGTGGATCAAGATTCTGGATATGTTCCTCTTCTTTGGATGGGTGGGGTGGAGCACAGAAAGATAGCAAGGTGATGGATTGTCCTACATGAAAGAGTGTTACTACCTGAGGCAGGTTTGTCGCTTTTGTCTGGAGGACCAATTTGTCCGGGAGTGTACTTCTGCAGAACGGAAAAGGCCTGGGGTTCACTCACTCACCTAGCAGAGGTTATGGCAATAAGGAATACAGTGTTTATGGTAAGTAGATATTAATAACTGCAGTGCATGTGCGCAAACAGAATGCACCAAAGGTAGATAAGTACCAACTTAAGGTCCCATTGTGGCATTACAAAAGGTGTTGGGGGAACATGTGGACCAGACTCTTCGAGATACGCATCACGACAGATGATTTGAAGAGAGATGGATGACCTAGCAAACACAAAAAAGCTGAAAGGGTTGAAAGATAACCTTTAACTGTTGCGACCGCAAAGCCTTACTGTGTTAATGAGAGATAAGAAAAAAGTAAGGAGGCCCCCTTTCTAAGTTGATCTGGGACCAGGGGAAACATGAAGAAAAACAAAGGGTGTCCCTCAGTACAAGTAATGAGCTATCTTGTATGATCAAAATCACAATACTTTTAGTGAAAAGGGATCACTAGTTTAGGGCATATATACCTACTATCAATAGGCCAGTAGGACAGCGTCACCGGTACGTCCTTTTGTTTTGGAAATTTTAATATTTTGTATGGATTGTTAATTATTGTGAATTATGTTCGCACGTTTTTAATGTATTACAAATACCAAACTGTCTACAGAGCTGAATTAAATCAAAACATGTATATGCTCTTTTAACTAAACTCTTCATAATAGCCTCATTTGTTGCATTGTATAAATTGTATTGGCCTTACATAAACTCTTGTCCATTGGTAACACCAATATTGTCTGCCTCTCCCGTAACTGGCCTATTGATAGTAGGTATATGTGCCCTAAACTCGTGATACTTTTTCACTAAAAGTATTATGATTTTGATCATACAAGATAGCTCATTACTTGTACTGAGGGACACCCTTTGTTTTTCTTAATGAGAGATAAATAACAAGACTGTCAGATAACGTTGCCTGTAAAGGCTGAGTTTCATGGAAAGAACACCAGACAACAAATTTCCTCCAGGGTCCAGCGATTATACAGCTTTGATAGAAGGACGCCTGGCTGTCAGAATGACATTAACCACTTCAGAGGGAAATCCAAAGCCATCAACTGTTGCTGTTCAATCTCCACGCATGGAGGTGGGGATTGTGCAGATTCTGGTACAGGACCCAACCTTGCTTTTGCGACAAGTCCTCCCGATGAGGCAGCAGAAATGGGGGATATATGGCCAGAAGTTCTAGGTAATACGATCTCCTCACCCAGTACGGGCCACAGGTGTGACTTGGGCCTGGTCTTTCTTCTTTATTTTCATTACTCTGAGGTAAGGTAGGAAAGGCACATTGGAGTCCCAAGCCCCAGTCTAGGCATAAGGTGTCCCCAAGGGGAATAGTATTGGGTACTCCAAAGCAAACACGCTTGGACACTGGTCGGTCTGTGCGGAGGCAAACAGGTCGAGGCAGGGTTTTCACATTTGTTGGAAGTCCTGTATCAATTACAAGTGTCACTGCTATTTTTGAACTGCTAGGCAATGTCAGCTTAGTTCGTCCGCACATGAGCAGTCAATATTCTTAAATAACCAAGCCAGAAAACATGTGACACACTTGTCATTGTGTAAGCTATTGGCTCAGTTTGGATCTTAAGCATATTTAAGAATAATGGCCACTCATGTACGAGATATAATCGCTTATACAAGATACTATATTTAGCACTGGTGACCTCTGTATACAAATAATTATATTAATACTAGTCATCTGAGCTTTAATCGTCCTGAGGTGTTCTATCTATTCTAGAAACGAAATGCGCTGGCTGTTATATGTATCAAAAAGAATGATCATATTGAACCAATAAAAGATTTATATAATGAAATCAAACAACTGACAGTCTCTAGCCTTTGGATACACATCCTGATATGGACTTTAACCTTTGAGCTTTGGTGAGCATGGACAAAAATATTATACTTAGCTGATCTAGTTTGAAAAATTGCAGCACCTCGATAAGTAATTGACAAGGGCTAGTATTTTGTAGTATATTAAAGTTGGATGCTATGTCTGAAGTATTCAAACAAAATTGTCTTTAAAATCCCACCACTAACATTCATCAACAGAGCGAAAAAAGTAGGCAATCCCTGTGCCACGTAGTATGAGACTGCTATCTTATCAATTAAAGACTCGGGCCAGATGTACAACCCTTTTTTGTGCTTGCAAACAGGAGATTGGCCCGTTTGCGACCGCAAAAAAGGGTAATTGCATGTACAAACACTATTTTGCGAGTCACTGACTCGCAAAATAGCGTTTGAGACTCTCACTATTAGGAAGGTGCGTCCCTTCATAATAGCGAGACTCACTGCAATGTACAATTGTTTTGTGACCCCACTTGGAATCGCAAACGGTGTCTGAGACACTGTTGTGCATTGCATTTTGCGAGTCGTAAAGCGACGTAATTTGCGAGTCGCAAAATGCAAGCGCCATACATCTGGCCCTCTGTCCACAGCGAATCCCTGACCTACAGGAAAGGAAGGAAACCCTGGTATTCAAGTCCATGAGTGAGAAGTAAAGTGTCTGCAAAAAACACCCGAGTCATGTCACTGTCCCTATTGTCTCCTGTGTGTTTCACCATCTGCATATTGCATTAAGGGACTTTTAGGCATTTCCTTTACTTCCTAAGGGCTGATTACAAGTTGGAAGTTAATTCAGATATGACCAGTAACATGAGTTACCAGACCCATTGTAAATGTGAGATCCACAGTAATCTGCAGATATGTATTATTTCACCCAAGGATTCCACCGACTTAAAAGCAGGCAAAATCCTATGGTGAAACCCATTTGAAAAATGAAGAATTGCTAGAGGAATTGTTTATTACAAAGGGTAGCAGTGGGTTAGTGTATGCAGCACATTCCAAAGATTATAGTTAAGGGGTGTACATAATTAAGCAATGGTGATCATGACAATGCTACAATAACAATCAACAGTACCAGTATGTTCAAAGTTAACATCAATCGTAAGGTTTCTGCCATTGACTCAATATAAGCAATGAATTTGGATTACATGAATTAAAACATGTTGTAGTAGTTTCAGAAAGAGGTAATAAAACAGTCTTTCTTTGTATGATATGTTCTGTGACTTTAATTTGTGTCAACAGCAGACTGAAAATGTGTTCCTTTCAAATAAATGTATAATAGCACAACAACCATTAGCTAACGCGTACGTCGTCTTATGGACATTTCCAAGGCTAGGTAAGTAATGGAGGAGAACATTAATTGCAGATTTTTTGTTGTTGAATGAAGATGTATTGACCTATGTAATCCATAGTAGGTCCTGAATGAGTAAGCTGATATGGTTAAAAGAACTGTGGCATAGATGCATCAAGGTAAAATCCGCTCGCAAAAGGGGCAGATTCTCAGAATCTGCCCCTTTGCGAGCGGTATTTTTGCATTTGAGATGCATCATCCCAAATGCAAAAATCGCAAATTAAGAAATCGCAAGCTTGCCATTACTTGCATTTAAGGAATCTACATTTGAGATTCCTTAAATGCAATGCATTAAAGTTTAAAAAATAGCGATTTCGCTAATAGGGCTCGCAAATTACCATGAAGTTGAACTTCATGATAATTTGCAAAAACTTTGAAAAATGCACTAAAGTCCATTTTTCATAGTTTCATATTGCGCACACACATGCCCTAAGGGCATGTGCGTGCGCAACATATGTGCACAGATCAATTTCAGGGGTGCAACAGGGAGTCCTTTGGACACCCCTGCACCCTTGAAATCGCATTCTCAATTTGCGATTCGCTAATTGCGATTCGCAAATTGAGAATGTCTTCCCATTCATTCCTATGGGCCTGTAGGCCTATAGGAATGAATGGGGAGGTATTCCTTAATTGCGACTCACAATTTGCGAGTCGCAATTAAGGAATTTTAAGAAATTGCTATTTTTTCGCGTGATTTCTTCATGCATTGAATTTTGCTATTCCTTAATAGCGAATCGTTATTTTTCGCTATTAAGGAATAGCAAAATGGGTTCTTGATGCATCTGGGGGTGTACCCGTACTGGCAATTTAACAGAACAGGAGGTGTGCAGTAGCATCCCGGGAACTATGAGTATTCAGATTCCCAGGATAGTAAATGGAGGGCAACGATAAGGAAGCATTACTCCACAAGATAATGTAACAGCTACTCAAATTGCAAAAAAAGGGGACATTTTCAGTGGAAATATTTGATGCGGCCATGTTACATTTTCTGCCCTTTCCTGTAGATTTTGCACCCTAGATCAGCTGGCAGCTAGGGAAACCTTGTATACACAATTAGGCTCTAGAGAAACCAGGGGTTATCTCCAGTACCTGGAGGGTTGAGAGGATCCTAGGTCGGCGTCTAACCTCCCAAGTCAAAACATTAAACCACATAAATTACTCCAACAGACCAACATGTGGTCAAAGATGAAGCCAAGAGCGTCCTTACATTCGAAAAGGGAAGTGTTAGGTGTGTGGATAGATGTCTAACTTCACCCAAAGGTGAGGAAAGGAGGAAATTTCTTTTTGTTTAGTTACCCTCACACACCCTAGTGGTGTCATGCTTCATCATCGGGTCACCCCGATGCATACATGTCGGGGTGGGCTCAACCACAGTCTTGGGAGCTCTTTGTGGTAGGTGAAGACCAGGGGGATTTAAAGATAAAAAAACCTTTGACAGATCCCCGGTTTCCCCTTATTCTTGGGTCTGTCAGGGTCGGTAAAAATCTAAAAGTTAGGGTCTGTAGGAGAGTTATGGTCCTATGACCCTAGTGCCAACATGTTTCAGTCCACAGGCGGCCATAACGGTCCTGGACTTTCTTCAGGGCATAGGTGAACCACCCTGGGTGGACAGGAGAGGGAATTCCCTAACCTATCAGTTATAAAGGGCAGAGTAGCTGCTCCTTTTTTGTGCGACAGACAATTAACCTGTCATGCCTGGTTATCCATCTGTGGAAAGAAGAAAGACAGACAACACACAACATTATATGAGCATGTAACAGAGTTTCCATCATGTTACTTCCCAATTCAGTGCGTAGTTTGAGACCAAAACATGCCAAGTGAAGGTGCACTAACATGTCTAAGATCTCGTCCAACTTGTGCCACTCACATCCTTCTCTGTAACACACTAATTCTATGTGGCAAGTAAATGTGTTGTGGCGATTTTACTCGCAAACTGTCATTAACTGCATGTCAGTGTGCGTACATATCAAAGTATAAAATACAGTGTTTCAATCCCTTCAAACAGACTTGTAATCTTTCAGCGTGAAGTTTGATTAAAAACATTTTCATCAATGTTCTCTTGTTTAGTGATAAACTTAATGCCATGCACTCATAACAACACACTCTCTTACCCAAATTTTGGAGAGATATCGTATCTCAGGGGATCGCTAGGCCTGAAGTGGTAGCCCTGTAGACTAACCTTGGGGATGTTCCAAGCGGGGGGGGGGGGAAGCCGAGGGAGGGTGGTGCTAAGGAAACAGAGAGGGATGTAAGTAATGCTCGGGGCTAAATGACCCAAAGATGTTTTTTACCTTAGTTTGGTGGAAAAACTGCTCTGGCTCTACTTGCTGTTACGCTATGCTGCCATACTCAGTACTCACTCCGTCAAGGGTCCTGCCTCACCCGATCACATATTTGAGCCCGGTCCCCGGCTTTTGCAAAGTTGTGCCGGGAGCCGGTTATAAGTACACCCGTACTGAGTGGGAAATGTTGTCAATTGACGTAAGAGCGTTGTCCAGACGTCGCCGTATAGGCATTGATTTCTGGGAAATGAAGTTAGTCAAGTTTGGAATGGTGCTTAGATAGAGTCTGATCAAATCTAGACTAGTACCGTTCTGTATCAATAAAGTTATTGGCACGTATATGACATTTAAACGTTCCATTCCCTTTGGTGTATTATAAAAGTGTCACCTTAGTGCGCAGGGAGTGTGCAGTTGATCAATTTTACTGCTAGCAGTAAAGGCGGTGGATTGTAGACGATAAGGGCCGCAATGGACCAAGGGAATGCCCTTTGGTATAGTATTTAAAGTAGCATATTGATGCACAGGGAGTGTGTAGTAGATGAAATGTGCTGCTGGCAGTTTAAGTGGTGGAGTATAGAAGGGAGGGGCCTCTAATGACCAGGCGAATGCCCTTGACTTGGCACACCCAATATACATCAATGCAGCGTATCTAAAGGCAAAATGCTATTTGTAATGCGATCTCTCGCACACACTTTCGTTTGCACAAGGTGGTGTCTAGGTTGATTTTTTTTGCAGTTGGCTCCATGGTATGGAGTCGTTCAAGCCGTTCTTATATGTTTTCAAGCGGTATACCAACCACTGCTCCCGTTCTAGGAGTCTTTTGTTAAGATTACTGGTGCCATTCACTTTCTCAATGACTGTCCACCTAATCTCTGTGTCTTTATGTTGTTTCTCTTGGTAGTGTGCTGTGAGTTTTGTAGCTGTTATTGCACGTCGTATTGTGCTTCTGTGTTCGCTGATGCGAACTTTCACTTTTCGGCTTGCCAAGCCTATATAGGATAGATTGCATGGACATTTTATCAAGTAGACTACTGAGTCAGAATTGCAGTTAGTGTGTGTTCTTTGTTCCCAAGGTGAGTGTAGGCCCAGGTCAAGGCTTTTGGTATGTTCTGTGAAGGGGCACGTTACGCATGGCCCACATGGATAATGTCCTATGACTGATGGAGTGCTCCATAGTCTCAGCTGGCTGACGGTTTTCGTTTTTACTGTGTCAGTATGAACCAGTGTATCTCTCAAGCTTGTGTTTCTTTTAAAGGAAAACATTGTTTTTTCATAGATCAGTTTGTTAGATGTCAGTATAGACCATTTTTTGTTGATTATTTTTTTCACATCATTAGACGAGGAGTTACAGGTGGTAACACAGATGAGTTGATCTGGTTGGGTTTTCTTGTGTGTCTCTAGTAATGCTTCCCTAAGAGTGGTACATGGTCTTTTTTTGGCTCTTTCTATGATCTTGTCTGGGTATTTCTGCTGTCTAAGTTTGTTAGTGAGGATTTCAGCTTCTTTTTTGTAGCCTTGAAGATCTGAGCAATCTCTTCCTACCCTCAAGGACTGGCCAACCAGAAGATTTTCCCTTAGGTAACGTGGGTGTGGGCTGTCGAATCTTAACAGGCAATTTCTGTCTGTAGGATTTGTGTAGAAGGAGCTTACCAAGGTACCGCCCCTCGCTGTAAGCGTGACGTCCAGAAAGGAGATCTTTTCTCTGTGCATATTCATGGTGAATCGAAGGTGAGGGTTCAGATTATTGATTCAATTCATACAGTTGTTCAGACTGGAAGTATCTCCTTTCCAGATAAGAAGGACATTGTCAATATATCTGTACCATTTGCATATATTGATTGTATAGGGTTAGTTGTCCATATGTGCTGATCTTCAAAATGGCTCATGTACAGGCAGGCTAGGCTCGGGGCAAATGTACTGCCCATTGAAGTTCCATGTAAATGGAGATAAAGCTGATTCTCAAATTTGAAAAAGTTCTCGGTGAGGGCCAGGTGTATTAAGGTGATTACCCAGTCTATGGGTGCAGCCCAAGGCCACTCTTCTCATCTGAGGATGTCTTCCATTACCCTGATGCTTTCTGCTTGGGGTATATTGGTATAAAGTGCTTCCACGTCAAGGCATACCAGGAGGTTTTCTTCCCGGTCATATTTAACATTCATAAGAAGATTGAAGAGGTGTTTCGTGTCTTGTACATATGATGTGATGCGTGTGACAAGTGGGCGTAAAAACCAGTCTGCATATTTAGACAAAGGTTCAAGGATAGACCCAATCCCAGATACAATGGGTCTACCTGGTGGGGGTATCTTGCTTTTGTGGATCTTGGGTATCGTATGGAATAGTGGGGTTCTTGGATCATCTTGGTTAAGGAAGTCGTGTTCCTTCTTGGTAATCCATTCTCTGTTGAGAGCATCCGCCATCACTGACTGGGTCTATCCTTGAACCTTTGTCTAAATATGCAGACTGTTTTTTACGCCCACATGTCACACGCATTACATCATATGTACAAGACACGAAACACCTCTTCAATCTTCTTATGACTGTTGAATGTGATCCGGAAGAAAACCTCCTGGTATGCCTTGACGTGGGAAGCATTTTAGACGAATATACTCCAAGCAGAAAGCATCTGGGTAGTTGAAAACATCCTCAGATGAGAAGAGTGGCCTTGGGCTGCACCCATAGACTGGGTACTCACCTTAATACACCTGGCCCTCACCAAGAACTTTTTCAAATTTGAGAATCAGCTATGTCTCCAGGTACATGGAACTACGATGGGCAGTACATTTGCCCCGAGCCTAGCCTGCCTGTACATGAGCCATTTTGAAGATCAGCACATGTGGACAACTAACCCATATACAATCAATATATGCAAATGGTACAGATATATTGACGATGTACTTCTTATCTGGAAAGGAGATACTTCCAGTCTTAACAACTTTACGAATTGGATCAATAATCTGAACTCTCACATTCGATTCACCATGAATATGCACAGAGAAAAGATCTCCTTCCTGGATGTCACGCTTACAACAAGGGGCGGTACCCTGGTAAGCTCCCTCTACACAAAGCCTACAGACTGAAATAGCATGTTAAGATTCAACAGTGCACACCCACGTTCCCTAAAGGAAAATCTTCCTGTTTGCCAGTTCTTGAGGGTAAGAATAAATTGCTCAGCTCTTCAAGGCTACAAAAAAGAAGCTGAAATCCTCACTAACAAACTTAGACAGAGGAAATACCCGGAAAAGATCATAAAAAGAGCCAAAAAAAAGAGCACGAAGGGCGCTAGAGGGCGCACTGCGGAATGGCCGCACTGTCGTGAGGCTCCCGCTGCCCGGAGCTATTATCCGCCTAGGTATCCTGATTACCATCGCTGCGCCCTGAACTGACCCCACGGATCGGTTGGGATATCGGCTGTCCACCCACGGTCCAACTCCTGAGCCATTCGAAGGTTGCTGGCCGAAGTTACGAGGGTCCCAAGTTTCTCCGACTCGCGCTCTGGAAGTCTGATGCCCTCTTGCCCGGCGTCACTGTTCATGCCAGTCCGGGGCTCTGCACGTGGGGAGTAGGCCTAGCTCCGCCCTTTTCCGCCAGGTTCGTGCGCTGGCCGGGCGAGACGCTTGGCTCATCCCTGTTGTCGGACTTATCTCTCGGCTCTCCCATCTGCCTGTCCAGATACCATCGCCCACGGAGGTGCAACGGATTTTCTACTTGGATTCTGAGGGTTCGCCCCCTTGGGCTGGGATCGAAGACGGCCATTACTCGTCGTTGGGTGTGGCGGGGCGTGTTGGCCTGCTCGTGCCCCCGCGATTCGAGCTGCTTTATGCTTGGCCGGGTCCCTTGTCCGACCTGTATCCTGACTCCCATTTGCCTCGTTCCCCTACTGTACCACCGTCATGGGGAAACCGGACACTAAACAGTCCAAATTGTCCTTTGACTCTGGAGGGGCCAGGCGTGGGGCGCGTTTGCTCCAGGAAGCTGGGCCTTCGCGGTCCCCCCCCCCCGAATGTCGCTGAGAGTGTCCCGCACCCACCTCCACCGGACTTCGCCCAAATGATGCAGGAGATGAGGCAGGGGTTCGCCACTATAGTGGACAAAGTGGACAAGATATCGTCGCGCATGGATGCGGTCGTTCAGAAATTGGACGTGCATGAGGAGCGCTTGACGGCGGCAGAACAGCGCATTTCGGACCATGATGACACGGCGGCCACCCATACCACCCAACTGGCGAGAATGGACAATATCTTGCGTGTCATTGCCGCCAAGAACGAAGAGTTGGAAGCGAGGAGTAGGCGCAACAACGTGCGCATAGTAGGTGTACCGGAGTCCACGAATGTGGGCAAAATGGAGACTTATGTGGAGAGGCTACTGGTGGGCGCCATTGGGACGGAAGTTTTCTCGTCCCAGTTCATCGTCGAGAGGGCGCATCGGACATTGGGACCTCGTCCGGCCTCTGGGGCTGCACCGCGTCCCATCATTGCGCGCCTTTTGAATTATCGTGATCGAGACGCTGCTCTTCAGGCTGCCCGCACTAACAGGGCTCTCTCCTTCGAAGGGGTGTCTTTCACCATGTACCCCGACTTCACACCGATGGTGCAGGACCAGCGTCGGAAGTTCTTGGGGGTGAAAAGGAAGCTTCGGGACCTTCAAGTGGACTACGCCTTGCTTTATCCGGCTAAACTTAGAGTGACGCATCAGGCTAAACAACATTTTTTCACCAACCCACAGCATGCTGAGGACTTTGCGAAGCGCCTCCAGCGCGAGCGAGCTGCTGCGGATCGAGGTGACGATCGAGATCCGGAGGGTGAACATTCGGCGGCTGAGGAGGAGGTCGCCTGATTCTGGTGACTTTGGACTTTGTCTCTCTTCTTCCCGGTTTTTGGAGTATTGTGGACGTGTATCTTTTGCATTGAGACCTGCTGGCTTCCTTCTCAGTGTTTGAGGTCTAGCTATTGTCCGTTTTTGATTTTTTGCTGATGCGTGGGTCGTGTTTGTATTGTGATGAATGAGTGCGTTTTGCTATCTTTGTGGGGTTGGGGTGGCACCGCAGGATGGTGATGTGTGATGTCGCGCTCTGGGCACCCACCCCCCCGCGCTGCGCCTGGGGCCGCCTGATACTCGTTGGCGCGGACACTGGCGTGGCGTGAGGGAGTGGCGTCGTGCACCTCTGGAAGGTTCCCCGGAGGGTGTGCCCCATGTTTACCTTTTGTTTGGATTCTAGTCCTCTGTTGGTTGACTGGATGTGTGTTGGGGGATGGGGGGGGGGGGTGCGTGGCCTGATAGTTGGGGTGGTGTCAGGTGGGTGGATGGGGTGGGGATGAAGCTGTCCATGTCTGCTTGCCTGGGACTTTTGGTTCGATTTGAGAGCTGCTACTGTTGTTTGAGTGCATGGAACTGTCGTGGCGCCCGCTATCCAGGCTGTTCCACTTTCCTATCTGACGGGATTGGTTCTGGGTTCCGTGCTCCCGTCCATTTTGGGCCCGAGAGCGACGGCCGCCATTTTAGGATGCCACGTGACGGGGCGCACTCTGCGAGCGTAGCACGTGTGCGAGTTGTGGGCCGCGTGGGATGGCTTGGCGGCGCGCGGCGCGCAGTCTGTCCTGAGTGCTTGCTGCATGGATGGGTCGGTTGGGGGGGAGTTGTTGTGTTCTTGTTTGGTTGTTTCGGAGATGACTGGGAAATATGTGGAGTGTATGTGGGGGTCTGTCCGTGCCCTGGGGCGTGGACCCGTCGCTGGCTGTTGCTGGTAGCTGGATGCCCTGTATTTGGTTATTGGGTCCCGTGGGGCCCTGACTCTGTGTGATGTCGACTGCTGTTGTAGATCAGATCTCGATTTTGTCCTGGAATGTACGGGGCCTTAATGATGCCAGGAAGTGTCGCAGTGTGATCCAGTATTTGGACAGGCATGCTATTCATGTTGCTTTTCTCCAGGAGACGCATCTGCGCCCCGCTCCCTCCCCCACTTTCGGCGGGAGGTGGGCTGCGGCCAGGGCGTTTGCTTCATATTCTTCTTATGCTCGTGGGGTTGTCATCCTTGTTAAAAGGTCGCTTGCATTTCAGGAACTTGGATCTCTGGGGGACCCTGAGGGGCGCTATGTGCTGCTGTGGGGACAGCTTGGGCAGAACACTATATTGTTTGTTAATTGCTATGCTCCCAATGTTGATACGCCAATCTTTTTTGTCACTCTGTGGGGTCATGTCCTTGCAGTGGATGCTACTCACATTGTGTGGGGGGGTGATTTTAATTTTGCATTTCAGGCCCAGTTGGACAGGTCGGAGGGTAGCCCTCAGTACAATGTACAGGCTAGGGATGTGCTGCGGGGGATAGTGGAGGAGGCTGGGATGGTTGACAGCTGGAGGTACACCCACCCTGCCACTAGGGAGGGCACTCATTACACCACACATGCTCGCTCATGGGCAAGACTGGACTATGTGTTTCTCTCTAGAGGGTTGATGGCTGGCCTAAGGGAGGCTACACATTTGGCTCGAACGTATTCAGATCACTGTCCGGTGAAGGTTGATTTATCCGTCCCCGGGTTACATAGGCCGCGCCCGCCTTGGCGTTTGTTTCCGACTGCTTTGCTTGACCCGGTGTTCAAGGAGGAACTTGGTGCGGAGGTGGAGGCGTTCTTCCCTAGAAACAAGGGCTCTGTGGAAAGCATTGAGGTCATTTGGGAGGCATTCAAGGTTACGATCCGGGGTGTCACTATTTCTAAAAGTTGTGGAGTACTCCGCTTGATTGTTCGGACCATCGAGAGTTTGGAGGCTGATTTGCGAGACTTGGAGCGCAGGATGCAGGTGAATTCGGACCCTGCTCTTTTGGCCCAGTTCCGCACTAAGCTCTCCGAGTACGAGGAGGAGGCTGCTCGAGAGGCTAAGCATAGGGGGAAATACTGGACGGCGAGGCGATACTGCGAGGGGGAGCGACCCGGTAAGGTCCTCGCTGCCCTTACTAGACATCCTAGGCATGGGTCGGACGTGTTGGAATTGGTGTCTCCGGATGGCACTCGATGTCGAGACACTTCGGAGATTCAGCGCACTTTTATTGATCACTATGCACATCTTTACACGACACAGCAGACGGGTGAGACTCGATACGGTGGCTTCCTCGATGAGTTGGCGCTTTGTTGGCTATCGGATGGTCATCGGGAGTTCTTAGGCAGGCCCCTAGAGGTGGAGGAGGTCAGGAATGCCATCATGTCTCTTTCTAATGGGAAGGCCGCCGGGCTGGATGGCCTTCCTGCTGAATTTTATAAATGTTATGTTGACATCATGGCCCCTGTGCTCCGTGAGGTGTTTGAGGAGTCTCTGGAGGAGGGACGCCTACCGGGCTCCATGCGGGAGGTCGCCATCACGTCGCTGCTCAAGCCGGGTAAGGATCCACTGGATGTGGGCTCCTACAGGCCCCTCTCATTGCTCAACTGCGATGTTAAAATTCTTGCGAAGGTCTTGGCGGTGAGATTAGCCGAACTCATGCCCATTATCGTGTTGCCTGATCAGTCGGGATTTGTGCCCGGCCGCGCTACCTCTCACAATCTTCGCACTTTGTTTTCGCTTGTGTCGACCATTGATCCCACTGTTCCGGTTGCCGCTATCTTTCTTGATGCCACTAAGGCGTTTGACTCTGTAGAGTGGGGCTACCTTCTTGATGTTCTTTGTCGGATGGGTTTCCCCAGGATTTTCATCTCTTGGGTTAAGCTTTTATATACTGATCCGATGGCGAGGGTAGTAGTGAATGGGGTGCTGTCCCCCTCGTTCCCTCTCACGAGAGGGACCCGACAGGGTTGCCCCCTCTCACCCCTCTTGTTTGCTATCGCCATCGAGCCGCTAGCCTGTAGGATTCGTCAGTTTCATCAGCAGAGTGCCTTTAATTGTCTTCAGCGGCAGGTCGGCATTTCTTTATACGCCGATGATGTCACACTCTATGTCACGGACCCTGAGAACAACCTTAATTCGCTCCTGCGGGAGCTGGTCGCTTTTGGAGGTGTCTCCGGGGTTCATATCAACTGGCGGAAATCTCAATTTTTCCCCCTCACAGCTGCGGTGGCCAGGTTTCCCCTTGACTACCCTCTGGAATGGTGTGACTCGGAGTTGCGATATCTCGGTATTGTCATATCCTTGGACAGGGGAGACGCGGTTCGGCTCAACTATGGTGTGGCCATTACTAAACTGGCGGATGATGTCACCAGGTGGATGTCTTTGCCTCTCTCCATGGCCGGCAGGGCGTCTCTTATCAAGATGGTAGTCCTGCCCCGCTTTCTTTATCTCTTTCAAAACCTCCCGTATCATCCTGGTGCTTATTTCTTTCGTAGACTTCGTTCCGAGCTTCTGCGATTGTTCTGGGGGGGCAAGCAGCCACGGGTGGCCTGGGCTACCCTTACGTTGCCTTATGCTGATGGCGGTTTCGACGTCCCTGACTTTGAACTTTATTATCTCAGCGCTCAGGCGCATTATGCCTATCACTGATGCGCCCCACGCCGTTCATGCCCCAGATTGCTGCTGAGCATTGGGTCGCCCACCCGCTCCCACTGGAGGGGATGGTTTTGGGCAAGGTGTCAGATGTGGAAACGCCTCGCACGACGGTGACGTGCACGGTGGATGCTTGGAAGCGGATGGCTCATTTGCTAGGAGTTTCCTTTCTCTACTCGCCTGCCTTGCCTCTGTCTTATCATCCGGATTTGTCGCTGTTGTTGGAGACGGGGTTTCAGCGAATGTGCAAGCGGCTAGGTATCCTTACGTGGGGCGACTTGTTTCATGAAGGTGCCTTCCGTACGCAGGCTCATTTCTTCGGTTCGGCTGCTTGCTCCCCTCTAGACCTGTTCTACTTTGTCCGCCTGCGGCAGGGCATGCGTGCTCTGCTACCAGACTACCCTTCGGAGCCTGGGGTTACCCTCCCCCTCCACGTGCTGCTGGTTTCAGATGGGCGACACCTGGTGTCGAAGTTATACGGGGCTATTCGCCGACAACGACCGGTCCCGACCAATCGGGTGCGCGAGCAGTGGGTTGCCGAATTGGGTGCTCCTATTACAGACGAGCAGTGGAAATATTGTTGCGGGCTCACGGCCAATGTCTCTTCTAGTTGTCGCCTTAAAATTATCCATTACAAGTTTGTTCAGAGGTACTACTATACCCCGGCGAGGAAACTACGGTTTCATTTGGCGGAGGATGACAGGTGTGTTAGGTGTCGGGCGGAAGGCGCTGACTTTTTGCATTTGGCTTGGAGCTGTGCGGGGGTTTTGGAATATTGGACTCAGGTTCATGAAGCCCTGCAGGTTATGGCGGAGGACGGGGTGGCGTCTGACCCCTTAGTGCTGTTACTTGGCTTCTCTAAGGACGTACCTGCCTCTCACCGTAGATTTGTTGACGTGGCCCTGTTGCTGGCTAAGCGTAGGGTTGCTTGTTGCTGGGGTCGTGGGAGGGTGCCGCGCTTTCAAGACTGGGTGACTGACCTCATTTACTGTCAGGATCAGTACAATATCTATTCTGACTTGATGCCTGTTCGATGCAGACCAAAGGATTTTTGGAGTCCGCTCCAGGTGTACCTCCTGACCAGGGCTGAGCGGGACTCTGATTCTGAACCTGAGGACCGCGAGGGGATAGGTTAATGACATCATGATGGGCTGGGTTTTACACAACACCTGCTGTTCTTCCGATATCGAGGGGGGGGCTGACTGTCTCCTTTTCCTGCGAGCTATTGGGGGGTGGGAGTCTCCCTTCGGACTGGTATTTTATCGGGAACTCAGATTGTATCCCTGTGCGGCACCTTTATTTCCTGTGTTCCTCATATTTGTGTTCCCTCTGGCTCACGTGCTCTCCGCTAATGTACTGTATTCATATTGCATTGTCTTATTGGCTCGCCTGCCCGTGCTGGATCATTGTATTCTAACCTCTACTGCACATTTCGTTATTGCTCCTTGTATTGACTGGTGCCCTGCCCTGTACTTCCTCGTGTCTCCTTGTTTATTTTTGTATGCTTTCTAGGCACTGACGTACCACTGCAATGGCCGAATGTGACTGTATGTTTTGATTGTACACTTCCCTTGTACCTGTTTGTCTCCAAATAAAGGTTTAAAAAAAAAAAAAAAAAAAGAGCACGAAACACTCCTAAGAAAGCGTTACTAGAGTCCCACAAGAAAACCCAACCAGATCATCTCATCTGTGTACCACCTATAACTCCTCGTCTAATGATGTGAAAAATAAAAATCAACAAAAAATGGTCTACACTGACATCTAACAAACTGATCTATGAAAACACAATGTTTTCCTTTAAAAGAAACACAAGCTTGAGAGATACACTGGTTCATACTGATACAGTCAAAACGAAAACCGCCAGCCAGCTGTCACTATGGAACACTCCGTCAGCCATAGGACATTATCCATGTGGGTCATGCATAGCGTGCCCCTTCAGAGAACATACCAAAAGCCTTGACCTGGGCCTACACTCACCTGGGGAACAAAGAACACACACTAACTGTAATTCTGAATCAGTAGTCTACTTGATAAAATGTCCATGCAATCTATCCTATATAGGCATGACAAGCCGAAAACTGAAAGTTCGCATCAGCGAACACAGAAGCACAATTCGACGTGCGATAACAGCTACAAAACTCACAGCACACTACAAAGAGAAACAACATAAAGACACAGAGATTAGGTGGAAAGTCATTGAGAAAGTGAATGGCACTGGTGATCTTAACAAAAGACTCATAAAACAGGAGCAGCGGTGGGTATACCGTTTGAAAACATATGAGAACGGCTTGAACGACTCCATACCATAGAGCCAACTGCAAAAATAATCCACTGATACACCACCTTGTGCAAACAAAATGTGTGTGCGAGAGATCGCATTACAAATAGCATTTTGCCTTTAGATTTGCTGCATTGATGTATATTGGGTGGGCTAAGTCACGGGCCTTCGCCTGGTCCTTAGGGGCCCCTCCCTTCTATACTCCACCACTTGAACTGCCAGCAGCACGTTTCATCTACTGCACACTCCCTGTGCATCAATATGCTACTTTAAATACTGTACCAAAGGGCATTCCCTTGGTCGACTGCGGCCCTTATCGTCTACAATCCACCGCCTTTACTGCTAAGAGTAAAATTGATCAACTGCACACTCCCTGCGCACTAAGGTGACACTTTTATAATACACCATAGGGAAAGGAACGTTTAAATGTCATATACGCGCCAATAACTTTATTGATACTGAACGGTACAAGTCTAGATTGATCAGACTCTATCTAAGCACCATTCCAAACTTGACTAACTACATTTCCCAGAAATCAATGCCTATACGGCGACGTCTGGACAACGTCCTTACGTCAGGATAGGGGCATTGCTCTCAATTGACAACATTTCCCGCTCTGTTCGGGTGTACTTATACACCGGCACCCGGCACAACTATTAAAAGCCGGGGACTGAACCTGAATAGGGGATCGGGCGAGGCAGGACCCTTGACGGAGTGAGTACTGAGTAAGGCAGCATAGTGTAAGGGCAAGTAGAGACCGAGCAGTTATTCCATCGAACGGAGTTAAAAAAACTTCTTTGGGTCATTTAGCCCCGAGCATTATTTACATCCCCCTCTGTTTCCTTCCCACCACCCTCCCTCGGCTTTTCCCACCGCTTGGGACATCCACAGGGTTTGACTACAGGGTTACCTCTTCAGGATTAGTGGTCCCCTGAGATATGATATCTCTCCAAAGTTTGGGTAAGAGAGTGTATTTTTATGAGTGCATGGCAATACGTTTATCACTAAACACGAGAGCATTGATGAAAAATGTTCTTAATCAAAGTTCACGCTGAAAGATTACAAGTCTGTTTGAAGGGATTGAAATGCGGTATTTTATACTTTGATATGTACACGCACGAGCATGCAGTTAATGACATTTTGCGTGTAAAATCGCTACAACACATTTACCTGACACATAGAATTAGTGTGTTACAGAGAAGGATGTGAGTGGCACAAGTTGGACGAGATCTTAGACATGTTAGTGCACCTTCACTTAGCTTGTTTTGGTCTCAAACAAGCACTGAATTGGGAAGTAATATGAAGGAAACTTAGTTACATGCTCATATAATGTTGTGTGGTGTCTGTCTTTCTTCTTTCCACAGGTGGATAACCACGCATGACAGATTAATTGTCTGTCACACAAAAAAGGAGCAGCTACTCTGCCCTTTATAACTGATAGGTTAGGGAACTCCCTCTCCTGTCTCCCCAGGGTGGTTCACCTATGCCCTGAAGAAAATCCAGGACCTTTATGGCCGCCTGGGGACTGAAACATGTTGGCACTAGGGTAAAAGGACCATAACTCTCCTACAGACCCTAACTTTGAGATTTTTTACGACCCTGACAGACCCAAGAATAAAGGGAAAGCGGAATCTGTCAGAGGTTTTTTATCTTTATATCCCTCTGGTCTTCACCTATCGCAAAGAGCTCCCAACACTGTGGTTGAGCCGGTATACAGACATAATAACGTAGTTAAATATCGAGTTTAAAATATCGAGTAGACAGAATATCGATAAGAGAAAATATAGACTACAAAAATATCGAATAGAAGGACAATATTATCGAATCAAAAATATAGAATGGACAGAATATCGAATGGACAGAATATAGACAATAGAAATATCGAGGGACAGAATATAGACTACAAAAATATCGAGGGATAGAATATAGACAACAAAAATATCGAATTTTAGGTAAGTAACTAAGTCAATTTATGGTATTTAATTTTTGCGTAATATAATTCTGGAGCGGGTTGTGGGTTTATAGGGAATAGGGTGGAAAGTAATTTAATTATAATTATTTAAATATTTTAATTTATTGGTATTTATGTACAATTAATTGTTAATTAATTATTGATTGGAAATTAATTAAAATATAATGTGTAATTCATTTTTATTAATTGATTAATTGATAATTATGTGAATTTTATTCATTTTCTGGAGCGGGTTGTGGGTTTATAGGGGAATAGGGTGGGAAGTAATTTATTATATTTAATCAACTATTTTAATTTATTGGTATTTATGTACAATTAATTGTTAATTATTGATTGGAAATTAATTAAAATATAATTGGTAATTAATTTTTATTAATTGATTAATTGATAATTATGTGAATTTTATTTATTTATTTTCTGGAGCGGGTTGTGGGTTTATAGGGGAATAGGGTGGGAAGTAATTTAATTATAATTAAATAAATATATTAATTTATTTTTATTTATTTCAATTAATTGTTTATTATTTTTAAATTGCCAATTAATTAAAATATAATTGGTAATTAATTTTTATTAATTGATAATTATGTTAATTTTATTCATTTATTTTCTGGAGTTGGTTGTGGGTTTATAGGGGAATAGGGTAGGAAGTAATTTAATTATAAATAATTTAATACTTTTTCTATATTGGTATTTATTTAGATTTAATTGTAATTTAATTTTTAATTGGTAATTATTTAATTTTAATTGGTAATTAATTTTTATGAATTGATAATTATGTTAATTTCATGTATTACATTTTTGTAGTGGGTTGTGGGTTTATAGGGGAATTGGGTGGGAAGTTATGTAAATGTAATGAATTAAATGTATTAATATATAAATTGGTATTTAATTTGAATTAATTGTTAATTATTTTTTAATGTTTTAATAATTTATTGTTATTTGTAAATATTTTGTATTAATAGGTAATTATTTTTTAGCAATCAAATTAATTTTAATATTTTAAATTGAATAATTATTATAATATCTTAAATTGGGAATTCATTTTAATTAATTTGTAATTGGTATTAATATTTAATTTATTTTCAAATATATATATAAAGAATTTACTTTCCCTACTGTTGCACTCACTGGAGTGGGAATAGTAATTTTTTCCCGTACACTATCCAAAGCTTACCCTACTGTTGCACTCTCTGGAGTGGGAATAGTAATTTTTACTCCTACGTTATCCAATGCTTTCTCTACTGTTGCACTCTCTGGAGTGGGAATAGTAATTTTTACCCCTACGCTATCCAACGCTTTCAATACTGTTGCACTCAATGGAGTGGGAATAGTAATTTTAATTTCTATGCTATCCAACGCTTTCCCTACTGTTGCATTCTCTGGAGTGGGAATAGTAATTTTTACCCTCCCACTATCCAACGCTTTCTTTACTGTTGCACTCTCTGGAGTGGGAATAGTAATTTTTACCCTCCCATTATCCAACGCTTTCCCTACTGTTGCACTCTCTGGAGTTGGAATAGTAATTTTTACCCCTACGCTAACCAACGTTTTCCCTACTGTTGCACTCACTGGAGTGGGAATAGTAATTTTTACCCCTACGCTATCCAATGTTTTCCCTACTGTTGCACTCTCTGGAGTGGGAATAGTAATTTTTACCCCTACGCTATCCAACGTTTTCCCTACTGTTGCACTCACTGGAGTGGGAATAGTATTTTGTAACCCTACGCTATCCAACGCTTTCCCTACTGTTGCACTCACTGGAGTGGGAATAGTAATTTTTACCCCTACGCTATCCAACGCTTTCCCTGCTGTTGCTCTCACTGGAGTGGGAATAGTAATTTTTACCCCTACGCTATCCAACGCTTTCTCTACTGTTGCACTCACTGGAGTGGGAATAGTAATTTTTACCCCTACGCTATCCAATGGTTTCCCTACTGTTGCACTCTCTGGAATGGGAATAGTAATTTTTACCCTCCCTCTATTCAACGCTTTCCCTACTGTTGCACTCTCTGGAGTGGGAATAGTAATTTTTACCCCAACACTATCCAATGCTTTCCATACTGTTGTGCTCTCATGAGTGGGAATAGTAATTTTTACCCCTACTCTATCAAACGATTTCCTTACTGGTGCGCTCTTTGGAGTGGGAATAATTATTTTTACCCTCCCACTATCCAATGCTTTCCCTACTGTTGCACTATCTGGAGTTGGAATAGTAATTTTTACCCCTACGCTATCCAACGCTTTCCCTACTGTAGTACTCACTGGAGTGGGAACAGTAATTTTGACCCCTACGCTATCCAACGTTTTCCCTACTGTTGCACTCTCTGGAGTGGGAATAGTAATTTTTAGCCCTACGCTATCCAACGCTTTCCCTACTGTTGCACTCTCTGGAGTGGGAACAGTAATTTTTAACCTCCCACTATCCAATGCTTTCCCTACTATTGCACTCTCTGGAGTGGGAATAGTAATTTTTACCCTCTCACTATCCAACGCTTTCCCTACTGTTGCACTCTCTGGAGTTGGAATAATAATTTTTACCCCTACGCTATCCAACACTTTCCCTACTGTTGAACTCACTGGAGTTGGAATAGTCATTTTAACCCCTACGCTATCCAACATTTTCCCTACTGTTGCACTCTCTGGAGTGGGAATAGTAATTTTTACTCCTACGCTATCCAACGCTTTCCCTACTGTTGCACTCTCTGGAGTGGGAATAGTAATTTTTACCCTCCCACTATCCAACGCTTTCCCTACTGTTGCACTCTCTGGAGTGGGAATAGTAATTTTCACCCCTACGCTATCCAACGCTTTCCCTACTGTTGCACTCTCTGGTGTGGGAATAGTAATTTTTACCCTCCCACTATCCAACGCTTTCCCTACTATTGCACTCTCTGGAGTTGGAATAGTAATTTTTACCCCTACTCTATCCAACGCTTTCCCTACTGTTGCACTCACTGGAGTGGGAATAGTAATTTTTACCCCTACGCTATCCAACGTTTTCCCTACTGTTGCACTCTCTGGAGTGGGAATAGTAATTTTTACCCCTACGCTATCCAACGCTTTCCCTACTGTTGCACTCTCTGGAGTGGGAACAGTAATTTTTAACCTCCCACTATCCAACGCTTTCCCTACTGTTGCACTCTCTCGAGTGGGAATAGTAATTTTTACCCTCTCACTATCCAACGCTTTCCCTACTGTTGCACTCTCTGGAGTTGGAATAATAATTTTTACCCCTACGCTATCCAACACTTTCCCTACTGTTGAACTCACTGGAGTTGGAATAGTCATTTTTACCCCTACGTTATCCAACATTTTCCCTACTGTTGCACTCTCTGGAGTGGGAATAGTAATTTTTACCCCTACGCTATCCAACGCTTTCCCTACTGTTGCACTCTGTGGAGTGGGAATAGTAATTTTTACCCTCCCACTATCCAACGCTTTCCCTACTGTTGCACTCTCTGGAGTGGGAATAGTAATTTTCACCCCTACGCTATCCAACGCTTTCCCTACTGTTGCACTCTCTGGTGTGGGAATAGTAATTTTTACCCTCCCACTATCCAACGCTTTCCCTACTGTTGCACTCTCTGGAGTTGGAATAGTAATTTTTACCCCTACTCTATCCAACGCTTTCCCTACTGTTGCACTCACTGGAGTGGGAATAGTAATTTTTACGCCTACGGTATCTAACGCTTTCCCTACTGTTGCACTCACTGGAGTGGGAATAGTAGTTTTTACCCCTACGCTATCCAACTCTTTCCCTACTGTTGCACTCTTTGGAGTGGGAATAGTAATTTTTACCCCTCCGCTATCCAACGCTTTCCCTACTGTTGTACTCACTGGAGTGGGAATAGTAATTTTTACCCATACGCTATCCAACGTTTTCCCTACTGTTGCACTCTCTGGAGTGGGAATAGTAATTTATACCCCTACGCTATCCAACGCTTTCCCTACTGTTGCACTCTCTGGAGTGGGAACAGTAATTTTTAACCTCCCACTATCCAACGCTTTCCCTACTGTTGCACTCTCTCGAGTGGGAATAGTAATTTTTACCCTCTCACTATCCAACGCTTCCCCTACTGTTGCACCCTCTGGAGTTGGAATAGTAATTTTTACCTCTACGCTATCCAACACTTTCCCTACTGTTGTACTCACTGGAGTGGGAATAGTCATTTTTACCCCTACGCTATCCAACGTTTTCCCTACTGTTGCACTCTCTGGAGTGGGAATAGTAATTTTTACCCCTACGCTATCCAACACTTTCCCTACTGTTGCACTCTCTGGAGTGGGAATAGTAATTTTTACCCTCCCACTATCCAACGCTTTCCCTACTGTTGCACTCTCTGGAGTGGGAATAGTAATTTTTACCCCTACGCTATCCAACGCTTTCCCTACTGTTGCACTCTCTGGAGTGGGAATAGTAATTTTTACCCTCCCACTATCCAACTCTTTCCCTACTGTTGGACTCTCTGGAGTTGGAATAGTAATTTTTACCCCTACGCTATCCAACGCTTTCCCTACTGTTGCACTCACTGGAGCGGGAATAGTAATTTTTACCCCTACGGTATCTAACGCTTTCCCTACTGTTGCACTCACTGGAGTCGGAATAGTAATTTTTACCCCTACGCTATCCAACTCTTTCCCTACTGTTGCACTCTTTGGAGTGGGAATAGTCATTTTTACCCCTACGCTATCCAACGTTTTCCCTACTGTTGCGCTCTTTGGAGTTGGAATAGTAATTTTTACCTTTACGCTATGCAATGTTTTCCCTACTGTTGCACTCACTGGAGTGGTTATATTAAATGTAACCCTCTCGCTATCCTATGGTAAAAATATTGTATATGTTTTGTTGATAATATGTATATATATATATATATATATATATATATATATATATATATATATATATATATATATATATATATATAATAAAAAAATATTTTTTGTATTTTAAAGTTACATTAATTATTTAATAATTTTACATTTATTGGATTCTTTTAAGAATGTTTAAATGAATTATATTTATTATTATATTACTTTTAAATTAATTTTAAGACATTTAAAAAATTCGATATTTTTGTACTTACCTGTTTGTAGATAGGCAGTCGATAGTAATTTTTACCCCTACGCTATGCTATCCAACTCTTTCCCTACTGTTGCACTCTTTGGAGTGGGAATAGTCATTTTTACCCCTACGCTATCCAACGTTTTCCCTACTGTTGCACTCTCTGGAGTGGGAATAGTAATTTTTACCCCAACACTATCCAATGCTTTCCATACTGTTGTGCTCTCTGGAGTGGGAATAGTAATTTTTACCCCTACTCTATCAAACGATTTCCTTACTGGTGCGCTCTTTGGAGTGGGAATAATTATTTTTACCCTCCCACTATCCAATGCTTTCCCTACTGTTGCACTATCTGGAGTTGGAATAGTAATTTTTACCCCTACGCTATCCAACGCTTTCCCTACTGTAGTACTCACTGGAGTGGGAACAGTAATTTTGACCCCTACGCTATCCAACGTTTTCCCTACTGTTGCACTCTCTGGAGTGGGAATAGTAATTTTTAGCCCTACGCTATCCAACGCTTTCCCTACTGTTGCACTCTCTGGAGTGGGAACAGTAATTTTTAACCTCCCACTATCCAATGCTTTCCCTACTATTGCACTCTCTGGAGTGGGAATAGTAATTTTTACCCTCTCACTATCCAACGCTTTCCCTACTGTTGCACTCTCTGGAGTTGGAATAATAATTTTTACCCCTACGCTATCCAACACTTTCCCTACTGTTGAACTCACTGGAGTTGGAATAGTCATTTTAACCCCTACGCTATCCAACATTTTCCCTACTGTTGCACTCTCTGGAGTGGGAATAGTAATTTTTACCCCTACGCTATCCAACGCTTTCCCTACTGTTGCACTCTCTGGAGTGGGAATAGTAATTTTTACCCTCCCACTATCCAACGCTTTCCCTACTGTTGCACTCTCTGGAGTGGGAATAGTAATTTTCACCCCTACGCTATCCAACGCTTTCCCTACTGTTGCACTCTCTGGTGTGGGAATAGTAATTTTTACCCTCCCACTATCCAACGCTTTCCCTACTATTGCACTCTCTGGAGTTGGAATAGTAATTTTTACCCCTACTCTATCCAACGCTTTCCCTACTGTTGCACTCACTGGAGTGGGAATAGTAATTTTTACCCCTACGCTATCCAACGTTTTCCCTACTGTTGCACTCTCTGGAGTGGGAATAGTAATTTTTACCCCTACGCTATCCAACGCTTTCCCTACTGTTGCACTCTCTGGAGTGGGAACAGTAATTTTTAACCTCCCACTATCCAACGCTTTCCCTACTGTTGCACTCTCTCGAGTGGGAATAGTAATTTTTACCCTCTCACTATCCAACGCTTTCCCTACTGTTGCACTCTCTGGAGTTGGAATAATAATTTTTACCCCTACGCTATCCAACACTTTCCCTACTGTTGAACTCACTGGAGTTGGAATAGTCATTTTTACCCCTACGTTATCCAACATTTTCCCTACTGTTGCACTCTCTGGAGTGGGAATAGTAATTTTTACCCCTACGCTATCCAACGCTTTCCCTACTGTTGCACTCTGTGGAGTGGGAATAGTAATTTTTACCCTCCCACTATCCAACGCTTTCCCTACTGTTGCACTCTCTGGAGTGGGAATAGTAATTTTCACCCCTACGCTATCCAACGCTTTCCCTACTGTTGCACTCTCTGGTGTGGGAATAGTAATTTTTACCCTCCCACTATCCAACGCTTTCCCTACTGTTGCACTCTCTGGAGTTGGAATAGTAATTTTTACCCCTACTCTATCCAACGCTTTCCCTACTGTTGCACTCACTGGAGTGGGAATAGTAATTTTTACGCCTACGGTATCTAACGCTTTCCCTACTGTTGCACTCACTGGAGTGGGAATAGTAGTTTTTACCCCTACGCTATCCAACTCTTTCCCTACTGTTGCACTCTTTGGAGTGGGAATAGTAATTTTTACCCCTCCGCTATCCAACGCTTTCCCTACTGTTGTACTCACTGGAGTGGGAATAGTAATTTTTACCCATACGCTATCCAACGTTTTCCCTACTGTTGCACTCTCTGGAGTGGGAATAGTAATTTATACCCCTACGCTATCCAACGCTTTCCCTACTGTTGCACTCTCTGGAGTGGGAACAGTAATTTTTAACCTCCCACTATCCAACGCTTTCCCTACTGTTGCACTCTCTCGAGTGGGAATAGTAATTTTTACCCTCTCACTATCCAACGCTTCCCCTACTGTTGCACCCTCTGGAGTTGGAATAGTAATTTTTACCTCTACGCTATCCAACACTTTCCCTACTGTTGTACTCACTGGAGTGGGAATAGTCATTTTTACCCCTACGCTATCCAACGTTTTCCCTACTGTTGCACTCTCTGGAGTGGGAATAGTAATTTTTACCCCTACGCTATCCAACACTTTCCCTACTGTTGCACTCTCTGGAGTGGGAATAGTAATTTTTACCCTCCCACTATCCAACGCTTTCCCTACTGTTGCACTCTCTGGAGTGGGAATAGTAATTTTTACCCCTACGCTATCCAACGCTTTCCCTACTGTTGCACTCTCTGGAGTGGGAATAGTAATTTTTACCCTCCCACTATCCAACTCTTTCCCTACTGTTGGACTCTCTGGAGTTGGAATAGTAATTTTTACCCCTACGCTATCCAACGCTTTCCCTACTGTTGCACTCACTGGAGCGGGAATAGTAATTTTTACCCCTACGGTATCTAACGCTTTCCCTACTGTTGCACTCACTGGAGTCGGAATAGTAATTTTTACCCCTACGCTATCCAACTCTTTCCCTACTGTTGCACTCTTTGGAGTGGGAATAGTCATTTTTACCCCTACGCTATCCAACGTTTTCCCTACTGTTGCGCTCTTTGGAGTTGGAATAGTAATTTTTACCTTTACGCTATGCAATGTTTTCCCTACTGTTGCACTCACTGGAGTGGTTATATTAAATGTAACCCTCTCGCTATCCTATGGTAAAAATATTGTATATGTTTTGTTGATAATATGTATATATATATATATATATATATATATAATAAAAAAAATATTTTTTGTATTTTAAAGTTACATTAATTATTTAATAATTTTACATTTATTGGATTCTTTTAAGAATGTTTAAATGAATTATATTTATTATTATATTACTTTTAAATTAATTTTAAGACATTTAAAAAATTCGATATTTTTGTACTTACCTGTTTGTAGATAGGCAGTCGATATTCTGGCATTCTATATTTTTACCTCGATATTTTGGTAGGTAGAAATTTTATCTGTCGATATTATGTCAGTGATCCGGTTGAGCCCACCCCGACTTGTTGGCGTCGGGTTGACGCGATGATGAAGCATGACACCACTAGGGTGTGTGAGGGTAACTAAAGAAAAAGGAATTGCCTCCTTTCCTCAACTTTGGTAAACTTTAGACATCTATCCTCACACCTAACACTTCCCTTTTCAAATGTAAGGATGCTCTTGTCTTTGTCTTTGACCACATGTTGGTCTGTCGGAGTAATTTATGTGGTTAACCTAGGGAAACCTACCAAACCTGCATAATTCTGACAACTAGACACAATGGGAAGTCAAGGGTGGCATGACGTATGTGGCTCTCACCAGGTTTCATTTACCCAAAAGCCCTTGCAAACTTAAAACTTTGCTAAAAACACACATTTGCCTCACATTTCTGTAACGAAAAGTTCTGGAATCTGTGGAGAGCCACAAGATTCTGGCCACTCTGTGTTCCCCCAAGTCTCTTGATAAAAATGGTACCTCAGTTGTGAGTGAACCTATTGCCCCAATAGAAAAGAGCCCAAAAGGCAGCATGGACTCAATTGATTTTACACTGAAAACTGACAGTTTCTGGCAATTTGGGTAGCTGTGGATTTTGGGCTCGGCTCAGTCAGAACTTGGAGAGACCTACTAGGTTTTTGTTTTATCCACAAGCCCTTGCAAACATCAAAGTTTGCCTAAAACACAGTAATTTCTCACACATTTCTGTAAAGGAAAGTTATGGATTCTGCGGGGAACAATACATTTCCTACCACCCAGCGCTCCCCCCAGACACTCAATAAAAATAGTATCTACCTTGTGTAGGTTGGCTTAGTGCCCGCAACTAGAAAGGGGCCAAACAACAGCATGGACACAGTAAATATTTCCAATGCAAACCAACATTTATTTTGCAATTTGGGTAGCTGTGGATTTTGGGTCCTAGCTCAGCCGGCGCCTGCGGAAAGCTACTAAACCTGCACATTTCTAACCACTAGACACACAGGGGAGTCCAGGGTGGCATGGCGTGCAGCGCTCTCACCAGGTTTTATAACCCAGAAGCCCTGGTAAACCTCAAACTTTCTTCGTATTTATGTGGCAGTTCATTCTGGCATAACATCTAGATTGGACTATTGCAATGTATGTATGCAGGTTCTTCAAAACAAACTGCAGAAACTTTGTGGCCAGACTGGTACTCAAACTTTCTCGCCGCTCCTCTGCATCAGAAGCCCTGAAAGTACTACATTGGCTGCCAGTCCATAAATGGGTTCTTTTTAAAATTGTTATTCATCCTCAGAGCCTTTAGAGGATTGGGGCCAAAATACTTAATTGTCAGAGTCACCCACTACACAATGACACAGCCTATTAGGTCCTCGCAAGCCAATCTGCTCGAACTCCCCCACGTACAGACTTAAAACTCGAGGAGGAAAATCCTTTACCTTCTTGGGTACAAGGGGGTACAAGGGCTTGGAACCAGCTCCCTAGGGAGTTGAGATTCATTGAATCTGAAAAGATCCTCAACGGCAGCTTAAGACATGGCTTTTTGGCATCTCCAAAGCTTTGTGCTATTAACTCATTCTCTGATGCATTCTCTCCCCAGATTGACTAAGCTTCTGCAGTCATATTCATTGATGCTCCTTGGAAGTGGCAACACGCTTTATAAGTACAATATTCAATTCAATATTCAATTCAATTAAATCTTCCAGGAACCACTACGAAATCACCAGCTTTGTGGTTTGACTCACATCTATTAGCAGCAAAAAAGGGTGTAAATCATTAGAAAAATAATGGCCTTATTTGCTGGAAGAGGTTCAAAGAGGCCACTAAGGTCTATCATAAAGCCAATGAAAGTCATTGCTGTTAAAACTGAAGAGGATTCCAATTTGGTTAAAGAGATATTTTATATTGTCAAATCTATTTTGGATCCTCTACTCAAACTGCAGTGGTTGCTCCCTCAACAGACAGCTGCATTGAACTCACCAAATTCTTCTCTGAAAGTATCTCTACTATTTATTCTCTACAGAAGCTCGAAATGTCGCTTTTTATATAATGTCCCATAACATCCTTCTAGGCAGACTTCTTGCCTTTGGATCAACAGCAAAGCTTTGAAATAGCTTTCTTCCTTCTTAGAAGACAGATGTTTTCAAGTTTATGAGACGCCCTTCTATTTCACGTCTTTTCCATTGGCTTACGGGGTCCCACAGGGTTCCTTGCTAAGCCTGATTCATTTCAATATCTACATACTTCCTCTAGCTGATATTGTGGAATCTTTTGGTCTTACCCCGATTTCCTATGCCGATGACACACAGCTGGTCATCTCTCTACCACTGGATCAAGGCAACAACGCTGGGCAGTTAAGGAACTGTCTCTCGCCTGTGGTAGACTGGATGGGTTAACAGTTTCTTTAAAGTTGAACAGTAGCAAGAAAGAAGTGATGGTGTTGGGAAACAAACTGCAGTTATGGACCCCAGCCTGGTAGGGGGACACTCCTGGCCACACTCTTGGCCCCTTTCCTAGCTCAAAACTGATAATGACAAATCTTGGTATCTGGATTGATGACAAGCTACCTTTTGAACCCCATATTAGGAAGCTCTTTACCCGCTCAGTGGCGTAACATAAGCCCCAGCGATGCGGGTGGGCCCGAGCTCCAGGGGGCCCCCCTCAGCACAGTACCCAGGCTGGAGAGCTCCTGACTAACTCCAGCGGGAGGTCCATCCATGTTTTTGCAGGGCAGGGCCCCCTCAACTTTTGTTACGTCATTGTGCCTGCTGCTTTGGTCTTCTTAGGATCCTCAGGAAGATTTTATGGACCCTTCCAACTTTCACGCAGAAAACTATGTTCCAGGCTACAATTACTTTGTGCCTGGACTACTGTAATATTACTTATCCAGATGTTTCATTGACATTAATAAAATGGCTATATGGGACCACTGCCTACAGTATTTTTCATCATTCTCAAAAGGGACATAGTAGTAATGGTGTGCGACCAGATATCAGTCGCATAACATTAAAACATACCATTCAGAGTTGGTATCTGAAAAGGACGCCCTAAACATGATCCTTCCAAATAATGAATCAATAATGGGTCTCAAACCCAAATTGTGAATCCGTAAAATTTTACTGAATCGCAATTAGCGCTTTGTACATACTAAAAGGTATTTTTGCAATTGCAAACAATACGATTCTACAAATTGGACCGTTTGTGACCACAAAAAGCCGCCGTACATCAGGCCCTGAACCTGGATAAGACCAAGGTAAAATTTACTAGGACATGGCTGTAAAACAAATGTTCACTGAAGCAGAAGATAAGCTCCTGAAGAAAATATTATTTTCGATCATTCTGCTTCATGTGCCCCACCTTTCCAATTTCTATTTATGTTTTCTCCTTTACCTTCAATATATTGTTTTTTTCATTGTATGTTATCATTTATCTTTATGTACTATTATTTTAAAACCCTTCAAAAAATAATGAACAGACAAAAGAGGAAAGCGCAAAAGTGTGAGAGTAGGAGATGAAGAGGTGGGTTGGAGAAAGAATGAGTAGGTATTACGTGAGCAGAAGGAAAGAGTCTGTGATTGGAAGGACAGAAGAGAAAGAATGAGTGCTTGTTCTAGATGGAGAATAAGAATCATGTAAGCGTTGTAGCATCACTGTAAAGAAAGGAAAGTAGCAGTGATCCAAGGAACGAGTGAGAGAAGACGCAGAACATAAAAGCCTGAAAAAGAAGGAGTGAGTAAGGGAAGGAGCAAGAATTTGGGATTGTTGAATAGCTGGAGCATGCGACTATGAGAAGGAACGAGTGAGTGCAGTTCTTCTGTATTGAGAGTGCAAAGCCTCACCCACACACTCTAGTCTGACGGAATCGTAGTAAAGCCCAGGCTGACAGAAGCAGTTGTACCCGGGTACTGTGTTCACACACTGACCCCCGCGGCAGATCTCTGAGCTGAACATGGCGCATTCGTCTGCATCTGTGGAGACAAGTAGAGAAAATAAAGCACAAGATTTAGAACTATAATATGTGGATCGTTTAGTTCTACATTTGCGTATTTGATTCTTGTGTTGATTCACCAGGAGCAAGCAGGCGATTCATTTTACAACGTACTTACCTCCAAATTGACTGTTAAAAAACTTTTCATACAGCAACACCATCAGGCTCACCATATCAGCACATGTCTTAGTGCTATCCCAGTAGCATACCCAGTGATGCCACAATTGAATATAGTCATTAACCATGTCTAGCTTGAGGATCAGCAAGAACTGAGACGGCCACCCGTTGCTTTCAATTATAGCTTTCACCCTCCCACAGGGGAGGAAACATTCAGGGTCACCCCACCTTACCATATTCTCCGATAGTCCACCAAAGCAGACACTTTGCCAAAGTTTTGAGGGCATCTTGTACAGGAAGGTACTGGTACTAGGATGAAGGAGGTAGACCTATGACGATTACTATCAAGCAACCACAGAGTCCTTTAATGCTGTCATATATGCTCCGTTGATCTCAAATATAATTTATAGAGCCTTCCATAATCCAAAACTGCTTTGCTAAATAAGAGTTCCATGCTTAGAGCTTGCAATGTGAGATGAATAAATGTAGAGACCGCCATATCACCAGCCAGAGCTAAAACAAAGAAATCCCACTGCATCCTGCTATTAGGACCACTGGGTGAACTCTCCTCTGTAATTTGAGGCAAGGTACCCTCTTCTTGTGCACATGCTAACCAAACGGCTTGCCATGCCCAACAGTAATTATAACATTGTTTTACAATTTGCTAGAAGCTTGTAAGAATTCAAAGATGTCCTGAATGGAGCTCTCCTTTACAAATAAATACAAAGTCATTCTTACATCTAGTACCAGCAATGGCACTTCGTCCTCTGGCTGAGGGGATAGGGGAACATTTTTCAAAACTATCACTTTTTCCAGGAGGAAGTCTAAAAGTATCTTACACACAAAATCAGAAGTAACGAGACGAGTTAAGAGTATGGAGCAAAGCTAATTAGTATCCTCAACTCACCTGAATATTGGTCCAATGTAATGGCCATCAAAAACAATGTTCAGACTGACAGAAAATATACTGCCATTTTTGGAACAGAACACTACCAAGGAGACAGGAGACATACTGTAGAAGATCCTACTCTATCAATCTCAACCCTCTCCCCCGCAAAGTTCTAAGATGCCCAACTGGTGCAAGATAGAACCTTAAGGATGAGACCCAGAGGCTAAAATTAAACCTGTCATATAAATACTGCAACATTTTCAATGGGTCTCCTGAGTCATTTAGAAATGTGATCTTGAAAACAGGGGTTTGATGTTCAAGAGGACCACAAGCATATGCCAAGGAAGTGGACTGAAACTTTCTCAATGAGATTACAAGCATTTCTGAAACACATTTTCCCAAGTACTGGTCTAGATCGGCTTTAATAGATGAAAACTGACTCAAAACTAAATTTGAGGAAAAAAGAGTAACAAGAAAATCTATTTATTTCTTGTACCACACACACCCTCTGGGCCTCTGTGTTATGTAGACGTTTTGTCTCCTTTGCTCGCAACATATTTCCTTTCTTGGCTGGAAAAAAGCATCCCAAATCATAGTTTTGGGACTTTTTTAATGGTCATCTCCCCTTCCGATCTCAATTGAAATGTTCACCATACTTGCAATTCTTTTATAATTTTTATGTGTGGTTTAACAATTTCAAAACACCTCTAAATATACATTTGTGTCCATATTTCTTGAAGGAAATCACCTCTAAAAACACTGAAATGTTTTAGTTTTTGTGCAACATTTGACATTTGACATATTCATTCTTATATATAGGGGTATAATTCAGACTGTCGGTGCCTACTCGCTTTGCTGTAGGGACCTTGTCACACTCAAACACCAAAGGCCTTCAAGCACTGCCTTTCATGTCCTATACCAATGGTCGGTGATAACTGAGGAGGAAGGATCCATCCGGGGCATCCACTCGTTGCAGCATAAGGGGATACCAACATGCCACTACATAGCAGGTCACAATATTGATTCACTGCATCACAGCCACTTACTTTGAAGTCACGAATCTACATCGGACACATCATAAACCTCACCAGAAACCCTAAAATCGCATATAAGACCATATGTAATTTAATGGCGGATTTGTAAAGCGATGTTTGGCACACCAGTTATCGGTTATGTATTTTTTAAATATATTACATGTTTATTTTGAAGTTAGTTTTAAAACAACTTCTCTTTAAAGTGCAGCTAACAATGGGCACTGCCTGTAATTAGATTGTTTAGGTATCCTTTACCGATAATGAATACATTTTAAATACAACAATATACAATGGGAAGGAACAGTTTATGTGATTCTGTGGCTTCAGCGTTCACCACATATTTATAGATTTACTGCATATTGACATTGTTTACATAATTAGAATTTTTCACGAACACTATTGTTAGCTCAAATGGAAGAAAGCAATACTGGAAGAAAGTGCCCAGCACAATGTGCATATTTTTAACGATATGACTCAAAGAATGTGTTGTTTACATGTGTCCTTTGTGCCACATAATTCTAGTAGCACCGTAGAGTGCTTTAGGGACTGTCACTATGATCATGAACTCTCTATTTCACAGACAGCTGTGGAAAAAAATGTCCATACTGCTTGGCTTCATGTTTGTGATGCACTTTCCATTGAAACGACATTTTTTGATATACCTATAACATTTGACGTCACGGACAGATTCGCATGAAATTTCACACTCCACTAGTTAAGCATCTAACCATCGGCTTCTCAAGTTTCATGAAGTTCTGAGGAGGGAAAACGACTTTAAGGGTGTGTGAAAAAAGAGTGTTTTCTCAATTTAGCTCCTTTGGACTATTTTGTTCCCGCTTTCAGGCAGGAAGGATTTAGTCCAAACTTGGCAAGAAAGTAGAAGTTTACTGAGAAAACATGCTTTAATTTATTTGGGGTAAATCTATTCTTCAGTTTTTTAGATATTAGCATTTTAAAACGTTATAGAGCTAGCTTTAAAGCCTGAACACTTTTGTACATCTCTGCTGTTTTCGCACGGAAAACTGTCAATCACATTTAGAATTTAAAATATGCTTGGGTGGCTGGATGAAGGCTATAAAAAAAGGCAAAACAGACGGCAGAAAACGAACAGAAAAGTCAGAACAGAGCAGAGGAGGGCAAACCAGAGGGCAGAAATATGAACAGAAAAGGCCAAACAAAGGGTAGAACACGAGCAGATACGCAAAACAGATGACAGAAAACGAACAGAAAGGCAAAACAGAGCAGTGGAGGGCAAAACAGAAAGTAGAAAAACGAGCAGAAAAGCAAAACAAAGAGCTGAAAAAGGTAAGAAAAAGGCAAAACAAAAGGCAGAAAAACACGCAGAAAAGGCAAAACAGAGCAAGAAACGAGCGGAGGAGGCACAAACACAGGGCAGCAGGTAGATAGGCAGCAGAGGGTAGCAGACTGGACAGTAGAAATGTCGCAGGAGGAGCTGACTCGAGGACCTGTTTGTAATATTACACACTTTATCCCACAAAACATAGGAATAACTCCCTACAAGACAGGAAGTATTAACAGACCTTAAAGCCAAAGTAGTGGAAGAGAACACCTTCATTGCATTAATTTAAAATCTATTTTAGAATCCCTGTCAGGAGAAGTAGTAGGGAAAGCATTGGGAATAGTGCGGCTAGTTAAAGCTTGCCCTATTAGACTTTCCAGAGCTGGATGCTGGAAAACAAAATCTGCATCTCCTGGGCTGGACGGTGCCTTCTCGCAATCTGGTGATTTATTGGAGCACAAAAACTTGGCTTAGCCAAATGCCCATTAAAATATCTGTCAAAACCTCATTAAATAGTAATAAGGGTTCTGTTAGGCCTGAGAATTTTCATTACTAAAGGAGTTTTAACTTCTTGTGTGGGCAAAATGAGATCAAGAGTTTCAGATGCCCTGTGTATAACTGTGATAAAAAATGCTGCCTCCTCCGTAGCTATAATTGGAGTAGGAGAAGATACATCTACATCCAGAGAAGTGTCAAGACCAAAATGTCATCTTGAGGATAATCAACATCAAGTTAGGTCAGGTTCAGACTGAGCATAAACCACATTTGTTGATACATTTGCCTCAGTACCCAAAAGAGAGACTAAATATGCAACTGGCATCGGTGACGTCGGTACCAGCATCGGCAATTGAGTTTACGGTTCAAGTAAATAGCCTGCGGTGTGAGACATGGCACCAAAAGTAGAGATGTCAACAGGTCTATGGAAAATTCCGTTTCATTTTCAAAAAACAAAATGTTTGATGATTCATCTGAATTTGAAACCACATATTGTTACCAACACTATGGTAATCATTTTCTGCATAAAAAGAGTGCACCAGGTAATCTTTTCATATACCACCATTGCCTGACACCACAGAGAAGTAGTTCAAAAACTGCACAAAAGTTTGCTTATTTTTCCGGGTTCAATACATCAGATCTGGGCTCATATTATTATAATCTTAAACCCATATCTGCACAGAAAAATATGCTTACTAATACGAAACAGATATACTCTGCATCCTTTATTGCCCAACTGTCTGAACAGGGTTTCGACTTATGGCAAGACACTATAGACATAAAATCTGCCTGGGGTACTAAGGAATGCCAGGTTCAGGGAATTGAGGCACTATTTACAGCATGCCTCATACCACAACAAATTATCTTCCTGATTGTTGAAGTAGTACATGGCAGTTGTGTAGTCCATGAAGACACTCAACAGTTTCCTCTTCATGGACAGCAGGCAGGTTTTCAGGTGCCAAACAGAACTATCCAAGCTCTAGAATGTTAATGTGGAGCTGGCCCTCTGATCTACACCTCTTTGAGGTGACCACCCATCTCAGCAGGGACGCATTTGAAACAACTGTGAAGTCTGGGAGGGAAGGAAGAGTGACCTGCTGCAGGTCAGGTTGGTGCGTGTGTGCCACGACAGATGATCCTGAGACAACTTGACTGAGATCTGGGTGGAGTCAGCATGGCAGCCCGATGCTGGGCCCACTGAAACCTGATATTCCACTTAGGTGCCTGAATATGCCAGAAACATCAGGATCATATACTGAATGTCCTGGACTTGCAGAGGCTGTGGAGAGGTCTTGATCACCACTGTATACAAAAGGTACTCAATGCAGGGAACCCTCTGCATGGTGCACAAATGAGACTTCAGCTCAGTAGTGGAAAACCCCCAAGGATATCAGGAATTTGGCTGTCTTCCAGAGGTGATGTACGACTGTCTACAGCAAGCTTGTTTGAGTAGCCAGCCAACGAGTTATGGGAATACATATAACCCCCAACTGCGAAGATGAGAAGTGAAGATGGGCAGTGACCACTGCCATTACTTTCATTAATGTCAGAGGGACAAAAGAGAGCACACTAAATTAAATGTGTTCCTAGCCCCCCTGAACCCTGTATATTGCCAGTGGGACTGCAAGATGGCTGTATTAGGATAGGTGTGGTGAAAGTCCAGGTATACAATTGTTAGAAATGGAGGTCTCTAGTTGGCAGTGGTTCGCACCTTGTCCAAGTAGGGCTCATCCCTCTAGTCAGAGTAACGGGATTACACAGCTAAAATAACCACTGCTCACCTCTTTGGTGGCTTGGCACGAGCAGTCAGGCTTATCTCAGGGGCAATGTGTAAAGCATTTGTACATACACACACAGTAACACAGTGAAAACACAACAAAAGGACACCACACCAGTATAGAAAACCAATATTTATCTGAATAAAACAGGACCAAAACGATAAAAAACCATCATACACAAGTCAAGATATCACTTTTAAGTTTCAAAATATTTCAGTCTATAGGAAACTATGCATGTGCCACTTTTAGCACAAAGTACCTGGGATGTGTCAAAATCAAAGACGAAAACAGGCGCTGGGGAGGTGAGGTGGCGGAAAAGCAAAGCGATGCGTAGGTTCCTTACTTTGAAGGGAGGTAATGCGTTGGTTCCTTACTGCTGGGAAACATTGATGATTAACTCTGTGCACAGGGACGAAGCTTTGAAAATCCGGATGCGCTGTGTCAATGTGGCAGTGGTGGAACAGGCGCTGCATTGATTTCAGTCGTGAAGAACAAGTTACTTACCTTTGGGAATGATATATCTGTAAGAGACATATATTAGTTATAGATTCCTTACCTTAGAATTACCCCCAGGTGTCAGACTGGATCTGGAGAATTTTTTCTCAGCAGTACCCCTGTGCGTGGGTCGACTCCACATTCAGCGTTGTGATCGCCAGGATGACGTTGCGGTTTCTATTTAGACGCCGCCCCAGCGCGCTGACGTCAGTTCTTTTACACAACATTCCACGCCAGAAGCGCAGAGCCAGGCAAGACACTGACTACTGGTGCACAAAACTAGGGCACTGAAAGGGAGTCCCGTACTCTAGAAGTCAGTTCGCAGAACGGGGAAGATGAGTGTGGAGTTAAGAAATCTATAACTAATATATGTCTCTTACAGATATATTGTTACCGAAGGTAAGTAATTTGTTCATCTGAAAGAGACTATTAGTTATAGATTCCATGTCTTAGAATAGATACCCCAGTAATACCAACCCCGGATGTGGGTCTGCGAACCAAGTTCACACCAGAAAATCCTGGAGAACTGAACTGCCAAAGAAACCGTCTCTCCGGACTTGAGTATCCAGGCAAAAAAGTTTGGTGAAAATGTGCAGTGATGCCCAAGTGGCTGCCTGGCTGAGATTATCATTGACAATCCATACAGTCAGAATATAATACCGTTATGACAGTTAATGGATCAAGGGGAATCATGCGCCACCTCATCCTCATGGCATGTCGGTGCGGCACAGACATCTCCTCTATAATGATTCCAAGCCTCCCAGACCTTACTACACTTCCCCGGGCATCCCCTGGCAGTATAGACTGACCTCTCCCTAAACATACAGCAGTCTAAGTCCTCCCCCCATTTCTCAATCCGGGGCAGCTGGCTAGCTCCCCACAGTTGGGCCATATTACGCTTCGCTATCATGAGTGCCAACGTTGCCCATTGCTGTTTGTTTGCGTTTAGGTCCGTGGGTTGTCAGACATTCAGAACGCATCTGCAGGCCTCTGGCTGCAGTTCTATCCCCAGGACCGCCCGCAACGTATGGTGTACCTGTCCCCAATACGCTTGAACACTATGACAGTGCCACAAGATATGCATGAAAGTCCCCAATTCCCCACATCCCTTCTTGCAGTCTCCACTTTCCACACGGCCCATACGGACCAGACAGGGCCCAGTGACATATGACCTGAGTAATATCTTAAGTTGCACCAGTCTAAGCCTCATCTGGATTGCCACCACCCGCGGGGAGGAAACCGCCTCCTGCCAGGCCTCATCAACCAGCTCCAAACCATCTTCTTTCCAGTGTCGTTTTAATATCACTAATGGGTCTTCCATATTATTTATGAGTTTCCTGTATATCAGAGAGGTGGTTTTCTCGGCAAGATGCCCATTCAAAACTCTATCTTCGAGGGGGGCAGTGTCAGGGAGTGTCGTGACCCTGGGTATATGGGTGAGCAACGCATGCCTGACCTGAAGGTAGCAGAAGTTCTCACGATCATCCAATTGATACTGCTTTTTGAGGGAATCAAATGTGTGTATTGTGCCCTCCCCCCAAACGTCTTTTATGTGCGTGATCCCTATAAGGTCCCACTTGTCGAACCCCTTGGACCTCCATAGACTGCCCAATCTCTCTGAATTCCAAAGCGGGGTAGCAAGTGTGAGTTTCCCTTCCCATTTGAAGTGTCTGTTGGCCGCATGCCACACCTGGACGGCATGCGCCGTGGGTCCTGTGAGTGGAAACCTGCGGGGCCCGGCATACAGTGCTCTATAGTCACCCCCGGGAAGTTGCCAACGGTCCATTGCATACCCAGCAGACATGCCAACCCTCCCGATTCAGGCGTGAGACTACCGATTTGAAGGCTAATCTCCCGCCTCCTGATTCCTACAAGCAAAAACCTGATTCCTCTGTGGTTTCAGCTGACAGGGCTTGGTATTGTGTAAAGTGCTAATTCTTCCAGCAAAGAGTGTAGATGCAGGGGCTCTCGAAGGGGTGAAAAAACAACAAACCGTCATTAAGAAGGGAATCGTCTTTTAAAGACCTGCGAAGTACTGGGGGGGGGGCTCTGTTTCAGCCCGGGCTGCCACAGGGGGTGGGGTGCATGCACTGCCAACAACCTGCCAGGCCAGTGCCCAACACTTGCATCACCCTCTCTGCCTGCCATTATGCTCAATGCTTCTGAAAGGTAAGAAAAAAACGTGCATCTACGTTTCAAATGTGCAATCCTACAGCACCACACTTCCAAAGCCGATACACGCCAGTAACCCGATTCAAAGCCTCATTCTCCCGATTTCTTTTTAAACCTCCCACTTTTCTCTCCTGAAATGTTGGCATGAATGACCCAGGGTCATCAGGGGGTCCATATATCCCATGATTCACTGCTGTTAATTGAGAGGCCCAATAGTATTTCTTCAGGTCCGGCAGTCCTATTCCCCCGTCATACCAGGGAAGGGTAAGTTTGGAGAATGCTACACTGGGTTTACCGTCCCAGAGTAGCTGCCTCTGGAGGGCATTTATTTCCCTAAAATAAGATGCGGGAACCAGATCCATCGTATTCTAAAGCGAGTATAAAAACCGGGGCAGAGACATCATTTTGAAAAGCACCGCTCTACCCTGCCAGGAAAGGGGGAGAGTCTTCCAGCGCACCACGTCACCTCTAAATCTCGTCAGAGGGGGATTCAGGTTGTTGGTATAGCGGAGCTTCGGGTCTAATGTGATATAGATACCGAGGTACCTGAACCCCTCTGGCACAACCTGTATGGGACAGGTATCCTGAATGACTGGCGGATCTCCCCTAAGGACATTATGCACCGATTTGGACCAGATGATCGCAAAGCCCGAATACCTCCCAAAAATCGCCAATACATCCAAAAAACAAATTAGGGATCCCCTCGGGTTTGTAAGGTAAAGTAGAACATCGTCTGTGTACAGCGAGATTTTGTCCTCCCACTCCATCGTCCATCGCATTCCACGTATCAAGCGGTCCCATCGGACCCAAGAAGCCAATGGCAGCTACTCTGGGACGGTAAACCCAGTGTATTGGCCACCCGCTGGTTTTATGGAAGTTGCCCCCTGTCTTTGCTTTCTTCAAACATAGCGCAAAGAAATGGAGCAAGTCTATTGGACCTTAATTAGAAAAGTTCTATGGGAATGCCGTTCAGTCCAATGGCCTTCCCGGAATGCACTCCTTTGATAGCTTGCGCCACTTCATCATTCGTGATCAGGAATTCCAAATACTCACGATTGTCACCTGATAGGACAGGCAATTGAATATCCCTGATAATCTCCCCATTGTCCTCTTTGGTATACACACCCATCGAACTATACACTCCACGATAGTAGTCTGCAAACTCGCTGGCGATGGCCTGCGGGTCTACAACAATGCTGGTGTCACCCCTCTTAACTCCGGCACCACCCTCGACGCCCACTCCCTTTTTTCGAGCCATGCGATCAGTTTTCCCACCTTATCGCCATGCTCGTATATTCTGCTCTGAACTTCTCCGTTTTGCGCCCTAGCTCTATCCCCGGCGATGCTGCTGAACTCATCCTGCCGAAGCTTTAGGCGGTGGAGACCCTCGGGAGTCACCGCTTGAGGTACCTCCTTTTCTAGCTTTATCACTTCCTCTTCAGCTTTCTCCAAAGCAGCCTGCTGTTCCTTCTTTTTACTTGCAATCAGAGATACTGCCTCCCCCCGAATGACAGTTATATACGCCTCCCACAGAGTCTGCGCCGAGGCTACCGTGCCCTGATTTTCTCAGAAGTACCTGTCTGTGGCCTTAACCATATTTTTCTTTGTGATGGGGTCCCTCAAATGCCATGGATTAATAGGGGCAATCCTACCCGCGTTTATCTGCTCAAATTCCATTCGGAGCCAAACTGAAGAGTGATCCGAAATGCCCCTGCCCAGGTGTCGCACCTCCCGGAGGGCGTGTGTCTGCATGGCCGGAACTAGTACATAGTCTATCTTGGACAGACTATTGTGTGAGCTGGATATGTGTGTATGTTGTGCGCTGCCTGGGTTACCTGCCCGCCAGCTGTAACCCGACCAAGAACCCTGTTATGTCCAAATTAGGCCTGGGCGAAGCACTACGCTACTCACGCGTAGTTTGCAGGGTTTGCGCAAATTCGCACGACGCAAACTGCACGTAGCACAGTGCGAACACGCGTAGCGTAGTGCAGCGGTCCTAAACGTCAAGTTGGCGACCGCGAGCAAGAAAAATGACATCCTGGTGAGACGTTTTTCCTCGTTCGTGATCAGCAACATCAAGTTGCCAATCGCAAGAGTGGAAAATAAACCTCCCTGCGAGATTCTCAACACGGGGAGGTCTGGTTTCTCATTGCGAGTGGTCGCGTATGCTCGCGACCGCTCGCGATGAGAAACTAACAGTCCGCGTTGAGAAAGCTGCCACTCGATCAAAAATCTCCTTGAGCGGCAGTAAACTACAGCTCGCACTGTGCAAGATGCCATTTTCAATGATTGCACAGTGCCGGATGCTTGTCTGCACTGTGCAATCATTGAAAACAGCATCTTGCACAGTGCGAACATGCTACTATGCAGTACGCGTAGTGCTACGCGTAGCTCGCGTAGTGCACTTCCGCGTAGCTTCGCGAAGAGCTACTTCGCAAACTACGCCCAGCCCTAATCCAAATAATCGGAAGCCACCTCTGTGCCGGTCTCAACATCCGAGCAGGGTGTTGATATAGTTCGCCATCCACTACCCCATTGAAATCGCCTCCCAAAACCATGAGCCCCAGGACAAGGTCAGGAAAACAGGTCCCAGATCGTGAAATGTATCAGACTATAGGCCTGGCAGGACATAAATGGAGATAAAGGTAGCTGTCTTCCCCTCCCACTGACCCGAGATACCAACATATCTGCCTCTCTGGTCGGACCACGTGGCCCGAATGGTCAGGGGAAACGAGTTTTTCAACAGTATCCCGACCCCCCTTGACCCTGTAGTGAATCCTGCATGTACTACCAATTTTTAACCCCCTCTATGTAAGGCCATGTACCTATTTCCAACTAGATGCGTCTCCTGCAAGCGCACGATGTCTGGAGAGTGTCTCCTAATGAACTGGTTAACCATCCCCCTTTCTATCGCCAAGCCCGTTGACATTCCAGCTGAGCACACTTATTCCCAATCCCTGTCTACAGTTTGACATTAAGCTGATATGAAAATGGTGTTAACTCACCACTGTCACCTGGTGTTATAAAAGAAAACCCCACAAACAATCCCACGATCAATGCGACTCTTAAAACAATAACCGCCGCCAATTCCACCCCCCTCCCTGCACCCCTGCTCGTGGCGTTTGCCCATCCCCAACTGGCAGAGTGCCTGTCGCCCCACACACCAAACTAGTGATTAACTAAAAGTAGAAAAAGAAACGAGGGCCAGTGCTCCATCTCCCCCCCCAATCCGAATCAAATGATCCCTATGAAGCCAGCATCACCTAGTCAATCGTGGCAGACCCCCCAGCCGAATGGGCCCCCAATCAGGGGGGGGGCTGGCCCCCAATACCTGACAATGTACATAAATCCCTTGCTCAGTGGCACCTCTCACGTCCCTGCTCCAGTGATGGGTCCTCTCCACTCTCGTCGCGATCTTTGAATGTACGAGTTCAGCCATCTCGACGAGGAACTCCGTTCATAGAATTTGAGGAAAGAACTGATAAGTCAACCCGAAGACATTCCGAAGGTTGGGCCTCTTGGTACCCGACATTCAAATCCACAGGGTACAGGTCCGAGGCAGGAGTTCTAAAAGAGTACATCAGCCCCGGGCGCTGCGCCTCTGCTCTCATTCCTGTTCCTGCTATGCATCCTCACCGCCCCTCTCACGGTCACCCATGCCACTAGCGAAAAGAGTATCAATCCAGTCAGATGCCACCTCTGGATTGTCGAAAAACCATGCCTTCGCGTCAACCTCGACTCTCAAGTGCGCCGGAAACATCATGACATACTTCACTCCTTTGTCTCTAAGCTTTTTCTTAAAGGCAAGGACATTTCGGCGCTGCTTCTGGACCATCTGCGTGAAGTCAGGAAAGATAGTGAGGGTAGAGTTCTCGTACCTCAGTGGAGGGCCCAGGCGAGCCGCCTGAAGGATGGCATCCCTATCTTGGAAATTCCACAACCTGGCAATCATCGGACGCGGGGAGCGCCAGGCCTGGGGCACCCACCAGGGACCCTGTGGGCCCGCTCGATGGTGAGGAAGTCACTTAGTCCCTTGGGCTTGAGGTGAGTGAGAATAAGGTCTTCGACAAACAAGTCTGATGCGGGGCCTTCAGATCTCTCAGGCACTCCCAAGATACGTACATTATTGTGCCGAGCGCGTCCTTCGTATTCGTCCAGTTTGCGCTCCGTCAGATCGTGGGAGAATTTGAGCTCCCGCATTTCCTGCTGGAGCAGCGCCACATCATCGGTCAGACTGACGGTCTTGATGTCCAACGATTTAATCTTCTCGTTAACTTTGGCGAGGTCTGTGCGGATTAGGTTGACCTCAACATTCACTGTGTCCATCTTCTTCTCAAGAGACTCAATTTTCTGTCCCAGCGACGACTTGACCCAGTCTATCGCTGCCATAATGTCATGCAGTGTCAATTCAGGCGATGAGCAAGTGGAGTCAATCCTAGACAACTGAGCCAGTTTTGAATCCGTAGGGGATGATCCCTTGGATATCGTGTACCTGTCCAACTTGTTAGTTCGTACCTGCCTCACCCCTTTAGACGTCCTCGGCTGGTGCCTGTCTCCCTCCGGCTTCGTCGCCATCTGAAGGTCCGCAGCCGGGTCGCACCGGCACCGCCTCTAAAACAGGATGCGCTGCCCCGGCTTCCGCCTGGGTTGCTCACAGTGGAATCACCTTACCACTGTCTCTCTGCCGGAGGCTTACAGGGCAGGTCCTAGATGGCGAGCTCCGGGCGAGTAGATACACTCCCCTTCAGTGCTCCAAGTTAACACCACCAAATGCCCAGCCTCAGGGGCAGCTTCCTAGGGAGTCGAACACACTCAACGACCCCCCGGAGTTCCACCACCTCGGGCCCAGCAGTCATTTACAGCACTGGTGGCCAGTCTCTCACCCCTCGAGCCCTGCCCTCCGGGGTGCGCAGCAAACTCTCCAATGTCAGGAGGAAAAGACTGGGGGAGGAGCCCGCCCAGTACCAACCAGCAGCCCCCCAACACCACCAACCACCCTTATTGATGTCTATGCGAGCCTCTGTAGCACTGCCCCCTCGCCAGCAGCTTCGCGGATCTCCCGCAAGGGGGGGCCGGGGAGGGCCTCCTCCTCGATGTTCCCCCGCTGTCTCCTTCGTCACTGATGGCACCAGAATTACACCCCGTGGGCAGTGGGGGAAGAGCGAGTCTGCGTCCAGGCGCGTCCAAGGCAGCCGAAGCATGGACTGTAGCTCCGGCCCCCGATATCGCAAAAGGGCCAGAGCAGTGGTCAGGCAAGCCGCTGTCTCTCTTCTCCAAGCGGCCCGCTGCAGTGCTCCACCTCCGCCGAGGTCTTCCACAAGCTCCAGCAGTCGCCCAAAACATTGTATTGCGGAGGGAGGGGCGGGACCGACAACCCCCGGTCTGAGGCACCAGTGTTGTTGCACTCTGCCTCGGCCGCCGCCTGCACCCAAGACCAAGGCCTCAGGCGCTCTCAAGGCCACTGGAAGTTATGCCCGTAACTCCGGCCCCTGGTGTCACAGAGGGGCCGGAGACACTGCAGCGGATTCCGCCGTCTTTCCGCCGTCCGATAATGTACTTCAATATCAGGATGGGCCACAGGATTGTAGGGCTGGGGGACGGGCACCCGGGAGCCGAGGACTTACTCGGCCATCTTTGACCGGCGCGTGGCTCCTCCTTAATCTATGCTGCTTTTTTACTTAATTCTTTTTTTGTGATTAGATGAGCTTTGGAAGACAGCTAAACCGGTCTGAAGCTAGACCAAAAAAAGATGAAAAAAAATAAATTGTACATTTTAGTTGTAATAAAAAAAGTTTCCAGCAAGAGCAACATGTATTGAGATACGCCGTATTGTGAATATGTTTTTTTCTTCAGTATTGCTACTTTTAATTTAATGAAATTAATTTATTGGAGTATGCTTGCTAATGACAGAAGGTGCTAACTGTGCTAGTTCTCCTGCTGCCTGTGCTCCTATTCAGTTGCGGCTCGCGGGTTGGGGGGGTGGTTGTGCGGGGTGGAGGCCAGGGGGGGGGTTAAAAAAAAAAAGTGGCAAACCATTCTCAGCCAATCCTGGCGCTGCAGCGCCAGGATTTATTTATAGCAGGGCAGTGTTATGCGTCGCCCGCCTGCCCATTAGGAGACCGAGGTTCGCTCTCCTAATGGGCATGTGACAGCCTGAGCAGGCACCAGTGCGCATGACTAGGCACGGCGCAAACATTTGCTGGCCTTCCCCACTCATGCGCACTTGTGCTGCTGCTGCTGCTTGTCCCTGACAATGCCTGTCAGTCAACATGATGCCAGACCGCCCACCCCCTTCAGACTCTGAAGGGGGTGGGCGGTCCGACGTCATGCTGATTGACATGATTGTTGTCAGTTTTCCTTCGGAGCCGCTGAACTTAAATAAACTAAGAGTTTACTTAGGTTCAGACTTCAGAGATGCCAAAGGAGCTGCGGGCGCGAGCGTGGGGTGCAACGCCCCAACGCCCCCAATGGACGCACCGCCACTGCCCACAAAGCCAACAAAGAGTTGATTGTGCACCCGGAATTGTTTCGTGTAGCCCAAATAAAAGGATAAGACACATTTTGGATCCAGACGGTGGAGTCTTTCCTCCTCCTTGGAAGGATGCAGGAAGAAGGTGGGCAAAGTGATGGTCATTACGAAAGGAACAGGAGGAAAGAGATGAGTAATGCCCTTCAGAAATCTATTTACAATAGGGGACTTGAAAACAGAAGGCTGATCAGGAAGGCGAAGGAATGCTGAAACGGCCGAAAGATAGCCTTTAAGGGTGCCCAGAGCAGAGCCCTGCTGGGCCAAAGAAAGAAGTAAGAGGAGGACCTCTCAAAGAGGGTCAGAAAGGTGATCCACAGCCTTTGCTGTGCACCATGCCACAAATGTATTCCATCTGCAGGCGTATACCATTTTAGTGGAGAGACCCCTGGCTGCCAAGATGACATTACAGACTTCGGGAAGAAGGCCAAATGCTGTCAACTGTCGCCACTCAAACTCCACGCAAGGAGGTGGAGGCTGGACAGGTTTGGGTGGAGAACCGTTCCCTTTTGCTGCGACAGAAGATACTCCCAAAGAGGCAGTCTGATCTGAGGATTGATGGCCATGTTCAAGAGCTCAAGATACCAGACTCTTCGTGCCCAATCCGGAGCCATAAGAATGACTGGGGCCTGGTCGCGTTTGATCTTTTTCAGCACTCTGGGCAGAAATGGTATAGGTGGAATGGCATATAGAAGCAGCAACTCCACTCGCGACGGAAAGCGTCGCCGAGCGAGTACCACCTTGGAATTCCCAACGCGCAGAATTGAGGACATTGCGAGTCCTCTTCGGTGTCTAACAAGGCTCTCCCCACTGCTGAAAGAGACCTTGCACCACCTCCGAGTGAAGACGCCACTCATGATTCATCATGCACCGGCGGCTGAGTTTGTCTGCCCTGGCGTTCAGGGAACCTGCCATGTGTGGAACCACCAGGGATATGTCCTGGTGTTCCAGCCATGTCCAAAGGCGAAGAGCCCACCCTGCCCTGTTTGTTGCAGTACCACATGGCGGTGGTGTTGTCCGTGAACACCTGTACTACTCTCCCCTTGACAGAGGGGAGGAATGTGGGCAAGATGGCCGCTAAGCTGCTGTAGGAGGTAGTCGCACCTACTCCCTCTCCTGTATCCTGTATCATGTATGGGAAGTCATGCTGAAATGAAGAGATATGCTGATTTTCCAGATAACTAGCAGCAGTAAAGAAAGATCCGAAGTAATAAGGAAAGTACTGACAATCCTACGGGGGTACCTTGAAGTGAAACTGACGAGAACGCTTAGCCAAGGTATCGCTACACTGAAAAGGATGGCACAGCGCACAGGGGCAATCCCTAAGTCAACAGCGTCAAGCAGAAGAACCGCTGTAGCAAGTGGGACCGTCCAATAAACGCAGCCCAAGAAAGGAGAAAAGACAGAAAAAACCGCCATGGAAAAGGAAAAGATTGAACCTAAGGGTGCGCTTCAGGCGGGAGCCGCAGTGTCAAAGGAACAACAGCAACAGAAGCGCTGTCAATCGGACAGCGGGGTCACGAAGCAAGCAAACAGTGTACCTGGCAAAGATCGTCGGCAGCCCACAGTCACGGAGGCTTTTGCAGCCAGGATGCAGCCGACGATTCTCATCACGGAAGACACAGCGGCCCCGGGCGTTGAGACGAGCACGGAAGCTGAACGCTGTAACCGCGAGGACGCAAGCACGGTGGTTGCCGAGCAACCGGAGTCTCAGGCGTGCGTGCAGGAAAGAGCCGCGCTCAGCGAGAAGGCTTCCGTGTCTGCTCCAGGAGATTCAGACGCTGTAACAGACGCTGTAACAGACACCGCGGCAGACGCTGCTACAGACGCGGACACACTAGAGCCGGAGGAGGTAGGAGAACTGATAAATAATAATAACAATAATGAGCAAATGCTGGAAGCTCTGCTAGAAATAGATATCGCACCTACGCCTGGGGACAGCAATACCTTAGTGCAATCCACCTGGGGAAGTATGAAAAGCGTAGAAAGTCGGGGTATTAAAGGTGGTAAAGGAAGGAGAATACGCTCCCCAGAGGCAGAAAAATTCTATACTGGGACTGAAGGCTCAGATTCCTCGCTGCGCTCAGAGGAAGAGGATAGCACTACTGATCTCTCACTAGGTTCTGAGTCTGAATCTGAAGGGTCCAATATTAGCGGTCAGAGAAATAAAGATACACAGCGGAAAAAAAGGCGCACTATGATAAGAAGAGATAGAGACATTGATAGAGCTGCATCAAGTACAAACAGGAAATTGCTATGGGACTATGGCAGTACCTCCAAAATGTACCAGGACCAAGAGCTAGGTGACACCCTCGATAATCACTCTATAAATATCTCTCAAGATGCAGCCGAAGCACCACCACAAGCGACTCTGGATGGGATGTTTGCCATGCTAAAACAAATGCATATTGAAGCTCGTCTGGAGAGCAGGAGAGCTAGGCAGGATACTAAAAAAATACAGGCAAGCATCAGGAAGATGAATAAAAAATACGAGGAGGTGGAAGAAAGAGTGGTCCAGGTTGAGGAAAGAACCGGCAGGTTGGAGGACGAAGTCACAGACTGGCAGGCGTCTAAAGCGGAGCAAGGGAAAGTGATAGAGGATCTACAATGGAAGCTCGAGGATTTCGAGAATCGCCAGCGAAGGAACAACCTAAGATTCCTGGGACTAGAGGAAGGACTGGAAGGGAATGATCCAAGAGGGTTCATGGTCAAACTGTTGAAAGGCGCATATCCAGAGTCACACTGGCAGTGGGAGCTAGAAATCCAAAGAGCGCACAGATTCCCACTGACGCAGAAGAAAACAAGAGACAATAGTCAGAATAATCGGAAAACCCTTCCTAGGGCAATGCTAGTCTTCTTTGGAAATTTTTTGGCTAGGCAAGAAGTTATGGAATCTGCCAGACCAGAGAAAAAAAAATCAGTTGATGGGATCACATTTTTCACGAGGCCAGACTTTTGTCACACGACCGTCGAAAGAAGATGGAAACTTAGGCAACTAATCACCCCATTTCAACGTCAAGGCTCTGAAGCGTACCTATTGTTTCCCTCAAAGCTGAAAGTTGTCACTGGTGGTCGTGTTAGAATGTTCTTTTCAGAAGTAAAAGCAGGCGAATATCTCGCAGAAATCACGGAGAATCAGAAAGGAAAGAGAAGCAGGAATCGGATCCAGTATAGGCTGTATATTTCAAGTTAGACTGAAGCACAGGAATATGCGAGTAGGTTGATCAGGAGAGGGAGGCGACGCTGCAGCAGCGTGTAGCCACACATAGGTCATGATTGACCTATTTGCCTGTAGCAGGGGGGGGCCTGTAAGGGGAGGGGGGACAAGGGGGTGGGAGAGGGTGGGGGGGGGGGGAAGGGATGGTGTAGAAGCTAGGTTATGCACAGCACAAGGAAAGAAGTTATGTGGATATAAACAGATGACAATAGATAGATTAAGGATGATAGTTGCGGAACTACCCTATGAGTTTAGATGGCGTTAAGAGTTGCAACCATTAATATCTGCGGTTTAAACGATGGAGGGAAAAGACAGAAAGTTGCAGCTATGTGTAGACTACTGAAATTGGACGTTATATGCTTACAGGAGACACATGTGAGAGGAAAGGATAAATATCTTATTGATCAATTAGGGTATGAAGTGTTAGCATACACAAAACAGGATGTAAAAACGAAAGGGGTGGCAATTGTTGCAAAGAAGGGGATCATGGTGGTTAAGAAGAAGAAGGAGGATGAGGAAGGGAGATGGGTGATGATTGAAGGGGAGACTGTTGGAGGACGGTATACAATTGTGTCTGTCTATGGCTCTAATGAGGATGAACCTGAGCTATTTGAATTACTTGATATCGAGCTGGCATTATGGGCAGAGCCAGTAATCTTATGTGGGGATCTCAATGTTAATGGGCTATCAGGGTTGTGTAGGCCGGGAGGGGGGATGAAGGGAGACCGCAAGAAGAAAACTCGTAGAGCTATCACTAATTTAATGGGCAATAATGCTCTGGTCGATGTCTGGTCAGCACAAAATCCCGTGGGAACGGGTAGTACTTTTTACTCGGCACCCCATAAGGCTGTTGCTAGACTAGACTATTTCCTAGCCTCCAGCACCTTAGTAACAAATTTAAAAATAGAAAAACTGCCCAGGGTTTTTTCAGATCATAACCCACTGGTGCTGACTATACCTCAGAATTCTAATGCTGTAGGTAAAGAATACAATTGGACCTTTGAAAGAGGGTTGCTTAAAGAAGAAGACTACGTTAACAGAATGAATATATGGATTAGGCAGTTCTGGGAGATAAATAGAGGTACGGCCTCTGTAGGAGTGGTCTGGGACACATTCAAAGCAGGGGTAAGAGGGGAAACACTGGCATATACTCTTCATAGGAGTAAAAAAGAAAAGCTGGAATTAATAAATAGGCTACAGGTTTTAACAGAGCTAGAACAACAGCTTATCCAGGCGGTTATCAATCAGGGGCCTTTGGAAGAGATTTTATTGGAAATAGAACTAAAGAGAGCAGAGACCAGCGAAAAATTGGCGAATAAAGCGGCAAGTAACTACTTGGCAAAAAGGGAGAAATGTTATGAATTTAATGAACGGGTAGGACATATGTTAGCAGTCCGTATTAGACAAGATATGGCAGCAGGAGAAATTAAAGAAATCCGTGATAAAAGGGGAAATGTGATGACTAAGGCAGCAGATGTGAGGGAGGTGTTCAGGGAATTTTATTCTGAGCTATATGATCAGGACTTGGGTGATGTGGAGGATGAGATTGAGAACTACCTAATGGATATCCCCCATAAAGAACTGGGTGAGGAGGATAAGGAGACATTGGAATCTACTCTAACGCTGGGTGAGATCCATATGGCAGTAATCAAACTCCCGTCAGGGAAGGCTGCGGGACCCGATCAAATTCCGGCGGAATTTTATAGAGTTTTTTGGGATACCCTGGGGGTTGATATGTTGGAAACTTTAAGACACGCGCAGAGAGGGGAAAATGTACCAAAATCGTGGGCCGGTGCAAATATTATAATTATTCTGAAAAAAAACAAATCACACTTAGATCCAGGCTCATATAGGCCAATAATGCTTATGAATGCGGATGCGAAAATCTACTCCAAGGCTCTCTCCCAAAGACTAAGTAGGGTAATTGAGGGGATGGTAGTCGCAACACAGCACGGATTCATACCTGGTAAAGGGACCACTCAACACACCAGACAGATGGTTACCATATTAGACGCAGCAGGTGTCACAGGAGACCCGGCTTCGGCCATTTTCTTGGATGCAGAGAAGGCCTTTGACAGGGTCTCCTGGGGGTACCTGTGGAAGGTCTTGGAATGGTTTGGGTTAGGAGCAGGGTATATAAAGGCCATAAAGGCGCTATATTTAGAGCCCACAGCTAAAGTAAGAGTAAACAGAGGTTATACTGAGGGCATACGTATAAGGCGTGGTACAAGGCAGGGCTGTCCCGCCTCGCCATTGTTATTTGCCTTATACCTAGACCCTTTTCTGCGTAGACTGGAAGAGAATACCAACATTCTCCCAATTAAATTACTCACACAGGAGTATAAAACACTTGCCTACGCAGATGACGTGGCAGTGGTTACCCCAGAACCTGGCTCGGCTATCTCAGAAATCGAACAAGAAGCTGTGCGTTTTGGAAATATTGCAGGATATTCACTGAATAAAGGGAAAACGCAGATTATACAAAATAACTGGGTGAACTTTCAGGATATAAGAGTAGCTAATGAAGTGACGTATTTAGGCGTCAAGATTACAACTGACTTAGACAGACTAGTTGAAATAAATATGAACCCGCTATTGCTTAAAATAAAAACTGACACAGAAAGAATGAATAACTTACACCTGACTTTAATGGGCCGTATTAATGTAATCAAAATGGTTACTTTTCCAAAGGTACTTTTTTTTTTTAGGTCTATCCCATTATTTTTCGAAAATATATGGTTTAATAAATTAGAAGCAATTCTGAATAAATTTATTTGGGCCAAAGGAAAAACAAGGAGAGCTTATAGACATTTAACGGTGGGCAGAGATAAAGGCGGTTGGGGGGCGCCGGATTTCAGGCTCTACTATTGGGCAGCTGTAATACAGTATTGCTGGGGGCTACTAGGTGGGGGAGGCAGAGAGAACTCAGGAGAAATCGAGACAGGATCAAATAAGGCCTACAACGTCTATACCACACTGCTGGGGGAGGAGGCTGAAAATGGGTTTCTAAATACAACAGATTTTAGTTATTTCAAGCATACAAGATTTAAGACCTTGAAGGCAGCCTACAGGGTGTGGCAAGGAGTGTCGAAAAAACTGGGATTGGGTAGATTTAATAACTATACGCGGCTATTTACAAATTGTTCATTACCGGAGGAGATTTTTAGGGATGGCACTATGCGAGATTGGCATAATAAGGGGATAGGGAAAATAGGGAACCTAATGGATAATCAGGGGAACATGTTACAGTTTGCGACCTTAAAAAGTAAATTTGGGCTAGAAAATAACAGCTTTTTCAAATATCTCCAGGTTAGGAGCTTTTTAACTCAAAAACATGGTGGCCCGGCAGGAATGGGACATTGTAAATTGATGGAATATTTAGAAATAACTAATAAGTGTACAATTAGACAACTCTATGCAGAACTGAAAGGAAATAAAACAGATGAAAGGACAAAGTATGCACAAAAATGGGCTGAAAAATTGGAGTCAGGATTAGAAACTTTCCAGACGTCTTTGGATTTGGGCAGAACAGTGCTATGCTCCGCGACTCTTCAATCACAGCACTTTAAGACGGTATTTTCCCTCTATCATACCCCGGCCAGAATAGCACAGTGGGGTGGCACGGCAGGTATAACATGCCCTCGCTGCAATTCAAATGAAGCAGATATCATACACATGTTTTCGCAATGCCCACAATTGTTTACCTTGAAAAAAGCCATAGAGGACTTTTTTGATAAATCACTCAGCCTTAAGATCCAACTTACTGATAAATTAGTTATACTAGGGGTGGGTTGCACGGCAGAAGATATGCCAGTAGAGTTTATTTTTGTTTCACTCGCAGTCTATCGTTTATGTGTAGCAAGAAACTGGCTGAATAAAGCTCCCCCCCCATTCCAGGAATGGATTGCAAGTCTTCTGTCAATATACAACCTAGAAAAAGCAATCTATGAAAGAAAAGGAAGGAGGGCTAAGGTTTTAGGTAATAGAATATGGCAACCTATTACGGGGTGGAAAAATAGTAGGATAAACCCAGTACAGTGAAAGAAAGACTCTTCTCTTCTTTTTGTGTATTTTTATGGTCTTTATCCTGTTTATCTCCCCCCTCTATTTCATTTTCTATTCAGTTGTCGTTCTGTTATCAATTGATGTATAAATGTGGGTATTATTTATGCATAGGATTTTTATTTATTTTTTCTTTGTTTTTTTGTTCTTTGTATGCCACAAATTGTATGATAATGTACTTAAATATTTATGTAATCAGATTGTGCTGTAACCAAATGCAGGACAATGCGGAGAAATTTTTTTTGAAAATGCTTAATAAAAATTTGTAAAACAAAAAAAGACAGAGGGGAGGAATGCCTTTAGTGCAAGACGGATCGCCCGAAGCTCCAAAAGGTTGATGTGGACCCCGAACTTCACCAGAGACCAGAGGCCTCTGCTCTCCTCCTCTCCCATGTGGCCCCATCCCAAAAGTAACGCATCTGTCACCACTGTGATGTCTGGTTGGGGTAGGGAGAGGGGTCTGCCATTGACCCAATCCTGGTTCGTTAACCACCACTGCAAATGGATTGCAATGCCCTCCGAGATCTGGACACAATCAGAAAGATTCCCCTGATGCTGTGCCCAGTGGAACTTCAGGTCCCACTGCAGAGCCTGCATATGCCATCTGGCATGATCCACCAGCAGGATGCAAGAGACCTTGAGGCCCAGCAGACTCACGGTCATTCTCACCGAAACACGGGATAGAGGCTGAAACATCAGAATCATAGCCCGAATATCCTGGACTCGCTGCTCAGGAGGATAAGCCCAACACTGCGCTGTGAGGGAATCAGGTGCAACTTCGGCATATTGATAGTGAACCCCAGCGAATACAGGAGGTCCACCGTAGTCTGGAGGTGGGAGACGAAAGCTTGGGGGTGAGCCCTCCTTCAACAGCCAGTCTTCGAGATAGGGAAAGCCTTGAATCCCTGATGTGCGCAGAGGAGCTGCGGCCACCGCCATCACTTTTGTGAACACCCGAGGAGCGCTGGTAAGGCCAAAGGGGAACACGGTAAACTGAAAATGCTCGTGGCCTACCGTGATCCGTAGGTAACGCCTGCGTGCGGGCAGGACATGGATGTGGAAATAGGCGCCCTGCAAGTCCAACGCTACAATCCAGTCTCCAGGGTCAAGGGCAGACAGGACCCGAGCCAACATCAACATTTTGAACTTCTCCTTCCGGAGGAAGCGGTTGTCGTCCCTGAGATCCAAGATAGGACGCAGGCCTTTGTCCTTTTGGAGACCAGAAAGTAGTGGGAGTAACAACCATGGCCTACTCCTGGGGCAGGGACTCGCTCGAATAGCTCCCTTAGCCAAGAGAGCCATAACGTCCTGCAGAGGCGCAACTAGAGCCAAATTTACGGGGGGCTAAGAAATAATTTGGGGGGGGGGCTGAACCTTTAATCAGTAGGCAGAGTGGAGCTGCAGGGGCTCCTAGAAGGGGTGAAACAACTGCAAGGCCTAATTAACATTTAAATGGTCTTTTAAAAACCTGTAAAATATTCGGGTGCAGCTCTGTGTGTGCCCGGGATCTGTCTCATCCCGGGCTGCCATACACGACGGGGGGGGGGCTGAAGCCCAGTGAGTTCAATGGGTGTTGCGCTCCTGACGTCCTGGCAGAGAGGGGGCAAGTAATCCTTCGACATGTGATGGAGCGTAGGTGGCATGAATGGAGGGGTAGTCTTGAAGGGATGGGAGTTGTCCCTTTGGACTATTTGAAAACCCAGCTGTCCGATGTGATGGTTTGCCGGTGGCGGAGGTGATGGTGGATCCTGCCACCCACTGGCAACTGGTGGCCCTGAAAGATCAGACTAAGAGGGTTTGGAGGCTGCTGCTGAGGGGGCACTGGTGGACTGGCCCGCCTGCTGGCCCCCAGACCCACGGTGCTGGCTCCCACGTACCCGGACGCACAGAGGCTGGGCAGCTTGTGCAGGCCTGTGGCTCTGGGTGGAATGTGGTAAGGGCACCCCTTCCGTAGCCATGAAAGGGGCAAAAAGCAGACTACGCGGGTGAGAGGAGGTAGCGAGGCCCAAGGATCTGGCGGTAGTCCTAGAATCCTTGAAGCGCTTGAGCGGGTTGTCCACTTTGTCGCCAAACAAGTGACGGCCATCAAAGGGCATATCCAAAAGCGTTGATTGAACATCACCAGAGAATCCAATGGACCTCAGCCAGGCGTGGCATCACAGGGCTACCTACATTGAAAACGTCCTGCCTAGCGAGTCGGCGGTATGGCAAACTTTGCTGCGTCTCTCCCTTCCGCAACCACATCAGAGAGTACGGCCCGGGCCTCCTCCGGGCGCTGTGCCGCACCGGCACAACCAATGCCCCCACACTAAGTGCGTGTAACGGTCCAAGAGATATGCAGTGTTCACCAACCGCCGTCCTAAGCTAGCGGAAGAAAACATTGTCTTGCTAAGATGATCCAGTTTCTTGGTTTACCTATTTGAGGGAGCAGTAGAGAAAGAGTTTTTGGACGTCGAGGCCTGGATGACCAAGCTCTCAGGGGTATGGTTTTGGGAGAGGAATGTGGAGTCGTCCGAAGCCGGGTGGCGGTGTCGGGCAATCATCCTTTCCACAGGAGTCCAGAAGGATGTCAGCGAGGGCCTTATTGAACGGTAGCAGGGGCTCCACTGAGGCTGCTGCCGGTTGAAGCACCTCAGTCAGGAAGTTGGTCCTGACCTCCACCATAGAAAGCTAAAGGCCCAAGGTCTCAGCTGCTCTAAGCAACACCACAGCATAGGAAGCCCCCTCCTCACGGTAGGGGGAGAAAGCATGCCAAGGTCTGGGGACGTAATCAGGGTACTGGCCTCACCCAGTTCCTCTCTCCAGTCTGGCTCATCCAGTTGGTCTGCCAGAGGGTCAACAGGCCCATCCCAGTCCTCCTCACCCTCTTCTGGATGCCACTCAGGGGGATAGGGAATGCCAGGATAGAAGAGGGGTACAAAAGTTCAGTCAGAGCCGGTACCAGCTCTGTGCCCATGTCGAGCGGTGGACTGGGGTCGATGCCGGCCGGGGACACTACCGGCGTCGGAGCTAGCAGAGGCGTCGTCAGTGGAAGCAGAGCCGGAGGAGATGTTGTGAGATCGACCAACACCGATCCGGATCCACGCCTGGATACCTGAGGGCCCTACGGCGCCAGGGCCGGTGCCGCCGGCATTAAAGGCCTAGAACCCCCAGCCAAGTAAGCGGGGCCCGAAGGCACGCCGGCGGAGTTGGGCTGGTCAAAAATGGAATGGAGGGCTTTGTAGAACATACAAAGTTGGGCAGGGGCCACTCCGGCTCCCGGAAAAAGAGGGAAGCTCGGAGCCGACCCAACAAGCTTTGCGAGCGGAGCCGAAAGACGACGACCTTCCACATCCCTGGTCACGTCGGCTGACGGACGGGGAGAAGGCGAGGAGCAACAGTGCTTCTTGGCCTTCTTCTTGTACTTCCACTTACTCAAAGACGAAGACTTCACAGAGGAGTGGTGGTGGTGACTCCGCGGCCGGTCTCGCGACCTCCCTCTTGATCGGGACCTTGGGCGGCTCGAAGCTGACTGCCAAAAGCTTTCAGGACCGCTCCCGCAAAGACTTCGGCTTCATGGCCCGACAGTTGGAGCACGACTTCGGGTCGTGGTCGTGCGGGTCCGTAACCGACATCAATTTGTGACAGGAGTCACAAGGTTTGAAGGTGGTTTATCCATAGGACATCCCTCTGTGCACCAGGAGTTGAATGACTCAAAAAAGATGTCAACAAAACGTCGAAAAAGAGTTAGTCAAAAAGTGACTAACGGTACCCCTCTCTCCGGATCTGCGCTGGCTGGTGTGGAAAAAGAAAGAGCTGACGTCAGTGCGCAGGGGCGGTGTCTAAGTAGATACCGCAACATCATACCGGCGATCATGATGCCGACGACGAACGCAGAGTCGACCGACGCCACCTACCGATGCACAAGGGTACTGCTGAGAAAAAGTTCTTTGGATCCAGTCTGACACCTTGGGGTAATTCTACGGTATGGAATCTATAACTTATAGTCTCTTTCAGATGCAGGTGATGCGTCAATTTTTTCAGCCGCACAGCAGGGCCCGCTTTGGAGTCGGAGAGTGTGCCACGGATGTCGGTCACACAATGCTATAGACCCGGGCTGCCGTGATCTTTCAGCTGCACGGCAGGTGATGCGTCGATTCTTCAGCCACACAGTGGCAATGTGTTGGTTTTTCAACCGCAAGGCGGTGCTGCATCAGAGAAACGTGCACTGAGAGACGATACGTGGATTTTGTTCTCAGATTTGTCAGAGTCTACTTACATAGGCCCAGGCACTTGATTTGGCACCACTTGGAAAGTCAGGGCTCCCAGAATAAGAGCCAAGGCACTGGTAGTAGAAGTCTTTGATGGCCTGGGTCCAACTGTCAGCCAACCCAGACATGTATTCTACAGACTGGCAGAGGCACAGGATGGTTAAGCAAGAAAACGCCCACTTTCTAAAAGTGACATTTTCAAACATACCATCTCAAAAACAACATCACCCAAAAATGTATTTTTAAATTGTGAGTTTGGAGACTCCTAACTCCAAACTCCAAATCGCTATCTGCTCCCAATGGTAAATTACAATTAAAAGATATTTAATAACAATCCCCATGTTACCCTACGGGAGAGATAGTCCTTGGAATAGTTAAAAACGAAATTAGCATTATTTCACTATTAGGACATGTAAAACACACCAGTACATGTTCTACCTTTTACATACACTACACCCTGCACCTGGGGCTCCCTGGGGCCTACCTTAGGGGTGAATTACAGGTAGTAAACGGTAAAATGTGGGCCTGGCAAGTGGGTGCACTTGCCATGTCGAAATGGGAGTTTAAAACTGCACAAACAGACACTGCAGTGACAGGTCTGAGACATGTTTGCAGGGTACTCATGTGGGTGGTACAATTAGTGCTGCAGGCCCACTAGTAGCATTTGTTTTACAGGCCCTGGGCACACCTGGTGCACTTTACTAGGAACAAGTAAATCAAACCAATCACCAATACAATTTATACAGAGAGCATACGCACTTTAGAACTGGTTAGCAGTGCTTAAGTGCCCATAATCCTAAAGCCAACAAAAACATGTCAGAACAAAAAGTAGGAAGAAGGAAAAAAGGTTGGGGATAACCCTGGAAAAAGGGCCAGATCAAACAACCATCCTGTCTCCTGGGTTCAGAGTTGAAAGGACCTGAGCCAAGGTGATCATTTTGAACTTGTCGTTCCTAAAAAGTGTTCAATGGGTGAAGATCTAAGATTAGTCTGAGACGTCTGCCCATCTGTTTTCTACCAGCTCAATGGTACCTTTGGATACGAGGAGAAGGATCTCCTCTATCAGGAGTTTGGAGTGCTTCTCTAAAAGTCATTATAGAGTAGGAGGAAGATGGGGTGGGGAATAAATGACAGGTAGGGTAACTCTTCCGAACAATTTGTAAGACCCACCTGTCTTAGATGATGGATCGCCAGCAAGTAGAAAATGCTGCATTCTGCCTCCTATTGGCCAGGCATGAACCTGTCAGGCCAAATCTAAGCTTAACAGCCAATGCAGCAGAGAAAGAGATGGAGGATTGCTGCCCCTGCTGGTGCGAACGGTTTCAGCTGGTGCCACACCCATTTCCTTAAATTAGTGTGTTGGTTGCCAAACTACGGGTTGGGAAGGCTGGTGTTTTCTGTCAGCTAGTCCCTCGAGTAGCCCATAAACTTTCTGTATTGAAATGAAAACTGCTTAACTGGTGATAACAGCCCCAAAGACAAAGCGGTGGAGCCCGTCCTCAAACATTTCCAGTGCTGAATGGATATTTTATGGAAAAGCTGGAGCCATCAAAGGGCATGTTTATTAAGAATGCTTTCATGTCCACAGAACATGAAGTTGATCTTATCCAGGCATGCCGCCTGAGTAAATCACTGGTTGTAATAGCTCTACCTGTGAAATCACAAGTGTAAAAACTTTGCAGCATCCTTGCCATCATGTATCATTTGGGAAAAAGAAGCACTTATGTCAAAATGTGAGGACCTGAACTTAATATGTTACTAATTAAGCATAGTTTGCAGCATCAATCGTTGATCCATTTAGTTAGAAATTCTACGCAATATGCATTTTTTACCTGTGTAGGATCTTTGTCCAAAAAGGAATGTTCCTTCAACCGGAATGTATCCTTTCCCGCTGGGGCAGATCTCAATGAACTCAACTAGAGATAAAAAAAATATAAAGAAGGTTTTTAGTAGTGACTGGAAGACAGAGAGAAAGGAGCGACAAGGATAGAGAGAGGGGACAAGAAACAGACTGAGAGATGAAAAGAGAGAGCGGAAGAGGCAGCAAGAGAGCGAACAGGAGAGAGGGAGATCGAGGCAGAGAGGTAGATAGGGGAGGAAGGATGGGAGGAGGAAGAGGGAAAGAGATATGAGACGAAATGGAAAAGGATAAGAACAAACCCAGATGAAAAAATAGACAGAGTTTGTGTGGCACAAGAAACACAAGAGACAAAGTAATGGAGGTCGGAGAAAGATATTAGGGCGCCGGTATAAAATATGGATAGGGAGGGAAAACAAACAAATCGAAATAGCAAGGGAAACAAGACAAATGTAAATTGCTGGACAATAGAGAGAATATCGTATCGCTCCTGAGAAATATAAACGAAAAAAACGAGCCTACAAAAAAAGACAAAAATTGGGCCAGAAAAATAGACCAAGAAAAAAGTCAAAGTAAATAAGTAAAATAGAAGGGAAATAAACAGAAATCAAAACAAACCAATATAGTGAGAGAAAGAAAAAAGATGGTGGACATTAATTACTGGCATCGATTTTGTGGTTTAAACTCGAAAAAAACCACTATGATAAAAAAAAGAACAATTAAAGAGGATATGAACCTTAAAAAAAATACTACCTGCCATTAACGTTTTACCATCTGCCGTGGTATTTCACACTCAAAAACTTTCCATCTATCCGATTTTGAATAATTTTTATGCATTGTCCTACATAACGTGCCTCTACCGCATTTTGTGTACTCCCTTCAACCTCGGAAACCGGAAGTGACATCGGAGGGAGAGAAATGATAATGGGTGTTAATCCTTTTATGAGGAGCTGAATATTATTCGGTTAACTTTCATTTTTACATATTTAGAATTTTATACCACAAGGTTCCTTTTGGATGCAGTAGGCCTGAGTTGAGATTGGTGTAAACCAATGATGAAGGCTAAAGGCCTGATCTATTGTTATGAAAAGTTCAGAACAAGGCAGTAGGCCTGGCTTATTTATTGTGAAAATCATATGTGAAAGCTGGGGTATTTTTACGCTGTTATTGCCTGCAGACAGCTATTTTGATACATGAAATATTAAGAGAATACTTTCCTAGGCAAGGAGGTTTGATATTGGTTATCCTTCGCCAGAGGCGCTACAAGATTTTCACTGTGATAATCCTTGTTAGGTCTTCTTGGGAGGGAGCGTAAATTGTTTTGCAAATGCAATTTTGCACATAGTTTTCATTTTATGACTGTATGCTGGATGATTGTCTTCTGGAACTGCTTACACTTAATACAGTAGGCCTGAGTTGGTTACAGTGACAAGCCAGTTGTAAATGATATATGCCTGGTTGGTTTATGGGAAACAGTTCTGGCAGATTCCATAGGTCTCATCTGTCTTTATTCAGGAAAGTTACAACAAAAGACCTGAGTTTTGCATGGTGAAAAACCTATGTGGAAGCCAATGGGCCTTTTTAGGGTGGATTGTTAATACTGTAATTGCCAGAGGGGTTTAGTATTGATTAGCCCTTGGATAAACCCTGGGGTTAGAAGATTTGCACTGTGATAATTCTCCAAATGCCCTCTTAGGAGGGGTTGTATATCGTTTTGCCAGCTGTACGTTTGTACATATTTGTAACTTTAAGACTGTGTACTTTATGGATGCTTGTAGGGAAGCTTATCTTCAATACACTAAGCCTGAGCAGGCCATTGCCACAAGCCATAAAGACTCGAGGCTCGATTGGTTCCTTCACAAAGTTTTGTCAGATGCCACAGGTCTGATGTGTTTATTATGAAATGTCATGACAAAGGTAGTAGACTTAACATAGTGAAGAATATATTAAAACTAAAGCTAATAGGTCTTTAACCCCTTCGATGCTGATGACGAGCTCAGCTCGTCATCAGCCACGGGGGGGCGTGTGCGGATGACGAGCTGAGCTCGTCATCTAACACGGCTTTTAGAAAAAAGCAGCGTAGCGCGAAAATAACCGCCGCAGCGATGCGGTAAAGGATGATTGCTGTTACAATGTTCATGGTATTTAGTTACATGTAAAATCACCATTTACCATAGTAGGCAAGGGTGCTGGTGTTTGTTACCTCTCTGGTAAACATGTGGTAGAAGATCTGAAATTTAGAATAATAGTTAGTCTCCCAGTTTGAGGAACTGCATATCGTTTTGTTAACTGTAGTTTTGTGCATATTTATAATTTTAATACTGTAGGCCTGATGTGAGACTTTTGGGAAAGTCAATGATCAATATAGCAAGCCTGATTTGATTACGGCATTAAGACAAGTTTAAAGGCTACAAGCCTGATTGATTTATGGGGAAAAGTTTTGTCAGGTCCTATAGTTTTGATATGTTTATTATGAAAAGTTTGATCAAAGGCTATTGGTCTAAAATATTTATTATTAAAAGTGTATGTTAAAGCCAATAGGCCTTTAAGGGTGGGTTCCTATTGTAGCCTGTAGACAGGTATTTAGGTACATGGAATCTCACATTACCTCAGTACTCAAATGTTTTGCTTTTGGTTACCGCCCTTTGACAAACCATGGGTATATACGATTTGCATTGTAACAATCCTAGATAGACCCTGCCAGGGGAGATTGACTGGTTTATTTTCTGCTTGTCTCTTAAAAACAAATACATTTCTTTAAAAATACATATAAACATACACAGAAGCTGTTGATCAGCCCTGTTCTGTCATTGGTCGGTAAGCGTGTTACTCACACTCTGCTTCTATGTCAGAAAACAGCATATGATAAAGGGTCAGCACACTTCAGTCGCTGGCTCTATTTTCTGTGAGTGACAGCATTTTGTCTGATCACATGCACACATTCATCTGAAAATGAGTACTCTTCAGTGCCAAGGTCGGTGAGCCAGTCCTTTAGTTTTCTGTTATTTTCTTTCATAGGACCCTATTTTTTCTTCCTCCTTTTTAAACTTTTTTTTAGCATTTAGCAACTTCCCAGACAATGCTACAAGATGGCTTGTCACTTATGTAATCTGCAATCCGCAGAATGATACGTGACAGCTGCTTCTTAACTGGGCTGCCATCTTGGAAAGGCAAGATGATCGCAACATTTAGAAGCATTATGTCTGCCATCTAGAATTCGTTTAATAATGAAACACTATGGAGAATACTATTCCAAATGGTTGTCCAGTGCGATGTGTACGGAGCATCCATCTTGGAATGGCATTCGGCATAGTGAATCATAGTTTTACTGATCCAAGATGGGTAACACATTCCTTCTCAATGTGCTAGCCATACTGGAACAATGAAGGTATACTTTTTACAATACCACTGCAAAATCGTCCCCTGATATGTATAATTTTAATTTGTTATTGCAAGCATATGCCCGCCACATTTTGGCAGCAGCAATTTTTCTACTTTCAAATGTTATTCTTTTGATTCATCTTGTTGTTGAGTTTGTAATTGTGCATTTAATTATGGATGGGTAAGTGGGTGCATGCAAGAATGAATCTGCAGGTGAATGAATGGCTTCATGACTGCAAGAATGACTGACAGAGTGCACTTATTATAACTTATTGTTGCCTAAACTCACTAGTCGTTTTCCCCAACAAGATCCAGTTCCTGGGTTGCTGCAGCATTCCCTGCTATTCATTGCTCTTTGGGCAAAGATACTTTCACACCCATGGATCCACTGCTGTTATGTAAATGCAGCGATTAGTGTTGATGGGGCACGCAAAGGAAAGCGCTCCTGTGCTGAAAAAAACACAGACATAAGAAAACCGGCTGCCACTCGCTTTCTATGGCCAGTGCAATACGTTAAATGGACTGGATTACAGCCCCAGACCTGGCCATTTCACGCCTTGACTGAAAGGGGGGACGAGGTGGGGGCTTGCAGCAGAATGGTTGTTTATCGCCTAATCAACAGTGCACGGTCTGCCTAGACCCTGTCCTGTTAATCACAGCGTGATGTAAGCCCTCCCAACCCCTGCAGTGTGGGGAAATTCTAATATGCCCTACTCAACGTTGACAGTGTCCCAACAAATGTCTTCTTCAGAGGCTCAGTGCGATTGGGAGATGCAGAGCGGCATTAGTCCTGCATTCGAGGCAATAGCAAACCTTAGCCTGTCATGCCATCAATCAGGGTACCGGTACTGTCTCCCTTCTGTTAAGCAATTTCATACTGGCCGCTAGCGCTTGGACGCCAAAGGGCAGCAATCGCGCTTTATAAATTTACATTTCATTTCATTTATTCACTAAAGAAAAGTGCCGTTACTGAGGGCTGGAAAATTTGGAAGTGCCAGTATTCAGTACCAGTGAGTACCGGCCCATTTTAAGCACTGTTTATAAGCCAGACCTATCGGCATTGCCAATGTTTGTTTGCCTGGTAAATGTGGCAGAACTTAAACAAGAATAGGCACTGCCAATTGTTTTAGCTTGTGTATATAAAAAAAGGTGTTAGCAAGCTTGTATAAGGTAGAAAATTAGTGGCAAGAGAGGATGCCCTCCCCACACACGCACACAATGATTACTGCCCCACTGCAGCATGTGTCTTACAATTGCAGGTTCGGGGTAGGGCAAAAGAACAGTACTTCCGTTTTCTCAGCTCATATCTTGGCAGCTAATAAAAACTGATAACATACAATTATAACACCACTGCGGTCTTTTAATTTCTATTGTGATCTTCGAGCTGTACTAATATAGCCTGCCTTAGCAAGCTAGACTGGCCATTAAAGGCCCACTACAGCATTAAAAGCTTGAGCCAAAGGCGAGGGCCTTTAACATGAGAACAGGCTTTAATTCCAGCATAGCCCAGCTACGGAGGGCTATTGGGCTCTTATAACACTCCGCCACTAGAGGGCAGAATGTTCTAACAAATAAAACAAAGGCCTCGCAAGCCCGAGGGGATTGAAATCCCCTTGGGCTCTGTGAGGCCTTTGTTCACAGCAACAGCCGTGATCAACAACATTGGAATATTGGAGCTCTGGGCTTCTACCTGTCATCAGAAGCCTGGAGCGCTTCTTCAACATTCCAATATTCCAATATTCTAATATCATATAGTAGTACTGCTCTGCTGTAACGTTGCTGCTTTTGCTTTTATTACTCTGATATCACAACAATGATTCTCTACTTTATATAATCCATCTTGACGTGCTTCTGTTAAGCGCTGGTGGACCATTTTAATAAAGATAGCGTTGCTTCACACTGTTTACAGCTTGCTCTAACCTGAAGTATGGCATCTGGGGAGGGTTAACCAGCTGCATGTGGGAAAAAACATCTATATGTTTTTTGCAAACAAAAAGTTACTTGCCTTTGGTAATGATCTTTTTGGTGGATACTCTACCAACCAGCAGATTCCTTACTTCTTGAATATCCCAGGTGCGAGGCTGGATTTGGAAAACTTTCAATAGCTCTTAAAGGCTGGTAGGGGTCACTGGCTCCATGCTGCTGCTGGATACGGTGCCACAGTGACATCACTGAAGCTATATAGCACCCGTGGTGCCCTGACATCAATTTCCAATCCATTTTTTCCATGCCTTTTGAGTCAACTTTCAGAAGGAGAACAAATTTGAAATTTGGGACAGTACAGTGCAACAAGCTGAATTGGAACCTTTTTAGCAAATTCTATCTATAACCATCTTTATGGAATGGGGAGGTGAGTGGAATCAGTAAGGAATCTGCAGATAGATTGGAAAATTCACCAGAAACATAGTTACCAAAGGTAAGTAACTTTTTCTTTTGCTGGATGTCTACCTGCAGTTTCTTCATCTCTATAATGGAAAACAAAGGAACACCCCATGAAGAAAAAGTTATATAGGAAAATCCTGCAGCACTGAATATGGAAAATGTCCATCCCTTCTCTCTTTCAAGTCCAAACAATAATGTCTGGCGAAAGTGTGAAGGATCACCCATGTCACAGCCTGACAGAACTCTGCCACAAGGCCCCCCTGGACAAGGCTGACGTAGGAGACTTCGACCTGCTGGAATGGCTTAAATTCCCTCACGAGGCTCTTTCTTAGCATGGGAAAAGCACACATTGATGCATAAAAAAACCCAGAGGGGATAATGTCCTCTTCTGAACCAACTTAAACCTCTTGCTGCCTGCACATCCTAGGTCGTCTAACCTGATCTTAGTTCAGTCGATGAAACAGCTGACCTATCTCCTAGGGTTCGGACACTGTAACCCCTCTTCCTCCTTTGTAGGATGGGGAAAATAGTTAGGAGGGAAATAAATTGCCCTAGATGGAGTGGGCTCACCAATTTAAGGAGAAAAGCAGCTCTGGTTCGAAGGACCACCTTGTCTGTGAAAAACATTTGAATGGGGGGTACAAACGCTCAGTGCTTTAAACTTTCAGAAGGAGAACAAATTTGAATTTTGGGACAGTACAGTGCAACAAGCTGAATTGGAACCTTTTTAGCAAATTCTATCTATAACCATCTTTATGGAATGGGAAGGTGAGTGGAATCAGTAAGGAATCTGCAGATAGATTGGAAAATTCACCAGAAACATAGTTACCAAAGGTAAGTAACTTTTTCTTTTGCTGGATGTCTACCTGCAGTTTCTTCATCTCTATAATGGAAAACAAAGGAACACCCCATGAAGAAAAAGTTATATAGGAAAATCCTGCAGCACTGAATATGGAAAATGTCCATCCCTTCTCTCTTTCAAGTCCAAACAATAATGTCTGGCGAAAGTGTGAAGGATCACCCATGTCACAGCCTGACAGAACTCTGCCACAAGGCCCCCCTGGACAAGGCTGACGTAGGAGACTTCGACCTGCTGGAATGGCTTAAATTCCCTCACGAGGCTCTTTCTTAGCATGGGAAAAGCACACATTGATGCATAAAAAAACCCAGAGGGGATAATGTCCTCTTCTGAACCACCTTAAACTTCTTGCACATCCTAGGTCGTCTAACCTGATATTAGTTCAGTCGATGAAACAGCTGACCTATCTCCTAGGGTTCGGACTCTGTAACCCCTCTTCCTCCTTTGTAGGATGGGGAAAATAGGAGGGAAATAGATTGCCCCAGATGGAGTGGGCTCACCAATTTAAGGAGAAAAGCAGCTCTGGTTTGAAGGACCACCTTGTCTGTGAAAAACATTTGAATGGGGGGCACAAACGCTCAGTGCTTTAAACTCACTGACACACTTTACTGACATAATCATTAAAAGAAAAGCAGTTTTAAATGTCAAATGTCTTAACAATCAACTGTGAAGGGGATTAAGCGAGGAACCAATCAAAAAGGTTAACTACCTATGTAACTAAGCACCTTGTATCTAACTACCTCAATTATTACATTGTATTACTCTATCACCCCCGTGTCCTTGTAAAGCGCTCTGATATCTGCAAAGATCTTGTTCGCGCTATATAAAACTTTCAAAATAAATAAATAAATAAATAACACTAAGAAGCCTAGTCACATAGGTTAAAAATGGGCTGCATGCGTAATTTTACTCTTACAGTTTGTGGTAACTTTACTAATTTTGGCTATTCATCATTCCTGAGAGTAAAGTTATTCCAAAATGTAGACTTGCATGTCTCTATCTCCTGAAGTGAGGGGGTGGGAACACATAGGTGGAGGTATCTTCCAAGGGGGCAGATATCTCCCTAAGGTAGAGGAAAGGCAAATTAAAAAAGTTAACTAAACTTTGAAGAAAATAGAAAAAATATTTGTATTTGACCTTCCCTCCGAAAACCCACTGCCTCCTAAACCTGTAAAGACACCAGTAGTTGAATCGGGTGGCGCCTCAAATAAATCTATTCCTAAGGTCCCGGCAAGCAACAACCAGGATGTACAAGGGGAAACTAGTAATAATAGAATACCACGCAAAAAGGTGTCACAAGTGGAGATTCCCCCTGAAGCAGTGCCCTTTGTGGTGGTCCTAACAGGGGTCCCTCAGCTAGCAGAAAATAAGAAGGAGGGATATGTTGACCTTAAGAATAAAATTATTCATTGGTTAAGGACGTATAGGCCGATAGCGCCCAACATAGATGGAGAGATAGTCCATGTTAGACGGATTAACTGGCTGGGGAGTAGAACTAAAAATATGGAGGGGGATCTAGTGGTGGTCAATTTTAGAGACCCTCGGGCCGTTGATTATATCCTAAATTGGCCACCAGGAAACGGGGGAACTTGCATCATTCCTCGGGCCCTAACATACTTCTATCCTAGGCCAGAGGACACTCCATTTAGATATCCAAATAAACCTCATTCTTATAGACCACCCCTTACTTTGCCCTACAATAACAATTATACCCATTTTGGGCAACACTTTTCCTTGGTACCTGAACAGATCTCTGCCTGGTCTACTGTCCCTTATAGACATACGATGAACCATGGCACCAGGATGAATCATTTGAGGCCTTTTACCCCACTGGACACTTACAATCGGTTTTCCCAGCTTTCTGGGCTGGAAGATTGCGATTGAAGTTCAGCGCCTGGGGGGGAGGCAAGTGAACTTCTGGGTGGGGGGGCCCCAACAAGACCATGTGGTAGCATAGGTATAGGGGAAGGTAGTTCTTTTCCAGCTCAAACTGTTAGTATTAATAACATTACAGAGGTTCCTTCCTTTGACGGGCCTATGACTAGCATGGTTGGTTGCCTCGTAACACCTATTCACCTGGCACAGGAGGGGGGGAGATGTAAGACCAGGCGGGTAATACATTTCCTTTCTTGGAACATTGCGGGGCTAAAAAGGAAGTTAGACATTCCAGAGTGGCATACGTTCATTGAGGGGTTCGATGTTTGCCTATTTCAGGAAACTTGGAGCCTATCACCATTACACAAATCAGGGTATACAACCCATTTTCTGTCAGCAGTAAGTAAGGGAAAGGGTAGACCAGCGGGAGGTCTCATGGTCTGGATTAAAGTAGAACTGGATTGGGTGGTCACACGCCACAATTTGGAGTGTAATGATATACTCCATCTCTCCTCCAGAGGAAAGTTAGAGGGTAGTAGGCTTGACATTTTCAATGTCTATGCTAGAGGGACACCTGGTGCCGCTCGCTGAGAGGAGTTTGCTTTCACTGCCCAAATCCTGCCTGTGCTACTGGAGTAGCAGTTACCTGAATTCATTTGGAGTCATCAGCCGGTGTACGGAGTCAACAGCGCGAGGCCGCAGAGGAGGTGAGAGGCGCGGCCCCGGGACTGCGAGGAGCAGCTTCTACCATCCTCAGCTGTGTCCTCTTCCCTGGCGAGCCGCGCCCCCTCCCAGTGCCCGCCCCCACCGAAGAGTTCTTTACTCCTCGCGGCCCCCGCTTCGCGGGAGCCGCTCGCTGAGAGGAGTTTGCTTTCACTGCCCAAATCCTGCCTGTGCTACTGGAGTAGCAGTTACCTGAATTCATTTGGAGTCATCAGCCGGTGTACGGAGTCAACAGCGCGAGGCCGCAGAGGAGGTGAGAGGCGCGGCCCCGGGACTGCGAGGAGCAGCTTCTACCATCCTCAGCTGTGTCCTCTTCCCTGGCGAGCCGCGCCCCCTCCCAGTGCCCGCCCCCACCGAAGAGTTCTTTACTCCTCGCGGCCCCCGCTTCGCGGGTGCTGCTCGCTGAGAGGAGTTTGCTTTCACTGCCCAAATCCTGCCTGTGCTACTGGAGTAGCAGTTACCTGAATTCATTTGGAGTCATCAGCCGGTGTACGGAGTCAACAGCGCGAGGCCGCAGAGGAGGTGAGAGGCGCGGCCCCGGGACTGCGAGGAGCAGCTTCTACCATCCTCAGCTGTGTCCTCTTCCCTGGCGAGCCGCGCCCCCTCCCAGTGCCCGCCCCCACCGAAGAGTTCTTTACTCCTCGCGGCCCCCGCTTCGCGGGTGCCGCTCGCTGAGAGGAGTTTGCTTTCACTGCCCAAATCCTGCCTGTGCTACTGGAGTAGCAGTTACCTGAATTCATTTGGAGTCATCAGCCGGTGTACGGAGTCAACAGCGCGAGGCCGCAGAGGAGGTGAGAGGCGCGGCCCCGGGACTGCGAGGAGCAGCTTCTACCATCCTCAGCTGTGTCCTCTTCCCTGGCGAGCCGCGCCCCCTCCCAGTGCCCGCCCCCACCGAAGAGTTCTTTACTCCTCGCGGCCCCCGCTTCGCGGGTGCCGCTCGCTGAGAGGAGTTTGCTTTCACTGCCCAAATCCTGCCTGTGCTACTGGAGTAGCAGTTACCTGAATTCATTTGGAGTCATCAGCCGGTGTACGGAGTCAACAGCGCGAGGCCGCAGAGGAGGTGAGAGGCGCGGGCCCGGGACTGCGAGGAGCAGCTTCTACCATCCTCAGCTGTGTCCTCTTCCCTGGCGAGCCGCGCCCCCTCCCAGTGCCCGCCCCCACCGAAGAGTTCTTTACTCCTCGCGGCCCCCGCTTCGCGGGTGCCGCTCGCTGAGAGGAGTTTGCTTTCACTGCCCAAATCCTGCCTGTGCTACTGGAGTAGCAGTTACCTGAATTCATTTGGAGTCATCAGCCGGTGTACGGAGTCAACAGTGCGAGGCCGCAGAGGAGGTGAGAGGCGCGGCCCCGGGACTGCGAGGAGCAGCTTCTACCATCCTCAGCTGTGTCGTCTTCCCTGGCGAGCCGCGCCCCCTCCCAGTGCCCGCCCCCACCGAAGAGTTCTTTACTCCTCGCGGCCCCCGCTTCGCGGGAGCCGCTCGCTGAGAGGAGTTTGCTTTCACTGCCCAAATCCTGCCTGTGCTACTGGAGTAGCAGTTACCTGAATTCATTTGGAGTCATCAGCCGGTGTACGGAGTCAACAGCGCGAGGCCGCAGAGGAGGTGAGAGGCGCGGCCCCGGGACTGCGAGGAGCAGCTTCTACCATCCTCAGCTGTGTCCTCTTCCCTGGCGAGCCGCGCCCCCTCCCAGTGCCACGCCCCCTCTATACCTGGGAGTACTTTAGCAGCAATAGAGACGCGCAACGCGGGACGCGCGCGGGGCTGAGCGCGGAGCTAAGCCCGGGCCAAGGGCGGGCCCGTTGTTGCCCGTTCGTGCCCGGTAGAGACCGGACCGGGCCATCTCTCTAAGACCGACGACCCAGCAACAAACAAGCATGCCGCCGAAAACCAGAAGCGCCTCCAAACCCACATCCAAGCACGCACAGGAGGTAGCACAAGTTACAGGTCCTATTGATCTATTCCTATCACGGGTTAACGAAACAATAAACCAAAGTATAGCTATAAAAGAAAAGAGAGTCTCAATGGACCTCATGACCGCAAATGCCAAGCGCTCATCACTCGGCGCCATAGCGAGCGCGGCATCCCCAATCAACTTGACTTCCCAAAACAGCTCACTCCCAGCGTCTCTACTAACGACAGAATTAAACACCGTTCCTTCAGTGGTTGACCTGTCAGTCACGCAATCTGAGTCGGACCCCTCGCTAACATCAGAAGACCTGGAAGCAACTCCCGATTTAGAGGGACGCCAAACCCAAGGAAACACCGAAACCATCGAAAATTTGCCCCAGCTTAGTGAGAGGGACGGGATAACATCTGAGACCTGCCTAACACTTAGCGGAAAAACACACAGTTCATCCACGATCCATTTAAATCCCCCATCCTCCAACACCACACTGTATATTCCCGATTCCATCCTTCCACATAAGGCAATTTCCAACAGTAATACATCAGAGCAATGTAAGACCTGTAGAATTACATCACAAGTGCTCACCACCACCAAAGATTTACTGTATCAATATTTAAAACCAATCCAGCTGAGCATCAGAAACCTTGAAGCTCAACTGACAATAATATCGGCCACCCTCCTAGACACAAACACTAGGATAGATGTAAAGGGTCAGCGAACCATTTCACAACAACCCAAAAAAGCAAACCAAAAACACACACAGAAGGTAGTCAATATCCCAAACGCAATACCTATAGTACAGAAGAACTTAAACCCACCGTCCACCACACCCAAACTAGCTGTAAGCACGTCCCTTCCCCAGCAAGAGAAATCAGCGCAACATAAAGCACAGCAAGCAGCTACTACAGGCAAGGTCACCGCACATACCCCATGTCCAACGCAAAACGCAGATTCCAGTAGAGTCCCTCCAGAGAAACCCGATCCTCAGCCCGCGAAACTACCACCTTCCCAAAAAGCATCAAAAAATCCTTCGGAAGCAACCCCGAAAAAATTTCCCATAGTTAGACGCCCAGCCCATCTGCCTCCCGAAGCTACGCCCTTTACAATAGTTCTAACAGGAGTACCTGAGCTAGTAGAGGACATCCCAGAGACTGCATGGTCACTTAAAAACAAGGCCATGCAGTGGCTCAGTATAAACAGACCTCTTGAATCTCATCTATCGGGAGGGATCACGTCAGCACGTAGGGTAGCTTGGATAGGAAAGACAAAGAAAACAATACGCGGCGACTGCATTATTGTAACATGCAGGGATCCCGCAACGGTAGACCACATCTGCGCCTGGCCACAACTTGAGAAAAAAGGGGGAATAGATGCCCGACACCTTTCTTTCTTCTACCCCCCAGCCAAACAACACCACAACTTCCCACCCTGGGAATGGCACCATCACCCCAAAGCCCAGCGTAACCAGGACCCATGGCGTCAAACACCATGGAGCCAGAGGGATTACACATTCGAGTATCTAGACAGGTAGGGGCCAAGAGACAGGTACGTCGATGGCCAGGTCCCATACTGGCAGGACAGACCTTACTCGGCATACGAAGGCTGGCAGGGTTTCCCGACCCAAAACCGATTTGAGTGCCTCGATATGGTCGATTGACCATTCACGGTCGAACCCAGTTACCATACAGCAGCAGATGCCTCACATCACTTTGTCTCTGACAAACATCTGATAGTTCCACCAAATTTGCACGATACCTCAGAGACACCAAAGACCCACTTAAACAACCCTCTGACCCGCACTCCCCCCGTAGAACTGGCCACGAGAGGAAGACCATCCAACGAACAACTGCCAACCGCAGAAATCCCTATCAACCCTAATACAGCATCCGTTACCTCGATAGACAAAGAGGCCACGAGTATAGGCATAGTCTTCTGGAATGTCGCAGGCCTAACTGGAAAAATAGCATGCCCTCAATGGCTGGAAGTAGTAGGCAGCTACCAAATCTTGTGCCTACAAGAGACTTGGCGTACATCCCCCCTCCATCTAGTGGGATACAAGACATTTTTTACTAAAGCAACGCCAAGCCCAATGGGAAGACCAAAAGGCGGGCTCATGATCTACCTTTCAAACACCATAGCAGCCACCGTAAAGTTAACAAAAGAAACACCCATTTTTCAAATTATTCAAATTACCCACCAGACCACAGCAACGAAAAATATATTCATACTCATAAACTATTACAATAACACAGGTACTCAGGACTGCTGCACCTACTTAGACGAAATGGTGACCCACATATCTACATTACAAAGCACGAACTCAAACGTGACAATGAAACTCATTTGGGGAGGCGATTTCAACCACCCACTATGTCCAAGCCACAAAAGTGGAATCTGTGGCCTGCAATCGGAATCCGGAAACCCCATCCCTCACTTTGTGCACACTCAAAGTGGAAATAAGTTCAACGAACTCATATTCACTCTGGACCTTGACTTCGTAAACGAACTAGTCGTCCCGCCCCAGGAATTCCTACCCACCTTCCATGGGCGAGGTTGTATGTCTACCATTGACTTCATTTTAGCCTCTAACACTTGTAAAGGATCGCTAAACAACTACAAAGTAGGGTCCAGCCCGATCAGCGACCACTATCCCCTAAGTGCAGAGATTATCATAGAAGAAGTAGGCTCTCACAAAACAAAAACCAGCCCTCTTGACCAAGAATCTTTAGTAATAAAGAAGAAGAATGGATACGCCATTAAATGGGCGAAAGTCGACCCCGAAGTCATCTCGCAAAGGATACTTGAAAAAACGTATCCCTGGCAAAGGGACTGCCTGTCCGCAGAGGCCTCCCCCGCACAAATTATTGCCTCTTTTCACAACATCCAAGGGGCAATAAGAGACGAATTATTTAAGCACACGGCAAATAAACCAAAACCCCAAACAAAGAGATGGTTCAACTCAGATTGCAGAAAGGCCCTCACATCCTTAAAAGAAGCCCTTCGACAAAAACCGAGAGACGTTCAATTAATCTCAGTCCGAAGAAAAACGTACAATAACGCCAGGAAAAACCGAAGGTACCAGATAAAGAAAGATCTATGGTCCCAATTGCATGAGAGTGCGTTAAAAAAGGACAGCATCACTTTTTGGCAGGTTATTAGATCACCCTTTTTAGACAATAACACCGATTCACATCATCTCGATGTAGCTATAACTGAGAACGACTGGGTCCACCATTTTAAAAAAATCTTCGGCCCGACAAAAGACATTTCCCAAAAAGATGGCGAGGACGAAGCAGAGAACAGTTTTCTCCCTATTGATTTATGCTTCACTGTCAACGAGGTCAGAAAAGCAATTAAAGCATCAAAAACTGGCAAGGCTCCCGGCCCTGATGGGGTACCCATGGACCTGTTCTTACATAACAGCGAATATTGGTCACTAATAATAACTCGGGTAATGACCGCAGTCACCAAAATCGGTCTCCTCCCATCATGGTCATTATCCACCCTCGTGCCAATATTTAAGAAAGGGGACCGAAACGATCCCGCGTGCTACCGGCCGATCTCCCTTCTGGACTCCACAGGTAAAATTGCAGGTCGATTACTCCTGGACCGATTACAATCTTGGGCCCAGGAAAACAACATCCTCACAGACCTGCAATATGGCTTCCAGAAGGGGCTCGGAACGGTGGAGCAGGCCTTAAACCTTACCCTTCTGGCCGGAAAATACACACGCGCAAAAGAAGGAAAAATCTACCTGGTATATGTAGATCTAAGCTCGACCTTTGATTGTGTTCAGCACGCAAAGATGTGGGATATCATGACCAATCTCGGAGTAGATCCATCTATATTGGCCTTTCTTCGGGGTCTATACACCACCAACGCAGAAGGCCGAGTGCGTTTTGGCATTGGTGGCGAACTATCTCGCCCCTTCAAAATTACAAGAGGAGTAAGGCAAGGGTGCGTGCTGGCTCCCTTCCTATTCAACCTATATACCAACGGGATCGAAAAAGCCATGTTGGCAGGGAGCCAGGATCTTCCACAGATAGCACGCCGCCCTATACCCATCCTCCTCTACGCCGACGATTCGGTCATCCTGGCCCGAACAGCCAACCAACTCCAGCGTCAGCTGAACAAATATGTGACATTCATGGACTCCCTGGGTCTAAAAGTAAATACAAAGAAAACATTTACAATGATCATAGGCCCCAAACACGGAACTCTAAAACCCATACACATAAACAATACCAAGTTGGAAAAAACATCAGTATATCCTTATCTGGGTATACTCGTAGACGACTCAATGACATGGCGCAAAGCCATTGAAGCCAGAAACCTCAACTTTTGTCGAGCAACATCAGCACTATGTGCCTTTTCCAGGAAACTTGGCAAACCAGCTCCCTCTGAACTGCTAACGCTGTACTATGCAAAATGCCACAGCGTGGCTAGCTATGGAGCAGGCATCTGGGGCCATGGAAACATCAACCAACTACAGGTAACGGAGAACACCTTCATCAAGTACGTTCTGGCTCTTCCCCAAAGCTCTCCGATCCTAGCATCACATCGGGAGCTAGGGATGGAATTTGTGACAGACACCCTACGCTGCCAGCCCCTCATCTTATGGCACCGCATATGGTGCAATCCAGAAAGCCACATAACGCGTTCTCTCATTACCGATTGCCTCAGCCTTGTCCACTGGAGAAAAATACCCTGGCTCAATTACATCTCTAAATTCTTCCAAGATCTCGATCGGGAGCAATACTTCTTAGACCCACCTTCAATAGAGGATATTTCAAAGAAACAACTCAAAGAACTATGTATGGGTCATCTGAGAGAACTTCGCAATCAGGCAGAGATCATAAAAGCACAAAACGGGAAGATCTGCCCATTGCAATCAGAGAAACTGACACAGCCCTACTTGACGTTCTTTCTTTCGAACCATGAAAAATATCTATTGACAAGGCTCCGATTCGATCTCTTCTTTCGCTTGGTTTCATTCCCGGAACAGCATAACTGGTCTCGGGACATGACCTGCTGTCCGTGTGATGGAGTCTCTAAACAATCCACGGTCCATGTCACACTGTTCTGCAAATTCTATAGAGAAGCCAGGAAAAAATGGATCCTTCCTCTCCTTCGTTCAAGTGGCCTTAGAACCACGTACCCAGCTCTTGCCTATCTTCAGTCACCGGTAAACCCGCATGAAGCTAAAATGACAGTGACTTTCTTAAAAAAAGTACTAAAAACTCGCAAGGGCATTGTTTTATAAACCGCAATATGTGTATTTTTGTATAACCTGATGATTTTTTATAAATTTGTACTTTTTATGATTATGCAAATTTTTATAATCGAATAAAAGTTTATGAAATGAAATGACTCTACCTCTCTGACTTTAACAGCCCTGGACTCCGCCTTAGCTAATTGCCCTTCAACAGCAAAAATTATTGTGGGGGGTGATTTTAATTGCACGTTTGAACCCCTCCTCGGAGATGACCCCTTGGGCATTGAAGAGGAGGATTCAAAATGGTCCATCCCAAGTTTATCCTTGCCCCCCATTAGGAGGTGGTCGGCTAGGGCTATTCAAATCAATACATTGACCAGGGATCACAAGTTAAGAGCCCTCAATGGCAGGACTATATCCGACCAGGCAGGGGCATTGACCTTTAATAGGCTTACTGGGCCATCCCGAATTGACTATATCCTAATGGATATTAATTTTTGGGCAGAGCTTATTGACATGGAAGTCCTCCCAAGCCAGGATAGCGATCACAATCCCTTGTGCCGCAAGTTTTATTGGGGCACCCTTAAAGATAGGAGGATGAATGTCACCTTAAAAACATCTAAAGAGATTATCCCCTATAATAACAACCGTAGATTAAAATGGGATAAGGCTAAACTCAAGGAGGAAGATTTAGGGGCGATAAAATTATTAGTTGAGGGCTTGTCTTCTGATCTGGAAGATTGGGTGGGTGAAAATCAGACCAGCAGGGTCCCATACCCCTCCCTTGACTCAGCCTATAAAGCTACAATTGATCATGTTGGCAAATTTTTCATCTCGAAAGGGAAAAGCAATAGGGATACTGTCAATCCCCCCTCTTCTAATAAACCTTGGTATACAGTCCTGTGTAAGGGCAAAAGGAAAAATCTGACAAAAGCCCTGATTTCTGGGGATCCTTTGCTGGTTAGAGCGGCCAGGAAGGAATACCTAAATGTATTATTATTGGCCAAGCGGGAGTGGGAGGAACAGCATTGGCAGGACTTATCCAATGCTGTAAGTAGTAGGAACCCGAACCTTTTCTGGGACCTGATCAATAGAACTAGGCAGAGGAAATCGCAACCATTGGCTGCACATATAACCAGCCAGCAATGGTTTGATCATTTCTCATCCCTTTATGGAGGTAATGAGGAAACAACTAGTCCTGGGGCAGATAGTTTGAGAGATGGAGTTTTCTCTGGGGTGGACGATCCTCCATTTACGACCATGGAAGTAGTGATGGCGATCAGGCACCTAACCCCAAAGAAAGCAGCTGGACAGGACGGGATTCCTGGAGACCTGTTGATAGCGGAGCCGCAGGCTTGGGCTAAATTAATCGCTACTATAATGAATTTGATCACCAGGGGTCACCAGGTGCCAGACTCCTGGAAAGGGGCAGAGGTAGTAACCGTGTTCAAGAAGGGGGTAAGAGACGACCCTGCGAACTACAGACCTATTAGTCTGATAGACATAATTCAGAAAGTGGTCGGCAGGGTCATCATCTCAAGAGTAGGAGATTGGATGGAGGAGGTCAGTATTCTCTCTCACCTACAGGCGGGGTTCAGAAGAAAGGTAGGCACGATGGACCAGGTCTTTCGTTTTTTTGTTATCTATTGGAAGGCAGTTACCATCAAGAAAGGCAGTTTATATATGGCCTTCATAGATCTCAAGACGGCTTTTGACCTGGTCCCCCGGGCAAAATTATGGGAGATTCTAGGAGAGATGGGTTTCCCAAGTGGTCTCCTGAACCTTATCGTAAAGCTCCACGAGGGGAATTACGCGAAGGTTAGATGGGGACCCCAGGGACAATTGACAGAGAGGATCCCTGTGCGGAGAGGAGTACGTCAGGGATGTGTTATGGCTCCGACCCTCTTCTCCCTATTCGTGAATGGAGTGGTGGACCATCTGAAGGGGGAGGAGACGGATGCCCCATCCCTGGCGGGGGAAAGAATCCCTACTTTACTCTTCGCCGATGACACCATATTAATCTCCAAATCCCCAGTGGGTCTACAAAAACTCTTGAACCGGTTTAGCTCCTTCTGTACCGCCCGAGGCTTAACCATCAATACCTCAAAAACTAAATTGATGGCACTCTCCCCCTCTAAAAGATTCAAAAATAATTTCCTGCTTAATGGTGTCCCTTTGGAGCTGGTTGAGTATTTTGACTACCTTGGTGTCCGGATAAACAGCCGAATGACCTGGAAGGATCACTTGGCCAAAATGTTACTCAGTCATCAAAGAGTATCGGGGGTGATTCTGAGGGAAGTCCGTGAATCATGTAGTAAACCTGTCTCCCCGGCCATGGCCATATACGAGGGTCAGATTCTCCCAGCTGCATTATATGGCTCTGAACTTTGGGGGTTCGAAAATGTATCAGATCTATCGACAGCGGAAAATAATTTTCTAAGGAAGGTGGTGGCTCTTCCTGCTTCCACCCCACTAATTCCCCTGAGATTAGATCTGGGCAGAAGAGCATTTAAGGACTTGGTAAGGCTACGCCCGTTGCTCTTTTGGACCCGTTTAAGAAGAACGGAAGAGCTTGCAAAATATGCTGAGGGGCTGGACGATCTTCTTTTACTGGACACGGGAAAAAAAATTGGATGGTTGAATAAATTGAAAGACTTGGTTCTTAAGTTAGGGTTAAGAGATGCTTGGGAGTCACAATCGCCGCCACCAAAGGATGTGATCAAAAAGTTATACTGGGACTGGGTTCAGAGTAATGTGTTGAGGGCCACGGATGGGGGCTCACTCACGGACCAATTTTTGTTATTTAAATGTGTGAGGAAATTGGAACCCTTCCTCGACCTGATAACTAAACCCTTTGATCGCGCACTATACCTAAAACTGCGTTATGGGACGCTTCCGGTGCATGACTTTATGGTGAGGTGGTCAAACTCTGGTGCCCCCCTGCGTTCATGCCCTGGCTGTGTAGCACCAACAGAGTCTGTGGCCCATCTATTTTTTGCCTGCCCAGCTTATAAAGGGGCGCGGAAATTTTGGCTGAAACCTGTCTGCAGGGAACTGGGGTTGAGGTGCCATAGACAGGCTCTTCGTGTACTCTCCACGGACTCATCATCTTCCTTTATGATTTGTGGGGTAGCAAAGTTCTTGGGAAGTGCATGGATGACGCGATCCCGCTTACTGAAACTGCAGTCGGGGGGCCCAACGGTCTGATGCCATATCTGCTGGTAGCAAATTGGTGATTGTGTTGCACCTTATTCTTTTACTGTATTTTAATATTTTATTGTGTATTGGAAATGTATTTTATATGTATTCTTTTATGGTGATCAAGTTGCCGAATAAAGATATTCAATAATAATAATATTTGTATGGTATTGTATATTCATTTTATTGATTTGTTTTAAATGTAGAACAAGATAAAAAATGCTGCAGCACCACTAATTTAATTTTTAATTAAACATTGATTAATTTAAAAACATGACAATAAAATAATTTTTTTAAAGATTTATTGGAAACATTACCCACCTAAAGAAAAATGTTTATATGTATTATGTGTTAAAAATTCTGAAAGCTATTCACATAATTTATTTAAAGTAACTTATGTGTTTAAATAATTACATGGATTTTTATATTTTAAAAACACTATTTACCAGGGATACGCGATTAAGCCCTGCGGGCTCTGGACATTGGGGGGAGTTGGGGTGGGTAGGTTGGGGTTAGGGTGGGGAACTGGTGTGCGGAGTGGGAGTCCACGTAAGAGTAAGCGACATAGGCAATTGGCGGGGATGTGGGGCCTGGGAGGGCGGCTGTGGTGGAGGTGGTGGTCTCGAAGGCGGGCACAGCGGTGTGTGGTCACCGGTCTTCCCTGACACACTCAGAGGTATGCATTCTAACCCTTAATGTGCTCAGCTTAAATAGCCCTAACAAATGGAAGTCCATACTGTCATATCTCGAGCATTTGGGGCGAAAATATGTCTCTTCCAAGAGACCCACCTTTTGTCTAAAGATTGGCTTCGGATGCGGTCCAGGGCATTCCCCCAACAATTCCTTTCTTTCACACAGGACAAGAAGGCAGATGTGGCCCTGTTATTGGCTAAAAGGTTCGCGGGGATTGTGGGAGACAAAATAGCGGACCTTAAAGACCGGCTGTTAGCGTACAAATTCCGGGTGGGAGGTTCGCTCCTGGTGGTGGGGTCTCTCTATGTGCCCAATACTGGACAGGAGAAATTCCTCAAGGCAGCCCTGTCCGATGTTCTGGGGGCACAGGTAAGCTGGGCAGTAGTTGGAGGGGATCTGAACGTGGTCATGGATACGTCAGTAGACCGGTCTAGTCACAGGCATGTTCAGACGGGCAATATTTGTGGAGGGGCTGCAGTGGCTACAAAATCAAGGGTTAATAGATTTGTGGAGAGCAGCTCATCCTCACGCCTCGCAATTCTCCTACTACTCACACGCACATCACACATATGCCCGTTTAGACCATTTGTTTGGCACAGCAGAGGTGAACGCCTTGGTGAGGGAGGTCACTATAACGCCAGCGGCCCTATCCGACCATGATGCAGTTCAGGCGACCTTGTGAGTGCTGCAGTCACGTAGGACGGGAGGGGGTTGGAGACTGAGAGATAGCATGCTTCACAAGCCAGCGGTGCAGAAGCAGATCTGCAAATGCATCACAGACTACCTCGCCACCAATGATTCTCCGGAGGTTTCTAGTTCTTCTCTGTGGGGGGGCTCTTAAAGCGGTGGTAAGGGGAGAACTGACATGGCTATGGATCCAAAATCGGCATCATGATTGGATCTGGTACCAATGCCTCTGAAGCAGGGGCCTACTTCAGCCTGGCTGGCACGGACACGGTCTACAGCAAAAGAGTGGAGGAGCAGCCTGGCACCGGGGATGGGCTGGATAAAGGCATAATAGGCTCAGTGGGTGGATAATGTTGATAATGGTGACAGGGGTGGCTTTCTCCCTCTCCTTATACTGCTGATGCCATAGAGTTTGATTTGCAGAATGCAAGTGGAATTGACACCTCTTCTGAGACAAAGCTTGACTCAACACTTTGGCAAACAATAGAAGAAAGTCAGTGCAAGGGTGGACCTCCCCGTCAGACGTCGAATTGGGGAAATTGGCAGATCCATGGCACCTGAAGGCGCTCCAGTTGTCCAAGAATTCTGCAGCACTGCTTCATTTAAAGATGGTATGTGCTGCAGGGTCATGTGTGGACCAATACATTTGGGACGTACAGGTTCCCATTGCGGAATACGGTTGGAGTCAAACAACTGGTGCAATCTTAAGCCTTTAGAGTGTGCGATTTCTACCTGGAATGAATGGGAGAGACCTCCCATGTGATCTTTCTATGTTTGAGCTGAGGTTTGTCCTTGAACTTCATCTTAGGCTTACCAGAGGACAGGACCTAGAATGGGACCAAGATCTGTAACAGAAACAGGCCAGTGACCTGGAGCGTGACTACATCTTGAACTCAGCGAGGTATAACTTCACCTTCCACTCTTTGATTACCTTCAGATGCATCAGGGACCATCTGTTGCATGACTCTGACTTATACTTGATCTGAGATAACATGTCATGCAAGATCATAACCAATATCCGTTTTCTGAAGGTGTGGCACAGTTTGAAGGCTGTAGTCGTCAGGAGAAAGAGTTATCCCTGTCGCCCTTTAACTGAAAAAATGCTTTGGTAGTTGGTGAAGAACCAACAAAGTTCAAGACTAGAGTTTGACTTTCATGTCAAATATTGTACGGAACAAATAGTAAGGAAAAGTTAGTTACTTTTCACACAATATTTGACATGGAAGTCGAACTCCAGTTCTGAACTTTGTTGGACCTGTGGTGGTCGACCACTGAGTATAGTTAGAATCGTGATTCCATAAGAAATGCATTTTTTTTGTATTGCTAATAACTTTGGTGCAGTTTGGCGAACCTCCACGAAACATTTAAAGTGCTATTTTTTGCCTAGTTTGTGCATGCAAAGTTTCAGGGTGATCTGTCAAGCGCGGGCTGAAAAAAAAGGTGGGGTCTCAAAATGCATTTTCCCCATTTATTTTCCCATAGAAACTTTAGACACAGGTGCAGCCTATACCGCTGAACGGATTTACACCACATTTGACAGAAAGCTAGATGTAGGTCCAGAAAGAGTACTTTCTGTGTTTTGGTGTAAATTTGTGAAGTAGTTTTAGAGTAAAAACTGTATATCGAGGGACACAGACGCTCCGAGGATCCCAAAATATCTCAATGAGATCTGATTGGCTATCACCACCTTAACCAGGAAGTGGTGGCAGCCATCTTAGGACTCTGGACTCACTCATGAGTCATTAAAAATAAAAGACACAAGGGGGCGGGATAGGAATACCCTGATCCCCTAGACCTGGTGGTGGGATACCACCACGCCTAGGGCCAAAAAGTTTTTTCCCCCCATTTTGCTGCAAAAATTTTAAAACAAGTGCGATCTCCTGTGCCTGTGTTTTTAAAGCCGAATGGGTTGGCCAGGTACCAGGAGAAATACATATTTATAAATGGGGGGACGCATAGCCCTCTCCCCAGGTCGGTTCTGCCCCAGGGACCCAAACGCAAAGTAAGGGGGAATGGTGTGGACATAGCTTTCCTCCACCAGCCACTTTAATCCCTGGGGACCCCATCCCCAGGGGCCTGGCTGTAATTTCAAAGGGGGACATGGGGTGGAGAAGGAGATTAACATTTGGTTTGACTTTCTGATTTGCTTCGCTCTTTCTAAGTGGATCTTGAGTCACATTGTTAGAAATGTTAGAAAGAATTTCAGGTTAGCACTAAGAATAACTCAATCCTTAGTAGTTTGCAAATAATATTCCATAGTTGTAAAGGCGTTAATCTCATGTACTCTCCTTGTTATGTTATGTTATCAGATTTGTAAAGCGCAGCAAATACCTCAAAGGTGTCCTGGCAGTAAGGAAACACAGAGAATAAAGTGTCTGAAACAAGCAGTGAGACAGCTCTGTCAGCCAACTGGAGATCAGCTTGGCACATCCTAGTTATTGAAAATCCAGGTATTCAAAGTAGTGTGGTATCGAAACTTGAAGGAGCCCCCCTAACGGTACATGGAGGACCCCCCCTTGCTTTGGACCCAGTCAGGAACTCTCAGATCCACCCGTATACAGTGCCGGGCGTGCCTCTGGAGCTTGGGGACCCTCCCGCACTCTGGGGGCAGCGGGGGCTATTGTTACGCCACTGATTGAAAGCCTTCCTGAACATTACTAAGGAAGGGGCTATACGTACTGGAGAAGATAGGACGCTTACTGAAGGAGATCGTTTGAGCCGTTATTACATCTTTCCGCGGCCTTTAGGACACACCTGATAGATGGTGTTTGCCTTGACATTACATGAGGATCTGGGTTGCCTAGAAAAATAAACCGCAGTGCCGTGGTCTAAACCTCAGCTCCTTATCCGTCGTATCCTAGACAGGAACCTGGTCTCCTTCAAAAATTAAAGCAAGCGTTTGAAATATGCATTAAGGATGTATATAACACAGTAATCATCGTCATGATTGTCCATCTTTACACGACCTGCCGAACTGCCCAAGGAATCTTTTCAAGCCCAACTCGGCCTGAAGAAGTCCCATTGGGGACAAAAACGCATCGGCTGTTCTCTCTTACAAATGGAACAATAAAGAAAAATCTTTTTTGAAAAAATTGGACATTACTCTTAGTATCTTTTGTGACAAACTTGTGACTCAGTTTGTACAATCTCTATATGTGGTGCACCTGTGCTTATAAATTCAATTATGTTAAAGTTCTGTATGGAACTATCACTGTGATGGTGGGTGACTGTTGGTGTGCACACAGACCCCTTCCTAAATTATAAAGGGTAAATTATTACTTTGGTTATTTTGGTTCGGTGCATTGGTAAAGAAGGTTCCAACATCCCCTTAGCTTTAATATTACTAAGGAAGGGGCAAGTCGCAATTGACCTGGTAGATCATTCCAGAGCATTGCCATCCTCACCAAAAAGACTTTGACATCTGAGTGATCCTGTTTTAATCTGGGCACAACCAACAGTTGCGTTCCAGAGGTGCACAGACAGCATGATGTTGTATAATTGCTAACTTTCTGGATCAAGTACCCAAGGCCACTGTTATGAAGTTCTTTAAATCTCAGGCACAAGGACTGAAAAATCAACCTTTTTTACTGGTAGTGCAGGGATTCCCAGAGCCAATCTGGTCCCTGCATTTTATATTCTTTGAAGCCTTCATCCAGCCCTAGTAATAAAGTATTGCCATAGTCCAGGTGATTTAATATTGTCGATAATTGTGAAGTGTGACCAATGGGTCATTGGTTACATCCCCAATAGGCACTCTGTGTTGGTTCCTTTCTGAATAAGGACTCCATTTGAAATTCTTTAACAACGTTTTTAATGTTTCATCTCCTTTTATTTTTTGATTATATTCATCATGATTGATTTTCAAACATACTTTTGAACATATTTCTCTTTTTTCAAACACATTTCTTTTCAAGACAGGTATGTGTTTCTAGGCTCCAATGCATTTCGGGCATCTTTTGCCCTTCCTCAGGGAGCAGTGGCTGTTGAGAATACAAATGTAATCAAGGTCACAACCCTTATTTCTATACATTATCAGTCATATTATCAATGGATTAACTTCACACCATGCGGGTTTTTTTTCCCCATGTGTTATACTGTGTGCAGGATAAAAATGACCTATATCACCCGTGTCAGAAATGAAATATTAAAAAGAAACGCACTTACATGAGTAAGTCGATGGTACCGTATTATTGTGCTGGCATGACATTTTTGGTTCACCTCCCTTTTTGATAAGTAAATTAATTGTTTCAGTTGTTGTTCCTTGGTCTTATTAGTAGTTGATTGTGTGAATTCCTCCCGTATTAGAGCGTATATTTTGGATGCTTCATCCTCCTTAAAAGCGAATGCGCTTGCTCTTGCGTCTGTGCTTTTTTCAATTTCTTCATAAGACATGTTTTATTTTGTGGATTGAGTGGCGTGCTATCAATCCAAGGAACAACAACTGAAACAATTAATTTACTTATCAAAAAGGGATGTGAACCAAAAACTTCATGCCAGCACACTAATACGGTACCATCGATCACAACGAATCCCACGTGGCCTGCGCATAGCTTTGAAACCCTCCTTATGCAAGAATTCTAAAAACTTTCAAGATAGGTGGTACGCAATTTTAAACCAGTGCTCCCTGGACCTAATCTGGGATCCTGGAAGAACTCACGAAAGAAATAGCTGAGGTATCAACTGAATTAACCAGCATGATGACAACAGAGGAATGGTCCAAAACACTGGAAGAGATCAATGATCAAATAGCAAAACATTTCAGAGAAATTAACGAACGGAAGATCAGAAAGTTTAAAAGGGACACCTTGGATTATAAACTTGGGGAGGTATACACCTGGGCAGAGGTGTATGCCCAGAGAAGAAGGAACAGACCACAAACACAGTTCACGGACACATCATCGTCAGGAAGCGATACCTCTAATAGACCCCAACAAGGAAGACCTCAACAAGCAAGCACGTCCCGAACCGCATCTAGAACAGAGGAAAGACAAACAGCAACAGCAACATCCAGTGCTTTTTTAGAGGAGGGCCTACAACAAACCGAAGACCCAGAAGGGGAAACAACAAAGGAAAAGGAACATCCGAACACCAGGAGCAGCACAGCACCCAAAAAGGACAAGGAGAAGAAGAAGACATAGGCCAGAAACAACTAGTAATCAACATATCAGACTACAACTTAGCCCAACAAGAAAAGAACTTACTACAAAAGGGAACATCGTTTGTTCCTACAACTGACACGGACAAACTGGAACTTGAAGTTAGTTTCTTTAAACTAATGAGGAAAATAAGACTCAGACATTTTTTTGATAACATCCTTCCAGAAAAAACAGAGGAGGAGTTGGACCAATTAAGAGGACTGAGACCACACAGTACATTCCAGGCACCAATCAGCCACAAGACGTTAGACCTATTTGAAAAAATGGTCAAACAAGATTTGAATAAAATAAAACCCAACAAAAAGAGCAGAAAAAACCTGACACAGAAAGACAGTGATACTTTAAGGAAATTGGCCAACAATGAAAAGATCATGTGCGTTAAAGCAGATAAGGGTGGCGCATTAGTCATCATGAATACATCAATGTATGAAAAGAAAACAATGGAACATTTATCAGACAAAGACACTTATATGATATTGGAGGACAATCCCACCAGTGAATACATACAGGAACTAAAACATATCATTGAGAGGGCAATGGATGAAGGCATAATCAACGAAAGAACAAAAAAATTCTTGATCAAACATAACCCCAAGAGCCCGTGTATACACATGATCCCAAAAATTCACAAAAACCTCATGGATCCGCCAATGAGACCAATAGTATCAACTTGTGATAGCATACACGAACCCATAGACCAGTATCTTGACAAATATCTACAACCAATGGTCACAAAACTAAATACTTACGTAAAAGACACAACAGACTTTTTAAACAAACTTCAAAAAGAAACCATAGAGGCAAATCAAGAACTAGTTCTATGCACAGCTGATGTAAAGGCATTGTACACCTCTATTCCGCATGTTTTGGGCATAGAGGCAATTGAACAAGCATTGGTCCACTCAGACTTAAACCAGCCCTTACAAACTTTCCTCATGGAGCTTATGCTATTCACACTGTACAGGAGCTACTTCAGATATGATGAAAGATGGTATCAACAGTTGACTGGCACTTCAATGGGCAATTGTGCCGCACCGGCATAAGCTAATATTTTCATGGGACAATACGAACAACAACATATATTCTCTAATGAATTATGGAAAAAGAACACTAAGATGCTGGTACGCTTCATAGATGATATTTTTATCATATGGAAAGGTACTGAACCACAACTACAAGACGCACTAGCAGTACTAAACACACATGATGAACGAATCCAATTGACATGGGAAACCTCAACGAAGAGAGTAACATTCCTAGATGTGGAAGTCAAACTCACTCCTGAAGGATTTGCGACAGATATCTACCGAAAACCAACAGATCGTAACAATATGTTACATCATTCTAGTTTTCATCAAACGTCATTGAAAGACCACCTTCCGTTATCTCAAGTGACTAGAGTAAAACGAATTACCTCAGATCCTCAAAAAGCGATACCAAGAATAAAAGAAATGGGGGAACGGTTCAAGGAGAGAGGATATCCAGAGCTCACAATCAAAAACGCTGAAATAAATGTATTAACAAAAACAAGAAAAATTTTCTACATCTAGTAATCAATTCAAAAGAACAATAATCAAACATTGGCCAATGCTCAATTTGGAACCCAACTTTAATAATATCTTCATATCAACCCCACTGTTTGCTTCTACCAGAGGTAAGAATTTGGGAGAAATACTCAAACAAAAGAAACCGGATTCAACACCACACAGAGGCACACAGCCGTGCTACAATTGCAGCAATTGCAACAATGTCATTACAGGTAACGTAATAACTCACCCAATGAGGGGACACAACATCAAATTAAAAGTCACAGCAACCTGTGACAACTCTAACGTTGTTTATTTGTTGAAATGTCCCTGCGGAAAGGCTTACATTGGTAAGACGGAAAGAAAACTTAAGACACGCATAGTAGAACACAAATCCAACATTTGCACGAAGAACAACAAATCTACAGTTGCATCCCATTTCATGGAAGCCCATCACAACATCTCTCAACTAAATTTCTTGGTGTTGGAAACCATTGAAAAGAAAGAAGGAAGAGAAAATAACCAATTCCTTTTGCAAAGAGAGAACCACTGGATCTATAAGTTGGAATCCTTGAAACCAAATGGACTCAACGAACGGATTGAACTGTCTTGTTATCTGTAAATATGCATAATCTGATATGTTGTAATAACATGAATAACATGCTAAACAAGTTTTAAACTGAAAGTAGGCATCATCGCCTATAACATGGTCTGAACGATATAAAATTATGTGAATTCAACACAACATGCTATTAAGGATCACATGCTATTAAGGATCACATATTAATTTTGTACACACACTTCGGGGTACATCCGGTTCGTCATGGGAGATGACCCTAGTGTCAGCTCTCCACTCTGTTCTGTTAATATTTTTGTTCATACCGGCAAGTTAGTTTAATTTCTTAAAACGGCACGTTTTTTCATATATTTATTTTATTTTTCGACGTTTCAACACAGTCTCGTATTTGACATACAGTCTGTTTTTCAAACCCAGTTTCTCTAACTAGCACATCGTAGTATGTCTTTAGTATACATACCCGCGTCAGAGCGACACGGAAGTAACCTTGTCAGTATCAGCTACACCGGAGCACGAACACCGGCAGACGGCGTGACCTGTCGAGCAAAGCGGCACGTATCGGTTTGAAACAAAACGCCACTAACATTCAAGGTCAGTAACGTAGAATCAATGCCAGACGGCATGTCTCTCGTAGCTCTATATTGAAACTGTGTTTAACACGCGTAATTTTTCACATGCAGATTTGGGAATCCAGGCTGTTTCCAACTCTCATGTAAGTGCGTTTCTTTTTAATATTTCATTTCTGACACCGGTGATATAGGTCATTTTTATCCTGCACACAGTATAACACATGGGAAAAAAAAACCCGCATGGTGTGAAGTTAATCCATTGATAATATGACTGATAATGTATAGAAATAAGGGTTGTGACCTTGATTACATTTGTATTCTTAACAGCCACTGCTCCCTGAGGAAGGGCAAAAGATGCCCGAAATGCATTGGAGCTTAGAAACACATACCTGTCTTGAAAAGAAATGTGTTTGAAAAAAGAGAAATATGTTCAAAAGTATGTTTGAAAATCAATCATGATGAATATAATCAAAAAATAAAAGGAGGGGGGAGGAGCTTCGCGGGCAACCAAGATGGCCGCGTAAGCTCGGAGCTCCGCGGACCTTCCGATCCTCCTCATATATCCTGTCTGAAATCCTGTTCCACGAGGGTGGATTTTTATTGCTGATGGTCTACTGAGGCGGGAACTGCCTTCCGTCTTCGAATCGGTGGTTCCTATGCTGAGCTACGTCGAGTGGAACTCCGTGCCAGGACTGTGCCATTGTCTCTCCGGTCTCCGTCACTCCGCACGATTGGACTGCGGAGTGATTGCCTGTTGTCCCTGCTGGCGGAGTACTAGTGCCTACAGTGCGTTCCTTCGTCGGCCTGGTCTAACTGTCTAGCCCGGGTTCTCTACTTGGCTCGCTGGGCTCGGGCTTGGCTGGTGCAGCCCTTTGTCCTCATCGGAACCAACATGGCGGGCAGAGGGGACCCCGACAAGACATCGAACAAAGGCGTCCGCGGGAAAACACAGTCGCAGCAGAGTAGAATTGAGCGATATGTCCAGCCGAAGACGCCGCCTGCCACGGGATCCTCTGCCAAGAGCCTTCCACCTACGGGCTCGCCCGACGGCTCCGAGCCTACCCTGAGCGACATTATGGGAGCCATCACCAGTTTTTGGGCTGACATGCAACAGCAACATGAGATCTTGACCCACAAGGTGGACACCATGGCTGTTGATCTGACTCTCATTAGAGCCGACCTGGGCAAGACTAATGATAGAGTGAAGACATTGGACATTAAGACCTCCAGCCTAACGGCCGACGTCTCGGACCTGCAAACCGAGGTCCGGAACCTGCGGATGACTGCGGACCAATTCTCGAGGAGGCTGGAGGACTTTGAGGGACGTGCCAGGCGGCAGAACGTCCGCATTGTCGGTGTCCCGGAGGGATCAGCGGAAGCGGCGACGGACCTCTTTGTGGAGGAACTGATAAAGACCCATTTGGCACCGTCTGGCCTTAGTAACTTTTTCTCTGTGGAGCGTGCCCACCGGGTGCCGGGCGGCCCGCCGAAGTCGGGCGTGGTGCCTAGGCCCATCGTGGCACGCCTTCTCAACTTTCGGGACCGGGATGCGGTCTTGCAGGCATCCAGACGACATGGACCGCTTAAGTACCAGAACGCTGAAATACACTTCTACCCGGACTTTACCAGGACGGTACAGCGGCAGCGCCAGAGCTATGCGGGAGTAAAGCGGAGACTGCGAGATATGGGATATAAGTATTCCATGATGTTTCCTGTCAAACTCCGGATTGAGCATGAGGGCCGTGCCCTGTTCTTTGACTTTGCCGAGAATGTGAGTGAATGGTTGGACACTTTGTCGCCGCGTCGGAACGCTCAAGATGAACAAGATGGAGGTGCGGCTGGTGGCCCGGATCTATGAGACTTGGCTCTACTGTAGGGACACCGGCGTTTGGTGACCCCGCTTCATGAGACTGTTGGGTATTGTTTCTTAATTGACCCTGTTGACTTTCCTGTCGTTAAATGGAGGGTGGCGGGAGGTGTTCGCGGAGATTCCTTACTCCTCTGGGTCTCTTTTTGTAGAGTAGTTTCTGGGGCGACAGGCACACTACTGGTTGGGGGGGCTTTTTAGTCTGATGCAGGGGTGCAGGGTGGGGGGTGCAACTATGCAAGTTTATTTGTTTGTTCGTTCTTTCTCTTATCTTTCCTTCAGGCAATGGATCGTGTTTACTGCTGTTTACTTGATGGTTGGGTTGGCTGGGGTTGGGTGGGACGGGTTGCGGGATGATGGGGGGTAGGAGATTAAAAGTGATCAGTTGGAATGTTAATGGGTTGGGTGACTGTGTTAAGAGAGGGGTGGTGATTCAACTGCTTAAGAGACATATGCCCGATATTGTGCTTTTACAAGAGACGCATTTGGTAGGAAACTCTTGCAAGGCTCTTAACCGTAAAGGCTACAAGATGGTGGCCCACTCTGGGTTCTCTTCGGGCTCCCGGGGGGCGGGTATCCTGGTGCGTGCGTCCCTTCCCCTTGAGATAGACATCACTGTGATTGATGAGAGGGGGCGCTACGCTGCAGTGGCGGGGAGATGGGAAGGGCTTCCCTAGCGCTACTTTCGGTTTATGTTCCCCCGGGCCTGCAATCTAGTACCTTCCAAGACCTTGGTGGCGCCATTTTGTCCTTGCCTGCTGGCCTATTGATAATGGGGGGTGACTTCAATTCAGTCTGCTCTGGTTCCCTGGACCGCCAACCGCCGAGAGATCTCCGCAGTTCCCAACTGTGGTTGCCTTCCTTTCTTGATTCCATGGGTCTGGTGGACAGTTGGCGACTACTACATCCCGTGCTCCGCCAATTCTCTTTCCTTTCGGGTGCCCATGGTAGTCTCTCCCGTATAGACTACGTTCTTACCCTAGCTGCACATGCGTCTGCCGTGTCTGAGGCCCGTTTTCTGGCACGGGCTATTTCCGACCACTCCCCGTTGTGGGTCTCGTTTGATTTTAACATCGTCCTGTCTGACCGTCCGGTGGCGGTTAACCCATGGTATTTCCGTAATCTCAAGACTCGTGCACTCCTTGCTAAGGCCATCGACCTCTATTTCTCGGAGAATGTGGGCTCGGTTGGCTCGGCTATCACCTTGTGGGAGGCATTTAAGACTGTGTTGAGGGGTGAGGCTCTTGCTCTTATTGCGGAGTCCAGGCGAGTCAGAGATGCCGACCTCGCGTGTGTTGAAGACGAGGTTTTGCGCCTCGAGTCCCGATTGGGACCGAGCCCGACCCCTCTCTTTTGCATGACCTTTCCCTTAAACAAGCGGAATACCATGATCTCGCCACGAATGCTGCCCTTACCCTGGCCAAGGAACAGCAAGGTCGTATCTACGACGTTGGGGATAAAGCCGGGAAGCTGCTGGCTTGGCTAGACAGGAGCGAGATGGCTAGCCGTGTGGTGCCTGAGATTCTGGGCGACGACGGTGTAGCCGTCACGGACCCAAGTGCCATTGCCGAGTCTTTTGCTGATTATTTCCGGGGTGTCTACACTTCCAACTCAGACCGCTCCGAGGCTGACTCGGCTGCGTTCCTCTCGACGATTGACCTTCCCTGTCTTTCTGAAGAGGACCGTGCCGACTTAGATCGAGACATATCCGCTGACGAGGTCGCCTTGGCGATCCGTGCATTAAGGTCGGGTAAAGCGACTGGCCCCAATGGTATCCCGGTCGAGTTATACAAAATTCGACCGGATGTGGTATCCCCGCACCTGCGGACTATGTTTTTGAAGGCACGGGACGAGGGCCTCCTCCCCTTAGATCAGAGGTTGGCCACCATCGTGGTTATTCACAAAGAGGGAAAACCGAGAGACGTGTGCCGATCCTATAGCCCCATCTCTCTCCTCAATGTGGAACCTAAGATCCTAGCCAAGCTGCTTGCCAATCAGTTGGTTGGAGTCATTGGTGATTTGGTGCACCCAGACCAGTCGGGTTTTATTCCTCGCCGTAACACTGCCCTTAATCTGCGTCGGCTTCATGGTGTTATGGCCAGAGCTCACACCCTAGAGGAACCGGCGGTACTTGCTTCTCTCGACGCCACGATGGCTTTTGACTCCCTTGAGTGGAGTTATCTTTGGGCGGTGCTGGCGAAGCTGGGATTTGGACCGGTCTTTCTGAGTTGGGTGCAACTCCTTTACGCTTGCCCGCTGGCTAATGTCACAGTCAATGGCCGCATGTCGGCGTCCTTTGCCCTTCACTGAGGTACCAGGCAGGGTTGCCCCCTGTCACCTCTCCTGTTTGCTCTGGCTTTGGAGCCGCTTGCGGCCATGCTACGTGTACACCCGGACTTACATGGTATAACCTGGGCCCCGGGCTTTGAAGATAGAGTTTCCCTGTACGCAGATGACATTCTGCTCTACCTTACTTCCCCCTGCAAGTCGCTCATTGTGGCATGCGATGTGCTCAGGCTGTTTGGACGCCACTCTGGCCTGGTCATCAACTGGGCCAAGTCTTCCCTTTACATTCTAAAGGGGGACACACCGCGCCTCCCCAGAGGCTGCAATATCCAGATGGCCGGACAGGGCTTTAAGTACCTGGGAATATACATATCCGGTAGTTCTAAGGCGCGATACGATCACAATCTCCTCCCCCCTCTCCAGCGGCTGCGGAGAGACGTGGATAGTTGGCGCAGGCTCCCGCTCTCTCTCCTGGGCCGGGCAGCATTGTTTAAAATGATGTCCTTGCCCAGGTTTCTGTATGCTTTACAGAACACTCAGGACCCGGTTCCGGCCCGCTATTTTCGGGAGATTGAGAGCTTGCAATGCGCCTTGCTCTGGGAGGGTCGACCTCGTGTCGCCATCCAGAAGCTCACATTGCCGTGGTACGACGGAGGCATCGCCCTACCGGATGTACGTCGGTACTACTGGTCCTCTCAGCTCACTGCTATCAACCACGGTTTTTATGGCCCTGTGGATAGCCCAGGCTACGCAATGGACAGGTGGCTTTTACGCGGTGGCAACTACTATCGTGCCCTGTATTCCAGATCCTTCGATCGGCGCCTATCAGGCCCGACCAAGGCTGCGGTTCACATTTGGCGGACGATTACTAAAGCGCAGGGTTGGCAGGGCAGACTGACTAGGTTTACCCCACTGTACGACTCTGATATCTTGGACAGGCTGTGGCACACCAAGGGCTTTGACAAATGGGATCTCATAGGTATCTCCAGGGTGGACGATATGGTTATTAAGGGCGAAGTTAAGACCTTTCCTCAACTGCAGGCCGAATATCATTTGGGCGGTTCGGAGTTTTTCCGCTACGCCCAGCTGAGGCACGCGTTGATGTCTGCCAAGCCGGCGGAGGGTGAGATCCCCGAAAGCTCCCCCTTGGAGGACAGGATTCTGGATGGCCATATGCCTGACAGTGCTATTTCCCTGTCCTATAAGAAATTGATCAATGTTCGAACTGATCTCCTCCTGTGCTTGCGAGATCAATGGACGGCGGACGGCCTGGAACTTGACGATGAGGACTGGCAGAGTGCAGTGTCCTCCCCTAAGGAGGTCGCTATATCCTCACGTCTCCGACTGGTGCAATTCAAAATCCTTCACCGGGTGTATGTCACCGGCCCTCGGCTCTTGCATATGGGATTCTCGCCCGATGGCCTTTGTCGTCCTGGTTGTGGGGCTCTCGCAACCTTTCTACATATTCTGTGGGAATGCCCCGTCATTGCCCCTTACTGGGCGAGAGTGCACCGGATTATGGGAGAGGTGACTGGTGTGGTGTTGGCAGCAGAGGCGCGGAGGTGCCTCCTTAACGTTTGGGAACCGTCTGATCACAACACGGCGCAGACTCGTTGGGTGACATTGGGCAATATGATTGCCAAGCGTGATATTGCTCAAAAGTGGGGTGCTGCTACGGCCCCCCTGGTGGTACAATGGAAAGCCAACATGGATTGGTGCATGTTCAGAGAAAAGACGGTTTATGTTGCCAGGGGGAGGCCTCAGACATGGAATAAAGTGTGGGGGGCATGGAATGCATACAGGGGCGATGTGTGTTTGCCGCCGGAACCTAACCCCCTGGACGAACACCTATCACCGTAACCTGTGACACCAACTGTTTTATGCTGTTTGTAATTCTCCTGCTCTTTCCTTCCCTCCCCTCCCCATCCTACCATTCATTCTTTTTATCGAATCTCTACCTGTCCTCCTCTGCCTCTGGCCGACTCCTTTACGTCTCTGTTGCTCCATTGCCAATCTTACGCGCCCTTTGGCGTTTCTTTTCTTGGTTTAGTTATCTTGTTATTAAAAAATAAAAAACAACCTGCAATGTTCTGCTGTAAATCGCCTTGCACTATTCTCCTCCTGAGTCTATGCTGCCTTGCCTCCGGGATGTTAGGCTGAATAGCTGTGTGCTCTTTTATAATAAAGGTTTTAAAAATTTTTAAAAAAATAAAATAAAATAAAAGGAGATGAAACATTAAAAACGTTGTTAAAGAATTTCAATTGGAGTCCTTATTCAGAAAGGAACCAACACCGAGTGCCTATTGGGGATGTAACCAATGACGCATTGGTCACACTTCACAATTATCGTTAAAAGGACGCTTGGGACGGAAAGCGTCACCCAACAGCAGCACCTTAACCAGATTAATCTGTATAAAAAACAATACAAAACACAAGGCTGTGCATTGATCCAACAAACTTTAAGATTTAATATTGTCGCCTGAAACACCACACAGTGCGCTGATTTATGTAGAAAGGATTAGATCTTCCTGAGCAGTTTAAGGAGGAAAAAACATGTTGATGCAACATGTATTATATAGGTTGTAAGGGAAAGTTCAAGTTCCAAATAAATCTCTAGATTTTTTACAGTTTTAGCAGGAGTTGAAACGGTCATCCAGTTACTGGGCCAAAACTCAAATGGCAGTGATTTTGGTACACTGGAATGTTTAATCCACAGTGCCTCAGTCTTGTCTGAGTTAAATCTGAGTGAGTTTGACTTCAGGCATTCAGACACTGCTGCCATACAGGGATGAAATGGTTCACTGGGATTGGCACCTCACCCACCCAGCGAGACGATAAGTTGAGTGTCATTCGTGTTATTCATACAGGGGAGACCAAAGGATTTTATTAGTCTGACCAGTGGGCGGTTGTAGATATTAAAGAACGTGGGGCTATGTGTTGAATCCTGATTAACTCCTTGCCTCAAGGACTAAACTCAGACATACATGGTGGTTGGAAAGCTGCTTGGGCCCTATTGGCAATGTAGGTTATACACTGCTCCAACATCTTTCCACTTATGCCAATTTCTTGTAGCCTGGTCAGAAGAATAGAATGACATACACAACGGTATTGAATGCTGCAGACAGGTCTAATATTCCAGAGGCCACACATTCTGCCTTGTCCATAATCATTCAAAAGTCAACCACCATGGCTAAATTGGTCCATCTCTATGCTATGTAGTGGAAGAAAGTCTGACTGAGCCAAGCCAAGCATTTGTTCACCGGCCAGCCTCTTAGGCAGGAGATGACTGACATGTTTCTGCACTATCGTCCCAGCAAATAAAAATAAAGAAATCAGCCAATAATTTATAAGAACAGCAGGAATCATGTTCCCGTTTTTAAAATACTAACACTACCAGTGCCTTTTTCCATTCCCCTGGAAAATGTCCACTCTGCAGCATGTTACTGCAGTCCTCCGGAAGAAATGGATCAAAAGCTTCAGTCACCACTTTCCAATGAGAGGCTATTTTGCAGATGCTATATCTAGCAGTGTGGTAATCTTCCAAGTGAGATATATATGTGGCTTGTGGATTGACTCAAGAGAGTTGATCATTACTTTTTTGTTGGTAGAGACTTCAATGATGGGAAGCTATGAAGAATACCTTTAGGAATTCCTTACCAATCCTAAATGACCATAAGGATGTGACGTGATATGATGCAAATTGGCTGCAAGGTGGGCTTTAACTGATGCATGTTCCAGTCCTGATTATGTGAGTTCCAAAAGGTAAGGGCAACATTTAGAGAGCTTGTCTATAGGGATGTGGAAACTTTGAAAGAGCACCAGACAAAAAAAACTGTTCCATTTGGCAGTATGGGTTTTTTGAACAAGGCTCTGGCCTGCGCTAAAACATTCATACAATCTTCTGGCATAGCTATGCTGTTGTATTCACTGAATTCAGGGGCTAGGTTAACAACCTTCGAAACTACAGGTTGTGATGAAGGACTTTGCCTTAAAATCACAACAGCAGATCTGGGCTCATTCCCAGCAGAAAAGGTGTTGCCCCGGTTAAAAGTAGCAGGTCAGTCCACTGACTTTTTATTGATGAGAAAGAAATGACAATAAAATCCTGAATATTGTTGGGATCCAGGAACTCTCTCTAGCGCCTTTCCATATCACAGAGAGAATTTCCTCTTGCAATGTGGGCAGATATTGATGTTGCACTCTGCATGGCTGTCTCTGGGGTTTCTCAATAAGTTCCACTGCTAGGTTATGTTCTAGTAGATAGAGAACACATCTGTCTGTTGTGATGTACTTCTCGTTCTTTACAGAAGAAGAAATTCCCGCACCAACTTTGTAATTTAGAGACAAATTAGAAGGTGAAGTGACCGGTGCCCTAACAGTGTTAACGTTTCTGCATGTAACTTGAGATCTGGACAGAGTGGTGGCTCTTCTCTTTTATGAGGTCTATACGTTGGTCTATATTGTGTTTTGCATGGTTGTAAATACATCTGCCATTGACAGGGTACGGCTGGTACATATACTGTTGGCATATACCTCTTTAAGTTAATTGCTCCGTTCTTCTATTTCACAGGTCTTCAAACTTTTTTTACTGTGCGCCCCACATACGTCAGAACCCCCTTCAAAACTTTATGGAAAGACTTGGGGGAGGGGCAGGGCAGGGGGCGAGGCATATGAAATCATTTCAGGGTTACCTTTTCAGTGCCAATCCAAATGGGGATAACTGTTCCAGGATTGGGTGCAATAGTCACCCAAAACAGGGAAAAAGGAAGAGGAAGGAATAACCAGAGTGGAGTCCTAGGTGTAAACCCTGGAGGATAGAGACAAGCACACGTCTTGTCTCTTGATGCCCTCACACACCCCGAAGGATGTCAGGCTTCATCATCAGGCGGTTGCTCCTCGTCAAGCTGGCGCTGCAATGACCTATGGGCCCCCCCAAGGGTCGCTTTTACGGAGATCTTTTTTTGGTATTGCTGTATGATGAGTGAGCGTGTGAGATAGAGGATTCTAGGATGATAAGTGAGTGAGTGTTAAAACTAGCTAAGGGATACCGAAGTGAGTTGAGTTAAATATAAGGGTTGCCTTGCCAGGTTAAAAAGACCCGTAGGTCATGTGTTACAGCTGGGGAATAATGTGCTGCAGTAACTTTAGGTCAACATGTTTCGCGCCATCCAAGTGGTCAAAACGATCCCTGATGCTTCTTCAGGACCAGTGAAGGAAAATTAGAAATTAAAAAGAGATGGTGAGTGGGTCAAGAACCCTACTCAGGGGGAGCAGACCACCCTTGTGTGCAACTACAAGGTGGCTCTAACTCTAGTGATTGGCCGCTCCTGTAGCAACCTAGTCTAGATTAATAAATTGCTCCATAGGCTAGCACGTGTAATCGCCAGCACCATAATAGGAGTTGCCGTTGGGTGCTTCACCTGTCAGCATCTACCCTTTAGACACGTCTGCATATATATGCATAGACGTGATTTATTAATCTAGACTAGGATGAGATCGGTGAGTCTATGATGCCTTTTCCAGTACAAATAAGGAATACCTCTGAGTGTTCTGTATGTGTGCATTTGTGATTGTATGCGTGGCTGTGTTTTTATTGTTTTCCTCTGAGTGTCTTTAGGGTGAATGAATACATTACAGGGATGCAACAGGACTAGTTTCTTTGAGTACATACCTGTGCCTGGGATGGGGCATGGGTGGGTCTCACAGTTGTCACCCCAGCCGGCGCCCTCAGTGCAGCAGCACTCTTCCTTGGTGGTGTTTCTTGCCAGGACGTTTTCACACATGTGCTGATGGATGATGTTGTAGTAACACTCTTTTCTGTCAGGGGTGGTTAAGTGTTCTAGGACCGGCATCGAACCAGCTCTCCCTAAGAGAAGGTAACATTGAAAAGAGATGCGGTTTAATTTAGGATACACATCCATGGGGCTGGGAAAGTGAGATTCGATTAGTGGGATGCCTAAATAACAGCTTCCCTGTGTTGAGGCCACAGTGCAGCATGAGAGAAGCAGGCTGGTGGAAATTAATGCAAAATATACTTACTACAGGTACAAACTGAGGGGAGTGATGGCTTTGTAATATAGAGGACAATTGCAGTCATTGCACCAGAACTCGAGAAGACACAATGAGAAATCACTGCATGAGAGAGCACAAGGGCATGCTGGCGGAGGTCCCCGCTTGGGACCACAAGTGGCTGGGGGGAGTCGCTGTTTGAGACAACAAGAGTGAAATCACTGCTTGAGACCAAAAGGACGCACTGTGGGAAGGCACTGAGATCACTACGGCGTGCTAAGGGAAGCAACGCGTGAGATCATGAGTGCACGCTGGAAGATGTCGCCTCATGAGATGTGGAGATCACAAGGACGGCCTGGGGGATGCCACTGCATAAAAATATGAGAATGCACATGGGAGATGTTACAGCATGACAAATGAAGAAGTTCTGTAAAGTCACTCCACAAGACAATGGTAAACTGAGAATATGAGGCCACATTAGGGAAAGTTACTACATGTTGATTTGCTTATTAATATAGGGCTTTCCATAGTGCAGATATAATCCAGAAGCGCTTTACAAGGATAATGCCATAGGGTAAATCTGTTTAACACAAAGTACATTCAGCACTGCAGGGGGACAGCTGAAGCAACTGCAGGAGCACCCTGGAAGCAGTTAATATAGGCCATTCAAATTGGAGGCATTGGTCACTGAGAATACAGTGGTGCAATGTAAGCAGTGACACACTGTTCCCAGCCACTTCAGAGATACTATGGTCTGAGTCACTGCATGGACAAAAGCAACTGCAGTCACATACTTGAAGTAGTGACTAGAGGGACACATTGATTTCAAGGAATTTAGGAAGACTTTTAGCAGTAAGAGCTAGGAGTGGGAGTCATAGTTTGCAGAGGCTATATTGACACAATGGAAGCACTGGCTACCTGACGAACTAGCGACTATACAGGAGGCATACTGGTCGCAGTGACTTCAGAGACACACTGGTCGCACTCTTAGTGAGTGCAACAACGCTGGAAACAGTGACTCCAATGATTCATTAGAAGTAGCTACAGCAGGGTGCAATGGTTTTAGGAGTTTGATAGATCTGCGAAGTTAAGAATGGCCGAATGGGACTTTCCCAGAAGGTGAGGAAGTCTTCCAGTTTTTAGTTGAAACTGGCAACATTGCACCAGTTCTATGCTGAAACACTGTGTAATCCTAAACACACCAACTGCCTTTCAGGGCATATCTGCTCAGCCATCAGGGGATCTCAACCATAAAATCCTTTATATGTCATGACAACGTGGCCCTGGGCTCCTCACCATTGCCCTCTCGCCGCTGGCAACGCCCAGACTCTGGGTGAAATTCCTCATAGTCATTGATGCACAGACACAGGAAAGATCCCTCCACGTTCTCACATAGTGCTGTGCCACATACTGCCACCATCAGCTCACACTCGTTCATATCTGGAACACAAGGAAGAGTGTTAGAGGTGTGCACTAGTTATTTTTGTGTTTATTTCGTTTTACATTGCGACCACCTTATTACCTCGTTGTCACTCCAGAACACTCCATTAAAAATAACATTGGATTAAGAGGTGCTGATGGGTACAAATAGTCAAAAATGTCGTGCAAATATGTTTTGACCGAAATGAAGTTACCTGCACTACCAAGGCTGTGCAAATCCTAGATGAAAATAAATGGGTGGCTACAGTCTGGAAAAAGGGTAAATAGCCTTCCCCGTGTCATCAGTAAAGGCCGACCCCATTCATTTTTTCTTACTAATTGTTACATACTTATTTGCATGATGACATTTTCAGTTTTGCATGCTGAAAATGAGTAAAGTGTGTTAAAAAGAACAGGATCATGAAGCTTCTATGTTTTATCAAACTGTTTTGCTATTGAAAAATGTGCGAAAGTACCATCTTTCTTGCATGGTATGCCCGCACTTTTTGCTGAATTGCTGATGTGCTTTGACTGAGTGTGCCCTGGACTCCTGCTAATCAGATGCCCAAGGCCTGTGTTCCTTCCCTACAACTGTGTTGAAACTAAAACCCAATTGGCATCTCTGGCCACCTAGGTACCCAGGGCATTGTGACCAGAGAAGACCCCTAAGGGCTGCAGCACTTATTGTGCCACTCTTAGGGGCCCTGCACCCTGACACACACACACTGCCTTTGCAGGCTGAGTGTCCTGGTGCAGAATTAAACAAAGTCGACATGGCACACATCTCTGTGTGCCATGCCCACAACCCCACTGCCCTCGCATACATCAATCACCCCTCTAGCTGGGTGCCCTATGCCAGTGGTGTGGGCACAGGTGCATGAGTCCTGTGCCCCTACAGTACCCAAGGCCATTCCTGGGCACTGTACGTGCAGTGATGCCATTAAGAGTATATGGTGCTGGGAGGTTGTCATTACGAATTCCACAGCACCATAATGGCTACACTGCAGACTGACAAGTTTGATATCAAACTTCTGAGCACATTAAACCCGCACTGATGACAGTGTGGGATTTCATGTAAAATGCACGTCAGAAGGCATCTTAGAGATGCCCCCTGAAACCTAACCTCCAATCCACATCTTGTCTGAGAGGCTGCCTAGGCTGCCACACAGCAGACATGTTGCTGGACCCCTGGGTGGAGAGCCCCTGCTCTCCTGGGCCTGCAACAATGCACATCCTGGGCGAGGTGCTAGGTCTCCTCCCCCAGGATGGGCAGGGGGAAGCTTCAAAGCCTTTGTGAGCTTCTCCAGGCCACTTGCTGCACTCAGCAACTGGCCCCCACCAGTTCTGATCCCCACTCTGGCGGGAAACCCTATGTCAGGAAAGGGGGTGTGCAAGCCTGTGCCAACCCCACCCCTCAGGTGGGAGAGGTGAAGTGAAGCACGACCCTGGGCTACCGCAATCTTGTGGATGGGAAGCCCTACCCACTCAGAGCTAGGCTCCTGCCCCCTCGCACAGGAGAGGAGCAGGATAGGGGGTGTACCCAACCCAGGACAGGGACCCATTGGTCCCTGCCCTCACCCTACCTGTAACACCCCTAAATTTGGTATTTAGGGGTACCCTGAACCTTCCTTTGACGGATTCCAATTTTGAAACAAGAAAGAAGACCAAGAAGAAGAAGACCAGCCGTGCAGCTGCTAACAAGAGGATGACACCAACTGACTTGGCCCCAGCCCTACCTGCCTGTTGATCCTTGAACCTGCTCCTGCTAAATCCTGAGTCTCCTGCGGACAGAAACCTCGAGAAAACCAGAGGACCTGCCTGCCTTGACCCTCTTAGAGACAGGGACTCCCAGGAGCAGTGGCTCTGCTCAAACAGCAATACCCCTGGTGCCAGCCAGGATCCGCAAATCCGGCCCACTCTGCACCTGCCAAGCTTGGCCTGTGCCCGAGTGGACAAAGACCCTGAGGACGTCCCCCGGTGATTCTGACCTGGAATCCATTGCCCAAGGTCCCTCCTCGACGACCCAGACGACGCCTGCAGACCCAGAACCAGGAACCACTCCAAATGCAACCAGCAGAGGGTAAGATTTCCCGACGTCCAAAGACACCCCTGCACCCTGCGCTCCCTGGCCTCCTGTGCCTGACTCCAGGGTGCCTACCTCTCCTCAAAGATCCCAACTTACCCTTCGAAGTGTTGGTCGCTCCTGTAGGATCTCCGTCCCCGAGCCTGCAGCCATTGTTCCCTTTTCAAGATCTCCATTAATTAACATTGAGCGCCCGACGGCTCAAAAGCACCCTGCACCCAGCCGCGAGTGCCCCTGGCAGTGCAACCTTTGCCCTATTCTACTTCCCATTTGCCCTGAGCAAGTGACCAAGAGCCCAGCTCCCATAGCCGCGTAGCTTGCTAGCCAGCAGCCACCAACCACAGGCCCCCTGACTCTCCTTGGATATCATTGGGCCTAACTACCTCTGCACCCGGCTGCCTCTGTGCTGCTGAGGGTGTACGAACTGTACCTATCTGACCCTTGGAGACCCCTGATTCTACGCCCAGAAAATTAACTCTGCCAGTTGAGTACTTGCCTAAAAACCGATAACTCACTTTTCTTCCATAGGCTAACATTGACTGGTTTCACTCAGAAATTCTTCTAAGTGTGGAGTTTTGGAACTTTAAAATATTCACCTAAAATCAGCCGAGCAACGAATTCCGATTTACTCACCTCTGGAGTGACCTCAGTGCTGCATCTTTTAGCCCAGCATATTTGCAGTTTGCAAAAATCGACACTTAGAAGAAATTTCACAGAAAAACAGCCAATGGTTTCCTATGGAAGAAAATGCAGGTAACGGGTAAGTACAGTTAAGATTACTTTTGCGGTTCAGTACTGGACTAAAAGGTACAGTACTGGCTTCTCTCCTGATCACAGGTGAGTATTTTGGAATTCGTTATTCGGCTGATTTTAGATATAAAGTTTCCAAACTCCACACTTAAAAGAATTTTCTCTGAAAACCAGTCAATGTTAGCCTATGGAAGGAAAGTGAGTAATCGGCTTTCAGGTAAGTACTCGACTGGTGGGGTTAAGGTTCTGGGCACGGGTCTCCCAGGGTCAGAAAGGTACAGTTGTTACACCCTCAGCGGCACAGGGGCAGCCGGGTGCAGCAGTTGTTACACCCTCAGTGGCACAGGGGCAGCCGGGTGCAGAGAGAATAGGCCCAATGCAATCCAATCGAGGGTAGGGGGCCTTTGGTTGGTGGCTGCAAGCACGCAGGCCACACGGTTGTGGGAGCTGAGCTCCTGGTCACTTACTCAGGGCAAGTGGGGAAGTAGAGTAGGGTAGTAGTTGCACTTCCAGTAGCACTCAGGCAGCTGGGTGCAGGGTGCTTTTGAGCCATCGGGCGCTCAATGTTATCCAATGGGGAAGTTAAAAAGTGAACAAAGGCTGCAGGCTCGGGGACAGAGATTTTTCAGGTGCGACCACCACTTCGAGTGGCAAGTTGGGATCTTGGAGAAGAGGTAGGTATCCCCAAGGAGGGCACAGGGGACTGTGGGGTTCCGGGTGCAGGGGTGTCTTTAGGCGTTGGGAAATTTTACCCTCAGCTGGTCGCGGTTGGAGGGGTCCCTGGTTCTGAGGCTGCAGGCATCGTCTGGGTCATCGAGGAGGGCCTTTGGGCACTGGACTTCAGATCCCAGTCGCCGGGGGGATGTCCTCGTTGTCTTGGATCACTCAGGCACAGGCTGGGCTTGGCGGGTGCAGAGTGGGCTGAATTTGCGGTTCCTGGCTGGCAGGTTAAGTGTGGCAGAAGACTTCATTCATCTTGAAAATACCCAAAATGGGTATAGTTAGCCCTGGGAAACTTTGCCCATTTTGGTTAGGTCGTATGAAGGTGTCAATACTATTCATCAGCTATTGCAAGGCGTGAATGTGGCACCTCCAGGCACGCACTTCAGAACTTCCTGAACCTAATGAAGATCAGAAGAGGACTGAACTTGCTGTCTGCAACCTGAGATGAGCCTGGAGTACTAGACCTACTCTCTCACTTGTACCCAGGACAAAGAGGTGGACTCCAAGGATCATAAGGCTAAACTCCTGTTAAAGCTGCAAGGATGCAACAAGCTGTAAGAGGCCCTTTCCTGCAACTACCCAGCTGATCAGTGATAAATGGACCTGGACTGGACGATCATGTTGGCCTCGGCCCACCATCGTGTGTCTCTAAGTGCCTCTTCAGAGGTCCTGGGGAGCTTTAGAAATGTAGTCTTGGGCTTAAAGGACTAAAATCAGTAGGAAAACTCATTGACCAAGAAAACCTGGTCAAATTGCGCCTAGTCCTATTCTACAGAGAGTATTAACTATTATTGGGACTTTGTGCTTCATGGTGCTATGTCTACGTAACATTTTTTAAATTAATATCGATTACGTCTCTATTTGGATTTTTGCCATTTTGATGTCATGTTTATTAAAATGTACTAAAGTTTTCTAATTCATGTTGGCATTTTTATTTCTTTGCATTTTGACATTATTACTAGTGTATTTTACAATTACTGTAAATGCTTTGCACATTCCCTCTAAGGTAAGCCTGTCTGGTCTGTGCTATATCTATCAGGGGGCTGAGTTTGGATGAATGTAGTGATTTTAAGGGTTCACCGTGACTAGGATTGTGATTATTATTTGAGGTAGATACCTACTCTCTGCAACTAATAACCCAATTACTTACATGGGCCTACAGAAAAAGAAAAGTTGCTATAACACCACTTCTCTGTCATGGGTATTTTAATAGAATATCTCCATCCATGTGCAGGACCTCAGAGTACTTTTTAAATGGAGAGAAAAAAATCTCTCCTATCAGAGCAAAAATAACCTAGAGCTCTGTAAAGGCGCCATTATCTTTAAATGTTTCATATATTAATACAAACACATGAAACAAATATCAAACAATGCATCAAAAAATAAAAAGTTTGTTTAATATACACATATTGGCAGTGACTACTAAATCTGTCTTTACAAACAATAGGAAATTACTTTCTTAAACTTGAAGTCTCACACAGAACACAAACGTCAGCAGCATAACTTTAAACAGCCTTTTAGAGAGTGGGTAGCAGATGGTAATGCAGAGCATGATCTAGGGGGCAATAGTTCTCTTCTGCACAACCTGCCTTTTTTCATGCCAGAGAAGAAAACAAATTACTTACCTGTAAATTTAATTCTCCAGTATTGGAAACTTTCATAGATTCACATGCTTGAATCATTCCCCGTCGTCGAGATGGGAGTCCCCGGTATACATAAAAAATAGCAATACAGACCATTACAAATAGAAACTAGGCCTAGGCCCATTCTAGTTTTGTAACATATTCACCTCTTTTTGTAAAAGAGACCAAACAAAATCAACAACCAATCAGATCAGCCTCACCCTATAGAACCCTCCTGAGAGAACCTCAGACCATCAGCTTTCTTAGTCGTAGTGCCACAATACTGGAGAACTAATGTTACAGGTAAGTAACTTGTTTTCGTACTCCAGTATTGGAACTTTCATAGATTCCCATGCTTGAATCAGAGTAGCTAGCATGAGTCAAGAGCACATTCCTTTGTCTGTATTACTTACAACAGAGATCAATAATGCATCAATAAGATTAAAGAAAGAAAAATAAATAGCATATTTTGCAGTTTAGACATTATTCTGTTGTTTTTTTAAACAGTGAAATAAAAGATATAACCAAAATTCAAATGCAAATCAAATACCCATGTATGCATACAGAAATAACAATAAGCAATCCATTGCATCAAAGAATGTGCGAACAAGGTATGAAAGAAAAGGAAGGAGGGATAAGAGGGAAAGCTCACCACTTATTGAAAGAGGTTCCTCAGGACTGTTTAGCCTACTGCAGTGTCGCTGCGCAATGAAAACTCCAAGCAGTAATGTCTTGTGATGGTATGGGTACTCTTCCAGGTCGCTGCTCTGCAGATGTCCCGGATAGGTAACCCAGCAAAGAGGGCCGTAGAAGAAGAGATCTCCATTGTGGAGTGAGCACGGACTTTCCCTTCAAGGGGCTTACCAGCTACTTGATGACAATATTGGATAGAGCTGGAAATCCACCACGCAATCCCCTGTTTGGGAAGGGGAAATCCTTTACAAGGGGCGCTGTAAGCGACAAAGAGCTGAGGTGACTTTGTAAAATCCTTAGTTCTCTGAAGATAGAATTTCAGGCAACGCTGAATGACCAATGAATGAACCTTTAAGTGGACCCTGAATTGAAAGTGGCTCTTGGCTACTGTGAAGTGAAGAAATTTTCTGTGGGATTATGTATGGGAACATGAAAATATGTGTCCTCTAGGTCCACAGTGGCCATAAAATCTCCTGAATTTAAAAGTCGAAGTATGTCCTGCAAGGAGACTATTCGAAACAACTGTTTGATGAGATAGGTTTTGAGCTCCCTCAGATGTAGAATAGAGCACCACTTTTCTACAGTCTTTCAAACTAGAAAGAACCAGGAGTAGAAACCCTCTCCTCTTTGTGAGATAGGGACCAGCTCTATTGCCCTTTTCTGGAGCACCTGTTGGACCTCTAAAGCGCAGGAGACAAAGATGTTTTGTTACGTTGACGTGTTGGGGCTTGGTTGGAGGAGAATGGACAAACTCCAGCGTGTGGTCGAATTGGATTATATTGAGAACCCAACGATCTGATGTTATTCATTGCCATTCTTGTCAGTAATGTGAGATCTTGCCCCCCACAGGTGTTAAATGAGGGGGAGGAACAGTAGACAGAGCCAGCAGGCCGCTATTGACTCCTAGAGGACTCCTTCCCCTGGCGTCCCGCTCTTCCTCTGTATGTCGATCTTGAATATGACGAGGACTGACCCTGCCGCTGGTTTTACTGCGGGTGGTAAGATTGCAAGGCAGGAGTATACAAGGAGTACCGATATTGTTGGTAACCTCCTCTGTATGAGGGAAGACCTCTGCCCTTTGCACCACGAAAAGGGACCTTGCGGTATTGGAGCGTCCCTAATGATCTCGCTGTGTCCGTATCTTTCTTAATGTCCTGAAGTGCCTCTCCATCAAAAGGAAGGTCCAAAATCTTGTTCTGAACATCAGGTCTAAACGAGGTCGCTCTAAGCCATCCCTGGAGACGAAGGACAGCCGCTCCGGCCAGGGAACGGAAAGCAGTTGTTGCAATGTCCATTGCACAATCAATCACCTCCGAGGAGGTCCTCTCTCCTTCCTGGAGAATCTTCAGGCAGCTGGTCTAGGTAGGTAGAGAGGTCGCACCACATTTGGCGGTCGTAGCGCCCCAAGATTGCTAAAGCATTATCCACTTTGACGAGTAGGCTTGACATTGACAAAAACCTTTTGCCAGTATTGTCCAAGCGTCTGCCTTCTTTATGTGGAGGTGTTGTTAGAGGAGCCTCTAGATTTTTAAACTTCCTCTGTGCTGCCTGAGATATCACTGAGTCATGTTTCGGCTGACTCACCAGGCAAGCCGGGCTATCCTTTAGGGCTTTATACTTTTTCTCTAAACGAGGAAGCACCGGGACCACTGTAGCTGGGGTCATCATAACTTTGAGCTCCTCTTCCCAAACATGACCAACAATAAGAATTGATCTCACAGACTTCTCAAAGGGCTCTTTGAAATTGTATAAGAAGCACTCAGACTGTACCAATGGCATAGGAAGCTCGAGTCTTTTAGCTGCCCTCTCCAACAAATTATGGAAACCACCTATGTCCCCAGGTGGAGAATCCACTGGCACCAGTGAAGGTGAAGCAGGAGTAGGGATAATATAACGATCCCATTCCCTGTCTGCATCTGGGAGAACTGCATTAACCTTGTCATCCGAAATATAATCCTGGATAAGTGGAGTCATTGGTGGTGGATCCACAATCAATTGCAGTGGTGGTTGTGGTAGCCGAAGGATGGAAGGCCCTGCAGGTGGACCAGCTGGAGCTGAAATCTGTTCTTAAGCCAGAGAAGGAGTTGTAAATCTCTTTTTATAGTCTGAGAGCAAGAGCTGTAAGTCCGAAATCAAGGAGGATGGCATACAAACCATCGCCTCTGTGTTAGTCCTGGGGAGGATCATATTCCTGCTCTTCCCCATATTCCTCTTCCAAATCCAGGTCTTGGCACTTATCGTGCAGTACAGAAGGGCTATGTGCGTACCCATATGGACCTTCATTCTCCAAATCCTCCTCTTCTAAGAGGTGAGTAGGCAGCAGAGGTGTCATTTTGCTGGGAGAAGTGAGCTCAGGAGTAATGCGACGTTTCCCGATGACTACCTCAGAATCTTTCCCCGCCAGTGAGGTCGTCGACGATGTAGTTGTTGTCATCGTCGGTACCGTCACCGATACTGTTGTCATCACTGTTGACGCCGTCACCGTCGTTTTCGTTGTAGTAACCATCATCACCACGGCCGTGGTCATTCTCGTCGTCATCGAAGACGTTGACAACACCGTCAACGACAACTTCGCCATCACTGTTGACCCCGCATCCGTCGTCATTGGCGTCGACGATGAATGCTGCACCGTGGACGATGAAGGTAAAGAAACTCTTGTTGATGATACAGTCACCAGAGTAAGAAAAGACTGAGGAGACTGTACCTTTTCGCTGCACGTCAACGAAGACGATGATAGTTTCTTTGCCCATGGTGTCATCGAAAGAGTCGTCGACAGTGGAATTTTCTTAGCATGTTTTCCCTCAAAAGGTACAGAGGAGGGCTTTTTGAAGTCCTTTTTTCTGTCAGGAGGAGAAGATGGAGGAACAGATCTCGACTTCCTCACTATAGACACTCCTGTAGAAAGTTCTTCCCTCTCCTTTGCACGTCGGTGAGGAGATTTGCTTGGACTTTGCCTGTCAGACCAATGAGAGGTCTTTTTAGAGGCTTTTCCAGGACGGTCTTCAAAAGAAGAGGGGTCAGAAGGCGACCTTTTTAGAGATCTCCTGGAATACAAAGATGATGAGGCCTCATCACTATCTCACTGGATACTGGATCCGTCCTGGACTTCAGCTTTTGGAGCCAGGTCAGGAGACGCCCCTCACGGTCTCTCAATGTTTTGGTGGAAAAAGTATGGCACCCCTTGCAATCTTTAGCCTTGTGGTCTGGATAGAGGCAATAGATACAGTCCTTGTGAGGGTCATCAACCTAAAGCCTTTTTAGAGCAGGTGGAACAAGCTCTAAACAGGCCTTTTTTCTCTTTTTTAGTCATGTTGACAAGAAGCTGGAGAATCTATAGAAGGAGCTGCTGAAAAAATTTGTTGAAAAAACTCTAGTAGTAACTGTAATAAGGTCTCAGTGGAGACTACCTAGCAGAGCGTGCAGTAGAAAATCTGATGGTCGAGGTTCTCTCAGGAGGGTTCTAGAGGGTGAGGCTGATCTGATTGGTTGTTGATTTTGTTTGATCTCTTTTACAAAAAGAGGTGGATATGTTACAAAACTAGAATGGGCCTAGGCCTAGTTTCTATTTGTAATGGTTTGTATGGCAATTTTTTATATATACCCGGGACTCCCATCTCGACGACCGGGAATGATTCAAGCATGGGAATCTATGAAAGTTCCAATACTGGAGTAACCCCAGAAAGCACTGATCATCCACCCTGTGGTCCTTAGTAAGGTTGATGTAAAAGCTCAGTGCTCTTATAAGTAGCCCTGGGTGGAGCAAGCGGAGTTGCTCTACGCGGAGCTCCACAGAGTTGGGCAAAAACTCAGTGGAGGTCCGCTCTGCTCCGTGCCTCCACCCCCTCAAATAAATATTTATAAAAGTAAACTTAAAGTAAATAAAACCAATTTACCTTTATCGCTGCGTCTCCGGGCTACCCTCCTCCTACTTGCCGTGGTCCTACAGGGGGGTGGAGGCAGGTGGGTCCAGAGCTGAACTCCGCTCCGCTTCGGAGTCGGATGTTTTGCATGAACTTCACGTTCTCCGCGGAATGCAGAGTATGCAAAAATCTGAAAGTTCTGCCAGTTGAGCGGAATTCCTGCCTAGGGTTACTTATGAGGTCCAAGTGATGGAGTTTTGCCTACTGCTCCAAGGGGTGAGGCGAAGCATATAACACCTGAAGGGTGATGGCCAATGTGAAGCAGTGTCACAACTGTAGGCAAGAAAGATGCCCGTGTCTGTAAAACCAGATTGTCTGGGAAGAAGGTGGTGTAGGAAGCTGGCTCTGTATATACTATACCCAAGTTAGTTATAGTGTGCACAGAGTCCAGGAATTCCGAGAGGTATAGCAGAGACTAAATTAGGTAAGTACTAACAGCTCTCTTTGTAGTAGTGTGGGCGAGCAGTTAGGCTTATCTTGAGGGTGTGTTAAGCATTAATTGTATTCACTCAATCAAGACTTATATACACACTCAGAGAATGAATCCAGACCAACTGGGTAAGTATAAAAAAGGTATACTTGTATTTTATTTCTAGAATCAAGTAGGACTTGGTACAGGCAGGTAAAATATACTTGGAATGCAGGATTTCACAATGTAATGCAGGTATGATTGAATTTTACAATAGTTACAAGTTTGTATCACTTAAAAAGCAGTTTGAATGACACAGTAATTACTTTAGGAATACTTTTTAGTCACTTTTGGATTACTTAGAGTACTGAGGGTGGTATGCCTAGAGACCACACCTTAGGATCTCACAACACAAGGTAAGTAAGACTTTTTATACTTTGTAGTTTAGTTCTCTTTTCTCCATACAAACATCAGTTCAATACAGAACATTTTACACCCAAAATCTCTTAATATGGGTTACTATGGGAGAAAGAGTGTTAGAGGTTTCCCAGGTAAGTACACGACTTACGAGTGGGAGTTTTGGGGGTTAGGACCAAGGTACCCCAAGGTCCAGATGGGCACTCGAGTTGCATCACCAGCGGCACTGGGGCGGCCGGGTGCAGAGTGCAGGGGCCCAATGATAGTCAAGGGGGCTAAGGGGGCCTTCGGTTAGGGACTGCTTATGAGCAGGCCAGTTGGGTGTGGGAGCAAAGCTAGTGGGGTTAAGGTCAGCACTGCCGGGGCCAATGATCAGCACAGGAGCTGCAGCACCAGCAGAACTAGGGCAGCAGGGTGCAAAACAGACGTAGGGGATCCTGTGCTTTTCAATGGGGACTTTCGGTTCTGTGAAGTTGCTGCAGGCTCGGGCAGGAAGACTTCCTGAAGGCGACCACCGACGGGAGACAGAGTCTGTAAGAAGTTGCAGGGCAGGTCCTCCGGGCTCTGGGGGTTGTAGGCTACTGGATTTGCTGGGGTTCTTGCTGTAGGCAGGTCGTAGATGGGACAGGATGGTAGGGCTGGGGCCAAAGTAGTTGGTGTCCTCTTCTTTTTCCTGGGTCAGCACGGCTCTTTGGTCCTTCTTCTTTCTTCCTTGAATCTGAGGCAGCAAGGTTCAGGGTAGTCCCTAAGTACCAGGGTTTTTAAGGGGTGTGCAGATCGGGACCAATGGGTCCCTTCCTTGGGGTGGGTACACCCCCTATTATGCTACTCTCCAGTGGGAGGGGGCATCAGCCTCTCCCTAATTGGCTGAGTCCCCTCATCTTCAAGATGGAGGGGACTGAGATGTGTGCTTCACCTAGCCTCCCCCACCTGAGGGATGAGGTTGGCAAGGATGGGCACACCTCTCTTCCTCGCTTGGTTTCCCGCTTATTCTCCCACCCAAAGTGGGGGGCAGAACCGATAGGAGCAAGTTTCCGGGTTCAGCAAAAGGCAGGGACAGCTTCCAAAGGCAGCAGGTCTTTGAAGCTTCCCCTTCATTGACCCAGCACATCCTGAGCGAGGAAGCATGACACCTCTGCCCAGGAAGGGGCTTTTTCTCTGGACCCAGAGAGCGTAGACTCTCTATCGAGGGGTCTAGAAATCTGTCTGATAGTGGCAAATGGCAGGGCAGCCATTCAGGGACCACAACAGGACTGGTCATTTTTCAGGGGGCATCTCTAAGATGCCCTCTGACTGCATTTTACATTAAACCCCACACCGGCATCATTGTGGGTTTAATGTGTGAGACGTTTGCTACCAAACTTCCCAGGTATTAGTAAAGCCATTATGGAGCTGTGGAGTTGATAATGACCATATACTCTTTATGGCTTTACTACACTTACAATGTCTAAGAATAGCCTTAGACACTGTAGGGGTACAGGGCTCACGTCAACGTGCCCTCACACGAGGACTAGTGCACCCTGGTAGAGGGGTGACTTACCAAGGCCTCAGGCAGTGGTTTGTAGGCACGGCACACAGGAATGTGTGCCATGTTGACTCTTCACTTTTATCTGCATCAAAACATGCAGCCTGCAATGGCAGTGTGTGGGTGTTAAGGTACAGGGCCTCTAAAGGTGGCACAATAAGTGCTGCTGCCCTTAGAGGCCTTCTCCGGTCACAGTGCCCTTGGTACCAATGTCACCTTATACAAGTGGCTTACCTGTGGCCAGAGATGTGTCAATTGTGGGTACAAAGGTACAGTTTTGGGAAAGAACACAAGCCCTGGGAACCTGATTGGCAGGGACCCAGGACACATCAAGTCTTGTTGCATTAGAGGTCAGGCAAAAAGTGGTGGTCTAGCCATGCAAAAAAGGAGCACTTTCCTTCAGGTGGAGAACAGCATTTTGACACAAAGAGCTTGAAGCTCACTCACGTGACGCATTGATGCTATGGCAACTCGGAACACTATCTTGAGGAGAAGGAGCCACAAGGAAAAGCTGTGAGAAATCTCAGAAGGAGTGTAGATCAGAAATGTGAAGACAAAATTAAGGTCCCACTGTGACATGACAAATGGAGAGGGAGAAAACACGTTGTAAACCTTTCAAAAAGAGCATAACAACTCAAACAATTAGGGCTTATTGTCAACCACAAAAAAGACCAAACAAGCCGAAGGTATGCTCTAACTGCACCCAGAGCAAGCTCTTGCTAGGCTTGGGACACAACAAACAACAACATGTCAGATACATTTGCCTGGAGGGGTTTATTTGCTGAGTAGTGCATCAAACCACAAATTTGTCCCAACAGGCCAATTGAGTTTTTGTCGAGGGACGACTGGCTGACAAGATAATATCAACCACCTCCGGGAGAAAGGTCGAAGGTTTTCAGCTGTCACTGCTCAATCTCCAAGCATGAAGATGGAGATTGCAAAGGCCCTGTTGCAGAACACTACCCTCCTGCAGCAACAGGAAGGGCAGCCTGATTGGAGAAAAGATGCTTATGCCCTGGAGTTCTGACTACCAAACTCTCCGTGCACACTCCAGGGCCACTCGGAAAACTTTTGCCCAGGTGGACCTGATCTTCTTGAGAACTCGGGCCAGGAGTGGTATCAGTGTGAACGAATACAGGAGCCCAGCGGTCCACTTGAGGCGGAACGCTGCTTCCAGAAAGAGATGCCTTAGAAACTCCAACATGTAGAAGTGCAGAGATGTGTGCTCTCAGTGATGGTGAACAGATAGAGCCATGGTTCTCTTCTTTCCCGGAAGAGACCTCGCACTACTTCTGGAAGATACTGCCACTCCGCTTGGACCCGATGGTCGAACTTGTCCATTCTGGTGTGCAATGATCCTGCTAAGTTATTTACCACGAGGAAGATTCCTAGGTGATCCAGTCATTTCCAGAGGTGCAATGACCCTTGGCACAGGATCTGTGTCTCCTCCTCGCCCTGTCTGTAGAAGTACCTGAAGACGTTGGTTTTCTCCATAAGCACCTGTCCCAGCCTCCCCTCGTTGGATGGAAGAAAGGCTTTTAATACTAAGTAGATGGTCCTCAGCTCCAAAGGGTAGATTTGGTGTCGGGACTTCCCCAGACAACAGAGGCCTCTGTTCTTCACTTCTTCCAGATGGCCACCTCAATACAGAAGCGATTTATTGGAGGGGAAGGGAGAAGGTTTTGCTGCTGACCTAATTGTGGTCCAACAACCACCACTGCAGATTCGTTGCAGTCTCCCCAGAAATCTGAAATGGTTGGAGAGGACCCCTTGATGTTGGACCCAGTGAGACTTTAGATCCCATAGCAGAGCCTGCATATTCCACCTAGTTTGCTTGGCCAGCAAGATGCATGAGGCCATCAGCCTCAGAGTCGACCTAATTGAACTCCAGGACCGAGGCAGAAAGATCTGGATCATAGCCTGAATGTCATGGACTCTCTTTCCTGGAGAAAATGCACGAAAGCGAACAATGTCCAGAATGGATTTGATGAAGGGGAGTGTTTGAGTAGGAATCAGGTGTGACTTTGGCACATTGATAGTGAACCCCTAAGATGACAGACGTTTTCCGTAGCTCTGAATTGGTTGACGACTGCCTGGGTGAGCCCAAGTCCAACAGCCAGTCGTCGTGGTAGGGGAAGACTGGTAACTTTGGCCTCCAAAGATATGCTGCATCCACCGCATCACTTTAAGACTAATTATAGCTTTAACGACTAATCGCCTGTGTGACTGTTGGAATATAGCCAGGCGTATCCCTTCCCCCGTGTGAAGAGATAACCCTATTCACTAGAACAAAAAGAAATGTGTTCCTGAAATGTGTAACGTAACTGATTCTATGTAAAGTGCCTTGATAACATGTAACGGAACTAGTGCTATGTAAAGCGCTTTGATAACCTAATCGGTTCAAGTTCCTGAAATGTGTAACGTAACTGATTCTATGTAAAGTGCTGTGATAACATGTAACGGAACTGGTGCTATGTAAAGCGCTCTGATAACCTAATCGGTTCAAGTTCGCGCTATAGAAAACTCTAAAAATAAAATAAATAAATAAAATAAAGGTGAGCACAGCTACCTGAAAATCCTGTCTTACCATGAACTACAGGTAGCGCTGCTTGGTCTGCAGGATTTTCAGTGCACGGCCGAGCGAGCAGGACCAACCCTAATTCTCTTTAAATCCCCTTTTTTCAGAGATGTAAACAAGCCAGCATCGAGATTTATTTTCTGACACCGGCACACTAGCCGAAGGGTTGAGAATACTGAAGGTAATCTTCGATCCATGCACTCCGTTTTAGGTGAGCAAAACCCACTCCAATGTAGTACTTATTCAAATCTCGCTCTGTTGCAGTCCAAACCCCTTGGCATAGACGATCCTTCATCTAAACAGGAGCAACTTTGGGCAAAACAATATAAGGTATGCCGCATTCAGATGCGCTCATTGTTATTAGCACAATTGGCTAGAGGACCCCGTTTGCTAAACAAAATCCCCTTTTTCTTTTCACAAACAGTTCCCATGGACTAGAATCACACCGCCCTGATGAGAATCCTGCAAATAATGTAACAGGATTCGAAACGCGTCGGCACTTTTTCTGACATTAAGGGTCAACGTTACTGATGCAAAAATGGGCAATTTTCCTGAACAATAACGATTGAATCTGTTTCAGGAGTTGGGAGTTGATTTTTGAAAAAAACTTTCTCTCTCTCTCCCCACGATTGTGATCTTTTTATTGTGAAATGTTTATTTTGCTCACTATGTTCATGACTTATTTGTCCATATCACGATCATGCACTTATGACTAAAAGTTTTTCTTTAAACTTTCATTATTAATTTTTTTTGCACTGTATATATGCACAAATTGTTTTTCGAACTGTATGTGGCCAGATATGAAGTTGATGGCGATCTTATGTCTGTTGATGTAGAATGAAGACAATTTTTTGTAAACTGAGTAACGATTCAAGGACATAAATCATTGTCAGGGTAAACTAATAAAGTGTTGTTTATCCGTAACCAATCAGTGTTTAATTCAAAATTTGGAGGCATAGGCAAAAATTCCTTTTTTCACATTATTGTGGCCCTGCCTACCCTCTCTCCCATTGGGCCCAGCCACCCTTGTATGTTTGGTCTGCAGGATGGGCATATGGAAATAGATGCCTGGCAAGACCACAAGTTGTGGGATCGGCTCTGAAGCTGACAACTTTTAGAGCAATAAAGCGGCACATGGTTGAGTCCCGCTTAGATTTCTTGTGTTTTTTCTTCAACTTACCTGAAGACTTTGATCAAGATTAACTCCGACCTCTGCAATGCCTCTTGCAACTTCTAGACCTCGAACGGAACAAGGACAGAACTTTCGGCAGGGACTGGTTTGTGGAGTCTTCCAGTGCTTGGTGATGTAGAGTTTTGCCTTGCAGTCTCAGTATGGCCTTCTGGTCCATTGACGAACAGTTACTGCAGTTCTGAGTCATGGCTCAACCCCAGGCCGCAAATGGAAATCTGATAAGGATCTGTCATAGACATTTGCAAGCGACAGTCCTTACCTGTCATTTTTGGAGGTGACATGTCCCTTGCTCACTATAAAGCAATGTTTTGATCAAGGTAAGAAGACAAGAAGTAGCTCCAGATCTGCATCAGATAGTGGAAAAAGGAAGGAACTGAAGTCACCGCGTGGGTTCTATCAGAAAATGTGGTACTAAGGAGGCATTCCAACCCAAAGTTGTTTCACCTTTTCACACTGGATACTCTATCAGTCTGCCAGCATGCTTTGCCCCACCTTATCCATCCAAGAAGGGAGAAAGACTCCATCATGTTTACCTAAAGATACCCTTAAGCCTCTATATTTATTGCACTAAGAGCCATTGGGTGGATGACTAATTCTTTCGGGGTTTCTCTGGGCCAAAGAAGAGGAAAAGTGGTGCAAAAATTAACCACCTCTAGGTGGTCTGTGCTTTACATAAAGATGTGCTACGGATTAGCCAAGACACACCCTCTGGAAGGCCTGTAGGCTCATTCCAGCAGGGCAAAAGCTGCTACCATTGTGCTGGCTTGTGGAATGCTTGTTCTTGGAAATCTGCCAAGCTGCTACGTGGGCGTAAATTCACATGTTCATGACAAACTACAGTTTGGATAGTCAGGTCCGACGGGATGAGCATTTTACCTGTTCGGTCCTGCAGGGTTTCTTGGCCTAAGTCATTGCACAGACCCATCACCTGTGCAGGTACTGCTTTGGAATCTATTCACAAGGGGAAGAATTTGTGATTAGAAGAATCCATCAGAAGATGGAGTTACATACCTTTGTTAATGCTCTTTCTTGTGGATACGCTATCTTACCTCAGATTTCTTATCAATCCTCCCTCCTCCCCATCCTGTGGAATATGCTCCTTTTTTTAATATTAAAAAAGTTCCCTCTAGGGATCTACACACTATCTAATGTGATTAATAAGTACTCAGCATTCAACGGCGCAGACAGATATAAGAAAGAAAGTTATGTTGAGGGCAGGCACAGAGATGGCAGTTATATGTGGCTGCAATGTTATTTCCAGGATGGGACAGAACCGATACATAGTTGCATGACGCTACATAGGGGCACACAAGGGAATTGTTGAGATAAAATCTCCAGATCCAGTCTGGCACCTGGGAGTATTCACAAGGTGAGGAATCTGCAGTTAAATAGAGGATCCGCCAGAAATAGCATTACTGAAGGCAAGCAACTTATTATTTTCTCCTGTTTTAGCTAAGCCTAAGGTCACCTCACTTATTAGTCACAGTAAATATGATTACGCCATTTCAACTGAACATTGCACTACTGTTCTATTTCGACATATTTACTCCTTAATGGAAAAAGCGAAGGACCTAATGAAGGCTTACTTGCAAGAGAATTCACAAAACGGGAGAACTGTATCATTTTATTCATCAGCTGGGGAATCTTTGTTTTGCGTTCCCAAGAAAGAGCAGGACCTCTGTCTTTGCAGTGATGTCATTGAGAAGCTCCGAGCAAAGATTGATTGATAAAAGATGCTTGGCAAAGCAAGTTCAATGATTTGACATTCTTTGCTGCCTTCCTGATTTAGGGACATGGACTTGAATGAACATGGAGAGGAATGTATAGTGGGGAGGAATGTGGAACAAAAGAGAATGCTTTGAATCAGGTTTCCCTGTGAAAGACACTATACAAATTATCTCATTCATAGAAGTAGGAGTAACTCACCCACACAGCTGGTGCCCTGGGGATTGAGCTCATACCCCTGGTCGCACAAACAGCGGAATGATCCCTCAGTATTTTGACAGAAGGACTGACTTCCACAGAGAGTCTGGTTAACACACTCATCAATATCTGCAAAAAGGAGATAATTTGTGTCAGACAATGAAGTGAAAAGCACCAGCAAAGGGTGAGCAATAAAACTTTGTCAACACTGAGTAGCAGACACGCGCACTGATGGTAGGATCACTGATCACACTGAGGAATAGGAGTACATGCTGATTGTTATGGGCAAAAGCGAACGCTGACAGCTTGGAGTATGATCACACACTGAGGGATGGATTACATAATCATTGTGAGGGGAAGAAGCACACACCGATACAGAAAGGCAGAAGCACACACCAACAGCATGGGGTAAGATCACACACTGAAGTATAGAGGTACATATTGATACTGAGTGGAAGGATCACACCCTGACGGAAAGGAGTACATATGGACACATTGGGGACAAAGAACAAACTAACACTGTAGGGAAGCATCAAACACTGAGGTATAGGAGTAAACATTGACACTGAGGAAACTCTTACCCTGCCTCACTTTTCAAAATAATGTTCTCACCAACACAGGCTCCTCCTCCAGTTGCTGTCCCCTGGAATCCTGGCTGGCAGCCCATGATGCAGCGGTAAGAGCCCAGAGTGTTCTGGCATCTCCATGACCCACAAACAGCATCACCATAGTCTGAGCACTCATCAACATCTTTGAAAACACAAGGAACAAATGAGGATGGTTAGCAGGGCTGAAACAGAGAATACGTGTAAACCTAAAGCATTATATAGAAAGGAATCGTTCACTGAGAGCGGGGCACTCAACACCACTGGGCAAAACTGTTAAGGTTACTAATTGTGGAAACCCCTGCAGTCATAGTTCATCACCACCAAAGAGCAGGAGCCTCAGCACAACTGAGAGTTGCAGTTTCATTCCACTCACACAGTCCATTTGTCTCCCAGCCTGCTGCTGCTCTACTCACTTTAGGATACATAAAGGAGAACATTAAAGAACATGAACTTACCTTCAAGAATGCCTATCTGGTAGAGACGTAAAGGAGCGCTACTTTATTAGTGGCTTTGGGGTAGGGAGACTTACTGGGCTAAGGTGAATTAATGTGACTAGAGGAGTTTAGACAGCGCTAAAAGATGTGGTAGTAGATGCACGGTTACGACGTAATACCTTGATTGTCGTGGTTATCTTAGGAGCTAACTATGTCCCCCCCTTTAATAGTCCAACAAAATGGCGTCTAGCCGGGGTCGGAAGCCATCTAGGCTCCTCAAGATGGACGAGTAGCCCATAGAGAGAGACAATAAACAGTGCCCCTTTCTACAGCAACACCCCTGATTTCTATTCTCTGTGAACTGATACTTATCCAGTCCTCGATCCAGTCCTTCTGACCATTCCTTAGCCTGGAGCTCTCCCTAATGGCCTTACCCTGAATTTCGCCCTCATTGTTTTTCCTATTTGACCAATTCCGGAGTTCGGACTGGAGTGACAGTATCCTGCAATGTTGAGCTAATGATATTTGCCTGTCCTCGCTCCCCCGATACACACACCTGCAGCCTCGAAAGACCCTGAACCCCTCATTGCTAAATTTATGTTGAGTCTGCCCCTTATTTTCTCTTGCCAAATTGACCTATGCCTCACCTTTATTATCACTGTTTACCAGCTTCTGCCCCACAATCAGCCCTGATTTACTGGAGTGTATTGTTTGAGGTGTGATTTATGATGTGCCTAATTCTCGATGCCACCATTCGCAAAATGTAGGTGGTTTTAATGTCATAATTGTACTGCTCCACTGCTGTGAGTGTCCTGAGTGTCTAGCTCTTTGTACCTAAGTTCCCCTAATACGGCTGCATTGATTCTAAATGAGGGTGTATGCCCCCTGCCCCCCCTTTTCCTCTCTGTGATGAGCCCCCCTACTTGGCCCTGACGGGGCTTCTCACTGGCAAGGCTGTTGCATCCGAGCTTGTGGATTTTTTCTCCCCACCTCCCCTTACGCTGGTGCTTACCCTGACTGCTGTATTTTAATAGCTGTGGCAACTCCGACTGCTGCCTCTCAATCTGCGGAGACTCCCTCACCCTAGCCCCCCCACCCTTACCAGCCTGATTCCTTTGTCCTTTCTTACTTATTGCCCTAGCCTTCTCATACCCTCCTCTCTCACTCTCGTCCTCCACTCCTCCTTTCCCTTTTCCCTTCCTCTCCTCCTACTACCGCCTGCTTCACCCCCCCTTTACCTCCCTCTCCTTCCTCAGCCTGCCACACCCCCTGTTACCTCCCTCTCTTCCCTCTTAGTGCCTCCTCCTCACAACCCTACTATGCCTCCCCTGTATCTATCCAAACATGGCCCAAACTCTTGGTCCATTCTCTACCCCCCTAATCTCTCAAAATACGCAAAAAAAAATTCAAACACAACCTTCTCATCCTTAACCCTGAAACACTCATCGTTGACAACTACTACAGCCTCACCTCCCCTATTATTACCAACTACATTTTCTATTCCAAACGCCCCTCTAAATGAAAAAGCACTTTCCTACAATCTCTCCCAGTCACGAAGTGCCACAAAATCCCCCATGGCCACAAACTATCCACGACTCCCTCTCCTACCTTTCCTGGGGAAATCGACATCTCCATTTTTAAAACCGGTAACATCCTCATCCAAGCTGCCGTTCCCCACCTCAACACCTTTGAATTTCACTTCAGATCACTGACAATTCAACTTCACAAGTCCGCCAATAACCTTCCCCCCTCTCATCCTTTGCCCTCCTCTTTAACCCCTCTCTCTCATCCTATACTCCCCTCAGCAGATATGCCCACGTCCAACAATGCCTTACAATTGTTGACCATCCAACTTCACAATTCCACCAACACCCTTCCCCGCTCTCACCCTTTGCCCTCCACTCTAACCCTTCTCCCTTATCCTCTTCTCCCCTCCGCAGACATGTCCACGTCCAACATTGCCATACAATTGTTGACCTCCACTCCCCCGCTCAGCCCTCTGGTCCGTCCCACTCCCACGGTCCCTTCTCTTCCCCAGGACCTACCTACTCCCCGCAGCTCCCAATCCCCCGCACAAGCGACCTTCCCTCCCTCACACCTCACTCCCCACACCACGTGTTCTAACCCCCACCACCTTACGGACTCTCAGTGCCCTTCCCCTCCTCCTCTGACCCCACCCTTTTACTCCTCTTCCAAACCCAGCCCCCCCCAAACTCATTGCACCCACCACCCCAAACCGTCTCGCACTCTATTCCAGAATAGCCCCCACACCTCCTCCCCTAGACCCACCCTCTCTCCCTTTGAAACTCATAACTCCCACCATCCTGACCCGCCGTCACCCTACTTCCGAACAATCCTGCCCCTCCTTCTTCCCCTGCTTCACCCTCTATGGCCATATACCCACCTTCCCCCTCCATGCCTCTCCTTTTGCCCTACTATGAACACCCCGTGCCGCTCCCTCCACCTTCTCCAATTTCCCACCTTAGTCTTATATCTAACTCTCTTGACAACATTGAACGCACTCTCGCCACTCTCTCTAGAGATCTCGCTCATCTTAGATCTGATTTCTATTCCAGCAAAAACTGAGCCCTCCCACTCCGGATAAACACCACTCACACCAGACATATTAATCCCACTACCCCCAAACCTTTTTGCACAACTCCTCTACACTGCTGCGCACACAGACCTCTCCGCACCATCATTTTCCCCCTCTCACCTATGGAGATCCTAGACCTCTGCAAATCCTACCCTCCCTGCTCACCCACTAATATCCAGCCTCCCCCTGTCTCCAGCATCCCCGTCATAGTGGGGACTAGCCGAACTCCCCGCTCACCTAGCTCACCTAGGCCACCTCCCCAACTCACCTCCATCCACTCCCTTCCATTCCCCAAAGCTCCCCCTAAACCTCTTTCCTGCATGCTTGTCAATTGTCGGTCCGCTGTTCGACATGCCATTGAAATCTCTGAAATTATTCTTAGTGAATCCATCGACATCGCGTTCCTAACGGAAACCTGGCTCAATGACCACTCAACAAGCATCCTTGACCTCCTCGCCCCTACAGGCTACTCTATTCTAAGAAAAGACCGCCCCATCCGTAAAGGCGGTGGTGTTGCCATCATCTTCAAAGAGGAATTACAACTTTCCCTTGTCAATAACACTAATTACTCCGCCCTTGAATACCTCGAAGCTGAACTCAAAATTCACGGCTCCCAACCCATTCGCCTTCACAACATATATAACCCTCCCGGCAATACACATCCCTTCGTTTACACAATCGTCACTTTCCAACTCCCAAAACATTTTTCTGGGGGACATCAACCTCCATTGGAATGAGACCAATAACCCCTCTATCACCCTCCTATCCAACCTTCTCGAGATCAATAACCTCGAGCAACTTTGTAAATCTTCGACCCATTCCAAAGGAGCAATCCTAGATGCCATCATTACAAGCAAAGATCTAGCCCTCCTATCCAACATCGTTCCCATCAACTGGTCCGACCATCATCTCATTCTGTTCTCTATAGCGGTCTCTGCCATCCCTCCTCCCACGAAAATCAATAAACCCATGAAACAGTCCAGAAATCTTAATAATATCCCCCCTGATTTACTGGAATCCAAACTCCATGCCCAACTTCTCGCCATCCCTCCCAAACTGAACGGGAATGAGCTTACAGAACACTACAACAAAGCAGTCGTGGATACCCTGGACCTCCTGGCCCCGCTGAAGCTTGAAAACCAAAGAACCATTCCTTCCAAATCATGGTTCAATTCTGAGCTTAGTAATGAAAGACGCTCACTTAGATAGACGGAAAGAACGTAGAGACAACACCCTACCCCTTTGCACCTAGCTCGCCTCAGACTTGCAATATCATCTTATAAAAAACACATCTTTAAACAAAAAGCATCCTTTTTACGAGCACAACTGGACCGAGCCAAAAATAGACCCAGAGAACTGTTTAACATTGTTCGCAATCAAACCTCATCCACTCCTCCTATACTTCTGGCCTCGACCACTAGATGCGAAGAAATAGCCCTCTTTTTCTCTGAGAAAATTGCTAGAATAGAACAATCCTTCCTCCAGACTCGGACCCCTACCTCCATTTTGGACATCTCCCCTAACTCACCTGCATCCCTCCCCAACCCCCCCCCCTGCTCCCTCCATGATCCTACATAACATTGATCTCCCGATCCCCCCATTCCCTCCTCCCTCCATGATTCCGATCACCCTAACACTCTCCTTAAAAATAACGCCACCTGGTATAATTTCCATCCAGTTACTGAAAGAGATGTCTTTGACATAATTGCGAAACTTAAACCCTTCTCCCACACCAAAGACCCCCTCCCCTCTAAACTTGTCCAAAATCTCAAACACATCATTACCCCTTCCTGGACCTCGATCATTAACACTTCCCTAGCCACCGGCTGTGTCCCTTCCTCCCTACAACTGGGCCAAATCACCCCCATTCTCAAAAACCCTACTGCCGACCCTAATGACCTCAACAACCTCCGTCCTATTTCCAATCTGCCCCTTCTCTCGAAAGCCCTGGAAAAATGTGTCCTTCTTCAGCTTGACAGACACATTGAACTTTTTAACTTACTTGACCCCCTCCAATCAGGCTTCAGGAAAGGTTGCAGCACGGAAACTGCCATGCTTAACATTGTGGATGACATTCACCACTCCCTCGACAATGGCGAATCTAGCCTATTGATCCTCCTCGATCTCTCCGCTGCGTTCGATATCGTTTACCATTCTGTTCTACTCAAACTCCTTAGAGAACGATTCGGCCTTAATGGTATGACTCATAATTGGTTTGTACAAATGCGTGTTTCTTGACTCCAAGATTCACTGTCACATAGCACTCGAAACATTTGTTCATACTCTTTTCAAATAATTGTCTTCACATATTATTCATGCTTTCTTTTTCTTTAATTTCCTTAGATATGTTGTTTTTCAAAATCATAACTTTCGAAATTCATTGCATTTTCTCATTCCTTAAATGCCAGATGCATTTCAAGCATAACTGCTCTTCCTCAGGGGACTTTTTTTCTTCTGAAACAATACAGTAAATCATATGTCGGTACATAACCACGTAGGTAGGTTATTGGAACATTAGATCGTATACACAACTATCACGTTTTGAGTATAATGCATGTAACATAGTGTGAGGGTGATGACACCTGTGATCGTACATGGAGGGATATAAGGTTTAACGTGACATTCAAGTGGAACACAATTTATGACAGCACAATGGTAACGTGAGATAAACGCATTTAATTAGCCATTACGTGTTTATGTACCTACGTGGTTATGTACCGACATATGATTTACTGTATTGTTTCAGAAGAAAAAAAGTCCCCTGAGGAAGAGCAGTTATGCTTGAAATGCATCGGGCATTTAAGGAATGAGAAAATGCAATGAATTTCGAAAGTTATGATTTTGAAAAACGACATATCTAAGGAAATTAAAGAAAAAGAAAGCATGAATAATATGTGAAGACAATTATTTGAGTATGAACAAATGTTTCGAGCGCTTATGTGACAGTGAATCTTGGAGTCAAGAAACACGCATTTGTATTTAACACTACCCCCAATGCTCAGTGGGAGATTCACATAAGGCACCAACCACATTGTGAACAAGATTACAATTTGTCAACATCATTGTTTGAAATTTATCGAGTGCGGAGCAACATCCCAATTGGTTCTATCATAATTGGTTTGTCTCATACCTGCAACACCGTGCTCAACAAATTAAAATCCAAAACTGCTTATCTAACCCCTCCCCCACTTCTCTAGGAGTTCCGCAAGGATCCATTCTCTCTCCCTCTCTCTTTAACCTCTTTATGGAACCCCTCACCCTCATTCTCAAGTAAGCCGGGATCAACTACCATCTCTACGCTGACAATACTCAACTCTACCATAAGATAAAAACCCATGCTGACATCCTCCACCTCAACAACACCCTCGTCAAAATTCAAGCCTGGTTCCACTCGAACCACCTCAAACTAAACCCTAAAAAACTGAAATTATTCTTTTCTCCCCAAAAAACAACAAGCTCCCCATTCAAAATTGGATCACAGACCTTAATGCCCTCAACTGCCCCTTGTCCCTAGCCACCTCAGTCAAATCATTGGGCATCTCCCTTGACAACCGCCTATCTCTCAACGTACACATCAAAAACTCTGCCAAAGGAGCCCTCCTTACCCTCCGTAACCTTAAAAATTAAGCCCTTCATTCCAATTGATGATTTTAAACTAGCAGTTCAATCTCTTGTTCTATCGCGCATTGATTACGGCAATGCCATCCTCACCGGAATTCCCAAAACACACCTGGCTCCTCTAAAATCAGTGCTCAACCTCGCGGCCAGGCTTATCACAGACTGCAAACGATTTGACCACATCTCCCCCGCCCTCAAAACCCTCAAATGGCTCCCCATTGAAGGCAGATCCACTTATAAAACCGCCTGCATTACGCACAAAATCCTCCACCAAAACACTCCCACATACCATGCTATCGAATTGACCAAAGCAGGCTGCACGCGATCCCTGAGAAGCTCTAACACCCTCCTACTTATCCCCCCCCTTCAGAAAAAGAATTCCACTCAGTCACGCTCCTTTTCAGGCAATGCCCCTCTTATTTGGAATACCCTCCCAGCAGACCTCCGTTGTAACCCGTCCTACCCCAGCTTCAAAAAAGAACTCAAACTTCTTCTCCTTAAGAAATATGGGGGCTTCTAACTACCTCCCGAGTGGCCTCGCCTTCCTCAGCATCCCCCCACCCAGCTGCTCCGCCTACGGCTAGTGAACTCCCTCCTGCCCCCCCTCTCCTTCCCTTCCCCTTCAATCTTATCACCTTCCTTCCCCTCCTTGCCTCTCCTTTACCTCCCGTTTCTTACTACACCTTATGACCTTCAGTTTTTCTTTCACAGTTTTGGTCCTTCTTGCTCCTAGGTATATTTTATCGAACCTCCCCACCAAACTGCGACCTCTATATTGTATATCTTATGGTGTTAGCAATTGTTTTTTTACTTTTCATCTAGTGTAACCTTTTTCCTATGTGGACTGCTTATTTTTTAATCAACTTTCTGTACTTATACACACTGTACCTGTATTTAAACACCTTTGTTACAATTGTAAAGCGCTCTGATACCTCTGGGTCCAGCCAGCGCTATATAAAACCTCTAAAAATAAAAATAAAAAAATACAAATAAAATCTAGGTGGAGATTCCTTACCTTAGAATTATCCCCAGGTGTCAGACTGGATCTGGAAATTTTCTAGCATTACCGGTAGGTGGCATTGTTTGGCTCAGCATCTGTGTCATCCGCGTCAGAAGTGACATATACAGTACCGATATAGGTGGTACCTTGGTACGCCTATGTCAGTTCATTTTTGCAACTTTTCACACCAGGAAGAACAAGACAAGATGAAGACACCTAGGGCACTTTATAAAGGGAAAACCCTCATCATCTGTTGCCTAGCAGGGAGGATGGGAGGGTCGGTAAGGAATCTGCGGCTAGATAGAGTCTCTACCATAAAAGGTATTACCGAAGGTAAGTAACTAGTTCA